>NW_028187376.1:0-600000 GCF_964204655.1 Triturus cristatus
AATCCAGTGGCAAAGTGAGAAAGGGACTCACGTCTGAGCATACCCTGCCAACTTATGGCAAACAAAGCAAAAACCAAAGGAAATGATGGACGCAGTGTTGAACATTGCAAGCACTCACCCCCAGTCAACTGATCTGGGTTTAATCCATCACAGTTCTTTAGCCCACTCTGCCACCCCAGTTCAGACATGGCCATATGCAAATCTGTCTGACCCTATCCCTCATGGGAACAGTCCAGCCCGAACTGCCCAGCCATGTCTTCCCTGGACCGGAAACAAGCTTCCTAGGACCGGTTTCTGCCATTTCAGCCGTCTTCAGCCAGGCTTGCTTGAATCCAGTGGCAAAGTGAGCAAGGGACTCACGTCTGAGCATACCCTGCCAACTTATGGCGAACAAAGCAAAAACCAAAGGAAATGATGGACGGAGTGTTGAACATTGCAAGCACTCACACCCAGTCAACTGATCTGGGTTTAATCCATTTCCGTTCTTTAGCCCACTCTGCGACCCCAGTTCAGACATGGCCATATGCAAATTAGTCTGACCCTGTGCCTCATGAGAACAGTCCAGCCCGAACTGCCAAGCCATGTCTTCCCTGGACCGGAAACAAGCTTCCTAGGACTGGTTTCTGGCATTTCAGCCGTCTTCAGCCAGTCTTGCTTGAATCCAGTGTCAAAGTGAGCAAGGGACTCACTTCTGAGCATACCCTGACAACTTATGGCGAACAAAGAAAAAACCAAAGGAAATGATGGACGGGGTGTTGAACATTGCAAGCACTCACCCCCAGTCAACTGATCTGGGTTTAATCCATCACCGTTCTTTAGCCCACTCTGCCACCCCAGTTCAGACATGGCCATATGCAAATCAGTCTGAAGCTGTGCCTCATGGGAACAGTCCAGCCCGAACTGCTAAGCCATGTCTTCCCTGGACCGGAAACAAGCTTCCTAGGACCGGTTTCTGGCATTTCAGCCATCTTCAGCCAGGCTTGTTTGAATCCAGTGGCAAAGTGAGCAAGGCACTAACGTCTGAGCATACCCTGCAAACTTATGGCAAACAAAGCAAAAACCAAAGGAAATGATGGACGGAGTGTTGAACATTGCAAGCACTCACCCCCAGTCAACTGATCTGGGTTTAATCCATCACCGTTCTTTAGCCCATTCTGCCACCCCAGTTCAGACATGGCCACATGCAAATCAGTCTAACCCTGTGCCTCATGGGAACAGTCCAGCCCGAACTGCCAAGCCATGTCTTCCCTGGACCGGAAACAAGCTTCCTAGGACCAGTTTCTGGCATTTGAGCTGTCTTCAGCCAGGCTTGTTTGAATCCAGTGGCAAAGTGAGCAAGGGACTCACGTCTGAGCATACCCTGCGAACTTATGGCGAACAAAGCAAAAACCAAAGGAAATGATGGACGGAGTGTTAAACATTGCAAGCACTCACCCCCAGTCAACTGATCTGGGTTTAATCCATCACCGTTCTTTAGCCCACTCTGCCACCCCAGTTCAGACATGGCCATATGCAAATCAGTCTGACCCTGTACCTCATGGAAACAGTCCAGCCCGAACTGCCAAGCAATGTCTTCCCTGGACCGGAAACAAGCTTTCTAGGACCGGTTTCTGGCATTTCAGCTGTCTTCAGCCAGGCTTGCTTGAATCCAGTGGCAAAGTGAGCAAGGGACTCAGGTCTGAGCATACCCTGCCAACTTATGGCGAACTAAGCAAAAACCAAAGGAAATGATGGACGCAGCGTTGATCATTGCAAGCACTCACCCCCAGTCAACTCATCTGGGTTTAATCCATCACCGTTCTTTAGCCCACTCTCCCACCCCAGTTCAGACATGGCCATATGCAAATCAGTCTGACCCTGTGCCTCATGGGAACAGTCCAGCCCGAACTGCCAAGCCATGTCTTCCCTGGACCGGAAACAAGCTTCCTAGGACCAGTTTCTGGCATTTCAGCTATCTTCAGCCAGGCTTGCTTGAATCCAGTGGCAAAGTGAGCAAGGGACTCACGTCTGAGCATACCCTGCCAACTTATGGTGAACAAAGCAAAAACCAATGGAAATGATGGACGGAGTGTTGAACATTGCAAGCACTCACCCCCAGTCAACTGATCTGGGTTTAATCCATCACCGTTCTTTAGCCCACTCTGCCACCCCAGTTCAGACATGGCCATATGCAAATCAGTCTGACCCTGTGCCTCATGAGAACAGTCCAGCCCGAACTGCCAAGCCATGTCTTCCCTGGACCGGAAACAAGCTTCCTAGGACCGGTTTCTGGCATTTCAGCCGTCTTCAGCCATGCTTGCTTGAATCCAGTGGCAAAGTGAGAAAGGGACTCACGTCTGGGCATACCCTGCCAACTTATGGCAAACAAAGCAAAAACCAAAGGAAATGATGGACGCAGTGTTGAACATTGCAAGCACTCACCCCCAGTCAACTGATCTGGGTTTAATCCATCACAGTTCTTTAACCCACTCTGCCACCCCAGTTCAGACATGGCCATATGCAAATTAGTCTGACCCTGTGCCTCATGAGAACAGTCCAGCCCGAACTGCCAAGCCATGTCTTCCCTGGACCGGAAACAAGCTTCCTAGGACTGGTTTCTGGCATTTCAGCCGTCTGCAGCCAGTCTTGCTTGAATCCAGTGGCAAAGTGAGCAAGGGACTCACTTCTGAGCATACCCTGACAACTTATGGCGAACAAAGAAAAAACCAAAGGAAATGATGGACGGAGTGTTGAACATTGCAAGCACTCACCCCCAGTCAACTGATCTGGGTTTAATCCATCACCGTTCTTTAGCCCACTCTGCCACCCCAGTTCAGACATGGCCATATGCAAATCAGTCTGAAGCTGTGCCTCATGGGAACAGTCCAGCCCGAACTGCTAAGCCATGTCTTCCCTGGACCGGAAACAAGCTTCCTAGGATCAGTTTCTGGCATTTCAGCCATCTTCAGCCAGGCTTGTTTGAATCCAGTGGCAAAGTGAGCAAGGCACTCACGTCTGAGCATACCCTGCAAACTTATGGCAAACAAAGCAAAAACCAAAGGAAATGATGGACGGAGTGTTGAACATTGCAAGCACTCACCCCCAGTCAACTGATCTGGGTTTAATCCATCACCATTCTTTAGCCCATTCTGCCACCCCAGTTCAGACATGGCCACATGCAAATCAGTCTGACCCTGTGCCTCATGGGAACAGTCCAGCCCGAACTGCCAAGCCATGTCTTCCCTGGACCAGAAACAAGCTTCCTAGGACCAGTTTCTGGCATTTGAGCTGTCTTCAGCCAGGCTTGTTTGAATCCAGTGGCAAAGTGAGCAAGGGACTCACGTCTGAGCATACCCTGCCAACTTATGGCGAACAAAGCAAAAACCAAAGGAAATGATGGACAGAGTGTTAAACATTGCAAACACTCACCCCCAGTCAACTGATCTGGGTTTAATCCATCACCGTTCTTTAGCCCACTCTGCCACCCCAGTTCAGACATGGCCATATGCAAATCAGTCTGACCCTGTGCCTCATGGGAACAGTCCAGCCCAAACTGCCAAGCTATGTCTTCCCTGGACCGGAAACAAGCTTCCTAGGACCGGTTTCTAGCATTTCAGCCATCTTCAGCCAGGCTTGCTTGAATCCAGTGGCAAAGTGAGCAAGGGACTCACGTCTGAGCATACCCTGCCAACTTATGGCGACCAAAGCAAAAACCAAAGGAAATGATGGACGGAGTGTTGAACATTGCAAGCACTCACCCCCAGTCAACTGATCTGGGTTTAATCCATCACCGTTCTTTAGCCCACTCTGCCACCCCAGTTCAGACATGGCCATATGCAAATCAGTCTGACCCTGTGCCTCATGGGAACAGTCCAGCCCGAACTGCCAACCCATGTCTTCCCTGGACCAGAAACAAGCTTCCTAGGACCGGTTTCTGGCATTTCAGCCGTCTTCAGCCATGCTTGCTTGAATCCAGTGGCAAAGTGAGCAAGGGACTCACGTCTGAGCAAACCCTGCCAACTTATGGCGAACGAAGCAAAAATCAAAGGAAATGATGGACGCAGCGTTGAACATTGCAAGCACTCACCCCCAGTCAACTCATCTGGGTTTAATCCATCACCGTTCTTTAGCCCACTCTCCCACCCCAGTTCAGACATGGCCATATGCAAATCAGTCTGACCCTGTGCCTCATGGGAACAGTCCAGCCCGAACTGCCAAGCCATGTCTTCTCTGGACCGGAAACAAGCTTCCTAGGACCGGTTTCTGGCATTTCAGCCGTCTTCAGCCAGGCTTGCTTGAATCCAGTGGCAAAGTGAGCAAGGGACTCACGTCTGAGCATACCCTGCCAACTTATGGCGAACAAAGCAAAAACCAAAGGAAATGATGGACGGAGTGTTAAACATTGCAAGCACTCACCCCCAGTCAACTGATCTGGGTTTAATCCATCACCGTTCTTTAGCCCACTCTGCCACCCCAGTTCAGACATGGCCATATGCAAATCAGTCTGACCCTGTGCCTCATGGGAACAGTCTAGCCCAAACTGCCAAGCCATGTCTTCCCTGGACCGGAAACAAGCTTCCTAGGACCGGTTTCTAGCATTTCAGCCATCTTCAGCCAGGCTTGCTTGAATCCAGTGGCAAAGTGAGCAAGGGACTCACGTCTGAGCATACTCTGCCAACTTATGGCGGCCAAAGCAAAAACCAAAGGAAATGATGGACGGAGTGTTGAACATTGCAAGCACTCACCCCCAGTCAACTGATCTGGGTTTAATCCATCACCGTTCTTTAGCCCACTCTGCCACCCCAGTTCAGACATGGCCATATGCAAATAAGTCTGACCCTGTACCTCATGGAAACAGTCCAGCCCGAACTGCCAAGCAATGTCTTCCCTGGACCGGAAACAAGCTTTCTAGGACCGGTTTCTGGCATTTCAGCTGTCTTCAGCCAGGCTTGCTTGAATCCAGTGGCAAAGTGAGCAAGGGACTCACGTCTGAGCATACCCTGCCAACTTATGGTGAACAAAGGAAAAACCAAAGGAAATGATGGACGGAGTGTTGAACATTGCAAGCACTCACCCCCAGTCAACTGATCTGGGTTTAATCCATCACCGTTCTTTAGCCCACTCTGCCACCCCAGTTCAGACATGGCCATATGCAAATCAGTCTGACCCTGTGCCTCATGGGAACAGTCCAGCCCGAACTGCCAAGCCATGTCTTCCCTGGACCGGAAACAAGCTTCCTAGGACCGGTTTCTGGCATTTCAGCCGTCTTCAGCCATGCTTGCTTGAATCCAGTGGCAAAGTGAGAAAGGGACTCACGTCTGAGCATACCCTGCCAACTTATGGCAAACAAAGCAAAAACCAAAGGAAATGATGGACGCAGTGTTGAACATTGCAAGCACTCACCCCCAGTCAACTGATCTGGGTTTAATCCATCACAGTTCTTTAGCCCACTCTGCCACCCCAGTTCAGACATGGCCATATGCAAATCTGTCTGACCCTATCCCTCATGGGAACAGTCCAGCCCGAACTGCCAAGCCATGTCTTCCCTGGACGGGAAACAAGCTTCCTAGGACCGGTTTCTGCCATTTCAGCCGTCTTCAGCCAGGCTTGCTTGAATCCAGTGGCAAAGTGAGCAAGGGACTCACGTCTGAGCATACCCTGCCAACTTATGGCGAACAAAGCAAAAACCAAAGGAAATGATGGACAGAGTGTTGAACATTGCAAGCACTCACACCCAGTCAACTGATCTGGGTTTAATCCATTTCCGTTCTTTAGCCCACTCTGCGACCCCAGTTCAGACATGGCCATATGCAAATTAGTCTGACCCTGTGCCTCATGAGAACAGTCCAGCCCGAACTGCCAAGCCATGTCTTCCCTGGACCGGAAACAAGCTTCCTAGGACTGGTTTCTGGCATTTCAGCCGTCTTCAGCCAGTCTTGCTTGAATCCAGTGGCAAAGTGAGCAAGGGACTCACTTCTGAGCATACCCTGACAACTTATGGCGAACAAAGAAAAAACCAAAGGAAATGATGGACGGAGTGTTAAACATTGCAAGCACTCACCCTCAGTCAACTGATCTGGGTTTAATCCATCACCGTTCTTTAGCCCACTCTGCCACCCCAGTTCAGACATGGCCATATGCAAATCAGTCTGAAGCTGTGCCTCATGGGAACAGTCCAGCCCGAACTGCTAAGCCATGTCTTCCCTGGACCGGAAACAAGCTTCCTAGGACCGGTTTCTGGCATTTCAGCCATCTTCAGCCAGGCTTGTTTGAATCCAGTGGCAAAGTGAGCAAGGCACTCACGTCTGAGCATACCCTGCAAACTTATGGCAAACAAAGCAAAAACCAAAGGAAATGATGGACGGAGTGTTGAACATTGCAAGCACTCACCCCCAGTCAACTGATCTGGGTTTAATCCATCACCGTTCTTTAGCCCACTCTGCCACCCCAGTTCAGACATGGCCATATGCAAATCAGTCTGACCCTGTACCTCATGGAAACAGTCCAGCCCGAACTGCCAAGCAATGTCTTCCCTGGACCGGAAACAAACTTTCTAGGACCGGTTTCTGGCATTTCAGCTGTCTTCAGCCAGGCTTGCTTGAATCCAGTGGCAAAGTGAGCAAGGGACTCACGTCTGAGCATACCCTGCCAACTTATGGCGAACAAAGCAAAAACCAAAGGAAATGATGGACGCAGTGTTGAACATTGCAAGCACTCACCCCCAGTCAACTCATCTGGATTTAATCCATCACCGTTCTTTAGCCCACTCTGCCACCCCAGTTCAGACATGGCCATATGCAAATCAGTCTGACCCTGTGCCTCATGGGAACAGTCCAGCCCGAACTGCCAAGCCATGTCTTCTCTGGACCGGAAACAAGCTTCCTAGGACCGGTTTCTGTCATTTCAGCCGTCTTCAGCCAGGCTTGTTTGAATCCAGTGGCAAAGTGAGCAAGGGACTCACGTCTGAGCATACCCTGCCAACTTATGGCGAACAAAGCAAAAACCAAAGGAAATGATGGACGGAGTGTTGAACATTGCAAGCACTCACCCCCAGTCAACTGATCTGGGTTTAATCCATCACCGTTCTTTAGCCCACTCTGCCACCCCAGTTCAGACATGGCCATATACAAATCAGTCTGACCCTGTGCCTCATGGGAACAGTCCAGCCCGAACTGCCAAGCCATGTCTTCTCTGGACCGGAAACAAGCTTCCTAGGACCGGTTTCTGGCATTTCAGCCGTCTTCACCCAGGCTTGCTTGAATCCAGTGGCAAAGTGAGCAAGGGACTCACGTCTGAGCATACCCTGCCAACTTATGGCGAACAAAGCAAAAACCAAAGGAAATGATGGACGGAGTGTTAAACATTGCAAGCACTCACCCCCAGTCAACTGTTCTGGGTTTAATCCATCACCGTTCTTTAGCCCACTCTGCCACCCCAGTTCAGACATGGCCATATGCAAATCAGTCTGACCCTGTGCCTCATGGGAACAGTCTAGCCCAAACTGCCAAGCCATGTCTTCTCTGGACCGGAAACAAGCTTCCTAGGACCGGTTTCTAGCATTTCAGCCATCTTCAGCCAGGCGTGCTTGAATCCAGTGGCAAAGTGAGCAAGGGACTCACGTCTGAGCATACCCTGCCAACTTATGGCGCCAAAGCAAAAACCAAAGGAAATGATGGACGGAGTGTTGAACATTGCAAGCACTCACCCCCAGTCAACTGATCTGGGTTTAATCCATCACCGTTCTTTAGCCCACTCTGCCACCCCAGTTCAGACATGGCCATATGCAAATCAGTCTGACCCTGTACCTCATGGGAACAGTCCAACCCAAACTGTCAAGCCATGTCTTCCCTGGACCGGAAACAAGCTTTCTAGGACCGGTTTCTGGCATTTCAGCTGTCTTCAGCCAGGCTTGCTTGAATCCAGTGGCAAAGTGAGCAAGGGACTCACGTCTGAGCATACCCTGCCAACTTATGGCGAACAAAGCAAAAACCAAAGGAAATGATGGACGCAGTGTTGAACATTGCAAGCACTCACCCCCAGTCAACTGATCTGGGTTTAATCAATCACAGTTCTTTAGCCCACTCTGCCACCCCAGTTCAGACATGGCCATATGCAAATCTGTCTGACCCTATCCCTCATGGGAACAGTCCAGCCCGAACTACCAAGCCATGTCTTCCCTGGACCGGAAACAAGCTTCCTAGGACCGGTTTCTGCCATTTCAGCCGTCTTCAGCCAGGCTTGCTTGAATCCAGTGGCAAAGTGAGCAAGGGACTCACGTCTGAGCATACCCTGCCAACTTATGGCGAACAAAGCAACAACCGAAGGAAATGATGGACGGAGTGTTGAACATTGCAAGCACTCACACCCAGTCAACTGATCTGGGTTTAATCCATTTCTGTTCTTTAGCCCACTCTGCCACCCCAGTTCAGACATGGCCATATGCAAATTAGTCTGACCCTGTGCATCATGAGAACAGTCCAGCCCGAACTGCCAAGCCATGTCTTCCCTGGACCGGAAACAAGCTTCCTAGGACTGGTTTCTGGCATTTCAGCCATCTTCAGCCAGGCTTGCTTGAATCCAGTGGCAAAGTGAGCAAGGGACTCACTTCTGAGCATACCCTGACAACTTATTGCGAACAAAGAAAAAACCAAAGGAAATAATGGACGGAGTGTTGAACATTGCAAGCACTCACCCCCAGTCAACTGATCTGGGTTTATTCCATCACCGTTCTTTAGCCCACTCTGCCACCCCAGTTCAGACATGGCCATATGCAAATCAGTCTGAAGCTGTGCCTCATGGGAACAGTCCAGCCCGAACTGCTAAGCCATGTCTTCCCTGGACCGGAAACAAGCTTCCTAGGACCGGTTTCTGGCATTTCAGCCATCTTCAGCCAGGCTTGTTTGAATCCAGTGGCAAAGTGAGCAAGGCACTCACGTCTGAGCATACCCTGCCAACTTATGGCAAACAAAGCAAAAACCAAAGGAAATGATGGAAGGAGTGTTGAAAATTGCAAGCACTCACCCCCAGTCAACTGATCTGGGTTTAATCCATCACCGTTCTTTAGCCCATTCTGCCACCCCAGTTCAGACATGGCCACATGCAAATCAGTCTGACCCTGTGCCTCATGGGAACAGTCTAGCCCGAACTGCCAAGCCATGTCTTCCCTGGACCGGAAACAAGCTTCCTAGGACCAGTTTCTGGCATTTGAGCTGTCTTCAGCCAGGCTTGTTTGAATCCAGTGGCAAAGTGAGCAAGGGACTCACGTCTGAGCATACCCTGCCAACTTATGGCGAACAAAGCAAAAACCAAAGGAAATGATGGACGGAGTGTTAAACATTGCAAGCACTCACCCCCAGTCAACTGATCTGGGTTTAATCCATCACCGTTCTTTAGCCCACTCTGCCACCCCAGTTCAGACATGGCCATATGCAAATCAGTCTGACCCTGTGCCTCATGGGAACAGTCTAGCCCAAACTGCCAAGCCATGTCTTCCCTGAACCGGAAACAAGCTTCCTAGGACCGGTTTCTAGCATTTCAGCCATCTTCAGCCAGGCTTGCTTGAATCCAGTGGCAAAGTGAGCAAGGGACTCACGTCTGAGCATACAATGCCAACTTATGGCGGCCAAAGCAAAAACCAAAGGAAATGATGGACGGAGTGTTGAACATTGCAAGCACTCACCCCCAGTCAACTGATCTGGGTTTAATCCATCACCGTTCTTTAGCCCACTCTGCCACCCCAGTTCAGACATGGCCATATGCAAATCAGTCTGACCCTGTACCTCATGGAAACAGTCCAGCCCGAACTGCCAAGCAATGTCTTCCCTGGTCCGGAAACAAGCTTTCTAGGACCGGTTTCTGGCATTTCAGCTGTCTTCAGCCAGGCTTGCTTGAATCCAGTGGCAAAGTGAGCAAGGGACTCACGTCTGAGCATACCCTGCCAACTTATGGCGAACAAAGCAAAAACCAAAGGAAATGATGGACGCAGTGTTGAACATTGCAAGCACTCACCCCCAGTCAACTCATCTGGATTTAATCCATCACCGTTCTTTAGCCCACTCTGCCACCCCAGTTCAGACATGGCCATATGCAAATCAGTCTGACCCTGTGCCTCATGGGAACAGTCCAGCCCGAACTGCCAACCCATGTCTTCCCTGGACCAGAAACAAGCTTCCTAGGACCAGTTTCTGGCATTTCAGCTATCTTCAGCCAGGCTTGCTTGAATCCACTGGCAAAGTGAGCAAGGGACTCACGTCTGAGCATACCCTGCCAACTTATGGCGAACAAAGCAAAAACCAAAGGAAATGATGGACGGAGTGTTGAACATTGCAAGCACTCACACCCAGTCAATTGATCTGGGTTTAATCCATTTCCGTTCTTTAGCCCACTCTGCCACCCCAGTTCAGACATGGCCATATGCAAATTAGTCTGACCCTGTGCCTCATGAGAACAGTCCAGCCCGAACTGCCAAGCCATGTCTTCCCTGGACCGGAAACAAGCTTCCTAGGACTGGTTTCTGGCATTTCAGCCGTCTTCAGCCAGTCTTGCTTGAATCCAGTGGCAAAGTGAGCAAGGGACTCACTTCTGAGCATACCCTGACAACTTATGGCGAACAAAAAAAAAACCAAAGGAAATGATGGACGGAGTGTTGAACATTGCAAGCACTCATCCCCAGTCAACTGATCTGGGTTTAATCCATCACCATTCTTTAGCCCACTCTGCCACCCCAGTTCAGACATGGCCATATGCAAATCAGTCTGAAGCTGTGCCTCATGGGAACAGTCCAGCCCGAACTGCTAAGCCATGTCTTCCCTGGACCGGAAACAAGCTTCCTAGGACCGGTTTCTGGCATTTCAGCCATCTTCAGCCAGGCTTGTTTGAATCCAGTGGCAAAGTGAGCAAGGCACTCACGTCTGAGCATACCCTGCAAACTTATGGCAAACAAAGCAAAAACCAAAGGAAATGATGGACGGAGTGTTGAACATTGCAAGCACTCACCCCCAGTCAACTGATCTGGGTTTAATCCATCACCATTCTTTAGCCCATTCTGCCACCCCAGTTCAGACATGGCCACATGCAAATCAGTCTGACCCTGTGCCTCATGGGAACAGTCCAGGCCGAACTGCCAAGCCATGTCTTCCCTGGACCAGAAACAAGCTTCCTAGGACCAGTTTCTGGCATTTGAGCTGTCTTCAGCCAGGCTTGTTTGAATCCAGTGGCAAAGTGAGCAAGGGACTCACGTCTGAGCATACCCTGCCAACTTATGGCGAACAAAGCAAAAACCAAAGGAAATGATGGACGGAGTGTTAAACATTGCAAACACTCACCCCCAGTCAACTGATCTGGGTTTAATCCATCACCGTTCTTTAGCCCACTCTGCCACCCCAGTTCAGACATGGCCATATGCAAATCAGTCTGACCCTGTGCCTCATGGGAACAGTCCAGCCCAAACTGCCAAGCCATGTCTTCCCTGGACCGGAAACAAGCTTCCTAGGACCGGTTTCTAGCATTTCAGCCATCTTCAGCCAGGCTTGCTTGAATCCAGTGGCAAAGTGAGCAAGGGACTCACGTCTGAGCATACCCTGCCAACTTATGGCGACCAAAGCAAAAACCAAAGGAAATGATGGACGGAGTGTTGAACATTGCAAGCACTCACCCCCAGTCAACTGATCTGGGTTTAATCCATCACCGTTCTTTAGCCCACTCTGCCACCCCAGTTCAGACATGGCCATATGCAAATCAGTCTGACCCTGTGCCTCATGGGAACAGTCCAGCCCGAACTGCCAACCCATGTCTTCCCTGGACCAGAAACAAGCTTCCTAGGACCGGTTTCTGGCATTTCAGCCGTCTTCAGCCATGCTTGCTTGAATCCAGTGGCAAAGTGAGCAAGGGACTCACGTCTGAGCAAACCCTGCCAACTTATGGCGAACGAAGCAAAAACCAAAGGAAATGATGGACGCAGCGTTGAACATTGCAAGCACTCACCCCCAGTCAACTCTTCTGGGTTTAATCCATCACCGTTCTTTAGCCCACTCTCCCACCCCAGTTCAGACATGGCCATATGCAAATCAGTCTGACCCTGTGCCTCATGGGAACAGTCCAGCCCGAACTGCCAAGCCATGTCTTCTCTGGACCGGAAACAAGCTTCCTAGGACCGGTTTCTGGCATTTCAGCCGTCTTCAGCCAGGCTTGCTTGAATCCAGTGGCAAAGTGAGCAAGGGACTCACGTCTGAGCATACCCTGCCAACTTATGGCAAACAAAGCAAAAACCAAAGGAAATGATGGACGGAGTGTTAAACATTGTAAGCACTCACCCCCAGTCAACTGATCTGGGTTTAATCCATCACCGTTCTTTAGCCCACTCTGCCACCCCAGTTCAGACATGGCCATATGCAAATCAGTCTGACCCTGTGCCTCATGGGAACAGTCTAGCCCAAACTGCCAAGCCATGTCTTCCCTGGACCGGAAACAAGCTTCCTAGGACCGGTTTCTAGCATTTCAGCCATCTTCAGCCAGGCTTGCTTGAATCCAGTGGCAAAGTGAGCAAGGGACTCACGTCTGAGCATACTCTGCCAACTTATGGCGGCCAAAGCAAAAACCAAAGGAAATGATGGACGGAGTGTTGAACATTGCAAGCACTCACCCCCAGTCAACTGATCTGGGTTTAATCCATCACCGTTCTTTAGCCCACTCTGCCACCCCAGTTCAGACATGGCCATATGCAAATCAGTCTGACCCTGTACCTCATGGAAACAGTCCAGCCCGAACTGCCAAGCAATGTCTTCCCTGGACCGGAAACAAGCTTTCTAGGACCGGTTTCTGGCATTTCAGCTGTCTTCAGCCAGGCTTGCTTGAATCCAGTGGCAAAGTGAGCAAGGGACTCACGTCTGAGCATACCCTGCCAACGTATGGTGAACAAAGGAAAAACCAAAGGAAATGATGGACGGAGTGTTGAACATTGCAAGCACTCACCCCCAGTCAACTGATCTGGGTTTAATCCATCACCGTTCTTTAGCCCACTCTGCCACCCCAGTTCAGACATGGCCATATGCAAATCAGTCTGACCCTGTGCCTCATGGGAACAGTCCAGCCCGAACTGCCAAGCCATGTCTTCCCTGGACCGGAAACAAGCTTCCTAGGACCGGTTTCTGGCATTTCAGCCGTCTTCAGCCATGCTTGCTTGAATCCAGTGGCAAAGTGAGAAAGGGACTCACGTCTGAGCATACCCTGCCAACTTATGGCAAACAAAGCAAAAACCAAAGGAAATGATGGACGCAGTGTTGAACATTGCAAGCACTCACCCCCAGTCAACTGATCTGGGTTTAATCCATCACAGTTCTTTAGCCCACTCTGCCACCCCAGTTCAGACATGGCCATATGCAAATCTGTCTGACCCTATCCCTCATGGGAACAGTCCAGCCCGAACTGCCAAGCCATGTCTTCCCTGGACCGGAAACAAGCTTCCTAGGACCGGTTTCTGCCATTTCAGCCGTCTTCAGCCAGGCTTGCTTGAATCCAGTGGCAAAGTGAGCAAGGGACTCACGTCTGAGCATACCCTGCCAACTTATGGCGCACAAAGCAAAAACCAAAGGAAATGATGGACGGAGTGTTGAACATTGCAAGCACTCACACCCAGTCAACTGATCTGGGTTTAATCCATCACCGTTCTTTAGCCCACTCTCCCACCCCAGTTCAGACATGGCCATATGCAAATCAGTCTGACCCTGTGCCTCATGGGAACAGTCCAGCCCGAACTGCCAAGCCATGTCTTCTCTGGACCGGAAACAAGCCTCCTAGGACCGGTTTCTGGCATTTCAGCCGTCTTCAGCCAGGCTTGCTTGAATCCAGTGGCAAAGTGAGCAAGGGACTCACGTCTGAGCATACCCTGCAAACTTATGGCAAACAATGCAAAAACCAAAGGAAATGATGGACGGAGTGTTGAACATTGCAAGCACTCACCCCCAGTCAACTGATCTGGGTTTAATCCATCACCATTCTTTAGCCCATTCTGCCACCCCAGTTCAGACATGGCCACATGCAAATCAGTCTGACCCTGTGCCTCATGGGAACAGTCCAGGCCGAACTGCCAAGCCATGTCTTCCCTGGACCAGAAACAAGCTTCCTAGGACCAGTTTCTGGCATTTGAGCTGTCTTCAGCCAGGCTTGTTTGAATCCAGTGGCAAAGTGAGCAAGGGACTCACGTCTGAGCATACCCTGCCAACTTATGGCGAACAAAGCAAAAACCAAAGGAAATGATGGACGGAGTGTTAAACATTGCAAACACTCACCCCCAGTCAACTGATCTGGGTTTAATCCATCACCGTTCTTTAGCCCACTCTGCCACCCCAGTTCAGACATGGCCATATGCAAATCAGTCTGACCCTGTGCCTCATGGGAACAGTCCAGCCCAAACTGCCAAGCCATGTCTTCCCTGGACCGGAAACAAGCTTCCTAGGACCGGTTTCTAGCATTTCAGCCATCTTCAGCCAGGCTTGCTTGAATCCAGTGGCAAAGTGAGCAAGGGAATCACGTCTGAGCATACCCTGCCAACTTATGGCGACCAAAGCAAAAACCAAAGGAAATGATGGACGGAGTGTTGAACATTGCAAGCACTCACCCCCAATCAACTGATCTGGGTTTAATCCATCACCGTTCTTTAGCCCACTCTGCCACCCCAGTTCAGACATGGCCATATGCAAATCAGTCTGACCCTGTGCCTCATGGGAACAGTCCAGCCCGAACTGCCAACCCATGTCTTCCCTGGACTAGAAACAAGCTTCCTAGGACCGGTTTCTGGCATTTCAGCCGTCTTCAGCCATGCTTGCTTGAATCCAGTGGCAAAGTGAGCAAGGGACTCACGTCTGAGCAAACCCTGCCAACTTATGGCGAACGAAGCAAAAACCAAAGGAAATGATGGACGCAGCGTTGAACATTGCAAGCACTCACCCCCAGTCAACTCATCTGGGTTTAATCCATCACCGTTCTTTAGCCCACTCTCCCACCCCAGTTCAGACATGGCCATATGCAAATCAGTCTGACCCTGTGCCTCATGGGAACAGTCCAGCCCGAACTGCCAAGCCATGTCTTCTCTGGACCGGAAACAAGCTTCCTAGGACCGGTTTCTGGCATTTCAGCCGTCTTCAGCCAGGCTTGCTTGAATCCAGTGGCAAAGTGAGCAAGGGACTCACGTCTGAGCATACCCTGCCAACTTATGGCAAACAAAGCAAAAACCAAAGGAAATGATGGACGGAGTGTTAAACATTGTAAGCACTCACCCCCAGTCAACTGATCTGGGTTTAATCCATCACCGTTCTTTAGCCCACTCTGCCACCCCAGTTCAGACATGGCCATATGCAAATCAGTCTGACCCTGTGCCTCATGGGAACAGTCTAGCCCAAACTGCCAAGCCATGTCTTCCCTGGACCGGAAACAAGCTTCCTAGGACCGGTTTCTAGCATTTCAGCCATCTTCAGCCAGGCTTGCTTGAATCCAGTGGCAAAGTGAGCAAGGGACTCACGTCTGAGCATACTCTGCCAACTTATGGCGGCCAAAGCAAAAACCAAAGGAAATGATGGACGGAGTGTTGAACATTGCAAGCACTCACCCCCAGTCAACTGATCTGGGTTTAATCCATCACCGTTCTTTAGCCCACTCTGCCACCCCAGTTCAGACATGGCCATATGCAAATCAGTCTGACCCTGTACCTCATGGAAACAGTCCAGCCCGAACTGCCAAGCAATGTCTTCCCTGGACCGGAAACAAGCTTTCTAGGACCGGTTTCTGGCATTTCAGCTGTCTTCAGCCAGGCTTGCTTGAATCCAGTGGCAAAGTGAGCAAGGGACTCACGTCTGAGCATACCCTGCCAACGTATGGTGAACAAAGGAAAAACCAAAGGAAATGATGGACGGAGTGTTGAACATTGCAAGCACTCACCCCCAGTCAACTGATCTGGGTTTAATCCATCACCGTTCTTTAGCCCACTCTGCCACCCCAGTTCAGACATGGCCATATGCAAATCAGTCTGAAGCTGTGCCTCATGGGAACAGTCCAGCCCGAACTGCTAAGCCATGTCTTCCCTGGACCGGAAACAAGCTTCCTAGGATCGGTTTCTGGCATTTCAGCCATCTTCAGCCAGGCTTGTTTGAATCCAGTGGCAAAGTGAGCAAGGCACTCACGTCTGAGCATACCCTGCAAACTTATGGCAAACAAAGCAAAAACCAAAGGAAATGATGGACGGAGTGTTGAACATTGCAAGCACTCACCCCCAGTCAACTGATCTGGGTTTAATCCATCACCATTCTTTAGCGCATTCTGCCACCCCAGTTCAGACATGGCCACATGCAAATCAGTCTGACCCTGTGCCTCATGGGAACAGTCCAGCCGGAACTGCCAAGCCATGTCTTCCCTGGACCAGAAACAAGCTTCCTAGGACCAGTTTCTGGCATTTGAGCTGTCTTCAGCCAGGCTTGTTTGAATCCAGTGGCAAAGTGAGCAAGGGACTCACGTCTGAGCATACCCTGCCAACTTATGGCGAACAAAGCAAAAACCAAAGGAAATGATGGACGGAGTGTTAAACATTGCAAACACTCACCCCCAGTCAACTGATCTGGGTTTAATCCATCACCGTTCTTTAGCCCACTCTGCCACCCCAGTTCAGACATGGCCATATGCAAATCAGTCTGACCCTGTGCCTCATGGGAACAGTCCAGCCCAAACTGCCAAGCCATGTCTTCCCTGGACCGGAAACAAGCTTCCTAGGACCGGTTTCTAGCATTTCAGCCATCTTCAGCCAGGCTTGCTTGAATCCAGTGGCAAAGTGAGCAAGGGACTCACGTCTGAGCATACCCTGCCAACTTATGGCGACCAAAGCAAAAACCAAAGGAAATGATGGACGGAGTGTTGAACATTGCAAGCACTCACCCCCAGTCAACTGATCTGGGTTTAATCCATCACCGTTCTTTAGCCCACTCTGCCACCCCAGTTCAGACATGGCCATATGCGAATCAGTCTGACCCTGTGCCTCATGGGAACAGTCCAGCCCGAACTGCCAACCCATGTCTTCCCTGGACCAGAAACAAGCTTCCTAGGACCGGTTTCTGGCATTTCAGCCG
Source organism: Triturus cristatus (assembly GCF_964204655.1). Lineage (NCBI taxonomy): Eukaryota > Metazoa > Chordata > Amphibia > Caudata > Salamandridae > Triturus > Triturus cristatus. The sequence goes on from NW_028187376.1 coordinate 17,088, forward strand.
TCTTCAGCCATGCTTGCTTGAATCCAGTGGCAAAGTGAGCAAGGGACTCACGTCTGAGCAAACCCTGCCAACTTATGGCGAACGAAGCAAAAACCAAAGGAAATGATGGACGCAGCGTTGAACATTGCAAGCACTCACCCCCAGTCAACTCATCTGGGTTTAATCCATCACCGTTCTTTAGCCCACTCTGCCACCCCAGTTCAGACATGGCCATATGCAAATCAGTCTGACTCTGTGCCTCATGGGAACAGTCCAGCCCGAACTGCCAAGCCATGTCTTCCCTGGACCAGAAACAAGCTTCCTAGGACCGGTTTCTGGCATTTCAGCCGTCTTCAGCCATGCTTGCTTGAATCCAGTGGCAAAGTGAGCAAGGGACTCACGTCTGAGCATACCCTGCCAACTTATGGCGAACGAAGCAAAAACCAAAGGAAATGATGGACGCAGTGTTGAACATTGCAAGCACTCACCCCCAGTCAACTCATCTGGGTTTAATCCATCACCGTTCTTTAGCCCACTCTGCCACCCCAGTTCAGACATGGCCATATGCAAATCAGTCTGACCCTGTGCCTCATGGGAACAGTCCAGCCCGAACTGCCAAGCCATGTCTTCCCTGGACCGGAAACAAGCTTCCTAGGACCGGTTTCTGGCATTTCAGCTGTCTTCAGCCAGGCTTGCTTGAATCCAGTGGCAAAGTGAGCAAGGGACTCACGTCTGAGCATACCCTGCCAACTTATGGTGAACAAAGCAAAAACCAACGGAAATGATGGACGGAGTGTTGAACGTTGCAAGCACTCACCGCCAGTCAACTGATCTGGGTTTAATCCATCACCGTTCTTTAGCCCACTCTGCCACCCCAGTTCAGACATGGCCATATGCAAATCAGTCTGACCCTGTGCCTCATGGGAACAGTCCAGCCCGAACTGCCAAGCCATGTCTTCCCTGGACCGGAAACAAGCTTCCTAGGACCGGTTTCTGGCATTTCAGCCGTCTTCAGCAAGGCTTGTTTGAATCCAGTGGCAAAGTGAGCAAGGGACTCACGTCTGAGCATACCCTGCCAACTTATGGCGAACAAAGCAAAAACCAAAGGAAATGATGGACGGAGTGTTGAACATTGCAAGCACTCACCCCAGTCAACTGATCTGGGTTTAATCCATCACCGTTCTTTAGCCCACTCTGCCACCCCAGTTCAGACACTGCCATATGCAACTCAGTCTGACCCTGTGCCTCATGGGAACAGTCCAGCCCGAACTGCCAAGCCATGTCTTCCCTGGACCAGAAACAAGCTTCCTAGGACCAGTTTCTGGCATTTGAGCTGTCTTCAGCCAGGCTTGTTTGAATCCAGTGGCAAAGTGAGCAAGGGACTCACGTCTGAGCATACCCTGCCAACTTATGGCGAACAAAGCAAAAACCAAAGGAAATGATGGACGGAGTGTTAAACATTGCAAGCACTCACCCCCAGTCAACTGATCTGGGTTTAATCCATCACCGTTCTTTAGCCCACTCTGCCACCCCAGTTCAGACATGGCCATATGCAAATCAGTCTGACCCTGTTCCTCATGGGAACAGTCCAGCCCAAACTGCCAAGCCATGTCTTCCCTGGACTGGAAACAAGCTTCCTAGGACCGGTGTCTGGCATTTCAGCCATCTTCAGCCAGGCTTGCTTGAATCCAGTGGCAAAGTGAGCAAGGGACTCACGTCTGAGCATACCCTGCCAACTTATGGCGGCCAAAGCAAAAACCAAAGGAAATGATGGACGGAGTGTTGAACATTGCAAACACTCACCCCCAGTCAACTGATCTGGGTTTAATCCATCACCGTTCTTTAGCCCACTCTGCCACCCCAGTTCAGACATGGCCATATGCAAATCAGTCTGACCCTGTGCCTCATGGGAACAGTCCAGCCCAAACTGCCAAGCCATGTCTTCCCTGGACCGGAAACAAGCTTCCTAGGACCGGTTTCTAGCATTTCAGCCATCTTCAGCCAGGCTTGCTTGAATCCAGTGGCAAAGTGAGCAAGGGACTCACGTCTGAGCATACCCTGCCAACTTATGGCGACCAAAGCAAAAACCAAAGGAAATGATGGACGGAGTGTTGAACATTGCAAGCACTCACCCCCAGTCAACTGATCTGGGTTTAATCCATCACCGTTCTTTAGCCCACTCTGCCACCCCAGTTCAGACATGGCCATATGCAAATCAGTCTGACCCTGTGCCTCATGGGAACAGTCCAGCCCGAACTGCCAACCCATGTCTTCCCTGGACCAGAAACAAGCTTCCTAGGACCGGTTTCTGGCATTTCAGCCGTCTTCAGCCATGCTTGCTTGAATCCAGTGGCAAAGTGAGCAAGGGACTCACGTCTGAGCAAACCCTGCCAACTTATGGCGAACGAAGCAAAAACCAAAGGAAATGATGGACGCAGCGTTGAACATTGCAAGCACTCACCCCCAGTCAACTCTTCTGGGTTTAATCCATCACCGTTCTTTAGCCCACTCTCCCACCCCAGTTCAGACATGGCCATATGCAAATCAGTCTGACCCTGTGCCTCATGGGAACAGTCCAGCCCGAACTGCCAAGCCATGTCTTCTCTGGACCGGAAACAAGCTTCCTAGGACCGGTTTCTGGCATTTCAGCCGTCTTCAGCCAGGCTTGCTTGAATCCAGTGGCAAAGTGAGCAAGGGACTCACGTCTGAGCATACCCTGCCAACTTATGGCAAACAAAGCAAAAACCAAAGGAAATGATGGACGGAGTGTTAAACATTGTAAGCACTCACCCCCAGTCAACTGATCTGGGTTTAATCCATCACCGTTCTTTAGCCCACTCTGCCACCCCAGTTCAGACATGGCCATATGCAAATCAGTCTGACCCTGTGCCTCATGGGAACAGTCTAGCCCAAACTGCCAAGCCATGTCTTCCCTGGACCGGAAACAAGCTTCCTAGGACCGGTTTCTAGCATTTCAGCCATCTTCAGCCAGGCTTGCTTGAATCCAGTGGCAAAGTGAGCAAGGGACTCACGTCTGAGCATACTCTGCCAACTTATGGCGGCCAAAGCAAAAACCAAAGGAAATGATGGACGGAGTGTTGAACATTGCAAGCACTCACCCCCAGTCAACTGATCTGGGTTTAATCCATCACCGTTCTTTAGCCCACTCTGCCACCCCAGTTCAGACATGGCCATATGCAAATCAGTCTGACCCTGTACCTCATGGAAACAGTCCAGCCCGAACTGCCAAGCAATGTCTTCCCTGGACCGGAAACAAGCTTTCTAGGACCGGTTTCTGGCATTTCAGCTGTCTTCAGCCAGGCTTGCTTGAATCCAGTGGCAAAGTGAGCAAGGGACTCACGTCTGAGCATACCCTGCCAACGTATGGTGAACAAAGGAAAAACCAAAGGAAATGATGGACGGAGTGTTGAACATTGCAAGCACTCACCCCCAGTCAACTGATCTGGGTTTAATCCATCACCGTTCTTTAGCCCACTCTGCCACCCCAGTTCAGACATGGCCATATACAAATCAGTCTGACCCTGTGCCTCATGGGAACAGTCCAGCCCGAACTGCCAAGCCATGTCTTCCCTGGACCGGAAACAAGCTTCCTAGGACCGGTTTCTGGCATTTCAGCCGTCTTCAGCCATGCTTGCTTGAATCCAGTGGCAAAGTGAGAAAGGGACTCACGTCTGAGCATACCCTGCCAACTTATGGCAAACAAAGCAAAAACCAAAGGAAATGATGGACGCAGTGTTGAACATTGCAAGCACTCACCCCCAGTCAACTGATCTGGGTTTAATCCATCACAGTTCTTTAGCCCACTCTGCCACCCCAGTTCAGACATGGCCATATGCAAATCTGTCTGACCCTATCCCTCATGGGAACAGTCCAGCCCGAACTGCCAAGCCATGTCTTCCCTGGACCGGAAACAAGCTTCCTAGGACCGGTTTCTGCCATTTCAGCCGTCTTCAGCCAGGCTTGCTTGAATCCAGTGGCAAAGTGAGCAAGGGACTCACGTCTGAGCATACCCTGCCAACTTATGGCGCACAAAGCAAAAACCAAAGGAAATGATGGACGGAGTGTTGAACATTGCAAGCACTCACCCCCAATCAACTGATCTGGGTTTAATCCATCACCGTTCTTTAGCCCACTCTGCCACCCCAGTTCAGACATGGCCATATGCAAATCAGTCTGACCCGGTGCCTCATGGGAACAGTCCAGCCCAAACTGCCAAGCCATGTCTTCCCTGGACCGGAAACAAGCTTCCTAGGACCGGTTTCTAGCATTTCAGCCATCTTCAGCCAGGCTTGCTTGAATCCAGTGGCAAAGTGAGCAAGGGAATCACGTCTGAGCATACCCTGCCAACTTATGGCGACCAAAGCAAAAACCAAAGGAAATGATGGACGGAGTGTTGAACATTGCAAGCACTCACCCCCAATCAACTGATCTGGGTTTAATCCATCACCGTTCTTTAGCCCACTCTGCCACCCCAGTTCAGACATGGCCATATGCAAATCAGTCTGACCCTGTGCCTCATGGGAACAGTCCAGCCCGAACTGCCAACCCATGTCTTCCCTGGACTAGAAACAAGCTTCCTAGGACCGGTTTCTGGCATTTCAGCCGTCTTCAGCCATGCTTGCTTGAATCCAGTGGCAAAGTGAGCAAGGGACTCACGTCTGAGCAAACCCTGCCAACTTATGGCGAACGAAGCAAAAACCAAAGGAAATGATGGACGCAGCGTTGAACATTGCAAGCACTCACCCCCAGTCAACTCATCTGGGTTTAATCCATCACCGTTCTTTAGCCCACTCTCGCACCCCAGTTCAGACATGGCCATATGCAAATCAGTCTGACCCTGTGCCTCATGGGAACAGTCCAGCCCGAACTGCCAAGCCATGTCTTCTCTGGACCGGAAACAAGCTTCCTAGGACCGGTTTCTGGCATTTCAGCCGTCTTCAGCCAGGCTTGCTTGAATCCAGTGGCAAAGTGAGCAAGGGACTCACGTCTGAGCATACCCTGCCAACTTATGGCAAACAAAGCAAAAACCAAAGGAAATGATGGACGGAGTGTTAAACATTGTAAGCACTCACCCCCAGTCAACTGATCTGGGTTTAATCCATCACCGTTCTTTAGCCCACTCTGCCACCCCAGTTCAGACATGGCCATATGCAAATCAGTCTGACCCTGTGCCTCATGGGAACAGTCTAGCCCAAACTGCCAAGCCATGTCTTCCCTGGACCGGAAACAAGCTTCCTAGGACCGGTTTCTAGCATTTCAGCCATCTTCAGCCAGGCTTGCTTGAATCCAGTGGCAAAGTGAGCAAGGGACTCACGTCTGAGCATACTCTGCCAACTTATGGCGGCCAAAGCAAAAACCAAAGGAAATGATGGACGGAGTGTTGAACATTGCAAGCACTCACCCCCAGTCAACTGATCTGGGTTTAATCCATCACCGTTCTTTAGCCCACTCTGCCACCCCAGTTCAGACATGGCCATATGCAAATCAGTCTGACCCTGTACCTCATGGAAACAGTCCAGCCCGAACTGCCAAGCAATGTCTTCCCTGGACCGGAAACAAGCTTTCTAGGACCGGTTTCTGGCATTTCAGCTGTCTTCAGCCAGGCTTGCTTGAATCCAGTGGCAAAGTGAGCAAGGGACTCACGTCTGAGCATACCCTGCCAACGTATGGTGAACAAAGGAAAAACCAAAGGAAATGATGGACGGAGTGTTGAACATTGCAAGCACTCACCCCCAGTCAACTGATCTGGGTTTAATCCATCACCGTTCTTTAGCCCACTCTGCCACCCCAGTTCAGACATGGCCATATGCAAATCAGTCTGAAGCTGTGCCTCATGGGAACAGTCCAGCCCGAACTGCTAAGCCATGTCTTCCCTGGACCGGAAACAAGCTTCCTAGGATCGGTTTCTGGCATTTCAGCCATCTTCAGCCAGGCTTGTTTGAATCCAGTGGCAAAGTGAGCAAGGCACTCACGTCTGAGCATACCCTGCAAACTTATGGCAAACAAAGCAAAAACCAAAGGAAATGATGGACGGAGTGTTGAACATTGCAAGCACTCACCCCCAGTCAACTGATCTGGGTTTAATCCATCACCATTCTTTAGCGCATTCTGCCACCCCAGTTCAGACATGGCCACATGCAAATCAGTCTGACCCTGTGCCTCATGGGAACAGTCCAGCCGGAACTGCCAAGCCATGTCTTCCCTGGACCAGAAACAAGCTTCCTAGGACCAGTTTCTGGCATTTGAGCTGTCTTCAGCCAGGCTTGTTTGAATCCAGTGGCAAAGTGAGCAAGGGACTCACGTCTGAGCATACCCTGCCAACTTATGGCGAACAAAGCAAAAACCAAAGGAAATGATGGACGGAGTGTTAAACATTGCAAACACTCACCCCCAGTCAACTGATCTGGGTTTAATCCATCACCGTTCTTTAGCCCACTCTGCCACCCCAGTTCAGACATGGCCATATGCAAATCAGTCTGACCCTGTGCCTCATGGGAACAGTCCAGCCCAAACTGCCAAGCCATGTCTTCCCTGGACCGGAAACAAGCTTCCTAGGACCGGTTTCTAGCATTTCAGCCATCTTCAGCCAGGCTTGCTTGAATCCAGTGGCAAAGTGAGCAAGGGACTCACGTCTGAGCATACCCTGCCAACTTATGGCGACCAAAGCAAAAACCAAAGGAAATGATGGACGGAGTGTTGAACATTGCAAGCACTCACCCCCAGTCAACTGATCTGGGTTTAATCCATCACCGTTCTTTAGCCCACTCTGCCACCCCAGTTCAGACATGGCCATATGCGAATCAGTCTGACCCTGTGCCTCATGGGAACAGTCCAGCCCGAACTGCCAACCCATGTCTTCCCTGGACCAGAAACAAGCTTCCTAGGACCGGTTTCTGGCATTTCAGCCGTCTTCAGCCATGCTTGCTTGAATCCAGTGGCAAAGTGAGCAAGGGACTCACGTCTGAGCAAACCCTGCCAACTTATGGCGAACGAAGCAAAAACCAAAGGAAATGATGGACGCAGCGTTGAACATTGCAAGCACTCACCCCCAGTCAACTCATCTGGGTTTAATCCATCACCGTTCTTTAGCCCACTCTGCCACCCCAGTTCAGACATGGCCATATGCAAATCAGTCTGACTCTGTGCCTCATGGGAACAGTCCAGCCCGAACTGCCAAGCCATGTCTTCCCTGGACCAGAAACAAGCTTCCTAGGACCGGTTTCTGGCATTTCAGCCGTCTTCAGCCATGCTTGCTTGAATCCAGTGGCAAAGTGAGCAAGGGACTCACGTCTGAGCATACCCTGCCAACTTATGGCGAACGAAGCAAAAACCAAAGGAAATGATGGACGCAGTGTTGAACATTGCAAGCACTCACCCCCAGTCAACTCATCTGGGTTTAATCCATCACCGTTCTTTAGCCCACTCTGCCACCCCAGTTCAGACATGGCCATATGCAAATCAGTCTGACCCTGTGCCTCATGGGAACAGTCCAGCCCGAACTGCCAAGCCATGTCTTCCCTGGACCGGAAACAAGCTTCCTAGGACCGGTTTCTGGCATTTCAGCTGTCTTCAGCCAGGCTTGCTTGAATCCAGTGGCAAAGTGAGCAAGGGACTCACGTCTGAGCATACCCTGCCAACTTATGGTGAACAAAGCAAAAACCAAAGGAAATGATGGACGGAGTGTTGAACGTTGCAAGCACTCACCGCCAGTCAACTGATCTGGGTTTAATCCATCACCGTTCTTTAGCCCACTCTGCCACCCCAGTTCAGACATGGCCATATGCAAATCAGTCTGACCCTGTGCCTCATGGGAACAGTCCAGCCCGAACTGCCAAGCCATGTCTTCCCTGGACCGGAAACAAGCTTCCTAGGACCGGTTTCTGGCATTTCAGCCGTCTTCAGCAAGGCTTGTTTGAATCCAGTGGCAAAGTGAGCAAGGGACTCACGTCTGAGCATACCCTGCCAACTTATGGCGAACAAAGCAAAAACCAAAGGAAATGATGGACGGAGTGTTGAACATTGCAAGCACTCACCCCAGTCAACTGATCTGGGTTTAATCCATCACCGTTCTTTAGCCCACTCTGCCACCCCAGTTCAGACACTGCCATATGCAACTCAGTCTGACCCTGTGCCTCATGGGAACAGTCCAGCCCGAACTGCCAAGCCATGTCTTCCCTGGACCAGAAACAAGCTTCCTAGGACCAGTTTCTGGCATTTGAGCTGTCTTCAGCCAGGCTTGTTTGAATCCAGTGGCAAAGTGAGCAAGGGACTCACGTCTGAGCATACCCTGCCAACTTATGGCGAACAAAGCAAAAACCAAAGGAAATGATGGACGGAGTGTTAAACATTGCAAGCACTCACCCCCAGTCAACTGATCTGGGTTTAATCCATCACCGTTCTTTAGCCCACTCTGCCACCCCAGTTCAGACATGGCCATATGCAAATCAGTCTGACCCTGTTCCTCATGGGAACAGTCCAGCCCAAACTGCAAAGCCATGTCTTCCCTGGACTGGAAACAAGCTTCCTAGGACCGGTGTCTGGCATTTCAGCCATCTTCAGCCAGGCTTGCTTGAATCCAGTGGCAAAGTGAGCAAGGGACTCACGTCTGAGCATACCCTGCCAACTTATGGCGGCCAAAGCAAAAACCAAAGGAAATGATGGACGGAGTGTTGAACATTGCAAGCACTCACCCCCAGTCAACTGATCTGGGTTTAATCCATCACCGTTCTTTAGCCCACTCTGCCACCCCAGTTCAGACATGGCCATATGCAAATCAGTCTGACCCTGTACCTCATGGAAACAGTCCAGCCCGAACTGCCAAGCAATGTCTTCCCTGGACCGGAAACAAGCTTTCTAGGACCGGTTTCTGGCATTTCAGCTGTCTTCAGCCAGGCTTGCTTGAATCCAGTGGCAAAGTGAGCAAGGGACTCACGTCTGAGCATACCCTGCCAACTTATGGCAAACAAAGCAAAAACCAAAGGAAATGATGGACGGAGTGTTAAACATTGTAAGCACTCACCCCCAGTCAACTGATCTGGGTTTAATCCATCACCGTTCTTTAGCCCACTCTGCCACCCCAGTTCAGACATGGCCATATGCAAATCAGTCTGACCCTGTGCCTCATGGGAACAGTCTAGCCCAAACTGCCAAGCCATGTCTTCCCTGGACCGGAAACAAGCTTCCTAGGACCGGTTTCTAGCATTTCAGCCATCTTCAGCCAGGCTTGCTTGAATCCAGTGGCAAAGTGAGCAAGGGACTCACGTCTGAGCATACTCTGCCAACTTATGGCGGCCAAAGCAAAAACCAAAGGAAATGATGGACGGAGTGTTGAACATTGCAAGCACTCACCCCCAGTCAACTGATCTGGGTTTAATCCATCACCGTTCTTTAGCCCACTCTGCCACCCCAGTTCAGACATGGCCATATGCAAATCAGTCTGACCCTGTACCTCATGGAAACAGTCCAGCCCGAACTGCCAAGCAATGTCTTCCCTGGACCGGAAACAAGCTTTCTAGGACCGGTTTCTGGCATTTCAGCTGTCTTCAGCCAGGCTTGCTTGAATCCAGTGGCAAAGTGAGCAAGGGACTCACGTCTGAGCATACCCTGCCAACGTATGGTGAACAAAGGAAAAACCAAAGGAAATGATGGACGGAGTGTTGAACATTGCAAGCACTCACCCCCAGTCAACTGATCTGGGTTTAATCCATCACCGTTCTTTAGCCCACTCTGCCACCCCAGTTCAGACATGGCCATATGCAAATCAGTCTGAAGCTGTGCCTCATGGGAACAGTCCAGCCCGAACTGCTAAGCCATGTCTTCCCTGGACCGGAAACAAGCTTCCTAGGATCGGTTTCTGGCATTTCAGCCATCTTCAGCCAGGCTTGTTTGAATCCAGTGGCAAAGTGAGCAAGGCACTCACGTCTGAGCATACCCTGCAAACTTATGGCAAACAAAGCAAAAACCAAAGGAAATGATGGACGGAGTGTTGAACATTGCAAGCACTCACCCCCAGTCAACTGATCTGGGTTTAATCCATCACCATTCTTTAGCGCATTCTGCCACCCCAGTTCAGACATGGCCACATGCAAATCAGTCTGACCCTGTGCCTCATGGGAACAGTCCAGCCGGAACTGCCAAGCCATGTCTTCCCTGGACCAGAAACAAGCTTCCTAGGACCAGTTTCTGGCATTTGAGCTGTCTTCAGCCAGGCTTGTTTGAATCCAGTGGCAAAGTGAGCAAGGGACTCACGTCTGAGCATACCCTGCCAACTTATGGCGAACAAAGCAAAAACCAAAGGAAATGATGGACGGAGTGTTAAACATTGCAAACACTCACCCCCAGTCAACTGATCTGGGTTTAATCCATCACCGTTCTTTAGCCCACTCTGCCACCCCAGTTCAGACATGGCCATATGCAAATCAGTCTGACCCTGTGCCTCATGGGAACAGTCCAGCCCAAACTGCCAAGCCATGTCTTCCCTGGACCGGAAACAAGCTTCCTAGGACCGGTTTCTAGCATTTCAGCCATCTTCAGCCAGGCTTGCTTGAATCCAGTGGCAAAGTGAGCAAGGGACTCACGTCTGAGCATACCCTGCCAACTTATGGCGACCAAAGCAAAAACCAAAGGAAATGATGGACGGAGTGTTGAACATTGCAAGCACTCACCCCCAGTCAACTGATCTGGGTTTAATCCATCACCGTTCTTTAGCCCACTCTGCCACCCCAGTTCAGACATGGCCATATGCGAATCAGTCTGACCCTGTGCCTCATGGGAACAGTCCAGCCCGAACTGCCAACCCATGTCTTCCCTGGACCAGAAACAAGCTTCCTAGGACCGGTTTCTGGCATTTCAGCCGTCTTCAGCCATGCTTGCTTGAATCCAGTGGCAAAGTGAGCAAGGGACTCACGTCTGAGCAAACCCTGCCAACTTATGGCGAACGAAGCAAAAACCAAAGGAAATGATGGACGCAGCGTTGAACATTGCAAGCACTCACCCCCAGTCAACTCATCTGGGTTTAATCCATCACCGTTCTTTAGCCCACTCTGCCACCCCAGTTCAGACATGGCCATATGCAAATCAGTCTGACTCTGTGCCTCATGGGAACAGTCCAGCCCGAACTGCCAAGCCATGTCTTCCCTGGACCAGAAACAAGCTTCCTAGGACCGGTTTCTGGCATTTCAGCCGTCTTCAGCCATGCTTGCTTGAATCCAGTGGCAAAGTGAGCAAGGGACTCACGTCTGAGCATACCCTGCCAACTTATGGCGAACGAAGCAAAAACCAAAGGAAATGATGGACGCAGTGTTGAACATTGCAAGCACTCACCCCCAGTCAACTCATCTGGGTTTAATCCATCACCGTTCTTTAGCCCACTCTGCCACCCCAGTTCAGACATGGCCATATGCAAATCAGTCTGACCCTGTGCCTCATGGGAACAGTCCAGCCCGAACTGCCAAGCCATGTCTTCCCTGGACCGGAAACAAGCTTCCTAGGACCGGTTTCTGGCATTTCAGCTGTCTTCAGCCAGGCTTGCTTGAATCCAGTGGCAAAGTGAGCAAGGGACTCACGTCTGAGCATACCCTGCCAACTTATGGTGAACAAAGCAAAAACCAAAGGAAATGATGGACGGAGTGTTGAACGTTGCAAGCACTCACCGCCAGTCAACTGATCTGGGTTTAATCCATCACCGTTCTTTAGCCCACTCTGCCACCCCAGTTCAGACATGGCCATATGCAAATCAGTCTGACCCTGTGCCTCATGGGAACAGTCCAGCCCGAACTGCCAAGCCATGTCTTCCCTGGACCGGAAACAAGCTTCCTAGGACCGGTTTCTGGCATTTCAGCCGTCTTCAGCAAGGCTTGTTTGAATCCAGTGGCAAAGTGAGCAAGGGACTCACGTCTGAGCATACCCTGCCAACTTATGGCGAACAAAGCAAAAACCAAAGGAAATGATGGACGGAGTGTTGAACATTGCAAGCACTCACCCCAGTCAACTGATCTGGGTTTAATCCATCACCGTTCTTTAGCCCACTCTGCCACCCCAGTTCAGACACTGCCATATGCAACTCAGTCTGACCCTGTGCCTCATGGGAACAGTCCAGCCCGAACTGCCAAGCCATGTCTTCCCTGGACCAGAAACAAGCTTCCTAGGACCAGTTTCTGGCATTTGAGCTGTCTTCAGCCAGGCTTGTTTGAATCCAGTGGCAAAGTGAGCAAGGGACTCACGTCTGAGCATACCCTGCCAACTTATGGCGAACAAAGCAAAAACCAAAGGAAATGATGGACGGAGTGTTAAACATTGCAAGCACTCACCCCCAGTCAACTGATCTGGGTTTAATCCATCACCGTTCTTTAGCCCACTCTGCCACCCCAGTTCAGACATGGCCATATGCAAATCAGTCTGACCCTGTTCCTCATGGGAACAGTCCAGCCCAAACTGCAAAGCCATGTCTTCCCTGGACTGGAAACAAGCTTCCTAGGACCGGTGTCTGGCATTTCAGCCATCTTCAGCCAGGCTTGCTTGAATCCAGTGGCAAAGTGAGCAAGGGACTCACGTCTGAGCATACCCTGCCAACTTATGGCGGCCAAAGCAAAAACCAAAGGAAATGATGGACGGAGTGTTGAACATTGCAAGCACTCACCCCCAGTCAACTGATCTGGGTTTAATCCATCACCGTTCTTTAGCCCACTCTGCCACCCCAGTTCAGACATGGCCATATGCAAATCAGTCTGACCCTGTACCTCATGGAAACAGTCCAGCCCGAACTGCCAAGCAATGTCTTCCCTGGACCGGAAACAAGCTTTCTAGGACCGGTTTCTGGCATTTCAGCTGTCTTCAGCCAGGCTTGCTTGAATCCAGTGGCAAAGTGAGCAAGGGACTCACGTCTGAGCATACCCTGCCAACGTATGGTGAACAAAGGAAAAACCAAAGGAAATGATGGACGGAGTGTTGAACATTGCAAGCACTCACCCCCAGTCAACTGATCTGGGTTTAATCCATCACCGTTCTTTAGCCCACTCTGCCACCCCAGTTCAGACATGGCCATATGCAAATCAGTCTGAAGCTGTGCCTCATGGGAACAGTCCAGCCCGAACTGCTAAGCCATGTCTTCCCTGGACCGGAAACAAGCTTCCTAGGATCGGTTTCTGGCATTTCAGCCATCTTCAGCCAGGCTTGTTTGAATCCAGTGGCAAAGTGAGCAAGGCACTCACGTCTGAGCATACCCTGCAAACTTATGGCAAACAAAGCAAAAACCAAAGGAAATGATGGACGGAGTGTTGAACATTGCAAGCACTCACCCCCAGTCAACTGATCTGGGTTTAATCCATCACCATTCTTTAGCGCATTCTGCCACCCCAGTTCAGACATGGCCACATGCAAATCAGTCTGACCCTGTGCCTCATGGGAACAGTCCAGCCGGAACTGCCAAGCCATGTCTTCCCTGGACCAGAAACAAGCTTCCTAGGACCAGTTTCTGGCATTTGAGCTGTCTTCAGCCAGGCTTGTTTGAATCCAGTGGCAAAGTGAGCAAGGGACTCACGTCTGAGCATACCCTGCCAACTTATGGCGAACAAAGCAAAAACCAAAGGAAATGATGGACGGAGTGTTAAACATTGCAAACACTCACCCCCAGTCAACTGATCTGGGTTTAATCCATCACCGTTCTTTAGCCCACTCTGCCACCCCAGTTCAGACATGGCCATATGCAAATCAGTCTGACCCTGTGCCTCATGGGAACAGTCCAGCCCAAACTGCCAAGCCATGTCTTCCCTGGACCGGAAACAAGCTTCCTAGGACCGGTTTCTAGCATTTCAGCCATCTTCAGCCAGGCTTGCTTGAATCCAGTGGCAAAGTGAGCAAGGGACTCACGTCTGAGCATACCCTGCCAACTTATGGCGACCAAAGCAAAAACCAAAGGAAATGATGGACGGAGTGTTGAACATTGCAAGCACTCACCCCCAGTCAACTGATCTGGGTTTAATCCATCACCGTTCTTTAGCCCACTCTGCCACCCCAGTTCAGACATGGCCATATGCGAATCAGTCTGACCCTGTGCCTCATGGGAACAGTCCAGCCCGAACTGCCAACCCATGTCTTCCCTGGACCAGAAACAAGCTTCCTAGGACCGGTTTCTGGCATTTCAGCCGTCTTCAGCCATGCTTGCTTGAATCCAGTGGCAAAGTGAGCAAGGGACTCACGTCTGAGCAAACCCTGCCAACTTATGGCGAACGAAGCAAAAACCAAAGGAAATGATGGACGCAGCGTTGAACATTGCAAGCACTCACCCCCAGTCAACTCATCTGGGTTTAATCCATCACCGTTCTTTAGCCCACTCTGCCACCCCAGTTCAGACATGGCCATATGCAAATCAGTCTGACCCTGTGCCTCATGGGAACAGTCCAGCCCGAACTGCCAAGCCATGTCTTCCCTGGACCGGAAACAAGCTTCCTAGGACCGGTTTCTGGCATTTCAGCCGTCTTCAGCCAGGCTTGCTTTAATCCAGAGGCAAAGTGAGCAAGGGACTCACGTCTGAGCATACCCTGCCAACTTATGGCGAACAAAGCAAAAACCAAAGGAAATGATGGACGGAGTGTTGAACATTGCAAGCAATCACCCCCAGTCAACTGATCTGGGTTTAATCCATCACCGTTCTTTAGCCCACTCTGCCACCCCAGTTCAGACATGGCCATATGCAAATCAGTCTGACCCTGTGCCTCATGGGAACAGTCCAGCCCGAACTGCCAAGCCATGTCTTCCCTGGACCGGAAACAAGCTTCCTAGGACCGGTTTCTGGCATTTCAGCCGTCTTCAGCCAGGCTTGTTTGAATCCAGTGGCAAAGTGAGCAAGGGACTCACGTCTGAGCATACCCTGCCAACTTATGGCGAACAAAGCAAAAACCAAAGGAAATGATGGACGGAGTGTTAAACATTGCAAGCACTCACCCCCAGTCAACTGATCTGGGTTTAATCCATCACCGTTCTTTAGCCCACTCTGCCACCCCAGTTCAGACATGGCCATATGCAAATCAGTCTGACCCTGTGCCTCATGGGAACAGTCTAGCCCAAACTGCCAAGCCATGTCTTCCCTGAACCGGAAACAAGCTTCCTAGGACCGGTTTCTAGCATTTCAGCCATCTTCAGCCAGGCTTGCTTGAATCCAGTGGCAAAGTGAGCAAGGGACTCACGTCTGAGCATACCCTGCCAACTTATGGCGGCCAAAGCAAAAACCAAAGGAAATGATGGACGGAGTGTTGAACATTGCAAGCACTCACCCCCAGTCAACTGATCTGGGTTTAATCCATCACCGTTCTTTAGCCCACTCTGCCACCCCAGTTCAGACATGGCCATATGCAAATCAGTCTGACCCTGTACCTCATGGAAACAGTCCAGCCCGAACTGCCAAGCAATGTCTTCCCTGGTCCGGAAACAAGCTTTCTAGGACCGGTTTCTGGCATTTCAGCTGTCTTCAGCCAGGCTTGCTTGAATCCAGTGGCAAAGTGAGCAAGGGACTCACGTCTGAGCATACCCTGCCAACTTATGGCGAACAAAGCAAAAACCAAAGGAAATGATGGACGCAGTGTTGAACATTGCAAGCACTCACCCCCAGTCAACTCATCTGGATTTAATCCATCACCGTTCTTTAGCCCACTCTGCCACCCCAGTTCAGACATGGCCATATGCAAATCAGTCTGACCCTGTGCCTCATGGGAACAGTCCAGCCTGAACTGCCAACCCATGTCTTCCCTGGACCAGAAACAAGCTTCCTAGGACCAGTTTCTGGCATTTCAGCTATCTTCAGCCAGGCTTGCTTGAATCCAGTGGCAAAGTGAGCAAGGGACTCACGTCTGAGCATACCCTGCCAACTTATGGTGAACAAAGCAAAAACCAAAGGAAATGATGGACGGAGTGTTGAACATTGCAAGCACTCACACCCAGTCAACTGATCTGGGTTTAATCCATCACCGTTCTTTAGCCCACTCTGCCACCCCAGTTCAGACATGGCCATATGCAAATCAGTCTGACCCTGTGCCTCATGAGAACAGTCCAGCCCGAACTGCCAAGCCATGTCTTCCCTGGACCGGAAACAAGTTTCCTAGGACCGGTTTCTGGCATTTCAGCCGTCTTCAGCCATGCTTGCTTGAATCCAGTGGCAAAGTGAGAAAGGGACTCACGTCTGAGCATACCCTGCCAACTTATGGCAAACAAAGCAAAAACCAAAGGAAATGATGGACGCAGTGTTGAACATTGCAAGCACTCACCCCCAGTCAACTGATCTGGGTTTAATCCATCACAGTTCTTTAACCCACTCTGCCACCCCAGTTCAGACATGGCCATATGCAAATCTGTCTGACCCTATCCCTCATGGGAACAGTCCAGCCCGAACTGCCAAGCCATGTCTTCCCTGGACCGGAAACAAGCTTCCTAGGACCGGTTTCTGCCATTTCAGCCGTCTTCAGCCAGGCTTGCTTGAATCCACTGGCAAAGTGAGCAAGGGACTCACGTCTGAGCATACCCTGCCAACTTATGGCGAACAAAGCAAAAACCAAAGGAAATGATGGACGGAGTGTTGAACATTGCAAGCACTCACACCCAGTCAACTGATCTGGGTTTAATCCATTTCCGTTCTTTAGCCCACTCTGCCACCCCAGTTCAGACATGGCCATATGCAAATTAGTCTGACCCTGTGCCTCATGAGAACAGTCCAGCCCGAACTGCCAAGCCATGTCTTCCCTGGACCGGAAACAAGCTTCCTAGGACTGGTTTCTGGCATTTCAGCCGTCTTCAGCCAGTCTTGCTTGAATCCAGTGGCAAAGTGAGCAAGGGACTCACTTCTGAGCATACCCTGACAACTTATGGCGAACAAAAAAAAAACCAAAGGAAATGATGGACGGAGTGTTGAACATTGCAAGCACTCATCCCCAGTCAACTGATCTGGGTTTAATCCATCACCGTTCTTTAGCCCACTCTGCCACCCCAGTTCAGACATGGCCATATGCAAATCAGTCTGAAGCTGTGCCTCATGGGAACAGTCCAGCCCGAACTGCTAAGCCATGTCTTCCCTGGACCGGAAACAAGCTTCCTAGGACCGGTTTCTGGCATTTCAGCCATCTTCAGCCAGGCTTGTTTGAATCCAGTGGCAAAGTGAGCAAGGCACTCACGTCTGAGCATACCCTGCAAACTTATGGCAAACAAAGCAAAAACCAAAGGAAATGATGGACGGAGTGTTGAACATTGCAAGCACTCACCCCCAGTCAACTGATCTGGGTTTAATCCATCACCATTCTTTAGCCCATTCTGCCACCCCAGTTCAGACATGGCCACATGCAAATCAGTCTGACCCTGTGCCTCATGGGAACAGTCCATGCCGAACTGCCAAGCCATGTCTTCCCTGGACCAGAAACAAGCTTCCTAGGACCAGTTTCTGGCATTTGAGCTGTCTTCAGCCAGGCTTGTTTGAATCCAGTGGCAAAGTGAGCAAGGGACTCACGTCTGAGCATACCCTGCCAACTTATGGCGAACAAAGCAAAAACCAAAGGAAATGATGGACGGAGTGTTAAACATTGCAAACACTCACCCCCAGTCAACTGATCTGGGTTTAATCCATCACCGTTCTTTAGCCCACTCTGCCACCCCAGTTCAGACATGGCCATATGCAAATCAGTCTGACCCTGTGCCTCATGGGAACAGTCCAGCCCAAACTGCCAAGCCATGTCTTCCCTGGACCGGAAACAAGCTTCCTAGGACCGGTTTCTAGCATTTCAGCCATCTTCAGCCAGGCTTGCTTGAATCCAGTGGCAAAGTGAGCAAGGGACTCACGTCTGAGCATACCCTGCCAACTTATGGCGACCAAAGCAAAAACCAAAGGAAATGATGGACGGAGTGTTGAACATTGCAAGCACTCACCCCCAGTCAACTGATCTGGGTTTAATCCATCACCGTTCTTTAGCCCACTCTGCCACCCCAGTTCAGACATGGCCATATGCAAATCAGTCTGACCCTGTGCCTCATGGGAACAGTCCAGCCCGAACTGCCAACCCATGTCTTCCCTGGACCAGAAACAAGCTTCCTAGGACCGGTTTCTGGCATTTCAGCCGTCTTCAGCCATGCTTGCTTGAATCCAGTGGCAAAGTGAGCAAGGGACTCACGTCTGAGCAAACCCTGCCAACTTATGGCGAACGAAGCAAAAACCAAAGGAAATGATGGACGGAGTGTTAAACATTGTAAGCACTCACCCCCAGTCAACTGATCTGGGTTTAATCCATCACCGTTCTTTAGCCCACTCTGCCACCCCAGTTCAGACATGGCCATATGCAAATCAGTCTGACCCTGTGCCTCATGGGAACAGTCTAGCCCAAACTGCCAAGCCATGTCTTCCCTGGACCGGAAACAAGCTTCCTAGGACCGGTTTCTAGCATTTCAGCCATCTTCAGCCAGGCTTGCTTGAATCCAGTGGCAAAGTGAGCAAGGGACTCACGTCTGAGCATACTCTGCCAACTTATGGCGGCCAAAGCAAAAACCAAAGGAAATGATGGACGGAGTGTTGAACATTGCAAGCACTCACCCCCAGTCAACTGATCTGGGTTTAATCCATCACCGTTCTTTAGCCCACTCTGCCACCCCAGTTCAGACATGGCCATATGCAAATCAGTCTGACCCTGTACCTCATGGAAACAGTCCAGCCCGAACTGCCAAGCAATGTCTTCCCTGGACCGGAAACAAGCTTTCTAGGACCGGTTTCTGGCATTTCAGCTGTCTTCAGCCAGGCTTGCTTGAATCCAGTGGCAAAGTGAGCAAGGGACTCACGTCTGAGCATACCCTGCCAACGTATGGTGAACAAAGGAAAAACCAAAGGAAATGATGGACGGAGTGTTGAACATTGCAAGCACTCACCCCCAGTCAACTGATCTGGGTTTAATCCATCACCGTTCTTTAGCCCACTCTGCCACCCCAGTTCAGACATGGCCATATGCAAATCAGTCTGACCCTGTGCCTCATGGGAACAGTCCAGCCCGAACTGCCAAGCCATGTCTTCCCTGGACCGGAAACAAGCTTCCTAGGACCGGTTTCTGGCATTTCAGCCGTCTTCAGCCATGCTTGCTTGAATCCAGTGGCAAAGTGAGAAAGGGACTCACGTCTGAGCATACCCTGCCAACTTATGGCAAACAAAGCAAAAACCAAAGGAAATGATGGACGCAGTGTTGAACATTGCAAGCACTCACCCCCAGTCAACTGATCTGGGTTTAATCCATCACAGTTCTTTAGCCCACTCTGCCACCCCAGTTCAGACATGGCCATATGCAAATCTGTCTGACCCTATCCCTCATGGGAACAGTCCAGCCCGAACTGCCAAGCCATGTCTTCCCTGGACCGGAAACAAGCTTCCTAGGACCGGTTTCTGCCATTTCAGCCGTCTTCAGCCAGGCTTGCTTGAATCCAGTGGCAAAGTGAGCAAGGGACTCACGTCTGAGCATACCCTGCCAACTTATGGCGCACAAAGCAAAAACCAAAGGAAATGATGGACGGAGTGTTGAACATTGCAAGCACTCACACCGAGTCAACTGATCTGGGTTTAATCCATCACCGTTCTTTAGCCCACTCTCCCACCCCAGTTCAGACATGGCCATATGCAAATCAGTCTGACCCTGTGCCTCATGGGAACAGTCCAGCCCGAACTGCCAAGCCATGTCTTCTCTGGACCGGAAACAAGCCTCCTAGGACCGGTTTCTGGCATTTCAGCCGTCTTCAGCCAGGCTTGCTTGAATCCAGTGGCAAAGTGAGCAAGGGACTCACGTCTGAGCATACCCTGCAAACTTATGGCAAACAATGCAAAAACCAAAGGAAATGATGGACGGAGTGTTGAACATTGCAAGCACTCACCCCCAGTCAACTGATCTGGGTTTAATCCATCACCATTCTTTAGCCCATTCTGCCACCCCAGTTCAGACATGGCCACATGCAAATCAGTCTGACCCTGTGCCTCATGGGAACAGTCCAGGCCGAACTGCCAAGCCATGTCTTCCCTGGACCAGAAACAAGCTTCCTAGGACCAGTTTCTGGCATTTGAGCTGTCTTCAGCCAGGCTTGTTTGAATCCAGTGGCAAAGTGAGCAAGGGACTCACGTCTGAGCATACCCTGCCAACTTATGGCGAACAAAGCAAAAACCAAAGGAAATGATGGACGGAGTGTTAAACATTGCAAACACTCACCCCCAGTCAACTGATCTGGGTTTAATCCATCACCGTTCTTTAGCCCACTCTGCCACCCCAGTTCAGACATGGCCATATGCAAATCAGTCTGACCCTGTGCCTCATGGGAACAGTCCAGCCCGAACTGCCAACCCATGTCTTCCCTGGACTAGAAACAAGCTTCCTAGGACCGGTTTCTGGCATTTCAGCCGTCTTCAGCCATGCTTGCTTGAATCCAGTGGCAAAGTGAGCAAGGGACTCACGTCTGAGCAAACCCTGCCAACTTATGGCGAACGAAGCAAAAACCAAAGGAAATGATGGACGCAGCGTTGAACATTGCAAGCACTCACCCCCAGTCAACTCATCTGGGTTTAATCCATCACCGTTCTTTAGCCCACTCTCCCACCCCAGTTCAGACATGGCCATATGCAAATCAGTCTGACCCTGTGCCTCATGGGAACAGTCCAGCCCGAACTGCCAAGCCATGTCTTCTCTGGACCGGAAACAAGCTTCCTAGGACCGGTTTCTGGCATTTCAGCCGTCTTCAGCCAGGCTTGCTTGAATCCAGTGGCAAAGTGAGCAAGGGACTCACGTCTGAGCATACCCTGCCAACTTATGGCAAACAAAGCAAAAACCAAAGGAAATGATGGACGGAGTGTTAAACATTGTAAGCACTCACCCCCAGTCAACTGATCTGGGTTTAATCCATCACCGTTCTTTAGCCCACTCTGCCACCCCAGTTCAGACATGGCCATATGCAAATCAGTCTGACCCTGTGCCTCATGGGAACAGTCTAGCCCAAACTGCCAAGCCATGTCTTCCCTGGACCGGAAACAAGCTTCCTAGGACCGGTTTCTAGCATTTCAGCCATCTTCAGCCAGGCTTGCTTGAATCCAGTGGCAAAGTGAGCAAGGGACTCACGTCTGAGCATACTCTGCCAACTTATGGCGGCCAAAGCAAAAACCAAAGGAAATGATGGACGGAGTGTTGAACATTGCAAGCACTCACCCCCAGTCAACTGATCTGGGTTTAATCCATCACCGTTCTTTAGCCCACTCTGCCACCCCAGTTCAGACATGGCCATATGCAAATCAGTCTGACCCTGTACCTCATGGAAACAGTCCAGCCCGAACTGCCAAGCAATGTCTTCCCTGGACCGGAAACAAGCTTTCTAGGACCGGTTTCTGGCATTTCAGCTGTCTTCAGCCAGGCTTGCTTGAATCCAGTGGCAAAGTGAGCAAGGGACTCACGTCTGAGCATACCCTGCCAACGTATGGTGAACAAAGGAAAAACCAAAGGAAATGATGGACGGAGTGTTGAACATTGCAAGCACTCACCCCCAGTCAACTGATCTGGGTTTAATCCATCACCGTTCTTTAGCCCACTCTGCCACCCCAGTTCAGACATGGCCATATGCAAATCAGTCTGAAGCTGTGCCTCATGGGAACAGTCCAGCCCGAACTGCTAAGCCATGTCTTCCCTGGACCGGAAACAAGCTTCCTAGGATCGGTTTCTGGCATTTCAGCCATCTTCAGCCAGGCTTGTTTGAATCCAGTGGCAAAGTGAGCAAGGCACTCACGTCTGAGCATACCCTGCAAACTTATGGCAAACAAAGCAAAAACCAAAGGAAATGATGGACGGAGTGTTGAACATTGCAAGCACTCACCCCCAGTCAACTGATCTGGGTTTAATCCATCACCATTCTTTAGCGCATTCTGCCACCCCAGTTCAGACATGGCCACATGCAAATCAGTCTGACCCTGTGCCTCATGGGAACAGTCCAGCCGGAACTGCCAAGCCATGTCTTCCCTGGACCAGAAACAAGCTTCCTAGGACCAGTTTCTGGCATTTGAGCTGTCTTCAGCCAGGCTTGTTTGAATCCAGTGGCAAAGTGAGCAAGGGACTCACGTCTGAGCATACCCTGCCAACTTATGGCGAACAAAGCAAAAACCAAAGGAAATGATGGACGGAGTGTTAAACATTGCAAACACTCACCCCCAGTCAACTGATCTGGGTTTAATCCATCACCGTTCTTTAGCCCACTCTGCCACCCCAGTTCAGACATGGCCATATGCAAATCAGTCTGACCCTGTGCCTCATGGGAACAGTCCAGCCCAAACTGCCAAGCCATGTCTTCCCTGGACCGGAAACAAGCTTCCTAGGACCGGTTTCTAGCATTTCAGCCATCTTCAGCCAGGCTTGCTTGAATCCAGTGGCAAAGTGAGCAAGGGACTCACGTCTGAGCATACCCTGCCAACTTATGGCGACCAAAGCAAAAACCAAAGGAAATGATGGACGGAGTGTTGAACATTGCAAGCACTCACCCCCAGTCAACTGATCTGGGTTTAATCCATCACCGTTCTTTAGCCCACTCTGCCACCCCAGTTCAGACATGGCCATATGCGAATCAGTCTGACCCTGTGCCTCATGGGAACAGTCCAGCCCGAACTGCCAACCCATGTCTTCCCTGGACCAGAAACAAGCTTCCTAGGACCGGTTTCTGGCATTTCAGCCGTCTTCAGCCATGCTTGCTTGAATCCAGTGGCAAAGTGAGCAAGGGACTCACGTCTGAGCAAACCCTGCCAACTTATGGCGAACGAAGCAAAAACCAAAGGAAATGATGGACGCAGCGTTGAACATTGCAAGCACTCACCCCCAGTCAACTCATCTGGGTTTAATCCATCACCGTTCTTTAGCCCACTCTGCCACCCCAGTTCAGACATGGCCATATGCAAATCAGTCTGACTCTGTGCCTCATGGGAACAGTCCAGCCCGAACTGCCAAGCCATGTCTTCCCTGGACCAGAAACAAGCTTCCTAGGACCGGTTTCTGGCATTTCAGCCGTCTTCAGCCATGCTTGCTTGAATCCAGTGGCAAAGTGAGCAAGGGACTCACGTCTGAGCATACCCTGCCAACTTATGGCGAACGAAGCAAAAACCAAAGGAAATGATGGACGCAGTGTTGAACATTGCAAGCACTCACCCCCAGTCAACTCATCTGGGTTTAATCCATCACCGTTCTTTAGCCCACTCTGCCACCCCAGTTCAGACATGGCCATATGCAAATCAGTCTGACCCTGTGCCTCATGGGAACAGTCCAGCCCGAACTGCCAAGCCATGTCTTCCCTGGACCGGAAACAAGCTTCCTAGGACCGGTTTCTGGCATTTCAGCTGTCTTCAGCCAGGCTTGCTTGAATCCAGTGGCAAAGTGAGCAAGGGACTCACGTCTGAGCATACCCTGCCAACTTATGGTGAACAAAGCAAAAACCAAAGGAAATGATGGACGGAGTGTTGAACGTTGCAAGCACTCACCGCCAGTCAACTGATCTGGGTTTAATCCATCACCGTTCTTTAGCCCACTCTGCCACCCCAGTTCAGACATGGCCATATGCAAATCAGTCTGACCCTGTGCCTCATGGGAACAGTCCAGCCCGAACTGCCAAGCCATGTCTTCCCTGGACCGGAAACAAGCTTCCTAGGACCGGTTTCTGGCATTTCAGCCGTCTTCAGCAAGGCTTGTTTGAATCCAGTGGCAAAGTGAGCAAGGGACTCACGTCTGAGCATACCCTGCCAACTTATGGCGAACAAAGCAAAAACCAAAGGAAATGATGGACGGAGTGTTGAACATTGCAAGCACTCACCCCAGTCAACTGATCTGGGTTTAATCCATCACCGTTCTTTAGCCCACTCTGCCACCCCAGTTCAGACATTGCCATATGCAACTCAGTCTGACCCTGTGCCTCATGGGAACAGTCCAGCCCGAACTGCCAAGCCATGTCTTCCCTGGACCAGAAACAAGCTTCCTAGGACCAGTTTCTGGCATTTGAGCTGTCTTCAGCCAGGCTTGTTTGAATCCAGTGGCAAAGTGAGCAAGGGACTCACGTCTGAGCATACCCTGCCAACTTATGGCGAACAAAGCAAAAACCAAAGGAAATGATGGACGGAGTGTTAAACATTGCAAGCACTCACCCCCAGTCAACTGATCTGGGTTTAATCCATCACCGTTCTTTAGCCCACTCTGCCACCCCAGTTCAGACATGGCCATATGCAAATCAGTCTGACCCTGTTCCTCATGGGAACAGTCCAGCCCAAACTGCCAAGCCATGTCTTCCCTGGACTGGAAACAAGCTTCCTAGGACCGGTGTCTGGCATTTCAGCCATCTTCAGCCAGGCTTGCTTGAATCCAGTGGCAAAGTGAGCAAGGGACTCACGTCTGAGCATACCCTGCCAACTTATGGCGGCCAAAGCAAAAACCAAAGGAAATGATGGACGGAGTGTTGAACATTGCAAGCACTCACCCCCAGTCAACTGATCTGGGTTTAATCCATCACCGTTCTTTAGCCCACTCTGCCACCCCAGTTCAGACATGGCCATATGCAAATCAGTCTGACCCTGTACCTCATGGAAACAGTCCAGCCCGAACTGCCAAGCAATGTCTTCCCTGGACCGGAAACAAGCTTTCTAGGACCGGTTTCTGGCATTTCAGCTGTCTTCAGCCAGGCTTGCTTGAATCCAGTGGCAAAGTGAGCAAGGGACTCACGTCTGAGCATACCCTGCCAACGTATGGTGAACAAAGGAAAAACCAAAGGAAATGATGGACGGAGTGTTGAACATTGCAAGCACTCACCCCCAGTCAACTGATCTGGGTTTAATCCATCACCGTTCTTTAGCCCACTCTGCCACCCCAGTTCAGACATGGCCATATGCAAATCAGTCTGAAGCTGTGCCTCATGGGAACAGTCCAGCCCGAACTGCTAAGCCATGTCTTCCCTGGACCGGAAACAAGCTTCCTAGGATCGGTTTCTGGCATTTCAGCCATCTTCAGCCAGGCTTGTTTGAATCCAGTGGCAAAGTGAGCAAGGCACTCACGTCTGAGCATACCCTGCAAACTTATGGCAAACAAAGCAAAAACCAAAGGAAATGATGGACGGAGTGTTGAACATTGCAAGCACTCACCCCCAGTCAACTGATCTGGGTTTAATCCATCACCATTCTTTAGCGCATTCTGCCACCCCAGTTCAGACATGGCCACATGCAAATCAGTCTGACCCTGTGCCTCATGGGAACAGTCCAGCCGGAACTGCCAAGCCATGTCTTCCCTGGACCAGAAACAAGCTTCCTAGGACCAGTTTCTGGCATTTGAGCTGTCTTCAGCCAGGCTTGTTTGAATCCAGTGGCAAAGTGAGCAAGGGACTCACGTCTGAGCATACCCTGCCAACTTATGGCGAACAAAGCAAAAACCAAAGGAAATGATGGACGGAGTGTTAAACATTGCAAACACTCACCCCCAGTCAACTGATCTGGGTTTAATCCATCACCGTTCTTTAGCCCACTCTGCCACCCCAGTTCAGACATGGCCATATGCAAATCAGTCTGACCCTGTGCCTCATGGGAACAGTCCAGCCCAAACTGCCAAGCCATGTCTTCCCTGGACCGGAAACAAGCTTCCTAGGACCGGTTTCTAGCATTTCAGCCATCTTCAGCCAGGCTTGCTTGAATCCAGTGGCAAAGTGAGCAAGGGACTCACGTCTGAGCATACCCTGCCAACTTATGGCGACCAAAGCAAAAACCAAAGGAAATGATGGACGGAGTGTTGAACATTGCAAGCACTCACCCCCAGTCAACTGATCTGGGTTTAATCCATCACCGTTCTTTAGCCCACTCTGCCACCCCAGTTCAGACATGGCCATATGCGAATCAGTCTGACCCTGTGCCTCATGGGAACAGTCCAGCCCGAACTGCCAACCCATGTCTTCCCTGGACCAGAAACAAGCTTCCTAGGACCGGTTTCTGGCATTTCAGCCGTCTTCAGCCATGCTTGCTTGAATCCAGTGGCAAAGTGAGCAAGGGACTCACGTCTGAGCAAACCCTGCCAACTTATGGCGAACGAAGCAAAAACCAAAGGAAATGATGGACGCAGCGTTGAACATTGCAAGCACTCACCCCCAGTCAACTCATCTGGGTTTAATCCATCACCGTTCTTTAGCCCACTCTGCCACCCCAGTTCAGACATGGCCATATGCAAATCAGTCTGACCCTGTGCCTCATGCGAACAGTCCAGCCCGAACTGCCAAGCCATGTCTTCCCTGGACCGGAAACAAGCTTCCTAGGACCGGTTTCTGGCATTTCAGCCGTCTTCAGCCAGGCTTGCTTTAATCCAGAGGCAAAGTGAGCAAGGGACTCACGTCTGAGCATACCCTGCCAACTTATGGCGAACAAAGCAAAAACCAAAGGAAATGATGGACGGAGTGTTGAACATTGCAAGCAATCACCCCCAGTCAACTGATCTGGGTTTAATCCATCACCGTTCTTTAGCCCACTCTGCCACCCCAGTTCAGACATGGCCATATGCAAATCAGTCTGACCCTGTGCCTCATGGGAACAGTCCAGCCCGAACTGCCAAGCCATGTCTTCCCTGGACCGGAAACAAGCTTCCTAGGACCGGTTTCTGGCATTTCAGCCGTCTTCAGCCAGGCTTGTTTGAATCCAGAGGCAAAGTGAGCAAGGGACTCACGTCTGAGCATACCCTGCCAACTTATGGCGAACAAAGCAAAAACCAAAGGAAATGATGGACGGAGTGTTGAACATTGCAAGCACTCACCCCCAGTCAACTGATCTGGGTTTAATCCATCACCGTTCTTTAGCCCACTCTGCCACCCCAGTTCAGACATGGCCATATGCAACTCAGTCTGACCTTGTGCCTCATGGGAACAGTCCAGCCCGAACTGCCAAGCCATGCCTTCCCTGGACCGGAAACAAGCTTCCTAGGACCAGTTTCTGGCATTTGAGCTGTCTTCAGCCAGGCTTGTTTGAATCCAGTGGCAAAGTGAGCAAGGGACTCATGTCTGAGCATACCCTGCCAACTTATAGCGAACAAAGCAAAAACCAAAGGAAATGATGGAAGGAGTGTTGAACATTGCAAGCACTCACCCCCAGTCAACTGATCTGGGTTTAATCCATCACCGTTCTTTAGCCCACTCTGTCACCCCAGTTCAGACATGGCCATATGCAAATCAGTCTGACCCTGTGCCTCATGGGAACAGTCCAGCCCGAACTGCCAAGCCATGTCTTCCCTTGACCAGAAACAAGCTTCCTAGGACCGGTTTCTGGCATTTCAGCTGTCTTCAGCCAGGCTTGCTTGAATCCAGTGGCAAAGTGAGCAAGGGACTCACGTCTGAGCATACCCTGCCAACTTATGGCGAACAAAGCAAAAACCAAAGGAAATGATGGACGGAGTGTTGATCATTGCAAGAACTCACCCCCAGTCAACTGATCTGAGTTTAATCCATCACCGTTCTTTAGCCCACTCTGCCACCCCAGTTCAGACATGGCCATATGCAAATCAGTCTGACCGTTTGCTTCATGGGAACAGTCCAGCCCAAACTACCAAGCCATGTCTTCCCTGGACCGGAAACAAGCTTCCTAGGACCAGTTTCTGGCATTTGAGCTGTCTTCAGCCAGGCTTGTTTGAATCCAGTGGCAAAGTGAGCAAGGAACTCACGTCTGAGCATACCCTGCCAACTTATGGCAAACAAAGCAAAAACCAAAGGAAATGATGGACGGAGTGTTAAACATTGCAAGCACTCACCCCTAGTCAACTAATCTGGGTTTAATCCATCACCGTTCTTTAGCTCACTCTGCCACCCCAGTTCAGACATGGCCATATGCAAATCAGTCTGACTCTGTGCCTCATGGGAACAGTCCAGCCCGAACTGCCAACCCATGTCTTCCCTGGACCAGAAACAAGCTTCCTAGGACCGGTTTCTGGCATTTCAGCCGTCTTCAGCCATGCTTGCTTGAATCCAGTGGCAAAGTGAGCAAGGGACTCACGTCTGAGCATACCCTGCCAACTTATGGCGAACGAAGCAAAAACCAAAGGAAATGATGGACGCAGTGTTGAACATTGCAAGCACTCACCCCCAGTCAACTCATCTGGGTTTAATCCATCACCGTTCTTTAGCCCACTCTGCCACCCCAGTTCAGACATGGCCATATGCAAATCAGTCTGACCCTGTGCCTCATGGGAACAGTCCAGTCCGAACTGCCAAGCCATGTCTTCCCTGGACCGGAAACAAGCTTCCTAGGACCGGTTTCTGGCATTTCAGCTGTCTTCAGCCAGGCTTGCTTGAATCCAGTGGCAAAGTGAGCAAGGGACTCACGTCTGAGCATACCCTGCCAACTTATGGTGAACAAAGCAAAAACCAAAGGAAATGATGGACGGAGTGTTGAACGTTGCAAGCACTCACCGCCAGTCAACTGATCTGGGTTTAATCCATCACCGTTCTTTAGCCCACTCTGCCACCCCAGTTCAGACATGGCCATATGCAAATCAGTCTGACCCTGTACCTCATGGAAACAGTCCAGCCCGAACTGCCAAGCAATGTCTATCCTGGACCGGAAACAAGCTTTCTAGGACCGGTTTCTGGCATTTCAGCTGTCTTCAGCCAGGCTTGCTTGAATCCAGTGGCAAAGTGAGCAAGGGACTCACGTCTGAGCATACCCTGCCAACTTATGGTGAACAAAGGAAAAACCAAAGGAAATGATGGACGGAGTGTTGAACATTGCAAGCACTCACCCCCAGTCAACTGATCTGGGTTTAATCAATCACCGTTCTTTAGCCCACTCTGCCACCCCAGTTCAGACATGGCCATATGCAAATCAGTCTGACCCTGTGCCTCATGGGAACAGTCCAGCCCGGACTGCCAAGCCATGTCTTCCCTGGACCGGAAAGAAGCTTCCTAGGACCGGTTTCTGGCATTTCAGCCGTCTTCAGCCATGCTTGCTTGAATCCAGTGGCAAAGTGAGAAAGGGACTCACGTCTGAGCATACCCTGCCAACTTATGGCAAACAAAGCAAAAACCAAAGGAAATGATGGACGCAGTGTTGAACATTGCAAGCACTCACCCCCAGTCAACTGATCTGGGTTTAATCCATCACAGTTCTTTAGCCCACTCTGCCACCCCAGTTCAGACATGGCCATATGCAAATCTGTCTGACCCTATCCCTCATGGGAACAGTCCAGCCCGAACTGCCAAGCCATGTCTTCCCTGGACCGGAAACAAGCTTCCTAGGACCGGTTTCTGCCATTTCAGCCGTCTTCAGACAGGCTTGCTTGAATCCAGTGGCAAAGTGAGCAAGGGACTCACATCTGAGCATACCCTGCCAACTTATGGCGAACAAAGCAAAAACCAAAGGAAATGATGGACGGAGTGTTGAACATTGCAAGCACTCACACCCAGTCAACTGATCTGGGTTTAATCCATTTCCGTTCTTTAGCCCACTCTGCGACCCCAGTTCAGACATGGCCATAATCAAATTAGTCTGACCCTGTGCCTCATGAGAACAGTCCAGCCCGAACTGCCAAGCCATGTCTTCCCTGGACCGGAAACAAGCTTCTTAGGACTGGTTTCTGGCATTTCAGCCGTCTTCAGCCAGTCTTGCTTGAATCCAGTGGCAAAGTGAGCAAGGGACTCACTTCTGAGCATACCCTGACAACTTATGGCGAACAAAGAAAAAACCAAAGGAAATGATGGACGGAGTGTTGAACTTTGCAAGCACTCACCCCCAGTCAGCTGATCTGGGTTTAATCCATCACCGTTCTTTAGCCCACTCTGCCACCCCAGTTCAGACATGGCCATATGCAAATCAGTCTGAAGCTGTGCCTCATGGGAACAGTCCAGCCCGAACTGCTAAGCCATGTCTTCCCTGGACCGGAAACAAGCTTCCTAGGACCGGTTTCTGGCATTTCAGCCATCTTCAGCCTGGCTTGTTTGAATCCAGTGGCAAAGTGAGCAAGGCACTCACGTCTGAGCATACCCTGCAAACTTATGGCAAACAAAGCAAAAACCAAAGGAAATGATGGACGGAGTGTTGAACATTGCAAGCACTCACCCCCAGTCAACTGATCTGGGTTTAATCCATCACCATTCTTTAGCCCATTCTGCCACCCCAATTCAGACATGGCCACATGCAAATCAGTCTGACCCTGTGCCTCATGGGAACAGACCAGTCCGAACTGCCAAGCCATGTCTTCCCTGGACCAGAAACAAGCTTCCTAGGACCAGTTTCTGGCATTTGAGCTGTCTTCAGCCAGGCTTGTTTGAATCCAGTGGCAAAGTGAGCAAGGGACTCACGTCTGAGCATACCCTGCCAACTTATGGCGAACAAAGCAAAAACCAAAGGAAATGATGGACGGAGTGTTAAACATTGCAAACACTCACCCCCAGTCAACTGATCTGGGTTTAATCCATCACCGTTCTTTATCCCACTGTGCCACCCCAGTTCAGACATGGCCATATGCAAATCAGTCTGACCCTGTGCCTCATGGGAACAGTCCAGCCCAAACTGCCAAGCCATGTCTTCCCTGGACCGGAAACAAGCTTCCTAGGACCGGTTTCTAGCATTTCAGCCATCTTCAGCCAGGCTTGCTTGAATCCAGTGGCAAAGTGAGCAAGGGACTCACGTCTGAGCAAACCCTGCCAACTTATGGCGAACGAAGCAAAAACCAAAGGAAATGATGGACGCAGCGTTGAACATTGCAAGCACTCACCCCCAGTCAACTCATCTGGGTTTAATCCATCACCGTTCTTTAGCCCACTCTGCCACCCCAGTTCAGACATGGCCATATGCAAATCAGTCTGACCCTGTGCCTCATGGGAACAGTCCAGCCCGAACTGCCAAGCCATGTCTTCCCTGGACCGGAAACAAGCTTCCTAGGACCGGTTTCTGGCATTTCAGCCGTCTTCAGCCAGGCTTGCTTTAATCCAGAGGCAAAGTGAGCAAGGGACTCACGTCTGAGCATACCCTGCCAACTTATGGCGAACAAAGCAAAAACCAAAGGAAATGATGGACGGAGTGTTGAACATTGCAAGCAATCACCCCCAGTCAACTGATCTGGGTTTAATCCATCACCGTTCTTTAGCCCACTCTGCCACCCCAGTTCAGACATGGCCATATGCAAATCAGTCTGACCCTGTGCCTCATGGGAACAGTCCAGCCCGAACTGCCAAGCCATGTCTTCCCTGGACCGGAAACAAGCTTCCTAGGACCGGTTTCTGGCATTTCAGCCGTCTTCAGCCAGGCTTGTTTGAATCCAGAGGCAAAGTGAGCAAGGGACTCACGTCTGAGCATACCCTGCCAACTTATGGCGAACAAAGCAAAAACCAAAGGAAATGATGGACGGAGTGTTGAACATTGCAAGCACTCACCCCCAGTCAACTGATCTGGGTTTAATCCATCACCGTTCTTTAGCCCACTCTGCCACCCCAGTTCAGACATGGCCATATGCAACTCAGTCTGACCTTGTGCCTCATGGGAACAGTCCAGCCCGAACTGCCAAGCCATGCCTTCCCTGGACCGGAAACAAGCTTCCTAGGACCAGTTTCTGGCATTTGAGCTGTCTTCAGCCAGGCTTGTTTGAATCCAGTGGCAAAGTGAGCAAGGGACTCATGTCTGAGCATACCCTGCCAACTTATAGCGAACAAAGCAAAAACCAAAGGAAATGATGGAAGGAGTGTTGAACATTGCAAGCACTCACCCCTAGTCAACTGATCTGGGTTTAATCCATCACCGTTCTTTAGCCCACTCTGTCACCCCAGTTCAGACATGGCCATATGCAAATCAGTCTGACCCTGTGCCTCATGGGAACAGTCCAGCCCGAACTGCCAAGCCATGTCTTCCCTTGACCAGAAACAAGCTTCCTAGGACCGGTTTCTGGCATTTCAGCTGTCTTCAGCCAGGCTTGCTTGAATCCAGTGGCAAAGTGAGCAAGGGACTCACGTCTGAGCATACCCTGCCAACTTATGGCGAACAAAACAAAAACCAAAGGAAATGATGGACGGAGTGTTGATCATTGCAAGAACTCACCCCCAGTCAACTGATCTGGGTTTAATCCATCACCGTTCTTTAGCCCACTCTGCCACCCCAGTTCAGACATGGCCATATGCAAATCAGTCTGACCGTTTGCTTCATGGGAACAGTCCAGCCCAAACTACCAAGCCATGTCTTCCCTGGACCGGAAACAAGCTTCCTAGGACCAGTTTCTGGCATTTGAGCTGTCTTCAGCCAGGCTTGTTTGAATCCAGTGGCAAAGTGAGCAAGGAACTCACGTCTGAGCATACCCTGCCAACTTATGGCAAACAAAGCAAAAACCAAAGGAAATGATGGACGGAGTGTTAAACATTGCAAGCACTCACCCCTAGTCAACTAATCTGGGTTTAATCCATCACCGTTCTTTAGCCCACTCTGCCACCCCAGTTCAGACATGGCCATATGCAAATCAGTCTGACTCTGTGCCTCATGGGAACAGTCCAGCCCGAACTGCCAACCCATGTCTTCCCTGGACCAGAAACAAGCTTCCTAGGACCGGTTTCTGGCATTTCAGCCGTCTTCAGCCATGCTTGCTTGAATCCAGTGGCAAAGTGAGCAAGGGACTCACGTCTGAGCATACCCTGCCAACTTATGGCGAACGAAGCAAAAACCAAAGGAAATGATGGACGCAGTGTTGAACATTGCAAGCACTCACCCCCAGTCAACTCATCTGGGTTTAATCCATCACCGTTCTTTAGCCCACTCTGCCACCCCAGTTCAGACATGGCCATATGCAAATCAGTCTGACCCTGTGCCTCATGGGAACAGTCCAGCCCGAACTGCCAAGCCATGTCTTCCCTGGACCGGAAACAAGCTTCCTAGGACCGGTTTCTGGCATTTCAGCTGTCTTCAGCCAGGCTTGCTTGAATCCAGTGGCAAAGTGAGCAAGGGACTCACGTCTGAGCATACCCTGCCAACTTATGGTGAACAAAGCAAAAACCAAAGGAAATGATGGACGGAGTGTTGAACGTTGCAAGGACTCACCGCCAGTCAACTGATCTGGGTTTAATCCATCACCGTTCTTTAGCCCACTCTGCCACCCCAGTTCAGACATGGCCATATGCAAATCAGTCTGACCCTGTGCCTCATGGGAACAGTCCAGCCCGAACTGCCAAGCCATGTCTTCCCTGGACCGGAAACAAGCTTCCTAGGACCGGTTTCTGGCATTTCAGCCGTCTTCAGCAAGGCTTGTTTGAATCCAGTGGCAAAGTGAGCAAGGGACTCACGTCTGAGCATACCCTGCCAACTTATGGCGAACAAAGCAAAAACCAAAGGAAATGATGGACGGAGTGTTGAACATTGCAAGCACTCACCCCAGTCAACTGATCTGGGTTTAATCCATCACCGTTCTTTAGCCCACTCTGCCACCCCAGTTCAGACATTGCCATATGCAACTCAGTCTGACCCTGTGCCTCATGGGAACAGTCCAGCCCGAACTGCCAAGCCATGTCTTCCCTGGACCAGAAACAAGCTTCCTAGGACCAGTTTCTGGCATTTGAGCTGTCTTCAGCCAGGCTTGTTTGAATCCAGTGGCAAAGTGAGCAAGGGACTCACGTCTGAGCATACCCTGCCAACTTATGGCGAACAAAGCAAAAACCAAAGGAAATGATGGACGGAGTGTTAAACATTGCAAGCACTCACCCCCAGTCAACTGATCTGGGTTTAATCCATCACCGTTCTTTAGCCCACTCTGCCACCCCAGTTCAGACATGGCCATATGCAAATCAGTCTGACCCTGTTCCTCATGGGAACAGTCCAGCCCAAACTGCCAAGCCATGTCTTCCCTGGACTGGAAACAAGCTTCCTAGGACCGGTGTCTGGCATTTCAGCCATCTTCAGCCAGGCTTGCTTGAATCCAGTGGCAAAGTGAGCAAGGGACTCACGTCTGAACATACCCTGCCAACTTATGGCGAACAAAGCAAAAACCAAAGGAAATGATGGACGGAGTGTTGAACATTGCAAGCACTCACTCCCAGTCAACTGATCTGGGTTTAATCCATCACCGTTCTTTAGCCCACTTTGCCACCCCAGTTCAGACATGTCCATATGCAAATCAGTCTGACCCTGTGCCTCATGGGAACAGTCCAGCCCGAACTGCCAAGCCATATCTTCCCTGGACCGGAAACAAGTTTCCTATTACCGGTTTCTGGCATTTCAGCCATCTTCAGCCAGGCTTGTTTTAAATCAGTGGCAAAGTGAGCAAGGAACTCAAGTCTGAGCATACCCTGCCAACTTATGGCGAACAAAGCAAGAACCAAAGGAAATGATGGACGGAGTGTTGAACATAGCAAGCACTCACCCCAAGTCAACTGATCTGGGTTTAATCCATCACCGTTCTTTAGCCCACTCTGCCACCCCAGTTCAGATATAGCCATATGCAAATCGGTCTGACCCTGTGCCTCATGGGAACAGTCCAGCCCGAACTGCCAAGCCATGTCTTCCCTTGACCGGAAACAAGCTTCCTAGGACCAGTTTCTGGCATTTCAGCCGTCTTCAGCCAGGCTTGCTTGAATCCAGTGGCAAAGTGAGCAAGGGACTCACGTCTGAGCATACCCTGCCAACTTATGGCGAAAGCATAAACCAAAGGAAATGATGGACGGAGTGTTGATCATTGCAAGCACTCACCCCCAGTCAACTGATCTGGGTTTAATCCATCACCGTTCTTTAGCCCACTCTGCCACCCCAGTTCAGACATGGCCATATGCAAATCAGTCTGACCCTTTGCTTCATGGGAACAGTCCAGCCCGAACTACCAAGCCAAGTCTTCCCTGGACCGGAAACAAGCTTCCTAGGACCGGTTTCTGGCATTTCAGCCGTCTTCAGCCAGGCTTGCTTGAATCCAGTGGCAAAGTGAGCAAGGGACTCACGTCTGAGCATACCCTGCCAACTTATGGCGAACAAAGCAAAAACCAAAGGAAATGATGGACGGAGTGTTGAACATTGCAAGCACTCACCCCCAGTCAACTGATCTGGGTTTAATCCATCACCATTCTTTAGCCCACTCTGTCACCCCAGTTCAGACATGGCCATATGCAAATCAGTCTGACCCTGTGCCTCATGGGAACAGTCCAGCCCAAACTGCCAAGCCATGTCTTCCCTGGACCTGAAACAAGCTTCCTAGGACCGGTTTCTGGCATTTCAGCCGTCTTCAGCCAGGCTTGTTTGAATCCAGTGGCAAAGTGAGCAAGGGACTCATGTCTGAGCATACCCTGCCAACTTATGGCGAACAAAGCAAAAACCAAAGGAAATGATGGACGGAGTGTTGAACATTGCAAGCACTCACCCCCAGTCAACTTATCTGGGTTTAATCCATCACCGTTTTTTAGCCCACTCTGCCACCCCAGTTCAGACATGGCCATATGCAACTCAGTCTGACCCTGAGCCTCATGGGAACAGTCCAGCCCGACTTGCCAAGCCATGTCTTCCCTGGACCGGAAACAAGCTTCCTAGGACCAGTTTCTGGCATTTGAGCTGTTTTCACCCAAGCTTGTTTGAATCCAGTGGCAAAGTGAGCAAGGGACTCACGTCTGAGCATACCCTGCCAATTTATGGCGAACAAAGCAAAAACCAAAGGAAAGGATGGACGGAGTGTTAAACATTGCAAGCACTCACCCCCAGTCAACTGATCTGGATTTAATCCATCACCGTTCTTTAGCCCACTCTGCCACCCCAGTTCAGACATGGCCATATGCAAATCAGTCTGACCCTGTTCCTCATGGGAACAGTCCAGCCCAAACTGCCAAGCCATGTCTTCCCTGGACCGGAAACAAGCTTCCTAGGACCGGTTTCTGGCATTTCAGCCGTCTTCAGCCAGGCTTGCTTGAATCCAGTGGCAAAGTGAGCAAGGGACTCACGTCTGAGCATACCCTGCCAACTTATGGCGAACAAAGCAAAAACCAAAGGAAATGATGGACGGAGTGTTGATCATTGCAAGCACTCACTCCCAGTCAACTGATCTTGGTTTAATCCATCACCGTTCTTTAGCCCACTCTGCCACCCCAGTTCAGACATGGCCATATGCAAATCAGTCTGACCCTTTGCTTCATGGGAACAGTCCAGCCCGAACTACCAAGCCATGTCTTCC
This sequence comes from Triturus cristatus, assembly GCF_964204655.1. NCBI lineage: Eukaryota > Metazoa > Chordata > Amphibia > Caudata > Salamandridae > Triturus > Triturus cristatus. Next base: position 53,222 of record NW_028187376.1, read on the forward strand.
CTGGACCGGAAACAAGCTTCCTAGGACCGGTTTCTGGCATTTCAGCCGTCTTCAGCCAGGCTTGCTTGAATCCAGTGGCAAAGTGAGCAAGGGACTCACGTCTGAGCATACACTGCCATCTTATGGCGAACAAAGCAAAAACCAAAGGAATTGATGGACGCAGTGTTGAACATTGCAAGCACTCACCCCCAGACAACTGATCTGGGTTTAATCCATCACCGTTCTTTAGCCCACTCTGCCACCCCAGTTCAGACATGGCCATATGCAAATCAGTCTGACCCTGTGCCTCATGGGAACAGTCCAGCCCGAACTGCCAACCCATGTCTTCCCTGGACCAGAAACAAGCTTCCTAGGACCGGTTTCTGGCATTTCAGCTGTCTTCAGCCATGCTTGCTTGAATCCAGTGGCAAAGTGAGCAAGGGACTCACGTCTGAGCATACCCTGCCAACTTATGGCGAACGAAGGAAAAACCAAAGGAAATGATGGACGGAGTGTTGAACATTGCAAGCACTCACCCCCAGTCAACTGATCTGGGTTTAATCCATCACCGTTCTTTAGCCCACTCTGCCACCCCAGTTCAAACATGGCCATATGCAAATCAGTCTGACCCTGTGCCTCATGGGAACAGGCCAGTCCGAACTGCCAAGCCATATTTTCCCTGGACCGGAAACAAGCTTCCTAGGACTGGTTTCTGGCATTTCAGCCGTCTTCAGCCAGGCTTGCTTGAATCCAGTGGCAAAGTGAGCAAGGGACTCACGTCTGAGCATACCCTGCCAACTTATGGCGAACAAAGCAAAAACGAAAGGAAATGATGGATGGAGTGTTGAACATTGCAAGCACTCACCCCCAGTCAACTGATCTGGGTTTAATCCATCACCGTTCTTTAGCCCACTCTGCCACCCCAGTTCAGACATGGCCATATGCAAATCAGTCTGACCCTGTGCCTCATGGGAACAGTCCAGCCCGAACTGCCAAGCCATGTATTCCCTGGACCGGAAACAAACTTTCTAGGACCAGTTTATGGCATTTCAGCCGTCTTCAGCCAGGCTTGCTTGAATCCAGTGGAAAAGTGAGCAAGGGACTCACGTCTGAGCATACCCTGCCAACTTATGGCGAACAAAGCAAAAACCAAAGGAAATGATGGACGCAGTTTTGAACATTGCAAGCACTCACCCCCAGTCAACTGATCTGGGTTTAATCCATCACCGTTCTTTAGCCCACTCTGCCACCCCAGTTCAGACATGGCCATATGCAAATCAGTCTGACCCTTTGCTTCATGGGAACAGTCCAGCTCGAACTACCAAGCCATGTCTTCCCTGGACCGGAAACAAGCTTCCTAGGACTGGTTTCTGGCATTTCAGCCGTCTTCAGCCAGGCTTGCTTGAATCCAGTGGCAAAGTGAGCAAGGGACTCACGTCTTAGCATACCCTGCCAACTTATGGCGAACAAAGCAAAAACCAAAGGAAATGATGGACGGAGTGTTGAACATTGCAAGCACTCACCCCCAGTCAACTGATCTGGGTTTAATCCATCACCGTTCTTTAGCCCACTCTGTCACCCCAGTTCAGACATGGCCATATGCAAATCAGTCTGACCCTGTGCCTCATGGGAACAGTCCAGCCCAAACTGCCAAGCCATGTCTTCCCTGGACCTGAAACAAGCTTCCTAGGACCGGTTTCTGGCATTTCAGCCGTCTTCAGCCAGGCTTGTTTGAATCCAGTGGCAAAGTGAGCAAGGGACTCCTGTCTGAGCATACCCTGCCAACTTATGGCGAACAAAGCAAAAACCAAAGGAAATGATAGACGGAGTGTTGAACATTGCAAGCACTCACCCCCAGTCAACTTATCTGGGTTTAATCCATCACCGTTTTTTAGCCCACTCTGCCACCCCAGTTCAGACATGGCCATATGCAACTCAGTCTGACCCTGTGCCTCATGGGAACAGTCCAGCCCGAACTGCCAAGCCATGTCTTCCCTGGACCGGAAACAAGCTTCCTAGGACCAGTTTCTGGCATTTGAGCTGTCTTCAGCCAGGCTTGTTTGAATCCAGTGGCAAAGTGAGCAAGGGACTCACGTCTGAGCATACCCTGCCAATTTATGGCGAACAAAGCAAAAACCAAAGGAAAGGATGGACGGAGTGTTAAACATTGCAAGCACTCACCCCCAGTCAACTGATCTGGATTTAATCCATCACCGTTCTTTAGCCCACTCTGCCACCCCAGTTCAGACATGGCCATATGCAAATCAGTCTGACCCTGTTCCTCATGGGAACAGTCCAGCCCAAACTGCCAAGCCATGTCTTCTCTGGACCGGAAACAAGCTTCCTAGGACCCGTTTCTGGCATTTCAGCCGTCTTCAGCCAGGCTTGCTTGAATCCAGTGGCAAAGTGAGCAAGGGACTCACTTCTGAGCATACCCTGCCAACTTATGGCGAACAAAGCAAAAACCAAAGGAAATGATGGACGGAGTGTTGATCATTGCAAGCACTCACCCCCAGTCAACTGATCTTGGTTTAATCCATCACCGTTCTTTAGCCCACTCTGCCACCCCAGTTCAGACATGGCCATATGCAAATCAGTCTGACCCTTTGCTTCATGGGAACAGTCCAGCCCGAACTACCAAGCCATGTCTTCCCTGGACCGGAAACAAGCTTCCTAGGACCGGTTTCTGGCATTTCAGCCGTCTTCAGCCAGGCTTGCTTGAATCCAGTGGCAAAGTGAGCAAGGGACTCACGTCTGAGCATACACTGCCATCTTATGGCGAACAAAGCAAAAACCAAAGGAATTGATGGACACAGTGTTGAACATTGCAAGCACTCACCCCCAGTCAACTGATCTGGGTTTAATCCATCACCGTTCTTTAGCCCACTCTGCCACCCCAGTTCAGACATGGCCATATGCAAATCAGTCTGACCCTGTGCCTCATGGGAACAGTCCAGCCCGAACTGCCAACCCATGTCTTCCCTGGACCAGAAACAAGCTTCCTAGGACCGGTTTCTGGCATTTCAGCCGTCTTCAGCCATGCTTGCTTGAATCCAGTGGCAAAGTGAGCAAGGGACTCACGTCTGAGCATACCCTGCCAACTTATGGCGAACGAAGCAAAAACCAAAGGAAATGATGGACGGAGTGTTGAACATTGCAAGCACTCACCCCAGTCAACTGATCTGGGTTTAATCCATCACCGTTCTTTAGCCCACTCTGCCACCCCAGTTCAAACATGGCCATATGCAAATCAGTCTGACCCTGTGCCTCATGGGAACAGTCCAGCCCGAACTGCCAAGCCATATTTTCCCTGGACCGGAAACAAGCTTCCTAGGACCGGTTTCTAGCATTTCAGCCATCTTCAGCCAGGCTTGCTTGAATCCAGTGGCAAAGTGAGCAAGGGACTCACGTCTGAGCATACCCTGCCAACTTATGGCGAACAAAGCAAAAACCAAAGGAAATGATGGACGGAGTGTTGAACATTGCAAGCACTCACCCCCAGTCAACTGATCTGGGTTTAATCCATCACCGTTCTTTAGCCCACTCTGCCACCCCAGTTCAGACATGGCCATATGCAACTCAGTCTGACCCTGTGCCTCATGGGAACAGTCCAGCCCGAACTGCCAAGCCATGTATTCCCTGGACCGGAAACAAGCTTTCTAGGACCAGTTTCTGGCATTTCAGCCGTCTTCAGCCAGGCTTGCTTGAATCCAGTGGCAAAGTGAGCAAGGGACTCACGTCTGAGCATACCCTGCCAACTTATGGCGAACAAAGCAAAAACCAAAGGAAATGATGGACGCAGTGTTGAACATTGCAAGCACTCACCCCCAGTCAACTGATCTGGGTTTAATTCATCACCGTTCTTTCGCCCACTTTGCCACCCTAGTTCAGACATGGCCATATGCAAATCAGTCTGACTCTCTGCCTCATGGGAACAGTCCAGGCCGAACTGCCAAGCCATGTCTTCCCTGGACCAGAAACAAACTTTCTAGGACCAGTTTATGGCATTTCAGCCGTCTTCAGCCAGGCTTGCTTGAATCCAGTGGCAAAGTGAGCAAGGGACTCACGTCTGAGCATACCCTGCCAACTTATGGCGAACAAAGCAAAAACCAAAGGAAATGATGGACGCAGTTTTGAACATTGCAAGCACTCACCCCCAGTCAACTGATCTGGGTTTAATCCATCACCGTTCTTTAGCCCACTCTGCCACCCCAGTTCAGACATGGCCATATGCAAATCAGTCTGACCCTGTGCCTCCTGGGAACAGTCCAGCCTGAACTGCCAAGCCATGTCTTTCCTGGACTGGAAACAAGCATCCTAGGACCGGTTTCTGGCATTTCAGCCGTCTTCAGCCATGCTTGCTTGAATCCAGTGGCAAAGTGAGCAAGGGACTCACGTCTGAGCAAACCCTGCCAACTTATGGCTAACAAAGCAAAAACCAAAGGAAATGATGGACGCAGTGTTGAACATTGCAAGCACTCTCCCCCAGTCAACTCATCTGGGTTTAATCCATCACCGTTCTTTAGCCCACTCTGCCACCCCAGTTCAGACATGGCCATATGCAAATCAGTCTGACCCTGTGCCTCATGGGAACAGTCCAGCCCAAACTGCCAAGCCATGTCTTCCCTGGACCGGAAACAAGCTTCCTAGGACCAGTTTCTGGCATTTCAGCCGTCTTCAGCCAGGCTTGCTTGAATCCAGTGGCAAAGTGAGCAAGGGACTCACGTCTGAGCATACCCTGCCAATTTATTGCGAACAAAGCAAAAAACAAAGGAAATGATGGACGGAGTGTTGAACATTGCAAGCACTCACCCCCAGTCAACTGATCTGGGTTTAATTCATCACCGTTCTTTAGCCCACTCTGCCACCCCAGTTCAGACATGGCCATATGCAAATCAGTCTGACCCTCTGCCTCATGGGAGCAGTCCAGCCCGATCTGCCAAGCCATGATTTCCCTGGACCAGAAACAAGCTTTCTAGGACCAGTTTCTGGCATTTCAGCCGTCTTCAGCCAGGCTTGCTTGAATCCAGTGGCAAAGTGAGCAAGGGACTCATGTCTGAGCATACCCTGCCAACTTATGGCGAAGAAAGCAAAAACCAAAGGAAATGATGGACGCAGTGTTGAACATTGCAAGCACTCACCCCCAGTCAACTGATCTGGGTTTAATCCATCACCGTTATTTACCCCACTCTGCCACCCCAGTTCAGACATGGCCATATGCAAATCAGTCTGACCCTGTGCCTCCTGGGAACAGTCCAGCCCGAACTGCCAAGCCATGTCTTCCCTGGACTGGAAACAAGCTTCCTAGGACCGGTTTCTGGCATTTCAGCCGTCTTCAGCCATGCTTGCTTGAATCCAGTGGCAAAGTGAGCAAGGGACTCACGTCTGTGCATACCCTGCCAACTTATGGCGAACGAAGCAAAAACCAAAGGAAATGATGGACGCAGTGTTGAACATTGCAAGCTCTCACCCCCAGTCAACTCATCTGGGTTTAATCCATCACCGTTCTTTAGCCCACTCTGCCACCCCAGTTCAGACATGGCCATATGCAAATCAGTCTGACCCTGTGCCTCATGGGAACAGTCCAGCCCGAACTGCCAATCCATGTCTTCCCTGGACCGGAAACAAGCTTCCTAGGACCGGTTTCTGGCATTTCAGCCGTCTTCAGCCAGGCTTGCTTGAATCCAGTAGCAACGTGAGCAAGGGACTCACATCTGAGCATACCCTGCCAACTTATGGCAAACAAAGCAAAAACCAAAGGAAATGATGGACGGAGTGTTGAACATTGCAAGCACTCACCCCCAGTCAACTGATCTGGGTTTAATCCATCACCGTTCTTTAGCCCACTCTGCCACCCCAGTTCAGACATGGCCATATGCAAATCAGTCTGGCCCTGTACCTCATGGGAACAGTCCAGCCCGAACTGCCAAGCCATGTCTTCCCTGGACCGGAAACAAGCTTTCTAGGACCGGTTTCTGGCATTTCAGCTGTCTTCAGCCAGGCTTGCTTGAATCCAGTGGCAAAGTGAGCAAGGGACTCACGTCTGAGCATACCCTGCCAACTTATGGTGAACAAAGCAAAAATCAAAGGAAATGATGGACGCAGTGTGGAACATTGCAAGCACTCACCCCCAGTCAACTCATCTGGATTTAATCCATCACCGTTCTTTAGCCCTCTCTGCCACCCCAGTTCAGACATGGCCATATGCAAATCAGTCTGACCCTGTGCCTCATGGGAACAGTCCAGCCCGAACTGCCAACCCATGTCTTCCCTGGACCAGAAACAAGCTTCCTAGGAACGGTTTCTGGCATTTCAGCCGTCTTCAGCCATGCTTGCTTGAATCCAGTGGCAAAGTGAGCAAGGGACTCACGTCTGAGCATACTCTGCCATCTTATGGCGAACAAAGCAAAAACCAAAGGAATTGATGGACGCAGTGTTGAACATTGCAAGCACTCACCCCCAGTCAACTGATCTGGGTTTAATCCATCACCGTTCTTTAGCCCACTCTGCCACCCCAGTTCAGACATGGCCATATGCAAATCAGTCTGACCCTGTGCCTCCTGGGAACAGTCCAGCCTGAACTGCCAAGCCATGTCTTCCCTGGACTGGAAACAAGCATCCTAGGACCGGTTTCTGGCATTTCAGCCGTCTTCAGCCATGCTTGCTTGAATCCAGTGGCAAAGTGAGCAAGGGACTCACGTCTGAGCAAACCCTGCCAACTTATGGCTAACAAAGCAAAAACCAAAGGAAATGATGGACGCAGTGTTGAACATTGCAAGCACTCACCCCCAGTCAACTCATCTGGGTTTAATCCATCACCGTTCTTTAGCCCACTCTGCCACCCCAGTTCAGACATGGCCATATGCAAATCAGTCTGACCCTGTGCCTCATGGGAACAGTCCAGCCCAAACTGCCAAGCCATGTCTTCCCTGGACCGGAAACAAGCTTCCTAGGACCAGTTTCTGGCATTTCAGCCGTCTTCAGCCAGGCTTGCTTGAATCCAGTGGCAAAGTGAGCAAGGGACTCACGTCTGAGCATACCCTGCCAATTTATTGCGAACAAAGCAAAAAACAAAGGAAATGATGGACGGAGTGTTGAACATTGCAAGCACTCACCCCCAGTCAACTGATCTGGGTTTAATTCATCACCGTTCTTTAGCCCACTCTGCCACCCCAGTTCAGACATGGCCATATGCAAATCAGTCTGACCCTCTGCCTCATGGGAGCAGTCCAGCCCGATCTGCCAAGCCATGATTTCCCTGGACCAGAAACAAGCTTTCTAGGACCAGTTTCTGGCATTTCAGCCGTCTTCAGCCAGGCTTGCTTGAATCCAGTGGCAAAGTGAGCAAGGGACTCATGTCTGAGCATACCCTGCCAACTTATGGCGAAGAAAGCAAAAACCAAAGGAAATGATGGACGCAGTGTTGAACATTGCAAGCACTCACCCCCAGTCAACTGATCTGGGTTTAATCCATCACCGTTATTTACCCCACTCTGCCACCCCAGTTCAGACATGGCCATATGCAAATCAGTCTGACCCTGTGCCTCCTGGGAACAGTCCAGCCCGAACTGCCAAGCCATGTCTTCCCTGGACTGGAAACAAGCTTCCTAGGACCGGTTTCTGGCATTTCAGCCGTCTTCAGCCATGCTTGCTTGAATCCAGTGGCAAAGTGAGCAAGGGACTCACGTCTGTGCATACCCTGCCAACTTATGGCGAACGAAGCAAAAACCAAAGGAAATGATGGACGCAGTGTTGAACATTGCAAGCTCTCACCCCCAGTCAACTCATCTGGGTTTAATCCATCACCGTTCTTTAGCCCACTCTGCCACCCCAGTTCAGACATGGCCATATGCAAATCAGTCTGACCCTGTGCCTCATGGGAACAGTCCAGCACGAACTGCCAATCCATGTCTTCCCTGGACCGGAAACAAGCTTCCTAGGACCGGTTTCTGGCATTTCAGCCGTCTTCAGCCAGGCTTGCTTGAATCCAGTAGCAACGTGAGCAAGGGACTCACATCTGAGCATACCCTGCCAACTTATGGCAAACAAAGCAAAAACCAAAGGAAATGATGGACGGAGTGTTGAACATTGCAAGCACTCACCCCCAGTCAACTGATCTGGGTTTAATCCATCACCGTTCTTTAGCCCACTCTGCCACCCCAGTTCAGACATGGCCATATGCAAATCAGTCTGGCCCTGTACCTCATGGGAACAGTCCAGCCCGAACTGCCAAGCCATGTCTTCCCTGGACCGAAAACAAGCTTTCTAGGACCGGTTTCTGGCATTTCAGCTGTCTTCAGCCAGGCTTGCTTGAATCCAGTGGCAAAGTGAGCAAGGGACTCACGTCTGAGCATACCCTGCCAACTTATGGTGAACAAAGCAAAAATCAAAGGAAATGATGGACGCAGTGTGGAACATTGCAAGCACTCACCCCCAGTCAACTCATCTGGATTTAATCCATCACCGTTCTTTAGCCTTCTCTGCCACCCCAGTTCAGACATGGCCATATGCAAATCAGTCTGACCCTGTGCCTCATGGGAACAGTCCAGCCCGAACTGCCAACCCATGTCTTCCTTGGACCAGAAACAAGCTTCCTAGGAACGGTTTCTGGCATTTCAGCCGTCTTCAGCCATGCTTGCTTGAATCCAGTGGCAAAGTGAGCAAGGGACTCACGTCTGAGCATACTCTGCCATCTTATGGCGAACAAAGCAAAAACCAAAGGAATTGATGGACGCAGTGTTGAACATTGCAAGCACTCACCCCCAGTCAACTGATCTGGGTTTAATCCATCACCGTTCTTTAGCCCACTCTGCCACCCCAGTTCAGACATGGCCATATGCAAATCAGTCTGACACTGTACCTCATGGGAACAGTCCAGCCCGAACTGCCAAGCCATGTCTTCCCTGGACCGGAAACAAGCTTCCTAGTACCGGTTTCTGGCATTTCAGCCGTCTTCAGCCAGGCTTGCTTGAAACCAGTGGCAAAGTGAACAAGGAACTCACGTCTGAGCATACCCTGCCAACTTATGGCGAACAAAGCAAGAACCAAAGGAAATGATGGACGGAGTGTTGAACATAGCAAGCACTCACCCCCAGTCAACTGATCTGGGTTTAATCCATCACCGTTCTTTAGCCCACTCTGCCACCCCAGTTCAGACACGGCCATATGCAAATCAGTCTGACCCTTTGCTTCATGGGAACAGTCCAGCCCGAACTACCAAGCCATGTCTTCCCTGGACCGGAAACAAGCTTCCTAGGACCGGTTTCTGGCATTTCAGCCGTCTTCAGCCAGGCTTGCTTGAATCCAGTGGCAAAGTGAGCAAGGGACTCACGTCTGAGCATACACTGCCATCTTATGGCGAACAAAGCAAAAACCAAAGGAATTGATGGACGCAGTGTTGATCATTGCAAGCACTCACCCCCAGTCAACTGATCTGGGTTTAATCCATCACCGTTCTTTAGCCCACTCTGCCACCCCAGTTCAGACATGGCCATATGCAAATCAGTCTGACCCTGTGCCTCATGGGAACAGTCCAGCCCGAACTGCCAATCCATGTCTTCCCTGGACCGGAAACAAGCTTCCTAGGACCGGTTTCTGGCATTTCAGCCGTCTTCAGCCAGGCTTGCTTGAATCCAGTAGCAACGTGAGCAAGGGACTCACATCTGAGCATACCCTGCCAACTTATGGCAAACAAAGCAAAAACCAAAGGAAATGATGGACGGAGTGTTGAACATTGCAAGCACTCACCCCCAGTCAACTGATCTGGGTTTAATCCATCACCGTTCTTTAGCCCACTCTGCCACCCCAGTTCAGACATGGCCATATGCAAATCAGTCTGACCCTGTACCTCATGGGAACAGTCCAGCCCGAACTGCCAAGCCATGTCTTCCCTGGACCGGAAACAAGCTTTCTAGGACCGGTTTCTGGCATTTCAGTTGTCTTCAGCCAGGCTTGCTTGAATCCAGTGGCAAAGTGAGCAAGGGACTCACGTCTGAGCATACCCTGCCAACTTATGGTGAACAAAGCAAAAATCAAAGGAAATGATGGACGCAGTGTTGAACATTGCAAGCACTCACCCCCAGTCAACTCATCTGGATTTAATCCATCACCGTTCTTTAGCCCTCTCTGCCACCCCAGTTCAGACATGGCCATATGCAAATCAGTCTGACCCTGTGCCTCATGGGAACAGTCCAGCCCGAACTGCCAACCCATGTCTTCCCTGGACCAGAAACAAGCTTCCTAGGACCGGTTTCTGGCATTTCAGCCGTCTTCAGCCATGCTTGCTTGATTCCAGTGGCAAAGTGAGCAAGGGACTCACGTCTGAGCATACTCTGCCATCTTATGGCGAACAAAGCAAAAACCAAAGGAATTGATGGACGCAGTGTTGAACATTGCAAGCACTCACCCCCAGTCAACTGATCTGGGTTTAATCCATCACCGTTCTTTAGCCCACTCTGCCACCCCAGTTCAGACATGGCCATATGCAAATCAGTCTGACACTGTACCTCATGGGAACAGTCCAGCCCGAACTGCCAAGCCATGTCTTCCCTGGACCGGAAACAAGCTTCCTAGTACCGGTTTCTGGCATTTCAGCCGTCTTCAGCCAGGCTTGCTTGAAACCAGTGGCAAAGTGAGCAAGGAACTCACGTCTGAGCATACCCTGCCAACTTATGGCGAACAAAGCAAGAACCAAAGGAAATGATGGACGGAGTGTTGAACATAGCAAGCACTCACCCCCAGTCAACTGATCTGGGTTTAATCCATCACCGTTCTTTAGCCCACTCTGCCACCCCAGTTCAGACATGGCCATATGCAAATCAGTCTGACCCTGTGCCTCATGGGAACAGTCCAGCCCGAACTGCCAAGCCATGTATTCCCTGGACCGGAAGCAAGCTTTCTAGGACCAGTTTCTGGCATTTCAGCCGTCTTCAGCCAGGCTTGCTTGAATCCAGTGGCAAAGTGAGCAAGGGACTCACGTCTGAGCATACCCTGCCAACTTATGGCGAACAAAGCAAAAACCAAAGGAAATGATGGACGCAGTGTTGAACATTGCAAGCACTCACCCCCAGTCAACTGATCTGGGTTTAATTCATCACCGTTCTTTAGCCCACTCTGCCACCCTAGTTCAGACATGGCCATATGCAAATCAGTCTGACTCTCTGCCTCATGGGAACAGTCCAGCCCGAACTGCCAAGCCATGTCTTCCCTGGACCTGAAACAAACTTTCTAGGACCAGTTTCTGGCATTTCAGCCGTCTTCAGCCAGGCTTGCTTGAATCCAGTGGCAAAGTGAGCAAGGGACTCACATCTGAGCATACCCTGCCAACTTATGGCGAACAAAGCAAAAACCAAAGGAAATGATGGACGCAGTTTTGACCATTGCAAGCACTCACCCCCAGTCAACTGATCTGGGTTTAATCCATCACCGTTCTTTAGCCCACTCTGCCACCCCAGTTCAGACATGGCCATATGCAAATCAGTCTGACCCTGCGCCTCCTGGGAGCAGTCCAACCTGAACTGCCAAGCCATGTCTTCCCTGGACTGGAAACAAGCATCCTAGGACAGGTTTCTGGCATTTCAGCCGTCTTCAGCCATGCTTGCTTGAATCCAGTGGCAAAGTGAGCAAGGGACTCACGTCTGAGCAAACCCTGCCAACTTATGGCTAACAAAGCAAAAACCAAAGAAAATGATGGACGCAGTGTTGAACATTGCAAGCACTCACCCCCAGTCAACTCATCTGGGTTTAATCCTTCACCGTTCTTTAGCCCACTCTGCCACCCCAGTTCAGACATGGCCATATGCAAATCAGTCTGACCCTGTGCCTCATGGGAACAGTCCAGCCCGAACTGCCAAGCCATGTCTTCCCTGGACCGGAAACAAGCTTCCTAGGACCAGTTTCTGGCATTTCAGCCGTCTTCAGCCAGGCTTGCTTGAATCCAGTGGCAAAGTGAGCAAGGGACTCATGTCTGAGCATACCCTGCCAACTTATGGCGAAGAAAGCAAAAACCAAAGGAAATGATGGACGCAGTGTTGAACATTGCAAGCACTCACCCCCAGTCAACTGATCTGGGTTTAATCCATCACCGTTATTTACCCCACTCTGCCACCCCAGTTCAGACATGGCCATATGCAAATCAGTCTGACCCTGTGCCTCCTGGGAACAGTCCAGCCCGAACTGCCAAGCCATGTCTTCCCTGGACTGGAAACAAGCTTCCTAGGACCGGTTTCTGGCATTTCAGCCGTCTTCAGCCATGCTTGCTTGAATCCAGTGGCAAAGTGAGCAAGGGACTCACGTCTGTGCATACCCTGCCAACTTATGGCGAACGAAGCAAAAACCAAAGGAAATGATGGACGCAGTGTTGAACATTGCAAGCTCTCACCCCCAGTCAACTCATCTGGGTTTAATCCATCACCGTTCTTTAGCCCACTCTGCCACCCCAGTTCAGACATGGCCATATGCAAATCAGTCTGACCCTGTGCCTCATGGGAACAGTCCAGCACGAACTGCCAATCCATGTCTTCCCTGGACCGGAAACAAGCTTCCTAGGACCGGTTTCTGGCATTTCAGCCGTCTTCAGCCAGGCTTGCTTGAATCCAGTAGCAACGTGAGCAAGGGACTCACATCTGAGCATACCCTGCCAACTTATGGCAAACAAAGCAAAAACCAAAGGAAATGATGGACGGAGTGTTGAACATTGCAAGCACTCACCCCCAGTCAACTGATCTGGGTTTAACCCATCACCGTTCTTTAGCCCACTCTGCCACCCCAGTTCAGACATGGCCATATGCAAATCAGTCTGGCCCTGTACCTCATGGGAACAGTCCAGCCCGAACTGCCAAGCCATGTCTTCCCTGGACCGAAAACAAGCTTTCTAGGACCGGTTTCTGGCATTTCAGCTGTCTTCAGCCAGGCTTGCTTGAATCCAGTGGCAAAGTGAGCAAGGGACTCACGTCTGAGCATACCCTGCCAACTTATGGTGAACAAAGCAAAAATCAAAGGAAATGATGGACGCAGTGTGGAACATTGCAAGCACTCACCCCCAGTCAACTCATCTGGATTTAATCCATCACCGTTCTTTAGCCTTCTCTGCCACCCCAGTTCAGACATGGCCATATGCAAATCAGTCTGACCCTGTGCCTCATGGGAACAGTCCAGCCCGAACTGCCAACCCATGTCTTCCTTGGACCAGAAACAAGCTTCCTAGGAACGGTTTCTGGCATTTCAGCCGTCTTCAGCCATGCTTGCTTGAATCCAGTGGCAAAGTGAGCAAGGGACTCACGTCTGAGCATACTCTGCCATCTTATGGCGAACAAAGCAAAAACCAAAGGAATTGATGGACGCAGTGTTGAACATTGCAAGCACTCACCCCCAGTCAACTGATCTGGGTTTAATCCATCACCGTTCTTTAGCCCACTCTGCCACCCCAGTTCAGACATGGCCATATGCAAATCAGTCTGACACTGTACCTCATGGGAACAGTCCAGCCCGAACTGCCAAGCCATGTCTTCCCTGGACCGGAAACAAGCTTCCTAGTACCGGTTTCTGGCATTTCAGCCGTCTTCAGCCAGGCTTGCTTGAAACCAGTGGCAAAGTGAACAAGGAACTCACGTCTGAGCATACCCTGCCAACTTATGGCGAACAAAGCAAGAACCAAAGGAAATGATGGACGGAGTGTTGAACATAGCAAGCACTCACCCCCAGTCAACTGATCTGGGTTTAATCCATCACCGTTCTTTAGCCCACTCTGCCACCCCAGTTCAGACACGGCCATATGCAAATCAGTCTGACCCTTTGCTTCATGGGAACAGTCCAGCCCGAACTACCAAGCCATGTCTTCCCTGGACCGGAAACAAGCTTCCTAGGACCGGTTTCTGGCATTTCAGCCGTCTTCAGCCAGGCTTGCTTGAATCCAGTGGCAAAGTGAGCAAGGGACTCACGTCTGAGCATACACTGCCATCTTATGGCGAACAAAGCAAAAACCAAAGGAATTGATGGACGCAGTGTTGATCATTGCAAGCACTCACCCCCAGTCAACTGATCTGGGTTTAATCCATCACCGTTCTTTAGCCCACTCTGCCACCCCAGTTCAGACATGGCCATATGCAAATCAGTCTGACCCTGTGCCTCATGGGAACAGTCCAGCCCGAACTGCCAATCCATGTCTTCCCTGGACCGGAAACAAGCTTCCTAGGACCGGTTTCTGGCATTTCAGCCGTCTTCAGCCAGGCTTGCTTGAATCCAGTAGCAACGTGAGCAAGGGACTCACATCTGAGCATACCCTGCCAACTTATGGCAAACAAAGCAAAAACCAAAGGAAATGATGGACGGAGTGTTGAACATTGCAAGCACTCACCCCCAGTCAACTGATCTGGGTTTAATCCATCACCGTTCTTTAGCCCACTCTGCCACCCCAGTTCAGACATGGCCATATGCAAATCAGTCTGACCCTGTACCTCATGGGAACAGTCCAGCCCGAACTGCCAAGCCATGTCTTCCCTGGACCGGAAACAAGCTTTCTAGGACCGGTTTCTGGCATTTCAGTTGTCTTCAGCCAGGCTTGCTTGAATCCAGTGGCAAAGTGAGCAAGGGACTCACGTCTGAGCATACCCTGCCAACTTATGGTGAACAAAGCAAAAATCAAAGGAAATGATGGACGCAGTGTTGAACATTGCAAGCACTCACCCCCAGTCAACTCATCTGGATTTAATCCATCACCGTTCTTTAGCCCTCTCTGCCACCCCAGTTCAGACATGGCCATATGCAAATCAGTCTGACCCTGTGCCTCATGGGAACAGTCCAGCCCGAACTGCCAACCCATGTCTTCCCTGGACCAGAAACAAGCTTCCTAGGACCGGTTTCTGGCATTTCAGCCGTCTTCAGCCATGCTTGCTTGATTCCAGTGGCAAAGTGAGCAAGGGACTCACGTCTGAGCATACTCTGCCATCTTATGGCGAACAAAGCAAAAACCAAAGGAATTGATGGACGCAGTGTTGAACATTGCAAGCACTCACCCCCAGTCAACTGATCTGGGTTTAATCCATCACCGTTCTTTAGCCCACTCTGCCACCCCAGTTCAGACATGGCCATATGCAAATCAGTCTGACACTGTACCTCATGGGAACAGTCCAGCCCGAACTGCCAAGCCATGTCTTCCCTGGACCGGAAACAAGCTTCCTAGTACCGGTTTCTGGCATTTCAGCCGTCTTCAGCCAGGCTTGCTTGAAACCAGTGGCAAAGTGAGCAAGGAACTCACGTCTGAGCATACCCTGCCAACTTATGGCGAACAAAGCAAGAACCAAAGGAAATGATGGACGGAGTGTTGAACATAGCAAGCACTCACCCCCAGTCAACTGATCTGGGTTTAATCCATCACCGTTCTTTAGCCCACTCTGCCACCCCAGTTCAGACATGGCCATATGCAAATCAGTCTGACCCTGTGCCTCATGGGAACAGTCCAGCCCGAACTGCCAAGCCATGTATTCCCTGGACCGGAAGCAAGCTTTCTAGGACCAGTTTCTGGCATTTCAGCCGTCTTCAGCCAGGCTTGCTTGAATCCAGTGGCAAAGTGAGCAAGGGACTCACGTCTGAGCATACCCTGCCAACTTATGGCGAACAAAGCAAAAACCAAAGGAAATGATGGACGCAGTGTTGAACATTGCAAGCACTCACCCCCAGTCAACTGATCTGGGTTTAATTCATCACCGTTCTTTAGCCCACTCTGCCACCCTAGTTCAGACATGGCCATATGCAAATCAGTCTGACTCTCTGCCTCATGGGAACAGTCCAGCCCGAACTGCCAAGCCATGTCTTCCCTGGACCTGAAACAAACTTTCTAGGACCAGTTTCTGGCATTTCAGCCGTCTTCAGCCAGGCTTGCTTGAATCCAGTGGCAAAGTGAGCAAGGGACTCACATCTGAGCATACCCTGCCAACTTATGGCGAACAAAGCAAAAACCAAAGGAAATGATGGACGCAGTTTTGACCATTGCAAGCACTCACCCCCAGTCAACTGATCTGGGTTTAATCCATCACCGTTCTTTAGCCCACTCTGCCACCCCAGTTCAGACATGGCCATATGCAAATCAGTCTGACCCTGCGCCTCCTGGGAGCAGTCCAACCTGAACTGCCAAGCCATGTCTTCCCTGGACTGGAAACAAGCATCCTAGGACAGGTTTCTGGCATTTCAGCCGTCTTCAGCCATGCTTGCTTGAATCCAGTGGCAAAGTGAGCAAGGGACTCACGTCTGAGCAAACCCTGCCAACTTATGGCTAACAAAGCAAAAACCAAAGAAAATGATGGACGCAGTGTTGAACATTGCAAGCACTCACCCCCAGTCAACTCATCTGGGTTTAATCCTTCACCGTTCTTTAGCCCACTCTGCCACCCCAGTTCAGACATGGCCATATGCAAATCAGTCTGACCCTGTGCCTCATGGGAACAGTCCAGCCCGAACTGCCAAGCCATGTCTTCCCTGGACCGGAAACAAGCTTCCTAGGACCAGTTTCTGGCATTTCAGCCTTCTTCAGCCAGGCTTGCTTGAATCCAGTGGCAAAGTGAGCAAGGGACTCATGTCTGAGCATACCCTGCCAACTTATGGCGAACAAAGCAAAAACCAAAGGAAATGATGGACGCAGTGTTGAACATTGCAAGCACTCACCCCCAGTCAACTGATCTGGGTTTAATCCATCACCGTTATATACCCCACTCTGCCACCCCAGTTCAGACATGGCCATATGCAAATCAGTCTGACCCTGTGCCTCCTGGGAACAGTCCAGCCCGAACTGCCAAGCCATATCTTCCCTGGACTGGAAACAAGCTTTTAAGGACCGGTTTCTGGCATTTCAGCCGTCTTCAGCCATGCTTGCTTGAATCCAGTGGCAAAGTGAGTAAGGGACTCACGTCTGAGCATACCCTGCCAACTTATGGCGAACGAAGCAAAAACCAAAGGAAATGATGGACGCAGTGTTGAACATTGCAAGCACTCACCCCAGTCAACTCATCTGGGTTTAATCCATCACCGTTCTTTAGCCCACTCTGCCACCCCAGTTCAGACATGGCCCTATGCAAATCAGTCTGACCCTGTGCCTCATGGGAACAGTCCAGCCCGAACTGCCAAGCCATGTCTTCCCTGGACCGGAAACAAGCTTCCTAGGACCGGTTTCTGGCATTTCAGCCGTCTTCAGCCAGGCTTGCTTGAATCCAGTGGCAAAGTGAGCAAGGGACTCACGTCTGAGCATACCCTGCCAACTTATGGCGAACAAAGCAAGAACCAAAGGAAATGATGGACGGAGTGTTGAACATAGCAAGCACTCACCCCAAGTCAACTGATCTGGGTTTAATCCATCACCGTTCTTTAGCCCACTCTGCCACCCCAGTTCAGACATAGCCATATGCAAATCGGTCTGACCCTGTGCCTCATGGGAACAGTCCAGCCCGAACTGCCAAGCCATGTCTTCCCTTGACCGGAAACAAGCTTTCTAGGACCAGTTTCTGGCATTTCAGCCGTCTTCAGCCAGGCTTGCTTGAATCCAGTGGCAAAGTGAGCAAGGGACTCACGTCTGAGCATACCCTGCCAACTTATGGCGAACAAAGCAAAAACCAAAGGAAATGATGGACGGAGTGTTGATCATTGCAAGCACTCACCCCCAGTCAAATGATCTGGGTTTAATCCATCACCGTTCTTTAGCCCACTCTGCCACCCCAGTTCAGACATGGCCATATGCAAATCAGTCTGACCCTTTGCTTCATGGGAACAGTCCAGCCCGAACTACCAAGCCATGTCTTCCCTGGACCGAAAACAAGCTTCCTAGGACCGGTTTCTGGCATTTCAGCCGTCTTCAGCCAGGCTTGCTTGAATCCAGTGGCAAAGTGAGCAAGGGACTCACGTCTGAGCATACCCTGCCAACTTATGGCGAACAAAGCAAAAACCAGAGGAAATGATGGACGGAGTGTTGAACATTGCAAGCACTCACCCCCAGTCAACTGATTTGGGTTTAATCCATCACCGTTCTTTAGCCCACTCTGTCACCCCAGTTCAGACATGGCCATATGCAAATCAGTCTGACCCTGTGCCTCATGGGAACAGTCCAGCCCAAACTGCCAAGCCATGTCTTCCCTGGACCTGAAACAAGCTTCCTAGGACCAGTTTCTGGCATTTCAGCCGTCTTCAGCCAGGCTTGTTTGAATCCAGTGGCAAAGTGAGCAAGGGACTCACGTCTGAGCATACCCTGCCAACTTATGGCGAACAAAGCAAAAACCGAAGGAAATGATGGACGGAGTGTTGAACATTGCAAGCACTCACCCCCAGTCAACTGATCTGGGTTTAATCCATCACCGTTCTTTAGCCCACTCTGCCACCCCAGTTCAGACATGGCCATATGCAAATCAGTCTGACCCTGTGCCTCATGGGAACAGTCCAGCCCGAACTGCCAAGCCATATTTTCCCTGGACCGGAAACAAGCTTCCTAGGACCGGTTTCTGGCATTTCAGCCGTCTTCAGCCAGGCTTGCTTGAATCCAGTGGCAAAGTGAGCAAGGGACTCACGTCTGAGCATACCCTGCCAACTTATGGCGAACAAAGCAAAAACCAAAGGAAATGATGGACGGAGTGTTGATCATTGCAAGCACTCACCCCCAGTCAACTGATCTGGGTTTAATCCATCACCGTTCTTTAGCCCACTCTGCCACCCCAGTTCAGACATGGCCATATGCAACTCAGTCTGACCCTGTGCCTCATGGGAACAGTCCAGCCCGAACTGCCAAGCCATATCTTCCCTGGACCGGAAACAAGCTTCCTAGGACCAGTTTCTGGCATTTGAGCTGTCTTCAGCCAGGCTTGTTTGAATCCAGTGGCAAAGTGAGCAAGGGACTCACGTCTGAGCATACCCTGCCAATTTATGGCGAACAAAGCAAAAACCAAAGGAAATGATGGACGGAGTGTTGATCATTGCAAGCACTCACCCCCAGTCAACTGATCTTGGTTTAATCCATCACCGTTCTTTAGCCCACTCTGCCACCCCAGTTCAGACATGGCCATATGCAAATCAGTCTGACCCTTTGCTTCATGGGAACAGTCCAGCCCGAACTACCAAGCCATGTCTTCCCTGGACCGGAAACAAGCTTCCTAGGACCGGTTTCTGGCATTTCAGCCGTCTTCAGCCAGGCTTGCTTGAATCCAGTGGCAAAGTGAGCAAGGGACTCAAGTCTGAGCATACACTGCCATCTTATGGCGAACAAAGCAAAAACCAAAGGAATTGATGGACGCAGTGTTGAACTTTGCAAGCACTCACCCCCAGTCAACTGATCTGGGTTTAATCCATCACCGTTCTTTAGCCCACTCTGCCACCCCAGTTCAGACATGGCCATTTGCAAATCAGTCTGACCCTGTGCCTCATGGGAACAGTTCAGCCCGAACTGCCAACCCATGTCTTCCCTGGACCAGAAACAAGCTTCCTAGGACCGGTTTCTGGCATTTCAGCCGTCTTCAGCCATGCTTGCTTGAATCCAGTGGCAAAGTGAGCAAGGGACTCACGTCTGAGCATATCCTGCCAACTTATGGCGAACGAAGCAAAAACCAAAGGAAATGATGGACGGAGTGTTGAACATTGCAAGCACTCACCCCCAGTCAACTGATCTGGGTTTAATCCATCACCGTTCTTTAGCCCACTCTGCCACTCCAGTTCAAACATGGCCATATGCAAATCAGTCTGACCCTGTGCCTCATGGGAACAGTCCAGCCCGAACTGCCAAGCCATATTTTCCCTGGACCGGAAACAAGCTTCCTAGGACCGGTTTCTGGCATTTCAGCCGTCTTCAGCCAGGCTTGCTTGAATCCAGTGGCAAAGTGAGCAAGGGACTCACGTCTGAGCATACCCTGCCAACTTATGGCGAACAAAGCAAAAACCAAAGGAAATGATGGACGGAGTGTTGAAC
Source organism: Triturus cristatus (assembly GCF_964204655.1). Classification (NCBI taxonomy): domain Eukaryota; kingdom Metazoa; phylum Chordata; class Amphibia; order Caudata; family Salamandridae; genus Triturus; species Triturus cristatus. The sequence goes on from NW_028187376.1 coordinate 73,131, forward strand.
ATTGCAAGCACTCACCCCCAGTCAACTGATCTGGGTTTAATCCATCACCGTTCTTTAGCCCACTCTGCCACCCCAGTTCAGACATGGCCATATGCAAATCAGTCTGACCCTGTGCCTCATGGGAACAGTCCAGCCCGAACTGCAAAACCATGTATTCCCTGGACCGGAAACAAGCTTCCTAGGACCAGTTTCTGGCATTTGAGCTGTCTTCAGCCAGGCTTGTTTGAATCCAGTGGCAAAGTGAGCAAGGGACTCACGTCTGAGCATACCCTGCCAATTTATGGCGAACAAAGCAAAAACCAAAGGAAAGGATGGACGGAGTGTTAAACATTGCAAGCACTCACCCCCAGTCAACTGATCTGGATTTAATCCATCACCATTCTTTAGCCCACTCTGCCACCCCAGTTCAGACATGGCCATATGCAAATCAGTCTGACCCTGTTCCTCATGGGAACAGTCCAGCCCAAACTGCCAAGCCATGTCTTCCCTGGACCGGAAACAAGCTTCCTAGGACCGGTTTCTGGCATTTCAGCCGTCTTCAGCCAGGCTTGCTTGAATCCAGTGGCAAAGTGAGCAAGGGACTCACGTCTGAGCATACCCTGCCAACTTATGGCGAACAAAGCAAAAACCAAAGGAAATGATGAACGGAGTGTTGATCATTGCAAGCACTCACCCCCAGTCAACTGATCTTGGTTTAATCCAGCACCGTTCTTTAGCCCACTCTGCCACCCCAGTTCAGACATGGCCATATGCAAATCAGTCTGACCCTTTGCTTCATGGGAACAGTCCAGCCCGAACTACCAAGCCATGCTTCCTAGGACCGGTTTCTGGCATTTCAGCCGTCTTCAGCCAGGCTTGCTTGAATCCAGTGGCAAAGTGAGCAAGGGACTCACGTCTGAGCATACACTGCCATCTTATGGCGAACAAAGCAAAAACCAAAGGAATTGATGGACGCAGTGTTGAACATTGCAAGCACTCACCCCCAGTCAACTCATCTGGGTTTAATCCATCACCGTTCTTTAGCCCACTCTGCCACCCCAGTTCAGACATGGCCATATGCAAATCAGTCTGACCCTGTGCCTCATGGTAACAGTCCAGCCCGAACTGCCAACCCATGTCTTCCCTGGACCAGAAACAAGCTTCCTAGGACCGGTTTCTGGCATTTCAGCCGTCTTCAGCCATGCTTGCTTGAATCCAGTGGCAAAGTGAGCAAGGGACTCACGTCTGAGAATACCCTGCCAACTTATGGCGAACGAAGCAAAAACCAAAGGAAATGATGGACGGAGTGTTGAACATTGCAAGCACTCACCCCCAGTCAACTGATCTGGGTTTAATCCATCACCGTTCTTTAGCCCACTCTGCCACCCCAGTTCAAACATGGCCATATGCAAATCAGTCTGACCCTGTGCCTCATGGGAACAGTCCAGCCCGAACTGCCAAGCCATATTTTCCCTGGACCGGAAACAAGCTTCCTAGGACCGGTTTCTGGCATTTCAGCCGTCTTCAGCCAGGCTTGCTTGAATCCAGCGGCAAAGTGAGCAAGGGACTCACGTCTGAGCATACCCTGCCATCTTGTGGCGAACAAAGCAAAAACCAAAGGAAATGATGGACGGAGTGTTGAACATTGCAAGCACTCACCCCCAGTCAACTGATCTGGGTTTAATCCATCACCGTTCTTTAGCCCACTCTGCCACCCCAGTTCAGACATGGCCATATGCAAATCAGTCTGACCCTGTGCCTCATGGGAACAGTCCAGCCCGAACTGCCAAGCCATGTCTTCCCTGGACCGGAAACAAGCTTCCTAGGACCAGTTTCTGGCATTTGAGCTGTCTTCAGCCAGGCTTGTTTGAATCCAGTGGCAAAGTGAGCAAGGGACTCACGTCTGAGCATACCCTGCCAATTTATGGCGAACAAAGCAAAAACCAAAGGAAAGGATGGACGGAGTGTTAAACATTGCAAGCACTCACCCCCAGTCAACTGATCTGGATTTAATCCATCACCGTTCTTTAGCCCACTCTGCCACCCCAGTTCAGACATGGCCATATGCAAATCAGTCTGACCCTGCTCCTCATGGGAACAGTCCAGCCCAAACTGCCAAGCCATATCTTCCCTGGACCGGAAACAAGCTTCCTAGGACCAGTTTCTGGCATTTGAGCTGTCTTCAGCCAGGCTTGTTTGAATCCAGTGGCAAAGTGAGCAAGGGACTCACGTCTGAGCATACCCTGCCAACTTATGGCGAACGAAGCAAAAACCAACGGAAATGATGGACGGAGTGTTGAACATTGCAAGCACTCACCCCCAGTCAACTGATCTGGGTTTAATCCATCACCGTTCTTTAGCCCACTCTGCCACCCCAGTTCAGACATGGCCATTTGCAAATCAGTCTGTCCCTGTGCCTCATGGGAACAGTTCAGCCCGAACTGCCAACCCATGTCTTCCCTGGACCAGAAACAAGCTTCCTAGGACCGGTTTCTGGCATTTCAGCCGTCTTCAGCCATGCTTGCTTGAATCCAGTGGCAAAGTGAGCAAGGGACTCACGTCTGAGCATATCCTGCCAACTTATGGCGAACGAAGCAAAAACCAAAGGAAATGATGGACGGAGTGTTGAACATTGCAAGCACTCACCCCCAGTCAACTGATCTGGGTTTAATCCATCACCGTTCTTTAGCCCACTCTGCCACCCCAGTTCAAACATGGCCATATGCAAATCAGTCTGACCCTGTGCCTCATGGGAACAGTCCAGCCCGAACTGCCAAGCCATATTTTCCCTGGACCGGAAACAAGCTTCCTAGGACCGGTTTCTGGCATTTCAGCCGTCTTCAGCCAGGCTTGCTTGAATCCAGTGGCAAAGTGAGCAAGGGACTCACGTCTGAGCATACCCTGCCAACTTATGGCGAACAAAGCAAAAACCAAAGGAAATGATGGACGGAGTGTTGAACATTGCAAGCACTCACCCCCAGTCAACTGATCTGGGTTTAATCCATCACCGTTCTTTAGCCCACTCTGCCACCCCAGTTCAGACATGGCCATATGCAAATCAGTCTGACCCTGTGCCTCATGGGAACAGTCCAGCCCGAACTGCAAAACCATGTATTCCCTGGACCGGAAACAAGCTTCCTAGGACCAGTTTCTGGCATTTGAGCTGTCTTCAGCCAGGCTTGTTTGAATCCAGTGGCAAAGTGAGCAAGGGACTCACGTCTGAGCATACCCTGCCAATTTATGGCGAACAAAGCAAAAACCAAAGGAAAGGATGGACGGGGTGTTAAACATTGCAAGCACTCACCCCCAGTCAACTGATCTGGATTTAATCCATCACCATTCTTTAGCCCACTCTGCCACCCCAGTTCAGACATGGCCATATGCAAATCAGTCTGACCCTGTTCCTCATGGGAACAGTCCAGCCCAAACTGCCAAGCCATGTCTTCCCTGGACCGGAAACAAGCTTCCTAGGACCGGTTTCTGGCATTTCAGCCGTCTTCAGCCAGGCTTGCTTGAATCCAGTGGCAAAGTGAGCAAGGGACTCACGCCTGAGCATACCCTGCCAACTTATGGCGAACAAAGCAAAAACCAAAGGAAATGATGAACGGAGTGTTGATCATTGCAAGCACTCACCCCCAGTCAACTGATCTTGGTTTAATCCAGCACCGTTCTTTAGCCCACTCTGCCACCCCAGTTCAGACATGGCCATATGCAAATCAGTCTGACCCTTTGCTTCATGGGAACAGTCCAGCCCGAACTACCAAGCCATGCTTCCTAGGACCGGTTTCTGGCATTTCAGCCGTCTTCAGCCAGGCTTGCTTGAATCCAGTGGCAAAGTGAGCAAGGGACTCACGTCTGAGCATACACTGCCATCTTATGGCGAACAAAGCAAAAACCAAAGGAATTGATGGACGCAGTGTTGAACATTGCAAGCACTCACCCCCAGTCAACTGATCTGGGTTTAATCCATCACCGTTCTTTAGCCCACTCTGCCACCCCAGTTCAGACATGGCCATATGCAAATCAGTCTGACCCTGTGCCTCATGGTAACAGTCCAGCCCGAACTGCCAACCCATGTCTTCCCTGGACCAGAAACAAGCTTCCTAGGACCGGTTTCTGGCATTTCAGCCGTCTTCAGCCATGCTTGCTTGAATCCAGTGGCAAAGTGAGCAAGGGACTCACGTCTGAGAATACCCTGCCAACTTATGGCGAACAAAGCAAAAACCAAAGGAAATGATGGACGGAGTGTTGAACATTGCAAGCACTCACCCCCAGTCAACTGATCTGGGTTTAATCCATCACCGTTCTTTAGCCCACTCTGCCACCCCAGTTCAAACATGGCCATATGCAAATCAGTCTGACCCTGTGCCTCATGGGAACAGTCCAGCCCGAACTGCCAAGCCATATTTTCCCTGGACCGGAAACAAGCTTCCTAGGACCGGTTTCTGGCATTTCAGCCGTCTTCAGCCAGGCTTGCTTGAATCCAGCGGCAAAGTGAGCAAGGGACTCACGTCTGAGCATACCCTGCCATCTTGTGGCGAACAAAGCAAAAACCAAAGGAAATGATGGACGGAGTGTTGAACATTGCAAGCACTCACCCCCAGTCAACTGATCTGGGTTTAATCCATCACCGTTCTTTAGCCCACTCTGCCACCCCAGTTCAGACATGGCCATATGCAAATCAGTCTGACCCTGTGCCTCATGGGAACAGTCCAGCCCGAACTGCCAAGCCATGTATTCCCTGGACCGGAAACAAGCTTTCTAGGACCAGTTTCTGGCATTTCAGCCGTCTTCAGCCAGGCTTGCTTGAATCCAGTGGCAAAGTGACCAAGGGACTCACGTCTGAGCATACCCTGCCAACTTATGGCGAACAAAGCAAAAACCAAAGGAAATGATGGACGGAGTGTTGAACATTGCAGGCACTCACCCCCAGTCAACTTATCTGGGTTTAATCCATCACCGTTTTTTAGCCCACTCTGCCACCCCAGTTCAGACATGGCCATATGCAACTCAGTCTGACCCTGTGCCTCATGGGAACAGTCCAGCCCGAACTGCCAAGCCATGTCTTCCCTGGACCGGAAACAAGCTTCCTAGGACCAGTTTCTGGCATTTGAGCTGTCTTCAGCCAGGCTTGTTTGAATCCAGTGGCAAAGTGAGCAAGGGACTCACGTCTGAGCATACCCTGCCAATTTATGGCGAACAAAGCAAAAACCAAAGGAAAGGATGGACGGAGTGTTAAACATTGCAAGCACTCACCCCCAGTCAACTGATCTGGATTTAATCCATCACCGTTCTTTAGCCCACTCTGCCACCCCAGTTCAGACATGGCCATATGCAAATCAGTCTGACCCTGCTCCTCATGGGAACAGTCCAGCCCAAACTGCCAAGCCATATCTTCCCTGGACCGGAAACAAGCTTCCTAGGACCAGTTTCTGGCATTTGAGCTGTCTTCAGCCAGGCTTGTTTGAATCCAGTGGCAAAGTGAGCAAGGGACTCACGTCTGAGCATACCCTGCCAATTTATGGCGAACAAAGCAAAAACCAAAGGAAATGATGGACGGAGTGTTGATCATTGCAAGCACTCACCCCCAGTCAACTGATCTTGGTTTAATCCATCACCGTTCTTTAGCCCACTCTGCCACCCCAGTTCAGACATGGCCATATGCAAATCAGTCTGACCCTTTGCTTCATGGGAACAGTCCAGCCCGAACTACCAAGCCATGTCTTCCCTGGACCGGAAACAAGCTTCCTAGGACCGGTTTCTGGCATTTCAGCCGTCTTCAGCCAGGCTTGCTTGAATCCAGTGGCAAAGTGAGCAAGGGACTCAAGTCTGAGCATACACTGCCATCTTATGGCGAACAAAGCAAAAACCAAAGGAATTGATGGACGCAGTGTTGAACTTTGCAAGCACTCACCCCCAGTCAACTGATCTGGGTTTAATCCATCACCGTTCTTTAGCCCACTCTGCCACCCCAGTTCAGACATGGCCATATGCAAATCAGTCTGACCCTGTGCCTCATGGGAACAGTCCAGCCCGAACTGCCAACCCATGTCTTCCCTGGACCAGAAACAAGCTTCCTAGGACCGGTTTCTGGCATTTCAGCCGTCTTCAGCCATGCTTGCTTGAATCCAGTGGCAAAGTGAGCAAGGGACTCACGTCTGAGCATACCCTGCCAACTTATGGCGAACGAAGCGAAAACCAAAGGAAATGATGGACGGAGTGTTGAACATTGCAAGCACTCACCCCCAGTCAACTGATCTGGGTTTAATCCATCACCGTTCTTTAGCCCACTCTGCCACCCCAGTTCAAACATGGCCATATGCAAATCAGTCTGACCCTGTGCCTCATGGGAACAGTCCAGCCCGAACTGCCAAGCCATATTTTCCCTGGACCGGAAACAAGCTTCCTAGGACCGGTTTCTGGCATTTCAGCCGTCTTCAGCCAGGCTTGCTTGAATCCAGTGGCAAAGTGAGCAAGGGACTCACGTCTGAGCATACCCTGCCAACTTATGGCGAACAAAGCAAAAACCAAAGGAAATGATGGACGGAGTGTTGAACATTGCAAGCACTCACCCCCAGTCAACTGATCTTGGTTTAATCCAGCACCGTTCTTTAGCCCACTCTGCCACCCCAGTTCAGACATGGCCATATGCAAATCAGTCTGACCCTTTGCTTCATGGGAACAGTCCAGCCCGAACTACCAAGCCATGCTTCCTAGGACCGGTTTCTGGCATTTCAGCCGTCTTCAGCCAGGCTTGCTTGAATCCAGTGGCAAAGTGAGCAAGGGACTCACGCCTGAGCATACACTGCCATCTTATGGCGAACAAAGCAAAAACCAAAGGAATTGATGGACGCAGTGTTGAACATTGCAAGCACTCACCCCCAGTCAACTGATCTGGGTTTAATCCATCACCGTTCTTTAGCCCACTCTGCCACCCCAGTTCAGACATAGCCATATGCAAATCAGTCTGACCCTGTGCCTCATGGGAACAGTCCAGCCCGAACTGCCAACCCATGTCTTCCCTGGACCAGAAACAAGCTTCCTAGGACCGGTTTCTGGCATTTCAGCCGCCTTCAGCCATGCTTGCTTGAATCCAGTGGCAAAGTGAGCAAGGGACTCACGTCTGAGCATACCCTGCCAACTTATGGCGAACGAAGCAAAAACCAACGGAAATGATGGACGGAGTGTTGAACATTGCAAGCACTCACCCCCAGTCAACTGATCTGGGTTTAATCCATCACCGTTCTTTAGCCCACTCTGCCACCCCAGTTCAAACATGGCCATATGCAAATCAGTCTGACCCTGTGCCTCATGGGAACAGTCCAGCCCGAACTGCCAAGCCATATTTTCCCTGGACCGGAAACAAGCTTCCTAGGACCGGTTTCTGGCATTTCAGCCGTCTTCAGCCAGGCTTGCTTGAATCCAGTGGCAAAGTGAGCAAGGGACTCACGTCTGAGCATACCCTGCCATCTTGTGGCGAACAAAGCAAAAACCAAAGGAAATGATGGACGTAGTGTTGAACATTGCAAGCACTCACCCCCAGTCAACTGATCTGGGTTTAATCCATCACCGTTCTTTAGCCCACTCTGCCACCCCAGTTCAGACATGGCCATATGCAAATCAGTCTGACCCTGTGCCTCATGGGAACAGTCCAGCCCGAACTGCCAAGCCATGTATTCCCTGGACCGGAAACAAGCTTTCTAGGACCAGTTTCTGGCATTTCAGCCGTCTTCAGCCAGGCTTGCTTGAATCCAGTGGCAAAGTGAGCAAGGGACTCACGTCTGAGCATACCCTGCCAACTTATGGCGAACAAAGCAAAAACCAAAGGAAATGATGGACGCAGTGTTGAACATTGCAAGCACTCACCCCCAGTCAACTGATCTGGGTTTAATCCATTACTGTTCTTTAGCCCACTCTGCCACCCCAGTTCAGACATGGCCATATGCAAATCAGTCTGACCCTTTGCTTCATGGGAACAGTCCAGCCCGAACTACCAAGCCATGTCTTCCCTGGACCTGAAACAAGCTTCCTAGGACCGGTTTCTGGCATTTCAGCCGTCTTCAGCCAGGCTTGCTTGAATCCAGTGGCAAAGTGAGCAAGGGACTCACGTCTGAGCATACACTGCCATCTTATGGCGAACAAAGCAAAAACCAAAGGAAATGATGGACGGAGTGTTGAACATTGCAAGCACTCACCCCCAGTCAACTTATCTGGGTTTAATCCATCACCGTTTTTTAGCCCACTCTGCCACCCCAGTTCAGACATGGCCATATGCAACTCAGTCTGACCCTGTGCCTCATGGGAACAGTCCAGCGCGAACTGCCAAGCCATGTCTTCCCTGGACCGGAAACAAGCTTCCTAGGACCAGTTTCTGGCATTTGAGCTGTCTTCAGCCAGGCTTGTTTGAATCCAGTGGCAAAGTGAGCAAGGGACTCACGTCTGAGCATACCCTGCCAATTTATGGCGAACAAAGCAAAAACCAAAGGAAAGGATGGACGGAGTGTTAAACATTGCAAGCACTCACCCCCAGTCAACTGATCTGGATTTAATCCATCACCGTTCTTTAGCCCACTCTGCCACCCCAGTTCAGACATGGCCATATGCAAATCAGTCTGACCCTGCTCCTCATGGGAACAGTCCAGCCCGAACTACCAAGCCATGTCTTCCCTGGACCGGAAACAAGCTTCCTAGGACCGGTTTCTGGCATTTCAGCCGTCCTCAGCCAGGCTTGCTTGAATCCAGTGGCAAAGTGAGCGAGGGACTCACGTCTGAGCATACACTGCCATCTTATGGCGAACAAAGCAAAAACCAAAGGAATTGATGGGCGCAGTGTTGAACATTGCAAGTATTCACCCCCAGTCAACTGATCTGGGTTTAATCCATCACCGTTCTTTAGCCCACTCTGCCACCCCAGTTCAGACATGGCCATATGCAAATCAGTCTGACCCTGTGCCTCATGGGAACAGTCCAGCCCGAACTGCCAACCCATGTCTTCCCTGGCCCAGAAACAAGCTTCCTAGGACCGGTTTCTGGCATTTCAGCCGTCTTCAACCATGCTTGCTTGAATCCAGTGGCAAAGTGAGCAAGGGACTCACGTCTGAGCATACCCTGCCAACTTATGGCGAACGAAGCAAAAACCAAATGAAATGATGGACGGAGTGTTGAACATTGCAAGCACTCACCCCCAGTCAACTGATCTGGGTTTAATCCTTCACCGTTCTTTAGCCCACTCTGCCACCCCAGTTCAAACATGGCCATATGCAAATCAGTCTGACCCTGCGCCTCATGGGAACAGTCCAGCCCGAACTGCCAAGCCATATTTTCCCTGGACCGGAAACAAGCTTCCTAGGACCGGTTTCTGGCATTTCAGCCGTCTTCAGCCAGGCTTGCTTGAATCCAGTGGCAAAGTGAGCAAGGGACTCACGTCTGAGCATACACTGCCATCTTATGGCGAACAAAGCAAAAACCAAAGGAATTGATGGACGCAGTGTTGAACATTGCAAGCACTCACCCCCAGTCAACTGATCTGGGTTTAATCCATCACCGTTCTTTAGCCCACCCTGCCACCCCAGTTCAGACATGGCCATATGCAAATCAGTCTGACCCTGTGCCTCATGGGAACAGTCCAGCCCGAACTGCCAACCCATGTCTTCCCTGGACCAGAAACAAGCTTCCTAGGACCGGTTTCTGGCATTTCAGCCGTCTTCAGCCATGCTTGCTTGAATCCAGTGGCAAAGTGAGCAAGGGACTCACGTCTGAGAATACCCTGCCAACTTATGGCGAACGAAGCAAAAACCAAAGGAAATGATGGACGGAGTGTTGAACATTGCAAGCACTCACCCCCAGTCAACTGATCTGGGTTTAATCCATCACCGTTCTTTAGCCCACTCTGCCACCCCAGTTCAAACATGGCCATATGCAAATCAGTCTGACCCTGTGCCTCATGGGAACAGTCCAGCCCGAACTGCCAAGCCATGTATTCCCTGGACCGGAAACAAGCTTTCTAGGACCAGTTTCTGGCATTTCAGCCGTCTTCAGCCAGGCTTGCTTGAATCCAGTGGCAAAGTGAGCAAGGGACTCACGTCTGAGCATACCCTGCCAACTTATGGCGAACAAAGCAAAAACCAAAGGAAATGATGGACGGAGTGTTGAACATTGCAAGCACTCACCCCCAGTTAACTTATCTGGGTTTAATCCATCACCGTTTTTTAGCCCACTCTGCCACCCCAGTTCAGACATGGCCATATGCAACTCAGTCTGACCCTGTGCCTCATGGGAACAGTCCAGCCCGAACTGCCAAGCCATGTCTTCCCTGGACCGGAAACAAGCTTCCTAGGACCAGTTTCTGGCATTTGAGCTGTCTTCAGCCAGGCTTGTTTGAATCCAGTGGCAAAGTGAGCAAGGGACTCACGTCTGAGCATACCCTGCCAATTTATGGCGAACAAAGCAAAAACCAAAGGAAAGGATGGACGGAGTGTTAAACATTGCAAGCACTCACCCCCAGTCAACTGATCTGGATTTAATCCATCACCGTTCTTTAGCCCACTCTGCCACCCCAGTTCAGACATGGCCATATGCAAATCAGTCTGACCCTGCTCCTCATGGGAACAGTCCAGCCCAAACTGCCAAGCCATATCTTCCCTGGACCGGAAACAAGCTTCCTAGGACCAGTTTCTGGCATTTGAGCTGTCTTCAGCCAGGCTTGTTTGAATCCAGTGGCAAAGTGAGCAAGGGACTCACGTCTGAGCATACCCTGCCAATTTATGGCGAACAAAGCAAAAACCAAAGGAAATGATGGACGGAGTGTTGATCATTGCAAGCACTCACCCCCAGTCAACTGATCTTGGTTTAATCCATCACCGTTCTTTAGCCCACTCTGCCACCCCAGTTCAGACATGGCCATATGCAAATCAGTCTGACCCTTTGCTTCATGGGAACAGTCCAGCCCGAACTACCAAGCCAGGTCTTCCCTGGACCGGAAACAAGCTTCCTAGGACCGGTTTCTGGCATTTCAGCCGTCTTCAGCCAGGCTTGCTTGAATCCAGTGGCAAAGTGAGCAAGGGACTCAAGTCTGAGCATACACTGCCATCTTATGGCGAACAAAGCAAAAACCAAAGGAATTGATGGACGCAGTGTTGAACTTTGCAAGCACTCACCCCCAGTCAACTGATCTGGGTTTAATCCATCACCGTTCTTTAGCCCACTCTGCCACCCCAGTTCAGACATGGCCATATGCAAATCAGTCTGACCCTGTGCCTCATGGGAACAGTTCAGCCCGAACTGCCAACCCATGTCTTCCCTGGACCAGAAACAAGCTTCCTAGGACCGGTTTCTGGCATTTCAGCCGTCTTCAGCCATGCTTGCTTGAATCCAGTGGCAAAGTGAGCAAGGGACTCACGTCTGAGCATACCCTGCCAACTTATGGCGAACGAAGCAAAAACCAAAGGAAATGATGGACGGAGTGTTGAACATTGCAAGCACTCACCCCCAGTCAACTCATCTGGGTTTAATCCATCACCGTTCTTTAGCCCACTCTGCCACCCCAGTTCAAACATGGCCATATGCAAATCAGTCTGACCCTGTGCCTCATGGGAACAGTCCAGCCCGAACTGCCAAGCCATATTTTCCCTGGACCGGAAACAAGCTTCCTAGGACCGGTTTCTGGCATTTCAGCCGTCTTCAGCCAGGCTTGCTTGAATCCAGTGGCAAAGTGAGCAAGGGACTCACGTCTGAGCATACCCTGCCAACTTATGGCGAACAAAGCAAAAACCAAAGGAAATGATGGACGCAGTGTTGAACATTGCAAGCACTCACCCCCAGTCAACTGATCTGGGTTTAATCCATCACCGTTCTTTAGCCCACTCTGCCACCCCAGTTCAGACATGGCCATATGCAAATCAGTCTGACCCTTTGCTTCATGGGAACAGTCCAGCCCGAACTACCAAGCCATGCTTCCTAGGACCGGTTTCTGGCATTTCAGCCGTCTTCAGCCAGGCTTGCTTGAATCCAGTGGCAAAGTGAGCAAGGGACTCACGCCTGAGCATACACTGCCATCTTATGGCGAACAAAGCAAAAACCAAAGGAATTGATGGACGCAGTGTTGAACATTGCAAGCACTCACCCCCAGTCAACTGATCTGGGTTTAATCCATCACCGTTCTTTAGCCCACTCTGCCACCCCAGTTCAGACATAGCCATATGCAAATCAGTCTGACCCTGTGCCTCATGGGAACAGTCCAGCCCGAACTGCCAACCCATGTCTTCCCTGGACCAGAAACAAGCTTCCTAGGACCGGTTTCTGGCATTTCAGCCGTCTTCAGCCATGCTTGCTTGAATCCAGTGGCAAAGTGAGCAAGGGACTCACGTCTGAGCATACCCTGCCAACTTATGGCGAACGAAGCAAAAACCAAAGGAAATGATGGACGGAGTGTTGAACATTGCAAGCACTCACCCCCAGTCAACTGATCTGGGTTTAATCCATCACCGTTCTTTAGCCCACTCTGCCACCCCAGTTCAAACATGGCCATATGCAAATCAGTCTGACCCTGTGCCTCATGGGAACAGTCCAGCCCGAACTGCCAAGCCATATTTTCCCTGGACCGGAAACAAGCTTCCTAGGACCGGTTTCTGGCATTTCAGCCGTCTTCAGCCAGGCTTGCTTGAATCCAGTGGCAAAGTAAGCAAGGGACTCACGTCTGAGCATACCCTGCCATCTTGTGGCGAACAAAGCAAAAACCAAAGGAAATGATGGACGAAGTGTTGAACATTGCAAGCACTCACCCCCAGTCAACTGATCTGGGTTTAATCCATCACCGTTCTTTAGCCCACTCTGCCACCCCAGTTCAGACATGGCCATATGCAAATCAGTCTGACCCTGTGCCTCATGGGAACAGTCCAGCCCGAACTGCCAAGCCATGTATTCCCTGGACCGGAAACAAGCTTTCTAGGACCGGTTTCTGGCATTTCAGCCGTCTTCAGCCAGGCTTGCTTGAATCCAGTGGCAAAGTGAGCAAGGGACTCACGTCTGAGCATACCCTGCCAACTTATGGCGAACAAAGCAAAAACCAAAGGAAATGATGGACGCAGTGTTGAACATTGCAAGCACTCACCCCCAGTCAACTGATCTGGGTTTAATCCATTACTGTTCTTTAGCCCACTCTGCCACCCCAGTTCAGACATGGCCATATGCAAATCAGTCTGACCCTTTGCTTCATGGGAACAGTCCAGCCCGAACTACCAAGCCATGTCTTCCCTGGACCTGAAACTAGCTTCCTAGGACTGGTTTCTGGCATTTCAGCCGTCTTCAGCCAGGCTTGCTTGAATCCAGTGGCAAAGTGAGCAAGGGACTCACGTCTGAGCATACACTGCCATCTTATGGCGAACAAAGCAAAAACCAAAGGAAATGATGGACGGAGTGTTGAACATTGCAAGCACTCACCCCCAGTCAACTTATCTGGGTTTAATCCATCACCGTTTTTTAGCCCACTCTGCCACCCCAGTTCAGACATGGCCATATGCAACTCAGTCTGACCCTGTGCCTCATGGGAACAGTCCAGCCCGAACTGCCAAGCCATGTCTTCCCTGGACCGGAAACAAGCTTCCTAGGACCAGTTTCTGGCATTTGAGCTGTCTTCAGCCAGGCTTGTTTGAATCCAGTGGCAAAGTGAGCAAGGGACTCACGTCTGAGCATACCCTGCCAATTTATGGCGAACAAAGCAAAAACCAAAGGAAAGGATGGACGGAGTGTTAAACATTGCAAGCACTCACCCCCAGTCAACTGATCTGGATTTAATCCATCACCGTTCTTTAGCCCACTCTGCCACCCCAGTTCAGACATGGCCATATGCAAATCAGTCTGACCCTGCTCCTCATGGGAACAGTCCAGCCCAAACTGCCAAGCCATGTCTTCCCTGGACCGGAAACAAGCTTACTAGGACCGGTTTCTGGCATTTCAGCCGTCTTCAGCCAGGCTTGCTTGAATCCAGTGGCAAAGTGAGCAAGGGACTCACGTCTGAGCATACCCTGCCAACTTATGGCGAACAAAGCAAAAACCAAAGGAAATGATGGACGGAGTGTTGATCATTGCAAGCACTCACCCCCAGTCAACTGATCTTGGTTTAATCCATCACCGTTCTTTAGCCCACTCTGCCACCCCAGTTCAGACATGGCCATATGCAAATCAGTCTGACCCTTTGCTTCATGGGAACAGTCCAGCCCGAACTACCAAGCCATGTCTTCCCTGGACCGGAAACAAGCTTCCTAGGACCGGTTTCTGGCATTTCAGCCGTCCTCAGCCAGGCTTGCTTGAATCCAGTGGCAAAGTGAGCGAGGGACTCACGTCTGAGCATACACTGCCATCTTATGGCGAACAAAGCAAAAACCAAAGGAATTGATGGGCGCAGTGTTGAACATTGCAAGCATTCACCCCCAGTCAACTGATCTGGGTTTAATCCATCACCGTTCTTTAGCCCACTCTGCCACCCCAGTTCAAACATGGCCATATGCAAATCAGTCTGACCCTGCGCCTCATGGGAACAGTCCAGCCCGAACTGCCAACCCATGTCTTCCCTGGCCCAGAAACAAGCTTCCTAGGACCGGTTTCTGGCATTTCAGCCGTCTTCAACCATGCTTGCTTGAATCCAGTGGCAAAGTGAGCAAGGGACTCACGTCTGAGCATACCCTGCCAACTTATGGCGAACGAAGCAAAAACCAAAGGAAATGATGGACGGAGTGTTGAACATTGCAAGCACTCACCCCCAGTCAACTGATCTGGGTTTAATCCTTCACCGTTCTTTAGCCCACTCTGCCACCCCAGTTCAAACATGGCCATATGCAAATCAGTCTGACCCTGCGCCTCATGGGAACAGTCCAGCCCGAACTGCCAAGCCATATTTTCCCTGGACCGGAAACAAGCTTCCTAGGACCGGTTTCTGGCATTTCAGCCGTCTTCAGCCAGGCTTGCTTGAATCCAGTGGCAAAGTGAGCAAGGGACTCACGTCTGAGCATACCCTGCCAACTTAAGGCGAATAAAGCAAAAACCAAAGGAAATGATGGACGGAGTGTTGAACATTGCAAGCACTCACCCCCAGTCAACTGATCTGGGTTTAATCCATCACCGTTCTTTAGCCCACTCTGCCACCCCAGTTCAGACATGGCCATATGCAAATCAGTCTGACCCTGTGCCTCCTGGGAACAGTCCAGCCCGAACTGCCAAGCCATATTTTCCCTGGACCGGAAACAAGCATCCTAGGACCGGTTTCTGGCATTTCAGCCGTCTTCAGCCAGGCTTGCTTGAATCCAGTGGCAAAGTGAGCAAGGGACTCACGTCTGAGCATACCCTGCCAACTTATGGCGAACAAAGCAAAAACCAAAGGAAATGATGGACGCAGTGTTGAACATTGCAAGCACTCACCCCCAGTCAACTGATCTGGGTTTAATCCATTACCATTCTTTAGCCCACTCTGCCACCCCAGTTCAGACATGGCCATATGCAAATCAGTCTGACCCTTTGCTTCATGGGAACAGTCCAGCCCGAACTACCAAGCCATGTCTTCCCTGGACCTGAAACAAGCTTCCTAGGACCGGTTTCAGGCATTTCAGCCATCTACAGCCAGGCTCGTTTGAATCCAGTGGCAAAGTGAGCAAGGGACTCACGTCTGAGCATACCCTGCCAACTTATGGCGAACGAAGCAAAAACCAAAGGAAATGATGGACGGAGTGTTGAACATTGCAAGCACTCACCCCCAGTCAACTGATCTGGGTTTAATCCTTCACCGTTCTTTAGCCCACTCTGCCACCCCAGTTCAAACATGGCCATATGCAAATCAGTCTGACCCTGCGCCTCATGGGAACAGTCCAGCCCGAACTGCCAAGCCATATTTTCCCTGGACCGGAAACAAGCTTCCTAGGACCGGTTTCTGGCATTTCAGCCGTCTTCAGCCAGGCTTGCTTGAATCCAGTGGCAAAGTGAGCAAGGGACTCACGTCTGAGCATACCCTGCCAACTTAAGGCGAATAAAGCAAAAACCAAAGGAAATGATGGACGGAGTGTTGAACATTGCAAGCACTCACCCCCAGTCAACTGATCTGGGTTTAATCCATCACCGTTCTTTAGCCCACTCTGCCACCCCAGTTCAGACATGGCCATATGCAAATCAGTCTGACCCTGTGCCTCCTGGGAACAGTCCAGCCCGAACTGCCAAGCCATATTTTCCCTGGACCGGAAACAAGCATCCTAGGACCGGTTTCTGGCATTTCAGCCGTCTTCAGCCAGGCTTGCTTGAATCCAGTGGCAAAGTGAGCAAGGGACTCACGTCTGTGCATACCCTGCCAACTTATGGCGAATGAAGCAAAAACCAAAGGAAATGATGGACGCAGTGTTGAACATTGCAAGCTCTCACCCCCAGTCAACTCATCTGGGTTTAATCCATCACCGTTCTTTAGCCCACTCTGCCACCCCAGTTCAGACATGGCCATATGCAAATCAGTCTGACCCTTTGCTTCATGGGAACAGTCCAGCCCGAACTACCAAGCCATGTCTTCCCTGGACCTGAAACAAGCTTCCTAGGACCGGTTTCTGGCATTTCAGCCGTCTTCAGCCAGGCTTGTTTGAATCCAGTGGCAAAGTGAGCAAGGGACTCACGTCTGAGCATACCCTGCCAACTTATGGCGAACAAAGCAAAAACCAAAGGAAATGATGGACGGAGTGTTGAATATTGCAAGCACTCACCCCCAGTCAACTTATCTGGGTTTAATCCATCACCGTTCTTTAGCCCACTCTGTCACCCCAGTTCAGACATGGCCATATGCAAATCAGTCTGACCCTGTGCCTCATGGGAACAGTCCAGCCCGAACTGCCAAGCCATGTATTCCCTGGACCGGAAACAAGCTTTCTAGGACCAGTTTCTGGCATTTCAGCCGTCTTCAGCCAGGCTTGCTTGAATCCAGTGGCAAAGTGAGCAAGGGGCTCACGTCTGAGCATACCCTGCCAACTTATGGCGAACAAAGCAAAAACCAAAGGAAATGATGGACGCAGTGTTGAACATTGCAAGCACTCACCCCCAGTCAACTGATCTGGGTTTAATCCATCACCGTTCTTTAGCCCACTCTGCCATCCCAGTTCAGACATGGCCATATGCAAATCAGTCTGACCCTGTGCCTCCTGGGAAAAGTCCAGCCTGAACTGCCAAGCCATGTCTTCCCTGGACTGGAAACAAGCATCCTAGGACCGGTTTCTGGCATTTCAGCCGTCTTCAGCCATGCTTGCGTGAATCCAGAGGCAAAGTGAGCAAGGGACTCACATCTGAGCAAACCCTGCCAACTTATGGCTAACAAAGCAAAAACCAAAGGAAATGATGGACGCAGTGTTGAACATTGCAAGCACTCACCCCCAGTCAACTCATCTGGGTTTAATCCATCACCGTTCTTTAGCCCACTCTGCCACCCCAGTTCAGACATGGCCATATGCAAATCAGTCTGACCCTGTGCCTCATGGGAACAGTCCAGCCCGAACTGCCAATCCATGTCTTCCCTGGACCGAAAACAAGCTTCCTAGGACCGGTTTCTGGCATTTCAGCTGTCTTCAGCCAGGCTTGCTTGAATCCAGTAGCAACGTGAGCAAGGGACTCACGTCTGAGCATACCCTGCCAACTTATGGCAAACAAAGCAAAAACCAAAGGAAATGATGGACGGAGTGTTGAACATTGCAAGCACTCACCCCCAGTCAACTGATCTGGGTTTAATCCATCACCGTTCTTTAGCCCACTCTGCCACCCCAGTTCAGACATGGCCATATGCAAATCAGTCTGACCCTGTACCTCATGGGAACAGTCCAGCCCGAACTGCCAAGCCATGTCTTCCCTGGACCGGAAACAAGCTTTCTAGGACCGGTTTCTGGCATTTCAGCTGTCTTCAGCCAGGCTTGCTTGAATCCAGTGGCAAAGTGAGCAAGGGACTCACGTCTGAGCATACCCTGCCAACTTATGGTGAACAAAGCAAAAATCAAAGGAAATGATGGACGCAGTGTTAAACATTGCAAGCACTCACCCACAGTCAACTGATCTGGGTTTAATCCATCACCGTTATTTACCCCACTCTGCCACCCCAGTTCAAACATGGCCATATGCAAATCAGTCTGACCCTGTGCCTCATGGGAACAGTCCAGCCCGAACTGCCAAGCCATATTTTCCCTGGACCGGAAACAAGCTTCCTAGGACCGGTTTCTGGCATTTCAGCCGTCTTCAGCCAGGCTTGCTTGAATCCAGTGGCAAAGTGAGCAAGGGACTCACGTCTGAGCATACCCTGCCAACTTATGGCGAACAAAGCAAAAACCAAAGGAAATGATGGACGGAGTTTTGAACATTGCAAGCACTCACCCCCAGTCAACTGATCTGGGTGTAATCCATCACCGTTCTTTAGCCCACTCTGCCACCCCAGTTCAGACATGGCCATATGCAAATCAGTCTGACCCTGTGCCTCATGGGAACAGTCCAGCCCGAACTGCCAAGCCATGTATTCCCTGGACCGGAAACAAGCTTTCTAGGACCAGTTTCTGGCATTTCAGCCGTCTTCAGCCAGGCTTGCTTGAATCCAGTGGCAAAGTGAGCAAGGGACTCACGTCTGAGCATACCCTGCCAACTTATGGCGAACAAAGCAAAAACCAAAAAAAATGATGGACGCAGTGTTGAATATTGCAAGCACTCACCCCCAGTCAACTGATCTGGGTTTAATTCATCACCGTTCTTTAGCCCACTTTGCCACCCTAGTTCAGACATGGCCATATGCAAATCAGTCTGACTCTCTGCCTCATGGGAACAGTCCAGCCCGAACTGCCAAGCCATGTCTTCCCTGGACCGGAAACAAACTTTCTAGGACCAGTTTATGGCATTTCAGCCGTCTTCAGCCAGGCTTGCTTGAATCCAGTGGCAAAGTGAGCAAGGGACTCACGTCTGAGCATACCCTGCCAACTTATGGCGAACAAAGCAAAAACCAAAGGAAATGATGGACGGAGTGTTGAACATTGCAAGCACTCACCCCCAGTCAACTGATCTGGGTTTAATCCATCACCGTTCTTTATCCCACTCTGCCACCCCAGTTCAAACATGGCCATATGCAAATCAGTCTGACCCAGTGCCTCATGGGAACAGTCCATCCCGAACTGCCAAGCCATATTTTCCCTGGACCGGAAACAAGCTTCCTAGGACCGGTTTCTGGCATTTCAGCCGTCTTCAGCCAGGCTTGCTTGAATCCAGTGGCAAAGTGAGCAAGGGACTCACGTCTGAGCATACCCTGCCAACTTATGGCGAACAAAGCAAAAACCAAAGGAAATGATGGACGGAGTGTTGATCATTGCAAGCACTCACCCCCAGTCAACTGATCTGGGTTTAATCCATCACCGTTCTTTAGCCCACTCTGCCACCCCAGTTCAGACATGGCCATATGCAAATCAGTCTGACCCTTTGCTTCATGGGAACAGTCCAGCCCGAACTACCAAGCCATGTCTTCCCTGGACCGGAAACAAGCTTCCTAGGACCGGTTTCTGGCATTTCAGCCGTCTTCAGCCAGGCTTGCTTGAATCCAGTGGCAAAGTGAGCAAGGGACTCACGTCTGAGCATACCCTGCCAACTTATGGCTAACAAAGCAAAAACCAAAGGAATTGATGGACGCAGTGTTGAACTTTGCAAGCACTCACCCCCAGTCAACTGATCTGGGTTTAATCCATCACCGTTCTTTAGCCCACTCTGCCACCCCAGTTCAGACATGGCCATATGCAAATCAGTCTGACCCTGTGCCTCATGGGAACAGTCCAGCCCGAACTGCCAACCCATGTCTTCCCTGGACCAGAAACAAGCTTCCTAGGACCGGTTTCTGGCATTTCAGCCGTCTTCAGCCATGCTTGCTTGAATCCAGTGGCAAAGTGAGCAAGGGACTCACGTCTGAGCATACCCTGCCAACTTATGGCGAACGAAGCAAAAACCAAAGGAAATGATGGACGGAGTGTTGAACATTGCAAGCACTCACCCCCAGTCAACTGATCTGGGTTTAATCCATCACCGTTCTTTAGCCCACTCTGCCACCCCAGTTCAAACATGGCCATATGCAAATCAGTCTGACCCTGTGCCTCATGGGAACAGTCCAGCCCGAATTGCCAAGCCATATTTTCCCTGGACCGGAAACAAGCTTCCTAGGACCGGTTTCTGGCATTTCAGCCGTCTTCAGCCAGGCTTGCTTGAATCCAGTGGCAAAGTGAGCAAGGGACTCACGTCTGAGCATACCCTGCCAACTTATGGCGAACAAAGCAAAAACCAAAGGAAATGATGGACGGAGTGTTGAACATTGTAAGCACTCACCCCCAGTCAACTGATCTGGGTTTAATCCATCACCGTTCTTTAGCCCACTCTGCCACCCCAGTTCAGACATGGCCATATGCAAATCAGTCTGACCCTGTGCCTCATGGGAACAGTCCAGCCCGAACTGCCAAGCCATGTATTCCCTGGACCGGAAACAAGCTTCCTAGGACCAGTTTCTGGCATTTGAGCTGTCTTCAGCCAGGCTTGTTTGAATCCAGTGGCAAAGTGAGCAAGGAATCACGTCTGAGCATACCCTGCCAATTTATGGCGAACAAAGCAAAAACCAAAGGAAAGGATGGACGGAGTGTTAAACATTGCAAGCACTCACCCCCAGTCAACTGTTCTGGATTTAATCCATCACCATTCTTTAGCCCACTCTGCCACCCCAGTTCAGACATGGCCATATGCAAATCAGTCTGACCCTGTTCCTCATGGGAACAGTCCAGCCCAAACTGCCAAGCCATGTCTTCCCTGGACCGGAAACAAGCTTCCTAGGACCGGTTTCTGGCATTTCAGCCGTCTTCAGCCAGGCTTGCTTGAATCCAGTGGCAAAGTGAGCAAGGGACTCACGTCTGAGCATACACTGCCATCTTATGGCGAACAAAGCAAAAACCAAAGGAAATGATGGACGGAGTGTTGAACATTGCAAGCACTCACCCCCAGTCAACTTATCTGGGTTTAATCCATCACCGTTTTTTAGCCCACTCTGCCACCCCAGTTCAGACATGGCCATATGCAACTCAGTCTGACCCTGTGCCTCATGGGAACAGTCCAGCCCGAACTGCCAAGCCATGTCTTCCCTGGACAGGAAACAAGCTTCCTAGGACCAGTTTCTGGCATTTGAGCTGTCTTCAGCCAGGCTTGTTTGAATCCAGTGGCAAAGTGAGCAAGGGACTCACGTCTGAGCATACCCTGCCAATTTATGGCAAACAAAGCAAAAACCAAAGGAAAGGATGGATGGAGTGTTAAACATTGCAAGCACTCACCCCCAGTCAACTGATCTGGATTTAATCCATCACCGTTCTTTAGCCCACTCTGCCACCCCAGTTCAGACATGGCCATATGCAAATCAGTCTGACCCTGCTCCTCATGGGAACAGTCCAGCCCAAACTGCCAAGCCATGTCTTCGCTGGACCGGAAACAAGCTTCCTAGGACCGGTTTCTGCCATTTCAGCCGTCTTCAGCCAGGCTTGCTTGAATCCAGTGGCAAAGTGAGCAAGGGACTCACGTCTGAGCATACCCTGCCAACTTATGGCGAACAAAGCAAAAACCAAAGGAAATGATGGACGGAGTGTTGATCATTGCAAGCACTCACCCCCAGTCAACTGATCTTGGTTTAATCCATCACCGTTCTTTAGCCCACTCTGCCACCCCAGTTCAGACATGGCCATATGCAAATCAGTCTGACCCTTTGCTTCATGGGAACAGTCCAGCCCGAACTACCAAGCCATGTCTTCCCTGGACCGGAAACAAGCTTCCTAGGACCGGTTTCTGGCATTTCAGCCGTCCTCAGCCAGGCTTGCTTGAATCCAGTGGCAAAGTGAGCAAGGGACTCACGTCTGAGCATACACTGCCATCTTATGGCGAACAAAGCAAAAACCAAAGGAATTGATGGGCGCAGTGTTGAACATTGCAAGCACTCACCCCCAGTCAACTGATCTGGGTTTAATCCATCACCGTTCTTTAGCCCACTCTGCCACACCAGTTCAGACATGGCCATATGCAAATCAGTCTGACCCTGTGCCTCATGGGAACAGTCCAGCCCGAACTGCCAACCCATGTCTTCCCTGGCCCAGAAACAAGCTTCCTAGGACCGGTTTCTGGCATTTCAGCCGTCTTCAACCATGCTTGCTTGAATCCAGTGGCAAAGTGAGCAAGGGACTCACGTCTGAGCATACCCTGCCAATTTATGGCGAACAAAGCAAAAACCAAAGGAAAGGATGGACGGAGTGTTAAACATTGCAAGCACTCACCCCCAGTCAACTGATCTGGATTTAATCCATCACCATTCTTTAGCCCACTCTGCCACCCCAGTTCAGACATGACCATATGCAAATCAGTCTGACCCTGTTCCTCATGGGAACAGTCCAGCCCAAACTGCCAAGCCATGTCTTCCCTGGACTGGAAACAAGCATCCTAGGACCGGTTTCTGGCATTTCAGCCGTCTTTAGCCATGCTTGCTTGAATCCAGTGGCAAAGTGAGCAAGGGACTCACGTCTGAGCATACCCTGCCAACTTATGGCTAACAAAGCAAAAACCAAAGGAAATGATGGACGCAGTGTTGAACATTGCAAGCACTCACCCCCAGTCAACTCATCTGGGTTTAATCCATCACCGTTCTTTAGCCCACTCTGCCACCCCAGTTCAGACATGGCCATATGCAAATCAGTCTGACCCTGTGCCTCCTGGGAACAGTCCAACCTGAACTGCCAAGCCATGTCTTCCCTGGACTGGAAACAAGCATCCTAGGACAGGTTTCTGGCATTTCAGCCGTCTTCAGCCATGCTTGCTTGAATCCAGTGGCAAAGTGAGCAAGGGACTCACGTCTGAGCAAACCCTGCCAACTTATGGCTAACAAAGCAAAAACCAAAGGAATTGATGGACGCAGTGTTGAACTTTGCAAGCACTCACCCCCAGTCAACTGATCTGGGTTTAATCCATCACCGTTCTTTAGCCCACTCTGCCACCCCAGTTCAGACATGGCCATATGCAAATCAGTCTGACCCTGTGCCTCATGGGAACAGTCCAGCCCGAACTGCCAACCCATGTCTTCCCTGGACCAGAAACAAGCTTCCTAGGACCGGTTTCTGGCATTTCAGCCGTCTTCAGCCATGCTTGCTTGAATCCAGTGGCAAAGTGAGCAAGGGACTCACGTCTGAGCATACCCTGCCAACTTATGGCGAACGAAGCAAAAACCAAAGGAAATGATGGACGGAGTGTTGAACATTGCAAGCACTCACCCCCAGTCAACTGATCTGGGTTTAATCCATCACCGTTCTTTAGCCCACTCTGCCACCCCAGTTCAAACATGGCCATATGCAAATCAGTCTGACCCTGTGCCTCATGGGAACAGTCCAGCCCAAACTGCCAAGCCATATTTTCCCTGGACCGGAAACAAGCTTCCTAGGACCGGTTTCTGGCATTTCAGCCGTCTTCAGCCAGGCTTGCTTGAATCCAGTGGCAAAGTGAGCAAGGGACTCACGTCTGAGCATACCCTGCCAACTTATGGCGAACAAAGCAAAAACCAAAGGAAATGATGGACGGAGTGTTGAACATTGCAAGCACTCACCCCCAGTCAACTGATCTGGGTTTAATCCATCACCGTTCTTTAGCCCACTCTGCCACCCCAGTTCAGACATGGCCATATGCAAATCAGTCTGACCCTGTGCCTCATGGGAACAGTCCAGCCCGAACTGCCAAGCCATGTATTCCCTGGACCGGAAACAAGCTTCCTAGGACCAGTTTCTGGCATTTGAGCTGTCTTCAGCCAGGCTTGTTTGAATCCAGTGGCAAAGTGAGCAAGGGACTCACGTCTGAGCATACCCTGCCAATTTATGGCGAACAAAGCAAAAACCAAAGGAAAGGATGGACGGAGTGTTAAACATTGCAAGCACTCACCCCCAGTCAACTGATCTGGATTTAATCCATCACCATTCTTTAGCCCACTCTGCCACCCCAGTTCAGACATGGCCATATGCAAATCAGTCTGACCCTGTTCCTCATGGGAACAGTCCAGCCCAAACTGCCAAGCCATGTCTTCCCTGGACCGGAAACAAGCTTCCTAGGACCGGTTTCTGGCATTTCAGCCATCTTCAGCCAGGCTTGCTTGAATCCAGTGGCAAAGTGAGCAAGGGACTCACGTCTGAGCATACCCTGCCAACTTATGGCGAACAATGCAAAAACCAAAGGAAATGATGGACGGAGTGTTGATCATTGCAAGCACTCACCCCCAGTCAACTGATCTTGGTTTAATCCAGCACCGTTCTTTAGCCCACTCTGCCACCCCAGTTCAGACATGGCCATATGCAAATCAGTCTGACCCTTTGCTTCATGGGAACAGTCCAGCCCGAACTACCAAGCCATGCTTCCTAGGACCGGTTTCTGGCATTTCAGCTGTCTTCAGCCAGGCTTGCTTGAATCCAGTGGCAAAGTGAGCAAGGGACTCACGTCTGAGCATACACTGCCAACTTATGGCGAACAATGCAAAAACCAAAGCAATTGATGGACGCAGTGTTGATCATTGCAAGCACTCACCCCCAGTCAACTGATCTTGGTTTAATCCAGCACCGTTCTTTAGCCCACTCTGCCACCCCAGTTCAGACATGGCCATATGCAAATCAGTCTGACCCTGTGCCTCATGGGAACAGTCCAGCCCGAACTGCCAACCCATGTCTTCCCTGGACCGGAAACAAGCTTCCTAGGACCGGTTTCTGGCATTTCAGCCATCTTCAGCCAGGCTTGCTTGAATCCAGTGGCAAAGTGAGCAAGGGACTCACGTCTGAGCATACCCTGCCAACTTATGGCGAACAATGCAAAAACCAAAGGAATTGATGGACGCAGTGTTGATCATTGCAAGCACTCACCCCCAGTCAACTGATCTTGGTTTAATCCAGCACCGTTCTTTAGCCCACTCTGCCACCCCAGTTCAGACATGGCCATATGCAAATCAGTCTGACCCTGTGCCTCATGGGAACAGTCCAGCCCGAACTGCCAACCCATGTCTTCCCTGGACCAGAAACAAGCTTCCTAGGACCGGTTTCTGGCATTTCAGCCGTCTTCAGCCATGCTTGCTTGAATCCAGTGGCAAAGTGAGCAAGGGACTCACGTCTGAGCATACCCTGCCAACTTATGGCGAACGAAGCAAAAACCAAAGGAAATGATGGACGGAGTGTTGAACATTGCAAGCACTCACCCCCAGTCAACTGATCTGGGTTTAATCCATCACCGTTCTTTAGCCCACTCTGCCACCCCAGTTCAAACATGGCCATATGCAAATCAGTCTGACCCTGTGCCTCATGGGAACAGTCCAGCCCGAACTGCCAAGCCATATTTTCCCTGGACCGGAAACAAGCTTCCTAGGACCGGTTTCTGGCATTTCAGCCGTCTTCAGCCAGGCTTGCTTGAATCCAGTGGCAAAGTGAGCAAGGGACTCACGTCTGAGCATACCCTGCCAACTTGTGGCGAACAAAGCAAAATCCAAAGGAAATGATGGACGGAGTGTTGAACATTGCAAGCACTCACCCCCAGTCAACTGATCTGGGTTTAATCCATCACCGTTCTTTAGCCCACTCTGCCACCCCAGTTCAGACATGGCCATATGCAAATCAGTCTGACGCTGTGCCTCATGGGAACAGTCCAGCCCGAACTGCCAAGCCATGTATTCCCTGGACCGGAAACAAGCTTTCTAGGACCAGTTTCTGGCATTTCAGCCGTCTTCAGCCAGGCTTGCTTGAATCCAGTGGCAAAGTGAGCAAGGGACTCACGTCTGAGCATACCCTGCCAACTTATGGCGAACAAAGCAAAAACCAAAGGAAATGATGGACGGAGTGTTGAACATTGCAAGCACTCACCCCCAGTCAACTGATCTGGGTTTAATCCATTACCGTTCTTTAGCCCACTCTGCCACCCCAGTTCAGACATGGCCATATGCAAATCAGTCTGACCCTTTGCTTCATTGGAACAGTCCAGCCCGAACTACCAAGCCATGTCTTCCCTGGACCTGAAACAAGCTTCCTAGGACCGGTTTCTGGCATTTCAGCCGTCTTCAGCCAGGCTTGCTTGAATCCAGTGGCAAAGTGAGCAAGGGACTCACGTCTGAGCATACACTGCCATCTTATGGCGAACAAAGCAAAAACCAAAGGAAATGATGGACGGAGTGTTGAACATTGCAAGCACTCACCCCCAGTCAACTTATCTGGGTTTAATCCATCACCGTTTTTTAGCCCACTCTGCCACCCCAGTTCAGACATGGCCATATGCAACTCAGTCTGACCCTGTGCCTCATGGGAACAGTCCAGCCCGAACTGCCAAGCCATGTCTTCCCTGGACCGGAATCAAGCTTCCTAGGACCAGTTTCTGGCATTTGAGCTGTCTTCAGCCAGGCTTGTTTGAATCCAGTGGCAAAGTGAGCAAGGGACTCACGTCTGAGCATACCCTGCCAATTTATGGCAAACAAAGCAAAAACCAAAGGAAAGGATGGACGGAGTGTTAAACATTGCAAGCACTCACCCCCAGTCAACTGATCTGGATTTAATCCATCACCGTTCTTTAGCCCACTCTGCCACCCCAGTTCAGACATGGCCATATGCAAATCAGTCTGACCCTGCTCCTCATGGGAACAGTCCAGCCCAAACTGCCAAGCCATGTCTTCCCTGGACCGGAAACAAGCTTCCTAGGACCGGTTTCTGCCATTTCAGCCGTCTTCAGCCAGGCTTGCTTGAATCCAGTGGCAAAGTGAGCAAGGGACTCACGTCTGAGCATACCCTGCCAACTTATGGCGAACAAAGCAAAAACCAAAGGAAATGATGGACGGAGTGTTGATCATTGCAAGCACTCACCCCCAGTCAACTGATCTTGGTTTAATCCATCACCGTTCTTTAGCCCACTCTGCCACCCCAGTTCAGACATGGCCATATGCAAATCAGTCTGACCCTTTGCTTCATGGGAACAGTCCAGCCCGAACTACCAAGCCATGTCTTCCCTGGACCGGAAACAAGCTTCCTAGGACCGGTTTCTGGCATTTCAGCCGTCCTCAGCCAGGCTTGCTTGAATCCAGTGGCAAAGTGAGCAAGGGACTCACGTCTGAGCATACACTGCCATCTTATGGCGAACAAAGCAAAAACCAAAGGAATTGATGGGCGCAGTGTTGAACATTGCAAGCACTCACCCCCAGTCAACTGATCTGGGTTTAATCCATCACCGTTCTTTAGCCCACTCTGCCACCCCAGTTCAGACATGGCCATATGCAAATCAGTCTGACCCTGTGCCTCATGGGAACAGTCCAGCCCGAACTGCCAACCCATGTCTTCCCTGGCCCAGAAACAAGCTTCCTAGGACCGGTTTCTGGCATTTCAGCCGTCTTCAACCATGCTTGCTTGAATCCAGTGGCAAAGTGAGCAAGGGACTCACGTCTGAGCATACCCTGCCAACTTATGGCGAACGAAGCAAAAACCAAAGGAAATGATTGACGGAGTGTTGAACATTGCAAGCACTCACCCCCAGTCAACTGATCTGGGTTTAATCCTTCACCGTTCTTTAGCCCACTCTGCCACCCCAGTTCAAACATGGCCATATGCAAATCAGTCTGACCCTGTGCCTCATGGGAACAGTCCAGCCCGAACTGCCAAGCCATATTTTCCCTGGACCGGAAACAAGCTTCCTAGGACCGGTTTCTGGCATTTCAGCCGTCTTCAGCCAGGCTTGCTTGAATCCAGTGGCAAAGTGAGCAAGGGACTCACGTCTGATCATACCCTGCCAACTTAAGGCGAATAAAGCAAAAACCAAAGGAAATGATGGACGGAGTGTTGAACATTGCAAGCACTCACCCCCAGTCAACTGATCTGGGTTTAATCCATCACCGTTCTTTAGCCCACTCTGCCACCCCAGTTCAGACATGGCCATATGCAAATCAGTCTGACCCTGTGCCTCATGGGAACAGTCCAGCCCGAACTGCCAAGCCATGTATTCCCTGGACCGGAAACAAGCTTTCTAGGACCAGTTTCTGGCATTTCAGCCGTCTTCAGCCAGGCTTGCTTGAATCCAGTGGCAAAGTGAGCAAGGGACTCACGTCTGAGCATACCCTGCCAACTTATGGCGAACAAAGCAAAAACCAAAGGAAATGATGGACGCAGTTTTGAACATTGCAAGCACTCACCCCCAGTCAACTGATCTGGGTTTAATCCATCACCGTTCTTTAGCCCACTCTGCCACCCCAGTTCAGACATGGCCATATGCAAATCAGTCTGACCCTGTGCCTCCTGGGAACAGTCCAGCCCGAACTGCCAAGCCATATTTTCCCTGGACCGGAAACAAGCATCCTAGGACCGGTTTCTGGCATTTCAGCCGTCTTCAGCCAGGCTTGCTTGAATCCAGTGGCAAAGTGAGCAAGGGACTCACGTCTGAGCATACCCTGCCAACTTATGGCGAACAAAGCAAAAACCAAAGAAAATGATGGACGCAGTGTTGAACATTGCAAGCACTCACCCCCAGTCAACTGATCTGGGTTTAATCCATTACCGTTCTTTAGTCCACTCTGCCACCCCAGTTCAGACATGGCCATATGCAAATCAGTCTGACCCTTTGCTTCATGGGAACAGTCCAGCCCGAACTACCAAGCCATGTCTTCCCTGGACCTGAAACAAGCTTCCTAGGACCGGTTTCTGGCATTTCAGCCGTCTTCAGCCAGGCTTGTTTGAATCCAGTGGCAAAGTGAGCAAGGGACTCACGTCTGAGCATACCCTGCCAACTTATGGCGAACAAAGCAAAAACCAAAGGAAATGATGGACGGAGTGTTGAACATTGCAAGCACTCACCCCCAGTCAACTTATCTGGGTTTAATCCATCACCGTTCTTTAGCCCACTCTGCCACCCCAGTTCAGACATGGCCATATGCAAATCAGTCTGACCCTGTGCCTCATGGGAACAGTCCAGCCCGAACTGCCAAGCCATGTATTCCCTGGACCGGAAACAAGCTTTCTAGGACCAGTTTCTGGCATTTCAGCCGTCTTCAGCCAGGCTTGCTTGAATCCAGTGGCAAAGTGAGCAAGGGGCTCACGTCTGAGCATACCCTGCCAACTTATGGCGAACAAAGCAAAAACCAAAGGAAATGATGGACGCAGTGTTGAACATTGCAAGCACTCACCTCCAGTCAACTGATATGGGTTTAATTCATCACTGTTCTTTAGCCCACTTTGCCACCCTAGTTCAGACATGGCCATATGCAAATCAGTCTGACTCTCTGCCTCATGGGAACAGTCCAGCCCGAACTGCCAAGCCATGTCTTCCCTGGACCGGAAACAAACTTTCTAGGACCAGTTTATGGCATTTCAGCCGTCTTCAGCCAGGCTTGCTTGAATCCAGTGGCAAAGTGAGCAAGGGACTCACCTCTGAGCATACCCTGCCAACTTATGGCGAACAAAGCAAAAACCAAAGGAAATGATGGACGCAGTTTTGAACATTGCAAGCACTCACCCCCAGTCAACTGATCTGGGTTTAATCCATCACCGTTCTTTAGCCCACTCTGCCACCCCAGTTCAGACATGGCCATATGCAAATCAGTCTGACCCTGTGCCTCCTGGGAACAGTCCAGCCTGAACTGCCAAGCCATGTCTTCCCTGGACTGGAAACAAGCATCCTAGGACCGGTTTCTGGCATTTCAGCCGTCTTCAGCCATGCTTGCGTGAATCCAGTGGCAAAGTGAGCAAGGGACTCACATCTGAGCAAACCCTGCCAACTTATGGCTAACAAAGCAAAAACCAAAGGAAATGATGGACGCAGTGTTGAACATTGCAAGCACTCACCCCCAGTCAACTCATCTGGGTTTAATCCATCACCGTTCTTTAGCCCACTCTGCCAGCCCAGTTCAGACATGGCCATATGCAAATCAGTCTGACCCTGTGCCTCATGGGAACAGTCCAGCCCAAACTGCCAAGCCATGTCTTCCCTGGACCGGAAACAAGCTTCCTAGGACCAGTTTCTGGCATTTCAGCCGTCTTCAGCCAGGCTTGCTTGAATCCAGTGGCAAAGTGAGCAAGGGACTAACGTCTGAGCATACCCTGCCAATTTATTGCGAACAAAGCAAAAAACAAAGGAAATGATGGACGGAGTGTTGAACATTGCAAGCACTCACCCCCAGTCAACTGATCTGGGTTTAATTCATCACCGTTCTTTAGCCCACTCTGCCACCCCAGTTCAGACATGGCCATATGCAAATCAGTCTGACCCTCTGCCTCATGGGAACAGTCCAGCCCGATCTGCCACGCCATGATTTCCCTGGACCAGAAACAAGCTTTCTAGGACCAGTTTCTGGCATTTCAGCCGTCTTCAGCCAGGCTTGCTTGAATCCAGTGGCAAAGTGAGCAAGGGACTCATGTCTGAGCATACCCTGCCAACTTATGGCGAACAAAGCAAAAACCAAAGGAAATGATCGACGCAGTGTTGAACATTGCAAGCACTCACCCCCAGTCAACTGATCTGGGTTTAATCCATCACCGTTATTTACCCCACTCTGCCACCCCAGTTCAGACATGGCCATATGCAAATCAGTCTGACCCTGTGCCTCCTGGGAACAGTCCAGCCCGAACTGCCAAGCCATGTCTTCCCTGGACTGGAAACAAGCTTCCTAGGACCGGTTTCTGGCATTTCAGCCGTCTTCAGCCATGCTTGCTTGAATCCAGTGGCAAAGTGAGCAAGGGACTCACGTCTGTGCATACCCTGCCAACTTATGGCGAATGAAGCAAAAACCAAAGGAAATGATGGACGCAGTGTTGAACATTGCAAGCTCTCACCCCCAGTCAACTCATCTGGGTTTAATCCATCACCGTTCTTTAGCCCACTCTGCCACCCCAGTTCAGACATGGCCATATGCAAATCAGTCTGACCCTGTGCCTCATGGGAACAGTCCAGCCCGAACTGCCAATCCATGTCTTCCCTGGAACGGAAACAAGCTTCCTAGGACCAGTTTCTGGCATTTCAGCCGTCTTCAGCCAGGCTTGCTTGAATCCAGTAGCAACGTGAGCAAGGGACTCACGTCTGAGCATACCCTGCCAACTTATGGCAAACAAAGCAAAAACCAAAGGAAATGATGGACGGAGTGTTGAACATTGCAAGCACTCACCCCCAGTCAACTGATCTGGGTTTAATCCATCACCGTTCTTTAGCCCACTCTGCCACCCCAGTTCAGACATGGCCATATGCAAATCAGTCTGACCCTGTACCTCATGGGAACAGTCCAGCCCGAACTGCCAAGCCATGTCTTCCCTGGACCGGAAACAAGCTTTCTAGGACCGGTTTCTGGCATTTCAGCTGTCTTCAGCCAGGCTTGCTTGAATCCAGTGCAAAGTGAGCAAGGGACTCACGTCTGAGCATACCCTGCCAACTTATGGTGAACAAAGCAAAAATCAAAGGAAATGATGGACGCAGTGTTGAACATTGCAAGCACTCACCCCCGGTCAACTGATCTGGGTTTAATCCATCACCGTTATTTACCCCACTCTGCCACCCCAGTTCAAACATGGCCATATGCAAATCAGTCTGACCCTGTGCCTCCTGGGAACAGTCCAGCCCGAACTGCCAAGCCATATTTTCCCTGGACCGGAAACAAGCATCCTAGGACCGGTTTCTGGCATTTCAGCCGTCTTCAGCCAGGCTTGCTTGAATCCAGTGGCAAAGTGAGCAAGGGACTCACGTCTGAGCATACCCTGCCAACTTATGGCGAACAAAGCAAAAACCAAAGAAAATGATGGACGCAGTGTTGAACATTGCAAGCACTCACCCCCAGTCAACTGATCTGGGTTTAATCCATTACCGTTCTTTAGCCCACTCTGCCACCCCAGTTCAGACATGGCCATATGCAAATCAGTCTGACCCTTTGCTTCATGGGAACAGTCCAGCCCGAACTACCAAGCCATGTCTTCCCTGGACCTGAAACAAGCTTCCTAGGACCGGTTTCTGGCATTTCAGCCGTCTTCAGCCAGGCTTGTTTGAATCCAGTGGCAAAGTGAGCAAGGGACTCACGTCTGAGCATACCCTGCCAACTTATGGCGAACAAAGCAAAAACCAAAGGAAATGATGGACGGAGTGTTGAACATTGCAAGCACTCACCCCCAGTCAACTTATCTGGGTTTAATCCATCACCGTTCTTTAGCCCACTCTGCCACCCCAGTTCAGACATGGCCATATGCAAATCAGTCTGACCCTGTGCCTCATGGGAACAGTCCAGCCCGAACTGCCAAGCTATGTATTCCCTGGACCGGAAACAAGCTTTCTAGGACCAGTTTCTGGCATTTCAGCCGTCTTCAGCCAGGCTTGCTTGAATCCAGTGGCAAAGTGAGCAAGGGGCTCACGTCTGAGCATACCCTGCCAACTTATGGCGAACAAAGCAAAAACCAAAGGAAATGATGGACGCAGTGTTGAACATTGCAAGCACTCACCTCCAGTCAACTGATCTGGGTTTAATTCATCACCGTTCTTTAGCCACTTTGCCACCCTAGTTCAGACATGGCCATATGCAAATCAGTCTGACTCTCTGCCTCATGGGAACAGTCCAGCCCGAACTGCCAAGCCATGTCTTCCCTGGACCGGAAAAAAACTTTCTAGGACCAGTTTATGGTATTTCAGCCGTCTTCAGCCAGGCTTGCTTGAATCCAGTGGCAAAGTGAGCAAGGGACTCACCTCTGAGCATACCCTGCCAACTTATGGCGAACAAAGCAAAAACCAAAGGAAATGATGGACGCAGTTTTGAACATTGCAAGCACTCACCCCCAGTCAACTGATCTGGGTTTAATCCATCACCGTTCTTTAGCCCACTCTGCAACCCCAGTTCAGACATGGCCATATGCAAATCAGTCTAACCCTGTGCCTCCTGGGAACAGTCCAGCCTGAACTGCCAAGCCATGTCTTCCCTGGACTGGAAACAAGCATCCTAGGACCGGTTTCTGGCATTTCAGCCGTCTTCAGCCATGCTTGCGTGAATCCAGTGGCAAAGTGAGCAAGGGACTCACATCTGAGCAAACCCTGCCAACGTATGGCTAACAAAGCAAAAACCAAAGGAAATGATGGACGCAGTGTTGAACATTGCAAGCACTCACCCCCAGTCAACTCATCTGGGTTTAATCCATCACCGTTCTTTAGCCCACTCTGCCAGCCCAGTTCAGACATGGCCATATGCAAATCAGTCTGACCCTGTGCCTCATGGGAACAGTCCAGCCCAAACTGCCAAGCCATGTCTTCCCTGGACCGGAAACAAGCTTCCTAGGACCAGTTTCTGGCATTTCAGCCGTCTTCAGCCAGGCTTGCTTGAATCCAGTGGCAAAGTGAGCAAGGGACTCACGTCTGAGCATACCCTGCCAATTTATTGCGAACAAAGCAAAAAACAAAGGAAATGATGGACGGAGTGTTGAACATTGCAAGCACTCACCCCCAGTCAACTGATCTGGGTTTAATTCATCACCGTTCTTTAGCCCACTCTGCCACCCCAGTTCAGACATGGCCATATGCAAATCAGTCTGACCCTCTGCCTCATGGGAACAGTCCAGCCCGATCTGCCACGCCATGATTTCCCTGGACCAGAAACAAGCTTTCTAGGACCAGTTTCTGGCATTTCAGCCGTCTTCAGCCAGGCTTGCTTGAATCCAGTGGCAAAGTGAGCAAGGGACTCATGTCTGAGCATACCCTGCCAACTTATGGCGAACAAAGCAAAAACCAAAGGAAATGATCGACGCAGTGTTGAACATTGCAAGCACTCACCCCCAGTCAACTGATCTGGGTTTAATCCATCACCGTTATTTACCCCACTCTGCCACCCCAGTTCAGACATGGCCATATGCAAATCAGTCTGACCCTGTGCCTCCTGGGAACAGTCCAGCCCGAACTGCCAAGCCATGTCTTCCCTGGACTGGAAACAAGCTTCCTAGGACCGGTTTCTGGCATTTCAGCCGTCTTCAGCCATGCTTGCTTGAATCCAGTGGCAAAGTGAGCAAGGGACTCACGTCTGTGCATACCCTGCCAACTTATGGCGAATGAAGCAAAAACCAAAGGAAATGATGGACGCAGTGTTGAACATTGCAAGCTCTCACCCCCAGTCAACTCATCTGGGTTTAATCCATCACCGTTCTTTAGCCCACTCTGCCACCCCAGTTCAGACATGGCCATATGCAAATCAGTCTGACCCTGTGCCTCATGGGAACAGTCCAGCCCGAACTGCCAATCCATGTCTTCCCTGGAACGGAAACAAGCTTCCTAGGACCGGTTTCTGGCATTTCAGCCGTCTTCAGCCAGGCTTGCTTGAATCCAGTAGCAACGTGAGCAAGGGACTCACGTCTGAGCATACCCTGCCAACTTATGGCAAACAAAGCAAAAACCAAAGGAAATGATGGACGGAGTGTTGAACATTGCAAGCACTCACCCCCAGTCAACTGATCTGGGTTTAATCCATCACCGTTCTTTAGCCCACTCTGCCACCCCAGTTCAGACATGGCCATATGCAAATCAGTCTGACCCTGTGCCTCATGGGAACAGTCCAGCCCGAACTGCCAAGCCATGTATTCCCTGGACCGGAAACAAGCTTTCTAGGACCAGTTTCTGGCATTTCAGCCGTCTTCAGCCAGGCTTGCTTGAATCCAGTGGCAAAGTGAGCAAGGGGCTCACGTCTGAGCATACCCTGCCAACTTATGGCGAACAAAGCAAAAACCAAAGGAAATGATGGACGCAGTGTTGAACATTGCAAGCACTCACCTCCAGTCAACTGATATGGGTTTAATTCATCACTGTTCTTTAGCCCACTTTGCCACCCTAGTTCAGACATGGCCATATGCAAATCAGTCTGACTCTCTGCCTCATGGGAACAGTCCAGCCCGAACTGCCAAGCCATGTCTTCCCTGGACCGGAAACAAACTTTCTAGGACCAGTTTATGGCATTTCAGCCGTCTTCAGCCAGGCTTGCTTGAATCCAGTGGCAAAGTGAGCAAGGGACTCACCTCTGAGCATACCCTGCCAACTTATGGCGAACAAAGCAAAAACCAAAGGAAATGATGGACGCAGTTTTGAACATTGCAAGCACTCACCCCCAGTCAACTGATCTGGGTTTAATCCATCACCGTTCTTTAGCCCACTCTGCCACCCCAGTTCAGACATGGCCATATGCAAATCAGTCTGACCCTGTGCCTCCTGGGAACAGTCCAGCCTGAACTGCCAAGCCATGTCTTCCCTGGACTGGAAACAAGCATCCTAGGACCGGTTTCTGGCATTTCAGCCGTCTTCAGCCATGCTTGCGTGAATCCAGTGGCAAAGTGAGCAAGGGACTCACATCTGAGCAAACCCTGCCAACTTATGGCTAACAAAGCAAAAACCAAAGGAAATGATGGACGCAGTGTTGAACATTGCAAGCACTCACCCCCAGTCAACTCATCTGGGTTTAATCCATCACCGTTCTTTAGCCCACTCTGCCAGCCCAGTTCAGACATGGCCATATGCAAATCAGTCTGACCCTGTGCCTCATGGGAACAGTCCAGCCCAAACTGCCAAGCCATGTCTTCCCTGGACCGGAAACAAGCTTCCTAGGACCAGTTTCTGGCATTTCAGCCGTCTTCAGCCAGGCTTGCTTGAATCCAGTGGCAAAGTGAGCAAGGGACTAACGTCTGAGCATACCCTGCCAATTTATTGCGAACAAAGCAAAAAACAAAGGAAATGATGGACGGAGTGTTGAACATTGCAAGCACTCACCCCCAGTCAACTGATCTGGGTTTAATTCATCACCGTTCTTTAGCCCACTCTGCCACCCCAGTTCAGACATGGCCATATGCAAATCAGTCTGACCCTCTGCCTCATGGGAACAGTCCAGCCCGATCTGCCACGCCATGATTTCCCTGGACCAGAAACAAGCTTTCTAGGACCAGTTTCTGGCATTTCAGCCGTCTTCAGCCAGGCTTGCTTGAATCCAGTGGCAAAGTGAGCAAGGGACTCATGTCTGAGCATACCCTGCCAATTTATGGCGAACAAAGCAAAAACCAAAGGAAATGATCGACGCAGTGTTGAACATTGCAAGCACTCACCCCCAGTCAACTGATCTGGGTTTAATCCATCACCGTTATTTACCCCACTCTGCCACCCCAGTTCAGACATGGCCATATGCAAATCAGTCTGACCCTGTGCCTCCTGGGAACAGTCCAGCCCGAACTGCCAAGCCATGTCTTCCCTGGACTGGAAACAAGCTTCCTAGGACCGGTTTCTGGCATTTCAGCCGTCTTCAGCCATGCTTGCTTGAATCCAGTGGCAAAGTGAGCAAGGGACTCATGTCTGTGCATACCCTGCCAACTTATGGCGAATGAAGCAAAAACCAAAGGAAATGATGGACGCAGTGTTGAACATTGCAAGCTCTCACCCCCAGTCAACTCATCTGGGTTTAATCCATCACCGTTCTTTAGCCCACTCTGCCACCCCAGTTCAGACATGGCCATATGCAAATCAGTCTGACCCTGTGCCTCATGGGAACAGTCCAGCCCGAACTGCCAATCCATGTCTTCCCTGGAACGGAAACAAGCTTCCTAGGACCGGTTTCTGGCATTTCAGCCGTCTTCAGCCAGGCTTGCTTGAATCCAGTAGCAACGTGAGCAAGGGACTCACGTCTGAGCATACCCTGCCAACTTATGGCAAACAAAGCAAAAACCAAAGGAAATGATGGACGGAGTGTTGAACATTGCAAGCACTCACCCCCAGTCAACTGATCTGGGTTTAATCCATCACCGTTCTTTAGCCCACTCTGCCACCCCAGTTCAGACATGGCCATATGCAAATCAGTCTGACCCTGTACCTCATGGGAACAGTCCAGCCCGAACTGCCAAGCCATGTCTTCCCTGGACCGGAAACAAGCTTTCTAGGACCGGTTTCTGGCATTTCAGCTGTCTTCAGCCAGGCTTGCTTGAATCCAGTGCAAAGTGAGCAAGGGACTCACGTCTGAGCATACCCTGCCAACTTATGGTGAACAAAGCAAAAATCAAAGGAAATGATGGACGCAGTGTTGAACATTGCAAGCACTCACCCCCGGTCAACTGATCTGGGTTTAATCCATCACCGTTATTTACCCCACTCTGCCACCCCAGTTCAAACATGGCCATATGCAAATCAGTCTGACCCTGTGCCTCCTGGGAACAGTCCAGCCCGAACTGCCAAGCCATATTTTCCCTGGACCGGAAACAAGCATCCTAGGACCGGTTTCTGGCATTTCAGCCGTCTTCAGCCTGGCTTGCTTGAATCCAGTGGCAAAGTGAGCAAGGGACTCACGTCTGAGCATACCCTGCCAACTTATGGCGAACAAAGCAAAAACCAAAGAAAATGATGGACGCAGTGTTGAACATTGCAAGCACTCACCCCCAGTCAACTGATCTGGGTTTAATCCATTACCGTTCTTTAGCCCACTCTGCCACCCCAGTTCAGACATGGCCATATGCAAATCAGTCTGACCCTTTGCTTCATGGGAACAGTCCAGCCCGAACTACCAAGCCATGTCTTCCCTGGACCTGAAACAAGCTTCCTAGGACCGGTTTCTGGCATTTCAGCCGTCTTCAGCCAGGCTTGTTTGAATCCAGTGGCAAAGTGAGCAAGGGACTCACGTCTGAGCATACCCTGCCAACTTATGGCGAACAAAGCAAAAACCAAAGGAAATGATGGACGGAGTGTTGAACATTGCAAGCACTCACCCCCAGTCAACTTATCTGGGTTTAATCCATCACCGTTCTTTAGCCCACTCTGCCACCCCAGTTCAGACATGGCCATATGCAAATCAGTCTGACCCTGTGCCTCATGGGAACAGTCCAGCCCGAACTGCCAAGCCATGTATTCCCTGGACCGGAAACAAGCTTTCTAGGACCAGTTTCTGGCATTTCAGCCGTCTTCAGCCAGGCTTGCTTGAATCCAGTGGCAAAGTGAGCAAGGGGCTCACGTCTGAGCATACCCTGCCAACTTATGGCGAACAAAGCAAAAACCAAAGGAAATGATGGACGCAGTGTTGAACATTGCAAGCACTCACCTCCAGTCAACTGATCTGGGTTTAATTCATCACCATTCTTTAGCCCACTTTGCCACCCTAGTTCAGACATGGCCATATGCAAATCAGTCTGACTCTCTGCCTCATGGGAACAGTCCAGCCCGAACTGCCAAGCCATGTCTTCCCTGGACCGGAAAAAAACTTTCTAGGACCAGTTTATGGCATTTCAGCCGTCTTCAGCCAGGCTTGCTTGAATCCAGTGGCAAAGTGAGCAAGGGACTCACCTCTGAGCATACCCTGCCAACTTATGGCGAACAAAGCAAAAACCAAAGGAAATGATGGACGCAGTTTTGAACATTGCAAGCACTCACCCCCAGTCAACTGATCTGGGTTTAATCCATCACCGTTCTTTAGCCCACTCTGCAACCCCAGTTCAGACATGGCCATATGCAAATCAGTCTGACCCTGTGCCTCCTGGGAACAGTCCAGCCTGAACTGCCAAGCCATGTCTTCCCTGGACTGGAAACAAGCATCCTAGGACCGGTTTCTGGCATTTCAGCCGTCTTCAGCCATGCTTGCGTGAATCCAGTGGCAAAGTGAGCAAGGGACTCACATCTGAGCAAACCCTGCCAACTTATGGCTAACAAAGCAAAAACCAAAGGAAATGATGGACGCAGTGTTGAACATTGCAAGCACTCACCCCCAGTCAACTCATCTGGGTTTAATCCATCACCGTTCTTTAGCCCACTCTGCCAGCCCAGTTCAGACATGGCCATATGCAAAGCAGTCTGACCCTGTGCCTCATGGGAACAGTCCAGCCCAAACTGCCAAGCCATGTCTTCCCTGGACCGGAAACAAGCTTCCTAGGACCAGTTTCTGGCATTTCAGCCGTCTTCAGCCAGCCTTGCTTGAATCCAGTGGCAAAGTGAGCAAGGGACTCACGTCTGAGCATACCCTGCCAATTTATTGCGAACAAAGCAAAAAACAAAGGAAATGATGGACGGAGTGTTGAACATTGCAAGCACTCACCCCCAGTCAACTGATCTGGGTTTAATTCATCACCGTTCTTTAGCCCACTCTGCCACCCCAGTTCAGACATGGCCATATGCAAATCAGTCTGACCCTCTGCCTCATGGGAACAGTCCAGCCCGATCTGCCACGCCATGATTTCCCTGGACCAGAAACAAGCTTTCTAGGACCAGTTTCTGGCATTTCAGCCGTCTTCAGCCAGGCTTGCTTGAATCCAGTGGCAAAGTGAGCAAGGGACTCATGTCTGAGCATACCCTGCCAACTTATGGCGAACAAAGCAAAAACCAAAGGAAATGATCGACGCAGTGTTGAACATTGCAAGCACTCACCCCCAGTCAACTGATCTGGGTTTAATCCATCACCGTTATTTACCCCACTCTGCCACCCCAGTTCAGACATGGCCATATGCAAATCAGTCTGACCCTGTGCCTCCTGGGAACAGTCCAGCCCGAACTGCCAAGCCATGTCTTCCCTGGACTGGAAACAAGCTTCCTAGGACCGGTTTCTGGCATTTCAGCCGTCTTCAGCCATGCTTGCTTGAATCCAGTGGCAAAGTGAGCAAGGGACTCACGTCTGTGCATACCCTGCCAACTTATGGCGAATGAAGCAAAAACCAAAGGAAATGATGGACGCAGTGTTGAACATTGCAAGCTCTCACCCCCAGTCAACTCATCTGGGTTTAATCCATCACCGTTCTTTAGCCCACTCTGCCACCCCAGTTCAGACATGGCCATATGCAAATCAGTCTGACCCTGTGCCTCATGGGAACAGTCCAGCCCGAACTGCCAATCCATGTCTTCCCTGGAACGGAAACAAGCTTCCTAGGACCGGTTTCTGGCATTTCAGCCGTCTTCAGCCAGGCTTGCTTGAATCCAGTAGCAACGTGAGCAAGGGACTCACGTCTGAGCATACCCTGCCAACTTATGGCAAACAAAGCAAAAACCAAAGGAAATGATGGACGGAGTGTTGAACATTGCAAGCACTCACCCCCAGTCAACTGATCTGGGTTTAATCCATCACCGTTCTTTAGCCCACTCTGCCACCCCAGTTCAGACATGGCCATATGCAAATCAGTCTGACCCTGTACCTCATGGGAACAGTCCAGCCCGAACTGCCAAGCCATGTCTTCCCTGGACCGAAAACAAGCTTTCTAGGACCGGTTTCTGGCATTTCAGCTGTCTTCAGCCAGGCTTGCTTGAATCCAGTGGCAAAGTGAGCAAGGGACTCACGTCTGAGCAAACCCTGCCAACTTATGGCTAACAAAGCAAAAACCAAAGGAAATGATGGACGCAGTGTTGAACATTGCAAGCACTCACCCCCAGTCAACTGATCTGGGTTTAATCCATCACCGTTCTTTAGCCCACTCTGCAACCCCAGTTCAGACATGGCCATATGCAAATCAGTCTAACCCTGTGCCTCCTGGGAACAGTCCAGCCTGAACTGCCAAGCCATGTCTTCCCTGGACTGGAAACAAGCATCCTAGGACCGGTTTCTGGCATTTCAGCCGTCTTCAGCCATGCTTGCGTGAATCCAGTGGCAAAGTGAGCAAGGGACTCACATCTGAGCAAACCCTGCCAACGTATGGCTAACAAAGCAAAAACCAAAGGAAATGATGGACGCAGTGTTGAACATTGCAAGCACTCACCCCCAGTCAACTCATCTGGGTTTAATCCATCACCGTTCTTTAGCCCACTCTGCCAGCCCAGTTCAGACATGGCCATATGCAAATCAGTCTGACCCTGTGCCTCATGGGAACAGTCCAGCCCAAACTGCCAAGCCATGTCTTCCCTGGACCGGAAACAAGCTTCCTAGGACCAGTTTCTGGCATTTCAGCCGTCTTCAGCCAGGCTTGCTTGAATCCAGTGGCAAAGTGAGCAAGGGACTCACGTCTGAGCATACCCTGCCAATTTATTGCGAACAAAGCAAAAAACAAAGGAAATGATGGACGGAGTGTTGAACATTGCAAGCACTCACCCCCAGTCAACTGATCTGGGTTTAATTCATCACCGTTCTTTAGCCCACTCTGCCACCCCAGTTCAGACATGGCCATATGCAAATCAGTCTGACCCTCTGCCTCATGGGAACAGTCCAGCCCGATCTGCCACGCCATGATTTCCCTGGACCAGAAACAAGCTTTCTAGGACCAGTTTCTGGCATTTCAGCCGTCTTCAGCCAGGCTTGCTTGAATCCAGTGGCAAAGTGAGCAAGGGACTCATGTCTGAGCATACCCTGCCAACTTATGGCGAACAAAGCAAAAACCAAAGGAAATGATCGACGCAGTGTTGAACATTGCAAGCACTCACCCCCAGTCAACTGATCTGGGTTTAATCCATCACCGTTATTTACCCCACTCTGCCACCCCAGTTCAGACATGGCCATATGCAAATCAGTCTGACCCTGTGCCTCCTGGGAACAGTCCAGCCCGAACTGCCAAGCCATGTCTTCCCTGGACTGGAAACAAGCTTCCTAGGACCGGTTTCTGGCATTTCAGCCGTCTTCAGCCATGCTTGCTTGAATCCAGTGGCAAAGTGAGCAAGGGACTCACGTCTGTGCATACCCTGCCAACTTATGGCGAATGAAGCAAAAACCAAAGGAAATGATGGACGCAGTGTTGAACATTGCAAGCTCTCACCCCCAGTCAACTCATCTGGGTTTAATCCATCACCGTTCTTTAGCCCACTCTGCCACCCCAGTTCAGACATGGCCATATGCAAATCAGTCTGACCCTGTGCCTCATGGGAACAGTCCAGCCCGAACTGCCAATCCATGTCTTCCCTGGAACGGAAACAAGCTTCCTAGGACCGGTTTCTGGCATTTCAGCCGTCTTCAGCCAGGCTTGCTTGAATCCAGTAGCAACGTGAGCAAGGGACTCACGTCTGAGCATACCCTGCCAACTTATGGCAAACAAAGCAAAAACCAAAGGAAATGATGGACGGAGTGTTGAACATTGCAAGCACTCACCCCCAGTCAACTGATCTGGGTTTAATCCATCACCGTTCTTTAGCCCACTCTGCCACCCCAGTTCAGACATGGCCATATGCAAATCAGTCTGACCCTGTGCCTCATGGGAACAGTCCAGCCCGAACTGCCAAGCCATGTATTCCCTGGACCGGAAACAAGCTTTCTAGGACCAGTTTCTGGCATTTCAGCCGTCTTCAGCCAGGCTTGCTTGAATCCAGTGGCAAAGTGAGCAAGGGGCTCACGTCTGAGCATACCCTGCCAACTTATGGCGAACAAAGCAAAAACCAAAGGAAATGATGGACGCAGTGTTGAACATTGCAAGCACTCACCTCCAGTCAACTGATATGGGTTTAATTCATCACTGTTCTTTAGCCCACTTTGCCACCCTAGTTCAGACATGGCCATATGCAAATCAGTCTGACTCTCTGCCTCATGGGAACAGTCCAGCCCGAACTGCCAAGCCATGTCTTCCCTGGACCGGAAACAAACTTTCTAGGACCAGTTTATGGCATTTCAGCCGTCTTCAGCCAGGCTTGCTTGAATCCAGTGGCAAAGTGAGCAAGGGACTCACCTCTGAGCATACCCTGCCAACTTATGGCGAACAAAGCAAAAACCAAAGGAAATGATGGACGCAGTTTTGAACATTGCAAGCACTCACCCCCAGTCAACTGATCTGGGTTTAATCCATCACCGTTCTTTAGCCCACTCTGCCACCCCAGTTCAGACATGGCCATATGCAAATCAGTCTGACCCTGTGCCTCCTGGGAACAGTCCAGCCTGAACTGCCAAGCCATGTCTTCCCTGGACTGGAAACAAGCATCCTAGGACCGGTTTCTGGCATTTCAGCCGTCTTCAGCCATGCTTGCGTGAATCCAGTGGCAAAGTGAGCAAGGGACTCACATCTGAGCAAACCCTGCCAACTTATGGCTAACAAAGCAAAAACCAAAGGAAATGATGGACGCAGTGTTGAACATTGCAAGCACTCACCCCCAGTCAACTCATCTGGGTTTAATCCATCACCGTTCTTTAGCCCACTCTGCCAGCCCAGTTCAGACATGGCCATATGCAAATCAGTCTGACCCTGTGCCTCATGGGAACAGTCCAGCCCAAACTGCCAAGCCATGTCTTCCCTGGACCGGAAACAAGCTTCCTAGGACCAGTTTCTGGCATTTCAGCCGTCTTCAGCCAGGCTTGCTTGAATCCAGTGGCAAAGTGAGCAAGGGACTAACGTCTGAGCATACCCTGCCAATTTATTGCGAACAAAGCAAAAAACAAAGGAAATGATGGACGGAGTGTTGAACATTGCAAGCACTCACCCCCAGTCAACTGATCTGGGTTTAATTCATCACCGTTCTTTAGCCCACTCTGCCACCCCAGTTCAGACATGGCCATATGCAAATCAGTCTGACCCTCTGCCTCATGGGAACAGTCCAGCCCGATCTGCCACGCCATGATTTCCCTGGACCAGAAACAAGCTTTCTAGGACCAGTTTCTGGCATTTCAGCCGTCTTCAGCCAGGCTTGCTTGAATCCAGTGGCAAAGTGAGCAAGGGACTCATGTCTGAGCATACCCTGCCAATTTATGGCGAACAAAGCAAAAACCAAAGGAAATGATCGACGCAGTGTTGAACATTGCAAGCACTCACCCCCAGTCAACTGATCTGGGTTTAATCCATCACCGTTATTTACCCCACTCTGCCACCCCAGTTCAGACATGG
The DNA here is from genome assembly GCF_964204655.1 of Triturus cristatus. Lineage (NCBI taxonomy): Eukaryota > Metazoa > Chordata > Amphibia > Caudata > Salamandridae > Triturus > Triturus cristatus. The sequence continues at coordinate 116,861 of NW_028187376.1, forward strand.
CCATATGCAAATCAGTCTGACCCTGTGCCTCCTGGGAACAGTCCAGCCCGAACTGCCAAGCCATGTCTTCCCTGGACTGGAAACAAGCTTCCTAGGACCGGTTTCTGGCATTTCAGCCGTCTTCAGCCATGCTTGCTTGAATCCAGTGGCAAAGTGAGCAAGGGACTCACGTCTGTGCATACCCTGCCAACTTATGGCGAATGAAGCAAAAACCAAAGGAAATGATGGACGCAGTGTTGAACATTGCAAGCTCTCACCCCCAGTCAACTCATCTGGGTTTAATCCATCACCGTTCTTTAGCCCACTCTGCCACCCCAGTTCAGACATGGCCATATGCAAATCAGTCTGACCCTGTGCCTCATGGGAACAGTCCAGCCCGAACTGCCAATCCATGTCTTCCCTGGAACGGAAACAAGCTTCCTAGGACCGGTTTCTGGCATTTCAGCCGTCTTCAGCCAGGCTTGCTTGAATCCAGTAGCAACGTGAGCAAGGGACTCACGTCTGAGCATACCCTGCCAACTTATGGCAAACAAAGCAAAAACCAAAGGAAATGATGGACGGAGTGTTGAACATTGCAAGCACTCACCCCCAGTCAACTGATCTGGGTTTAATCCATCACCGTTCTTTAGCCCACTCTGCCACCCCAGTTCAGACATGGCCATATGCAAATCAGTCTGACCCTGTACCTCATGGGAACAGTCCAGCCCGAACTGCCAAGCCATGTCTTCCCTGGACCGGAAACAAGCTTTCTAGGACCGGTTTCTGGCATTTCAGCTGTCTTCAGCCAGGCTTGCTTGAATCCAGTGCAAAGTGAGCAAGGGACTCACGTCTGAGCATACCCTGCCAACTTATGGTGAACAAAGCAAAAATCAAAGGAAATGATGGACGCAGTGTTGAACATTGCAAGCACTCACCCCCGGTCAACTGATCTGGGTTTAATCCATCACCGTTATTTACCCCACTCTGCCACCCCAGTTCAAACATGGCCATATGCAAATCAGTCTGACCCTGTGCCTCCTGGGAACAGTCCAGCCCGAACTGCCAAGCCATATTTTCCCTGGACCGGAAACAAGCATCCTAGGACCGGTTTCTGGCATTTCAGCCGTCTTCAGCCTGGCTTGCTTGAATCCAGTGGCAAAGTGAGCAAGGGACTCACGTCTGAGCATACCCTGCCAACTTATGGCGAACAAAGCAAAAACCAAAGAAAATGATGGACGCAGTGTTGAACATTGCAAGCACTCACCCCCAGTCAACTGATCTGGGTTTAATCCATTACCGTTCTTTAGCCCACTCTGCCACCCCAGTTCAGACATGGCCATATGCAAATCAGTCTGACCCTTTGCTTCATGGGAACAGTCCAGCCCGAACTACCAAGCCATGTCTTCCCTGGACCTGAAACAAGCTTCCTAGGACCGGTTTCTGGCATTTCAGCCGTCTTCAGCCAGGCTTGTTTGAATCCAGTGGCAAAGTGAGCAAGGGACTCACGTCTGAGCATACCCTGCCAACTTATGGCGAACAAAGCAAAAACCAAAGGAAATGATGGACGGAGTGTTGAACATTGCAAGCACTCACCCCCAGTCAACTTATCTGGGTTTAATCCATCACCGTTCTTTAGCCCACTCTGCCACCCCAGTTCAGACATGGCCATATGCAAATCAGTCTGACCCTGTGCCTCATGGGAACAGTCCAGCCCGAACTGCCAAGCCATGTATTCCCTGGACCGGAAACAAGCTTTCTAGGACCAGTTTCTGGCATTTCAGCCGTCTTCAGCCAGGCTTGCTTGAATCCAGTGGCAAAGTGAGCAAGGGGCTCACGTCTGAGCATACCCTGCCAACTTATGGCGAACAAAGCAAAAACCAAAGGAAATGATGGACGCAGTGTTGAACATTGCAAGCACTCACCTCCAGTCAACTGATCTGGGTTTAATTCATCACCATTCTTTAGCCCACTTTGCCACCCTAGTTCAGACATGGCCATATGCAAATCAGTCTGACTCTCTGCCTCATGGGAACAGTCCAGCCCGAACTGCCAAGCCATGTCTTCCCTGGACCGGAAAAAAACTTTCTAGGACCAGTTTATGGCATTTCAGCCGTCTTCAGCCAGGCTTGCTTGAATCCAGTGGCAAAGTGAGCAAGGGACTCACCTCTGAGCATACCCTGCCAACTTATGGCGAACAAAGCAAAAACCAAAGGAAATGATGGACGCAGTTTTGAACATTGCAAGCACTCACCCCCAGTCAACTGATCTGGGTTTAATCCATCACCGTTCTTTAGCCCACTCTGCAACCCCAGTTCAGACATGGCCATATGCAAATCAGTCTGACCCTGTGCCTCCTGGGAACAGTCCAGCCTGAACTGCCAAGCCATGTCTTCCCTGGACTGGAAACAAGCATCCTAGGACCGGTTTCTGGCATTTCAGCCGTCTTCAGCCATGCTTGCGTGAATCCAGTGGCAAAGTGAGCAAGGGACTCACATCTGAGCAAACCCTGCCAACTTATGGCTAACAAAGCAAAAACCAAAGGAAATGATGGACGCAGTGTTGAACATTGCAAGCACTCACCCCCAGTCAACTCATCTGGGTTTAATCCATCACCGTTCTTTAGCCCACTCTGCCAGCCCAGTTCAGACATGGCCATATGCAAAGCAGTCTGACCCTGTGCCTCATGGGAACAGTCCAGCCCAAACTGCCAAGCCATGTCTTCCCTGGACCGGAAACAAGCTTCCTAGGACCAGTTTCTGGCATTTCAGCCGTCTTCAGCCAGGCTTGCTTGAATCCAGTGGCAAAGTGAGCAAGGGACTCACGTCTGAGCATACCCTGCCAATTTATTGCGAACAAAGCAAAAAACAAAGGAAATGATGGACGGAGTGTTGAACATTGCAAGCACTCACCCCCAGTCAACTGATCTGGGTTTAATTCATCACCGTTCTTTAGCCCACTCTGCCACCCCAGTTCAGACATGGCCATATGCAAATCAGTCTGACCCTCTGCCTCATGGGAACAGTCCAGCCCGATCTGCCACGCCATGATTTCCCTGGACCAGAAACAAGCTTTCTAGGACCAGTTTCTGGCATTTCAGCCGTCTTCAGCCAGGCTTGCTTGAATCCAGTGGCAAAGTGAGCAAGGGACTCATGTCTGAGCATACCCTGCCAACTTATGGCGAACAAAGCAAAAACCAAAGGAAATGATCGACGCAGTGTTGAACATTGCAAGCACTCACCCCCAGTCAACTGATCTGGGTTTAATCCATCACCGTTATTTACCCCACTCTGCCACCCCAGTTCAGACATGGCCATATGCAAATCAGTCTGACCCTGTGCCTCCTGGGAACAGTCCAGCCCGAACTGCCAAGCCATGTCTTCCCTGGACTGGAAACAAGCTTCCTAGGACCGGTTTCTGGCATTTCAGCCGTCTTCAGCCATGCTTGCTTGAATCCAGTGGCAAAGTGAGCAAGGGACTCACGTCTGTGCATACCCTGCCAACTTATGGCGAATGAAGCAAAAACCAAAGGAAATGATGGACGCAGTGTTGAACATTGCAAGCTCTCACCCCCAGTCAACTCATCTGGGTTTAATCCATCACCGTTCTTTAGCCCACTCTGCCACCCCAGTTCAGACATGGCCATATGCAAATCAGTCTGACCCTGTGCCTCATGGGAACAGTCCAGCCCGAACTGCCAATCCATGTCTTCCCTGGAACGGAAACAAGCTTCCTAGGACCGGTTTCTGGCATTTCAGCCGTCTTCAGCCAGGCTTGCTTGAATCCAGTAGCAACGTGAGCAAGGGACTCACGTCTGAGCATACCCTGCCAACTTATGGCAAACAAAGCAAAAACCAAAGGAAATGATGGACGGAGTGTTGAACATTGCAAGCACTCACCCCCAGTCAACTGATCTGGGTTTAATCCATCACCGTTCTTTAGCCCACTCTGCCACCCCAGTTCAGACATGGCCATATGCAAATCAGTCTGACCCTGTACCTCATGGGAACAGTCCAGCCCGAACTGCCAAGCCATGTCTTCCCTGGACCGAAAACAAGCTTTCTAGGACCGGTTTCTGGCATTTCAGCTGTCTTCAGCCAGGCTTGCTTGAATCCAGTGGCAAAGTGAGCAAGGGACTCACGTCTGAGCATACCCTGCCAACTTATGGTGAACAAAGCAAAAATCAAAGGAAATGATGGACGCAGTGTTGAACATTGCAAGCACTCACCCCCGGTCAACTGATCTGGGTTTAATCCATCACCGTTATTTACCCCACTCTGCCACCCCAGTTCAAACATGGCCATATGCAAATCAGTCTGACCCTGTGCCTCATGGGAACAGTCCAGCCCGAACTGCCAAGCCATATTTTCCCTGGACCGGAAACAAGCTTCCTAGGACCGGTTTCTGGCATTTCAGCCGTCTTCAGCCAGGCTTGCTTGAATCCAGTGGCAAAGTGAGCAAGGGACTCACGTCTGAGCATACCCTGCCAACTTATGGCGAACAAAGCAAAAACCAAAGGAAATGATGGACGGAGTGTTGAACATTGCAAGCACTCACCCCCAGTCAACTGATCTGGGTTTAATCCATCACCGTTCTTTAGCCCACTCTGCCACCCCAGTTCAGACATGGCCATATGCAAATCAGTCTGACCCTGTGCCTCATGGGAACAGTCCAGCCCGAACTGCCAAGCCATGTATTCCCTGGACCGGAAACAAGCTTTCTAGGACCAGTTTCTGGCATTTCAGCCGTCTTCAGCCAGGCTTGCTTGAATCCAGTGGCAAAGTGAGCAAGGGACTCACGTCTGAGCATACCCTGCCAACTTATGGTGAACAAAGCAAAAACCAAAAAAAATGATGGACGCAGTGTTGAACATTGCAAGCACTCACCCCCAGTCAACTGATCTGGGTTTAATTCATCACCGTTCTTTAGCCCACTTTGCCACCCTAGTTCAGACATGGCCATATGCAAATCAGTCTGACTCTCTGCCTCATGGGAACAGTCCAGCCCGAACTGCCAAGCCATGTCTTCCCTGGACCGGAAACAAACTTTCTAGGACCAGTTTATGGCATTTTAGCCGTCTTCAGCCAGGCTTGCTTGAATCCAGTGGCAAAGTGAGCAAGGGACTCACGTCTGAGCATACCCTGCCAACTTATGGCGAACAAAGCAAAAACCAAAGGAAATGATGGACGCAGTTTTGAACATTGCAAGCACTCACCCCCAGTCAACTGATCTGGGTTTAATCCATCACCGTTCTTTAGCCCACTCTGCCACCCCAGTTCAGACATGGCCATATGCAAATCAGTCTGACCCTGTGCCTCCTGGGAACAGTCCAGCCCGAACTGCCAAGCCATATTTTCCCTGGACCGGAAACAAGCATCCTAGGACCGGTTTCTGGCATTTCAGCCGTCTTCAGCCAGGCTTGCTTGAATCCAGTGGCAAAGTGAGCAAGGGACTCACGTCTGAGCATACCCTGCCAACTTATGGCGAACAAAGCAAAAACCAAAGGAAATGATGGACGCAGTGTTGAACATTGCAAGCACTCACCCCCAGTCAACTGATCTGGGTTTAATCCATTACCGTTCTTTAGCCCACTCTGCCACCCCAGTTCAGACATGGCCATATGCAAATCAGTCTGACCCTTTGCTTCATGGGAACAGTCCAGCCCGAACTACCAAGCCATGTCTTCCCTGGACCTGAAACAAGCTTCCTAGGACCGGTTTCTGGCATTTCAGCCGTCTTCAGCCAGGCTTGTTTGAATCAAGTGGCAAAGTGAGCAAGGGACTCACTTCTGAGCATACCCTGCCAACTTATGGCGAACAAAGCAAAAACCAAAGGAAATGATGGACGGAGTGTTGAACATTGCAAGCACTCACCCCCAGTCAACTTATCTGGGTTTAATCCATCACCGTTCTTTAGCCCACTCTGCCACCCCAGTTCAGACATGGCCATATGCAAATCAGTCTGACCCTGTGCCTCATGGGAACAGTCCAGCCCGAACTGCCAAGCCATGTATTCCCTGGACCGGAAACAAGCTTTCTAGGACCAGTTTCTGGCATTTCAGCCGTCTTCAGCCAGGCTTGCTTGAATCCAGTGGCAAAGTGAGCAAGGGGCTCACGTCTGAGCATACCCTGCCAACTTATGGCGAACAAAGCAAAAACCAAAGGAAATGATGGACGCAGTGTTGAACATTGCAAGCACTCACCTCCAGTCAACTGATCTGGGTTTAATTCATCACCGTTCTTTAGCCCACTTTGCCACCCTAGTTCAGACATGGCCATATGCAAATCAGTCTGACTCTCTGCCTCATGGGAACAGTCCAGCCCGAACTGCCAAGCCATGTCTTCCCTGGACCGGAAACAAACTTTCTAGGACCAGTTTATGGCATTTCAGCCGTCTTCAGCCAGGCTTGCTTGAATCCAGTGGCAAAGTGAGCAAGGGACTCACGTCTGAGCAAACCCTGCCAACTTATGGCTAACAAAGCAAAAACCAAAGGAAATGATGGACGCAGTGTTGAACATTGCAAGCACTCACCCCCAGTCAACTCATCTGGGTTTAATCCATCACCGTTCTTTAGCCCACTCTGCCACCCCAGTTCAGACATGGCCATATGCAAATCAGTCTGACCCTGTGCCTCATGGGAACAGTCCAGCCAAAACTGCCAAGCCATGTCTTCCCTGGACCGGAAACAAGCTTCCTAGGACCAGTTTCTGGCATTTCAGCCGTCTTCAGCCAGGCTTGCTTGAATCCAGTGGCAAAGTGAGCAAGGGACTCACATCTGAGCATACCCTGCCAATTTATTGCGAACAAAGCAAAAAACAAAGGAAATGATGGACGGAGTGTTGAACATTGCAAGCACTCACCCCCAGTCAACTGATCTGGGTTTAATTCATCACCGTTCTTTAGCCCACTCTGCCACCCCAGTTCAGACATGGCCATATGCAAATCAGTCTGACCCTCTGCCTCATGGGAACAGTCCAGCCCGATCTGCCAAGCCATGATTTCCCTGGACCAGAAACAAGCTTTCTAGGACCAGTTTCTGGCATTTCAGCCGTCTTCAGCCAGGCTTGCTTGAATCCAGTGGCAAAGTGAGCAAGGGACTCATGTCTGAGCATACCCTGCAAACTTATGGCGAACAAAGCAAAAACCAAAGGAAATGATGGACGCAGTGTTGAACATTGCAAGCACTCACCCCCAGTCAACTGATCTGGGTTTAATCCATCACCGTTATTTACCCCACTCTGCCACCCCAGTTCAGACATGGCCATATGCAAATCAGTCTGACCCTGTGCCTCCTGGGAACAGTCCAGCCCGAACTGCCAAGCCATGTCTTCCCTGGACTGGAAACAAGCTTCCTAGGACCGGTTTCTGGCATTTCAGCCGTCTTCAGCCATGCTTGCTTGAATCCAGTGGCAAAGTGAGCAAGGGACTCACGTCTGTGCATACCCTGCCAACTTATGGCGAATGAAGCAAAAACCAAAGGAAATGATGGACGCAGTGTTGAACATTGCAAGCTCTCACCCCCAGTCAACTCATCTGGGTTTAATCCATCACCGTTCTTTAGCCCACTCTGCCACCCCAGTTCAGACATGGCCATATGCAAATCAGTCTGACCCTGTGCCTCATGGGAACAGTCCAGCCCGAACTGCCAATCCATGTCTTCCCTGGACCGGAAACAAGCTTCCTAGGACCGGTTTCTGGCATTTCAGCCGTCTTCAGCCAGGCTTGCTTGAATCCAGTGGCAAAGTGAGCAAGGGACTCACGTCTGAGCATACACTGCCATCTTACGGCGAACAAAGCAAAAACCAAAGGAATTGATGGACGCAGTGTTGATCATTGCAAGCACTCACCCCCAGTCAACTGATCTGGGTTTAATCCATCACCGTTCTTTAGCCCACTCTGCCACCCCAGTTCAGACATGGCCATATGCAAATCAGTCTGACCCTGTGCCTCATGGGAACAGTCCAGCCCGAACTGCCAAGCCATGTATTCCCTGGACCGGAAACACGCTTTCTAGGACCAGTTTCTGGCATTTCAGCCGTCTTCAGCCAGGCTTGCTTGAATCCAGTGGCAAAGTGAGCAAGGGACTCACATCTGAGCATACCCTGTCAACTTATGGCGAACAAAGCAAAAACCAAAGGAAATGATGGACGCAGTGTTGAACATTGCAAGCACTCACCCCCAGTCAACTGATCTGGGTTTAATTCATCACCGTTCTTTAGCCCACTCTGCCACCCTAGTTCAGACATGGCCATATGCAAATCAGTCTGACTCTCTGCCTCATGGGAACAGTCCAGCCCGAACTGCCAAGCCATGTCTTCCCTGGACCGGAAACAAACTTTCTAGGACCAGTTTCTGGCATTTCAGCCGTCTTCAGCCAGGCTTGCTTGAATCCAGTGGCAAAGTGAGCAAGGGACTCACGTCTGAGCAAACCCTGCCAACTTATGGCTAACAAAGCAAAAACCAAAGGAAATGATGGACGCAGTGTTGAACATTGCAAGCACTCACCCCCAGTCAACTCATCTGGGTTTAATCCTTCACCGTTCTTTAGCCCACTCTGCCACCCCAGTTCAGACATGGCCATATGCAAATCAGTCTGACCCTGTGCCTCATGGGAACAGTCCAGCCCGCACTGCCAAGCCATGTCTTCCCTGGACCGGAAACAAGCTTCCTAGGACCAGTTTCTGGCATTTCAGCCGTCTTCAGCCAGGCTTGCTTGAATCCAGTGGCAAAGTGAGCAAGGGACTCACGTCTGAGCCTACCCTGCCAATTTATTGTGAACAAAGCAAAAACCAAAGGAAATGATGCACAGAGTGTTGAACATTGCAAGCACTCACCCCCAGTCAACTGATCTGGGTTTAATTCATCACCGTTCTTTAGCCCACTCTGCCACCCCAGTTCAGACATGGCCATATGCAAATCAGTCTGACCCTCTGCCTCATGGGAACAGTCCAGCCCGATCTGCCAAGCCATGATTTCCCTGGACCAGAAACAAGCTTTCTAGGACCAGTTTCTGGCATTTCAGCTGTCTTCAGCCAGGCTTGCTTGAATCCAGTGGCAAAGTGAGCAAGGGACTCATGTCTGAGCATACCCTGCCAACTTATGGCGAACAAAGCAAAAACCAAAGGAAATGATGGACGCAGTGTTGAACATTGCAAGCACTCACCCCCAGTCAACTGATCTGGGTTTAATCCATCACCGTTATTTACCCCACTCTGCCACCCCAGTTCAGACATGGCCATATGCAAATCAGTCTGACCCTGTGCCTCCTGGGAACAGTCCAGCCCGAACTGCCAAGCCATGTCTTCCCTGGACTGGAAACAAGCTTCCTAGGACCGGTTTCTGGCATTTCAGCCGTCTTCAGCCATGCTTGCTTGAATCCAGTGGCAAAGTGAGCAAGGGACTCACGTGTGAGCATACCCTGCCAACTTATGGCGAACGAAGCAAAAACCAAAGGAAATGATGGACGCAGTGTTGAACATTGCAAGCACTCACCCCCAGTCAACTCATCTGGGTTTAATCCATCACCGTTCTTTAGCCCACTCTGCCACCCCAGTTCAGACATGGCCATATGCAAATCAGTCTGACCCTGTGCCTCATGGGAACAGTCCAGCCCGAACTGCCAAGCCATGTCTTCCCTGGACCGGAAACAAGCTTCCTAGGACCGGTTTCTGGCATTTCAGCCGTCTTCAGCCAGGCTTGCTTGAATCCAGTGGCAAAGTGAGCAAGGGACTCACGTCTGAGCATACCCTGCCAACTTATGGCGAACAAAGCAAAAACCAAAGGAAATGATGGACGGAGTGTTGAACATTGCAAGCACTCACCGCCAGTCAACTGATCTGGGTTTAATCCATCACCGTTCTTTAGCCCACTCTGCCACCCCAGTTCAGACATGGCCATATGTAAATCAGTCTGACCCTGTGCCTCATGGGAACAGTCCAGCCCGAACTGCCAAGCCATGTCTTCCCTGGACCGGAAACAAGCTTCCTAGGACCGGTTTCTGGCATTTCAGCCGTCTTCAGCAAGGCTTGTTTGAATCGAGTGGCAAAGTGAGCAAGGGACTCACGTCTGAGCATACCCTGCCAACTTATGGTGAACAAAGCAAAAACCAAAAAAAATGATGGACGCAGTGTTGAACATTGCAAGCACTCACCCCCAGTCAACTGATCTGGGTTTAATTCATCACCGTTCTTTAGCCCACTTTGCCACCCTAGTTCAGACATGGCCATATGCAAATCAGTCTGACTCTCTGCCTCATGGGAACAGTCCAGCCCGAACTGCCAAGCCATGTCTTCCCTGGACCGGAAACAAACTTTCTAGGACCAGTTTATGGCATTTTAGCCGTCTTCAGCCAGGCTTGCTTGAATCCAGTGGCAAAGTGAGCAAGGGACTCACGTCTGAGCATACCCTGCCAACTTATGGCGAACAAAGCAAAAACCAAAGGAAATGATGGACGCAGTTTTGAACATTGCAAGCACTCACCCCCAGTCAACTGATCTGGGTTTAATCCATCACCGTTCTTTAGCCCACTCTGCCACCCCAGTTCAGACATGGCCATATGCAAATCAGTCTGACCCTGTGCCTCCTGGGAACAGTCCAGCCCGAACTGCCAAGCCATATTTTCCCTGGACCGGAAACAAGCATCCTAGGACCGGTTTCTGGCATTTCAGCCGTCTTCAGCCAGGCTTGCTTGAATCCAGTGGCAAAGTGAGCAAGGGACTCACGTCTGAGCATACCCTGCCAACTTATGGCGAACAAAGCAAAAACCAAAGGAAATGATGGACGCAGTGTTGAACATTGCAAGCACTCACCCCCAGTCAACTGATCTGGGTTTAATCCATCACCGTTCTTTAGCCCACTCTGCCACCCCAGTTCAGACATGGCCATATGCAAATCAGTCTGACCCTGTGCCTCATGGGAACAGTCCAGCCCGAACTGCCAATCCATGTCTTCCCTGGAACGGAAACAAGCTTCCTAGGACCGGTTTCTGGCATTTCAGCCGTCTTCAGCCAGGCTTGCTTGAATCCAGTAGCAACGTGAGCAAGGGACTCACGTCTGAGCATACCCTGCCAACTTATGGCAAACAAAGCAAAAACCAAAGGAAATGATGGACGGAGTGTTGAACATTGCAAGCACTCACCCCCAGTCAACTGATCTGGGTTTAATCCATCACCGTTCTTTAGCCCACTCTGCCACCCCAGTTCAGACATGGCCATATGCAAATCAGTCTGACCCTGTACCTCATGGGAACAGTCCAGCCCGAACTGCCAAGCCATGTCTTCCCTGGACCGAAAACAAGCTTTCTAGGACCGGTTTCTGGCATTTCAGCTGTCTTCAGCCAGGCTTGCTTGAATCCAGTGGCAAAGTGAGCAAGGGACTCACGTCTGAGCATACCCTGCCAACTTATGGTGAACAAAGCAAAAATCAAAGGAAATGATGGACGCAGTGTTGAACATTGCAAGCACTCACCCCCGGTCAACTGATCTGGGTTTAATCCATCACCGTTATTTACCCCACTCTGCCACCCCAGTTCAAACATGGCCATATGCAAATCAGTCTGACCCTGTGCCTCATGGGAACAGTCCAGCCCGAACTGCCAAGCCATATTTTCCCTGGACCGGAAACAAGCTTCCTAGGACCGGTTTCTGGCATTTCAGCCGTCTTCAGCCAGGCTTGCTTGAATCCAGTGGCAAAGTGAGCAAGGGACTCACGTCTGAGCATACCCTGCCAACTTATGGCGAACAAAGCAAAAACCAAAGGAAATGATGGACGGAGTGTTGAACATTGCAAGCACTCACCCCCAGTCAACTGATCTGGGTTTAATCCATCACCGTTCTTTAGCCCACTCTGCCACCCCAGTTCAGACATGGCCATATGCAAATCAGTCTGACCCTGTGCCTCATGGGAACAGTCCAGCCCGAACTGCCAAGCCATGTATTCCCTGGACCGGAAACAAGCTTTCTAGGACCAGTTTCTGGCATTTCAGCCGTCTTCAGCCAGGCTTGCTTGAATCCAGTGGCAAAGTGAGCAAGGGACTCACGTCTGAGCATACCCTGCCAACTTATGGTGAACAAAGCAAAAACCAAAAAAAATGATGGACGCAGTGTTGAACATTGCAAGCACTCACCCCCAGTCAACTGATCTGGGTTTAATTCATCACCGTTCTTTAGCCCACTTTGCCACCCTAGTTCAGACATGGCCATATGCAAATCAGTCTGACTCTCTGCCTCATGGGAACAGTCCAGCCCGAACTGCCAAGCCATGTCTTCCCTGGACCGGAAACAAACTTTCTAGGACCAGTTTATGGCATTTTAGCCGTCTTCAGCCAGGCTTGCTTGAATCCAGTGGCAAAGTGAGCAAGGGACTCACGTCTGAGCATACCCTGCCAACTTATGGCGAACAAAGCAAAAACCAAAGGAAATGATGGACGCAGTTTTGAACATTGCAAGCACTCACCCCCAGTCAACTGATCTGGGTTTAATCCATCACCGTTCTTTAGCCCACTCTGCCACCCCAGTTCAGACATGGCCATATGCAAATCAGTCTGACCCTGTGCCTCTGGGAACAGTCCAGCCCGAACTGCCAAGCCATATTTTCCCTGGACCGGAAACAAGCATCCTAGGACCGGTTTCTGGCATTTCAGCCGTCTTCAGCCAGGCTTGCTTGAATCCAGTGGCAAAGTGAGCAAGGGACTCACGTCTGAGCATACCCTGCCAACTTATGGCGAACAAAGCAAAAACCAAAGGAAATGATGGACGCAGTGTTGAACATTGCAAGCACTCACCCCCAGTCAACTGATCTGGGTTTAATCCATTACCGTTCTTTAGCCCACTCTGCCACCCCAGTTCAGACATGGCCATATGCAAATCAGTCTGACCCTTTGCTTCATGGGAACAGTCCAGCCCGAACTACCAAGCCATGTCTTCCCTGGACCTGAAACAAGCTTCCTAGGACCGGTTTCTGGCATTTCAGCCGTCTTCAGCCAGGCTTGTTTGAATCAAGTGGCAAAGTGAGCAAGGGACTCACTTCTGAGCATACCCTGCCAACTTATGGCGAACAAAGCAAAAACCAAAGGAAATGATGGACGGAGTGTTGAACATTGCAAGCACTCACCCCCAGTCAACTTATCTGGGTTTAATCCATCACCGTTCTTTAGCCCACTCTGCCACCCCAGTTCAGACATGGCCATATGCAAATCAGTCTGACCCTGTGCCTCATGGGAACAGTCCAGCCCGAACTGCCAAGCCATGTATTCCCTGGACCGGAAACAAGCTTTCTAGGACCAGTTTCTGGCATTTCAGCCGTCTTCAGCCAGGCTTGCTTGAATCCAGTGGCAAAGTGAGCAAGGGGCTCACGTCTGAGCATACCCTGCCAACTTATGGCGAACAAAGCAAAAACCAAAGGAAATGATGGACGCAGTGTTGAACATTGCAAGCACTCACCTCCAGTCAACTGATCTGGGTTTAATTCATCACCGTTCTTTAGCCCACTTTGCCACCCTAGTTCAGACATGGCCATATGCAAATCAGTCTGACTCTCTGCCTCATGGGAACAGTCCAGCCCGAACTGCCAAGCCATGTCTTCCCTGGACCGGAAACAAACTTTCTAGGACCAGTTTATGGCATTTCAGCCGTCTTCAGCCAGGCTTGCTTGAATCCAGTGGCAAAGTGAGCAAGGGACTCACGTCTGAGCAAACCCTGCCAACTTATGGCTAACAAAGCAAAAACCAAAGGAAATGATGGACGCAGTGTTGAACATTGCAAGCACTCACCCCCAGTCAACTCATCTGGGTTTAATCCATCACCGTTCTTTAGCCCACTCTGCCACCCCAGTTCAGACATGGCCATATGCAAATCAGTCTGACCCTGTGCCTCATGGGAACAGTCCAGCCAAAACTGCCAAGCCATGTCTTCCCTGGACCGGAAACAAGCTTCCTAGGACCAGTTTCTGGCATTTCAGCCGTCTTCAGCCAGGCTTGCTTGAATCCAGTGGCAAAGTGAGCAAGGGACTCACATCTGAGCATACCCTGCCAATTTATTGCGAACAAAGCAAAAAACAAAGGAAATGATGGACGGAGTGTTGAACATTGCAAGCACTCACCCCCAGTCAACTGATCTGGGTTTAATTCATCACCGTTCTTTAGCCCACTCTGCCACCCCAGTTCAGACATGGCCATATGCAAATCAGTCTGACCCTCTGCCTCATGGGAACAGTCCAGCCCGATCTGCCAAGCCATGATTTCCCTGGACCAGAAACAAGCTTTCTAGGACCAGTTTCTGGCATTTCAGCCGTCTTCAGCCAGGCTTGCTTGAATCCAGTGGCAAAGTGAGCAAGGGACTCATGTCTGAGCATACCCTGCAAACTTATGGCGAACAAAGCAAAAACCAAAGGAAATGATGGACGCAGTGTTGAACATTGCAAGCACTCACCCCCAGTCAACTGATCTGGGTTTAATCCATCACCGTTATTTACCCCACTCTGCCACCCCAGTTCAGACATGGCCATATGCAAATCAGTCTGACCCTGTGCCTCCTGGGAACAGTCCAGCCCGAACTGCCAAGCCATGTCTTCCCTGGACTGGAAACAAGCTTCCTAGGACCGGTTTCTGGCATTTCAGCCGTCTTCAGCCATGCTTGCTTGAATCCAGTGGCAAAGTGAGCAAGGGACTCACGTCTGTGCATACCCTGCCAACTTATGGCGAATGAAGCAAAAACCAAAGGAAATGATGGACGCAGTGTTGAACATTGCAAGCTCTCACCCCCAGTCAACTCATCTGGGTTTAATCCATCACCGTTCTTTAGCCCACTCTGCCACCCCAGTTCAGACATGGCCATATGCAAATCAGTCTGACCCTGTGCCTCATGGGAACAGTCCAGCCCGAACTGCCAATCCATGTCTTCCCTGGACCGGAAACAAGCTTCCTAGGACCGGTTTCTGGCATTTCAGCCGTCTTCAGCCAGGCTTGCTTGAATCCAGTGGCAAAGTGAGCAAGGGACTCACGTCTGAGCATACACTGCCATCTTACGGCGAACAAAGCAAAAACCAAAGGAATTGATGGACGCAGTGTTGATCATTGCAAGCACTCACCCCCAGTCAACTGATCTGGGTTTAATCCATCACCGTTCTTTAGCCCACTCTGCCACCCCAGTTCAGACATGGCCATATGCAAATCAGTCTGACCCTGTGCCTCATGGGAACAGTCCAGCCCGAACTGCCAAGCCATGTATTCCCTGGACCGGAAACACGCTTTCTAGGACCAGTTTCTGGCATTTCAGCCGTCTTCAGCCAGGCTTGCTTGAATCCAGTGGCAAAGTGAGCAAGGGACTCACATCTGAGCATACCCTGTCAACTTATGGCGAACAAAGCAAAAACCAAAGGAAATGATGGACGCAGTGTTGAACATTGCAAGCACTCACCCCCAGTCAACTGATCTGGGTTTAATTCATCACCGTTCTTTAGCCCACTCTGCCACCCTAGTTCAGACATGGCCATATGCAAATCAGTCTGACTCTCTGCCTCATGGGAACAGTCCAGCCCGAACTGCCAAGCCATGTCTTCCCTGGACCGGAAACAAACTTTCTAGGACCAGTTTCTGGCATTTCAGCCGTCTTCAGCCAGGCTTGCTTGAATCCAGTGGCAAAGTGAGCAAGGGACTCACGTCTGAGCAAACCCTGCCAACTTATGGCTAACAAAGCAAAAACCAAAGGAAATGATGGACGCAGTGTTGAACATTGCAAGCACTCACCCCCAGTCAACTCATCTGGGTTTAATCCTTCACCGTTCTTTAGCCCACTCTGCCACCCCAGTTCAGACATGGCCATATGCAAATCAGTCTGACCCTGTGCCTCATGGGAACAGTCCAGCCCGCACTGCCAAGCCATGTCTTCCCTGGACCGGAAACAAGCTTCCTAGGACCAGTTTCTGGCATTTCAGCCGTCTTCAGCCAGGCTTGCTTGAATCCAGTGGCAAAGTGAGCAAGGGACTCACGTCTGAGCCTACCCTGCCAATTTATTGTGAACAAAGCAAAAACCAAAGGAAATGATGCACAGAGTGTTGAACATTGCAAGCACTCACCCCCAGTCAACTGATCTGGGTTTAATTCATCACCGTTCTTTAGCCCACTCTGCCACCCCAGTTCAGACATGGCCATATGCAAATCAGTCTGACCCTCTGCCTCATGGGAACAGTCCAGCCCGATCTGCCAAGCCATGATTTCCCTGGACCAGAAACAAGCTTTCTAGGACCAGTTTCTGGCATTTCAGCTGTCTTCAGCCAGGCTTGCTTGAATCCAGTGGCAAAGTGAGCAAGGGACTCATGTCTGAGCATACCCTGCCAACTTATGGCGAACAAAGCAAAAACCAAAGGAAATGATGGACGCAGTGTTGAACATTGCAAGCACTCACCCCCAGTCAACTGATCTGGGTTTAATCCATCACCGTTATTTACCCCACTCTGCCACCCCAGTTCAGACATGGCCATATGCAAATCAGTCTGACCCTGTGCCTCCTGGGAACAGTCCAGCCCGAACTGCCAAGCCATGTCTTCCCTGGACTGGAAACAAGCTTCCTAGGACCGGTTTCTGGCATTTCAGCCGTCTTCAGCCATGCTTGCTTGAATCCAGTGGCAAAGTGAGCAAGGGACTCACGTGTGAGCATACCCTGCCAACTTATGGCGAACGAAGCAAAAACCAAAGGAAATGATGGACGCAGTGTTGAACATTGCAAGCACTCACCCCCAGTCAACTCATCTGGGTTTAATCCATCACCGTTCTTTAGCCCACTCTGCCACCCCAGTTCAGACATGGCCATATGCAAATCAGTCTGACCCTGTGCCTCATGGGAACAGTCCAGCCCGAACTGCCAAGCCATGTCTTCCCTGGACCGGAAACAAGCTTCCTAGGACCGGTTTCTGGCATTTCAGCCGTCTTCAGCCAGGCTTGCTTGAATCCAGTGGCAAAGTGAGCAAGGGACTCACGTCTGAGCATACCCTGCCAACTTATGGCGAACAAAGCAAAAACCAAAGGAAATGATGGACGGAGTGTTGAACATTGCAAGCACTCACCGCCAGTCAACTGATCTGGGTTTAATCCATCACCGTTCTTTAGCCCACTCTGCCACCCCAGTTCAGACATGGCCATATGTAAATCAGTCTGACCCTGTGCCTCATGGGAACAGTCCAGCCCGAACTGCCAAGCCATGTCTTCCCTGGACCGGAAACAAGCTTCCTAGGACCGGTTTCTGGCATTTCAGCCGTCTTCAGCAAGGCTTGTTTGAATCGAGTGGCAAAGTGAGCAAGGGACTCACGTCTGAGCATACCCTGCCAACTTATGGCGAACAAAGCAAAAACCAAAGGAAATGATGGACGGAGTGTTGAACATTGCAAGCACTCACCCCCAGTCAACTGATCTGGGTTTAATCCATCACCGTTCTTTAGCCCACTCTGCCACCCCAGTTCAGACATTGCCATATGCAACTCAGTCTGACCCTGTGCCTCATGGGAACAGTCCAGCCCGAACTGCCAAGCCATGTCTTCCCTGGACCGGAAACAAGCTTCCTAGGACCAGTTTCTGGCATTTGAGCTGTCTTCAGCCAGGCTTGTTTGAATCCAGTGGCAAAGTGAGCATGGGACTCACGTCTGAGCATACCCTGCCAACTTATGGCGAACAAAGCAAAAACCAAAGGAAATGATGGACGGAGTGTTAAACATTGCAAGCACTCACCCCCAGTCAACTGATCTGGGTTTAATCCATCACCGTTCTTTAGCCCACTCTGCCACCCCAGTTCAGACATGGCCATATGCAAATCAGTCTGACCCTGTTCCTCATGGGAACAGTCCAGCCCAAACTGCCAAGCCATGTCTTCCCTGGACTGGAAACAAACTTCCTAGGACCGGTTTCTGGCATTTCAGCCGTCTTCAGCCAGGCTTGCTTGAATCCAGTGGCAAAGTGAGCAAGGGACTCACGTCTGAGCAAACCCTGCCAACTTATGGTGAACAAAGCAAAAACCAAAGGAAATGATGGACGGAGTGTTGAACATTGCAAGCACTCATCCCCAGTCAACTGATCTGGGTTTAATCCATCACCGTTCTTTAGCCCACTTTGCCACCCCAGTTCAGACATGTCCATATGCAAATCAGTCTGACCCTGTGCCTCATGGGAACAGTCCAGCCCGAACTGCCAAGCCATGTCTTCCCTGGACCGGAAACAAGTTTCCTAGTACCGGTTTCTGGAATTTCAGCCGTCTTCAGCCAGGCTTGTTTTAAATCAGTGGCAAAGTGAGCAAGGAACTCACGTCTGAGCATACCCTGCCAACTTATGGCGAACAAAGCAAGAACCAAAGGAAATGATGGACGGAGTGTTGAACATAGCAAGCACTCACCCCAAGTCAACTGATCTGGGTTTAATCCATCACCGTTCTTTAGCCCACTCTGCCACCCCAGTTCAGACATAGCCATATGCAAATCGGTCTGACCCTGTGCCTCATGGGAACAGTCCAGCCCGAACTGCCAAGCCATGTCTTCCCTTGAACGGAAACAAGCTTCCTAGGACCAGTTTCTGGCATTTCAGCCGTCTTCAGCCAGGCTTGCTTGAATCCAGTGGCAAAGTGAGCAAGGAACTCACGTCTGAGCATACCCTGCCAACTTATGGCGAACAAAGCAAAAACCAAAGGAAATGATGGACGGAGTGTTGATCATTGCAAGCACTCACCCCCAGTCAACTGATCTGGGTTTAATCCATCACCGTTCTTTAGCCCACTCTGCCACCCCAGTTCAGACATGGCCATATGCAAATCAGTCTGACCCTTTGCTTCATGGGAACAGTCCAGCCCGAACTACCAAGCCATGTCTTCCCTGGACCGGAAACAAGCTTCCTAGGACCGGTTTCTGGCATTTCAGCCGTCTTCAGCCAGGCTTGCTTGAATCCAGTGGCAAAGTGAGCAAGGGACTCACGTCTGAGCATACCCTGCCAACTTATGGCGAACAAAGCAAAAACCAAAGGAAATGATGGACGGAGTGTTGAACATTGCAAGCACTCACCCCCAGTCAACTGATCTGGGTTTAATTCATCACCGTTCTTTAGCCCACTCTGCCACCCCAGTTCAGACATGGCCATATGCAAATCAGTCTGACCCTCTGCCTCATGGGAACAGTCCAGCCCGATCTGCCAAGCCATGATTTCCCTGGACCAGAAACAAGCTTTCTAGGACCAGTTTCTGGCATTTCAGCCGTCTTCAGCCAGGCTTGCTTGAATCCAGTGGCAAAGTGAGCAAGGGACTCATGTCTGAGCATACCCTGCCAACTTATGGCGAACAAAGCAAAAACCAAAGGAAATGATGGACGGAGTGTTGATCATTGCAAGCACTCACCCCCAGTCAACTGATCTGGGTTTAATCCATCACCGTTATTTACCCCACTCTGCCACCCCAGTTCAGACATGGCCATATGCAAATCAGTCTGACCCTGTGCCTCCTGGGAACAGTCCAGCCCGAACTGCCAAGCCATGTCTTCCCTGGACTGGAAACAAGCTTCCTAGGACCGGTTTCTGGCATTTCAGCCGTCTTCAGCAGTGCTTGCTTGAATCCAGTGGCAAAGTGAGCAAGGGACTCACGTCTGTGCATACCCTGCCAACTTATGGCGAACGAAGCAAAAACCAAAGGAAATGATGGACGCAGTGTTGAAGATTGCAAGCTCTCACCCCCAGTCAACTCATCTGGGTTTAATCCATCACCGTTCTTTAGCCCACTCTGCCACCCCAGTTCAGACATGGCCATATGCAAATCAGTCTGACCCTGTGCCTCATGGGAACAGTCCAGCCCGAACTGCCAATCCATGTGTTCCCTGGACCGGAAACAAGCTTCCTAGGACCGGTTTCTGGCATTTCAGCCGTCTTCAGCCAGGCTTGCTTGAATCCAGTAGCAACGTGAGCAAGGGACTCACGCCTGAGCATACCCTGCCAACTTATGGCAAACAAAGCAAAAACCAAAGGAAATGATGGACGGAGTGTTGAACATTGCAAGCACTCACCCCCAGTCAACTGATCTGGGTTTAATCCATCACCGTTCTTTAGCCCATTCTGCCACCCCAGTTCAGACATGGCCATATGCAAATCAGTCTGACCCTGTACCTCATGGGAACAGTCCAGCCCGAACTGCCAAGCCATGTCTTCCCTGGACTGGAAACAAGCTTTCTAGGACCGGTTTCTGGCATTTCAGCTGTCTTCAGCCAGGCTTACTTGAATCCAGTGGCAAAGTGAGCAAGGGATTCACGTCTGAGCATACCCTGCCAACTTATGGTGAACAAAGCAAAAATCAAAGGAAATGATGGATGCAGTGTTGAACATTGCAAGCACTCACCCCCAGTCAACTCATCTGGATTTAATCCATCACCGTTCTTTAGCCCTCTCTGCCACCCCAGTTCAGACATGGCCATATGCAAATCAGTCTGACCCTGTGCCTCATGGGAACAGTCCAGCCCGAACTGCCAACCCATGTCTTCCCTGGACCAGAAACAAGCTTCCTAGGACCGGTTTCTGGCATTTCAGCCGTCTTCAGCCATGCGTGCTTGAATCCAGTGGCAAAGTGAGCAAGGGACTGACGTCTGAGCATACTCTGCCATCTTATTGCGAACAAAGCAAAAACCAAAGGAATTGATGGACGCAGTGTTGAACATTGCAAGCTCTCACCCCCAGTCAACTCATCTGGGTTTAATCCATCACCGTTCTTTAGCCCACTCTGCCACCCCAGTTCAGACATGGCCATATGCAAATCAGTCTGACCCTGTGCCTCATGGGAACAGTCCAGCCCGAACTGCCAATCCATGTGTTCCCTGGACCGGAAACAAGCTTCCTAGGACCGGTTTCTGGCATTTCAGCCGTCTTCAGCCAGGCTTGCTTGAATCCAGTAGCAACGTGAGCAAGGGACTCACGCCTGAGCATACCCTGCCAACTTATGGCAAACAAAGCAAAAACCAAAGGAAATGATGGACGGAGTGTTGAACATTGCAAGCACTCACCCCCAGTCAACTGATCTGGGTTTAATCCATCACCGTTCTTTAGCCCATTCTGCCACCCCAGTTCAGACATGGCCATATGCAAATCACTCTGACCCTGTACCTCATGGGAACAGTCCAGCCCGAACTGCCAAGCCATGTCTTCCCTGGACTGGAAACAAGCTTTCTAGGACCGGTTTCTGGCATTTCAGCTGTCTTCAGCCAGGCTTGCTTGAATCCAGTGGCAAAGTGAGCAAGGGATTCACGTCTGAGCATACCCTGCCAACTTATGGTGAACAAAGCAAAAATCAAAGGAAATGATGGATGCAGTGTTGAACATTGCAAGCACTCACCCCCAGTCAACTCATCTGGATTTAATCCATCACCGTTCTTTAGCCCTCTCTGCCACCCCAGTTCAGACATGGCCATATGCAAATCAGTCTGACCCTGTGCCTCATGGGAACAGTCCAGCCCGAACTGCCAACCCATGTCTTCCCTGGACCAGAAACAAGCTTCCTAGGACCGGTTTCTGGCATTTCAGCCGTCTTCAGCCATGCGTGCTTGAATCCAGTGGCAAAGTGAGCAAGGGACTGACGTCTGAGCATACTCTGCCATCTTATTGCGAACAAAGCAAAAACCAAAGGAATTGATGGACGCAGTGTTGAACATTGCAAGCACTCACCCCCAGTCAACTGATCTGGGTTTAATCCATCAGCGTTCTTTAGCCCACTCTTCCACCCCAGTTCAGACATGGCCATATGCAAATCAGTCTGACGCTGTACCTCATGGGAACAGTCCAGCCCGAACTGCCAAGCCATGTCTTCCCTGGACCGGAAACAAGCTTCCTAGTACCGGTTTCTGGCATTTCAGCCGTCTTCAGCCAGGCTTGCTTGAAACCAGTGGCAAAGTGAGCAAGGAACTCACGTCTGAGCATACCCTGCCAACTTATGGCGAACAAAGCAAGAACCAAAGGAAATGATGGACGGAGTGTTGAACATAGCAAGCACTCACCCCCAGTCAACTGATCTGTTTTTAATCCATCACCGTTCTTTAGCCCACTCTGCCACCCCAGTTCAGACATGGCTATATGCAAATCAGTCTGACCCTGTGCCTCATGGGAACAGTCCAGCCCGAACTGCCACGCCATGTATTCCCTGGACCGGAAACAAGCTTTCTAGGACCAGTTTCTGGCATTTCAGCCGTCTTCAGCCAGGCTTGCTTGAATCCAGTGGCAAAGTGAGCAAGGGACTCACGTCTGAACATACCCTGCCAACTTATGGCGAACAAAGCAAAAACCAAAGGAAATGATGGACGCAGTGTTGAACATTGCAAGCACTCACCCCCAGTCAACTGATCTGGGTTTAATTCATCACCGTTCTTTAGCCCACTCTGCCACCCTAGTTCAGACATGGCCATATGCAAATCAGTCTGACTCTCTGCCTCATGGGAACAGTCCAGCCCGAACTGCCAAGCCATGTCTTCCCTGGACCGGAAACAAACTTTCTAGGACCAGTTTCTGGCATTTCAGCCGTCTTCAGCCAGGCTTGCTTGAATCCAGTGGCAAAGTGAGCAAGGGACTCACGTCTGAGCATACCCTGCCAACTTATGGCGAACAAAGCAAAAACCAAAGGAAATGATGGACGCAGTTTTGAACATTGCAAGCACTCACCCCCAGTCAACTGATCTGGGTTTAATCCATCACCGTTCTTTAGCCCACTCTGCCACCCCAGTTCAGACATGGCCATAGGCAAATCAGTCTGACCCTGTGCCTCCTGGGAACAGTCCAACCTGAACTGCCAAGCCATGTCTTCCCTGGACTGGAAACAAGCATCCTAGGACAGGTTTCTGGCATTTCAGCCGTCTTCAGCCATGCTTGCTTGAATCCAGTGGCAAAGTGAGCAAGGGACTCACGTCTGAGCAAACCCTGCCAACTTATGGCTAACAAAGCAAAAACCAAAGGAAATGATGGATGCAGTGTTGAACATTGCAAGCACTCACCCCCAGTCAACTCATCTGGGTTTAATCCTTCACCGTTCTTTAGCCCACTCTGCCACCCCAGTTCAGACATGGCCATATGCAAATCAGTCTGACCCTGTGCCTCATGGGAACAGTCCAGCCCGAACTGCCAAGCCATGTCTTCCCTGGACCGGAAACAAGCTTCCTAGGACCAGTTTCTGGCATTTCAGCCGTCTTCAGCCAGGCTTGCTTGAATCCAGTGGCAAAGTGAGCAAGGGACTCACGTCTGAGCATACCCTGCCAATTTATTGCGAACAAAGCAAAAACCAAAGGAAATGATGCACGGAGTGTTGAACATTGCAAGCACTCACCCCCAGTCAACTGATCTGGGTTTAATTCATCACCGTTCTTTAGCCCACTCTGCCACCCCAGTTCAGACATGGCCATATGCAAATCAGTCTGACCCTCTGCCTCATGGGAACAGTCCAGCCCGATCTGCCAAGCCATGATTTCCCTGGACCAGAAACAAGCTTTCTAGGACCAGTTTCTGGCATTTCAGCTGTCTTCAGCCAGGCTTGCTTGAATCCAGTGGCAAAGTGAGCAAGGGACTCATGTCTGAGCATACCCTGCCAACTTATGGCGAACAAAGCAAAAACCAAAGGAAATGAGGGACGCAGTGTTGAACATTGCAAGCACTCACCCCCAGTCAACTGATCTGGGTTTAATCCATCACCGTTATTTACCCCACTCTGCCACCCCAGTTCAGACATGGCCATATGCAAATCAGTTTGACCCTGTGCCTCCTGGGAACAGTCCAGCCCGAACTGCCAAGCCATGTCTTCCCTGGACTGGAAACAAGCTTCCTAGGACCGGTTTCTGGCATTTCAGCCGTCTTCAGCCATGCTTGCTTGAATCCAGTGGCAAAGTGAGCAAGGGACTCACGTCTGAGCATACCCTGCCAACTTATGCGAACGAAGCAAAAACCAAAGGAAATGATGGACGCAGTGTTGAACATTGCAAGCACTCACCCCCAGTCAACTCATCTGGGTTTAATCCATCACCGTTCTTTAGCCCACTCTGCCACCCCAGTTCAGACATGGCCATATGCAAATCAGTCTGACCCTGTGCCTCATGGGAACAGTCCAGCCCGAACTGCCAAGCCATGTCTTCCCTGGACCGGAAACAAGCTTCCTAGGACCGGTTTCTGGCATTTCAGCCGTCTTCAGCCAGGCTTGTTTGAAACCAGTGGCAAAGTGAGCAAGGGACTCACGTCTGAGCATACCCTGCCAACTTATGGCGAACAAAGCAAAAACCAAAGGAAATGATGGACGGAGTGTTAAACATTGCAAGCACTCACCCCCAGTCAACTGATCTGGGTTTAATCCATCACCGTTCTTTAGCCCACTCTGCCACCCCAGTTCAGACATGGCCATATGCAAATCAGTCTGACCCTGTTCCTCATGGGAACAGTCCAGCCCAAACTGCCAAGCCATGTCTTCCCTGGACTGGAAACAAGCTTCCTAGGACCGGTTTCTGGCATTTCAGCCGTCTTCAGCCAGGCTTGCTTGAATCCAGTGGCAAAGTGAGCAAGGGACTCACGTCTGAGCATACCCTGCCAACTTATGGCGAACAAAGCAAAAACCAAAGGAAATGATGGACGGAGTGTTGAACATTGCAAGCACTCATCCCCAGTCAACTGATCTGGGTTTAATCCATCACCGTTCTTTAGCCCACTTTGCCACCCCAGTTCAGACATGTCCATATGCAAATCAGTCTGACCCTGTGCCTCATGGGAACAGTCCAGCCCGAACTGCCAAGCCATGTCTTCCCTGGACCGGAAACAAGTTTCCTAGTCCTGGTTTCTGGCATTTCAGCCGTCTTCATCCAGGCTTGTTTTAAATCAGTGGCAAAGTGAGCAAGGAACTCACGTCTGAGCATACCCTGCCAACTTATGGCGAACAAAGCAAGAACCAAAGGAAATGATGGACGGAGTATTGAACATAGCAAGCACTCACCCCAAGTCAACTGATCTGGGTTTAATCCATCACCGTTCTTTAGCCCACTCTGCCACCCCAGTTCAGACATAGCCATATGCAAATCGGTCTGACCCTGTGCCTCATGGGAACAGTCCAGCCCGACCTGCCAAGCCATGTCTTCCCTTGACCGGAAACAAGCTTCCTAGGACCAGTTTCTGGCATTTCAGCCGTCTTCAGCCAGGCTTGCTTGAATCCAGTGGCAAAGTGAGCAAGGGACTCACGTCTGAGCATACCCTGCCAACTTATGGCGAACAAAGCAAAAACCAAAGGAAATGATGGACGGAGTGTTGATCATTGCAAGCACTCACCCCCAGTCAACTGATCTGGGTTTAATCCATCACCGTTCTTTAGCCCACTCTGCCACCCCAGTTCAGACATGGCCATATGCAAATCAGTCTGACTCTTTGCTTCATGGGAACAGTCCAGCCCGAACTACCAAGCCATGTCTTCCCTGGACCGGAAACAAGCTTCCTAGGACCGGTTTCTGGCATTTCAGCCGTCTTCAGCCATGCTTGCTTGAATCCAGTGGCAAAGTGAGCAAGGGACTCACGTCTGAGCATACCCTGCCAACTTAGGGGAACAAAGCAAAAACCAAAGGAAATGATGGACGGAGTGTTGAACATTGCAAGCACTCACCCCCAGTCAACTGATCTGGGTTTAATCCATCACCGTTCTTTAGCCCACTCTGTCACCCCAGTTCAGACATGGCCATATGCAAATCAGTCTGACCCTGTGCCTCATGGGAACAGTCCAGCCCAAACTGCCAAGCCATGTCTTCCCTGGACCTGAAACAAGCTTCCTAGGACCTGTTTCTGGCATTTCAGCCGTCTTCAGCCAGGCTTGTTTGAATCCAGTGGCAAAGTGAGCAAGGGACTCACGTCTGAGCATACCCTGCCAACTTATGGCGAACAAAGCAAAAACCAATGGAAATGATGGACGGAGTGTTGAACATTGCAAGCACTCACCCCCAGTCAACTCATCTGGGTTTAATCCATCACCGTTCTTTAGCCCACTCTGCCACCCCAGTTCAAACATGGCCATATGCAAATCAGTCTGACCCTGTGCCTCATGGGAGCAGTCCAGCCCGAACTGCCAAGCCATATTTTCCCTGGACCGGAAACAAGCTTCCTAGGACCGGTTTCTGGCATTTCAGCCGTCTTCAGCCAGGCTTGCTTGAATCCAGTGGCAAAGTGAGCAAGGGACTCACGTCTGAGCATACCCTGCCAACTTATGGCGAACAAAGCAAAAACCAAAGGAAATGATGGACGGATTGTTGAACATTGCAAGCACTCACCCCCAGTCAACTGATCTGGGTTTAATCCATCACCGTTCTTTAGCCCACTCTGCCACCCCAGTTCAGACATGGCCATATGCAAATCAGTCTGACCCTGTGCCTCATGGGAACAGTCCAGCCCGAACTGCCAAGCCATGTATTCCCTGGACCGGAAACAAGCTTCCTAGGACCAGTTTCTGGCATTTGAGCTGTCTTCAGCCAGGCTTGTTTGAATCCAGTGGCAAAGTGAGCAAGGGACTCACGTCTGAGCATACCCTGCAAATTTATGGCGAACAAAGCAAAAACCAAAGGAAAGGATGGACGGAGTGTTAAACATTGCAAGCACTCACCCCCAGTCAACTGATCTGGATTTAATCCATCACCGTTCTTTAGCCAACTCTGCCACCCCAGTTCAGACATGGCCATATGCATATCAGTCTGACCCTGTTCCTCCTGGGAATAGTCCAGCCCAAACTGCCAAGCCATGTCTTCCCTGGACCGGAAACAAGCTTCCTAGGACCAGTTTCTGGCATTTCAGCCGTCTTCAGCCAGGCTTGCTTGAATCCAGTGGCAAAGTGAGCAAGGGACTCACGTCTGAGCATACCCTGCCAACTTATGGCGAACAAAGCAAAAACCAAAGGAAATGATGGACGGAGTGTTGATCATTGCAAGCACTCACCCCCAGTCAACTGATCTTGGTTTAATCCATCACCGTTCTTTAGCCCACTCTGCCACCCCAGTTCAGACATGGCCATATGCAAATCAGTCTGACCCTTTGCTTCATGGGAACAGTCCAGCCCGAACTACCAAGCCATGTCTTCCCTGGACCGGAAACAAGCGTCCTAGGACCGGTTTCTGGCATTTCAGCCGTCTTCAGCCAGGCTTGCTTGAATCCAGTGGCAAAGTGAGCAAGGGACTCACGTCTGAGCATACACTGCCATCTTATGGCGAACAAAGCAAAAACCAAAGGAATTGATGGACGCAGTGTTGAACATTGCAAGCACTCACCCCCAGTCAACTGATCTGGGTTTAATCCACCACCGTTCTTTAGCCCACTCTGCCACCCCAGTTCAGACATGGCCATATGCAAATCAGTCTGACCCTGTGCCTCATGGGAACAGTCCAGCCCAAACTGCCAACCCATGTCTTCCCTGGACCAGAAACAAGCTTCCTAGGACCGGTTTCTGGCATTTCAGCCGTCTTCAGCCATGCTTGCTTGAATCCAGTGGCAAAGTGAGCAAGGGACTCACGTCTGAGCATACCCTGCCAACTTATGGCTAACAAAGCAAAAACCAAAGGAAATGATGGACGCAGTGTTGAACATTGCAAGCACTCACCCCCAGTCAACTGATCTGGATTTAATCCATCACCGTTCTTTAGCCCACTCTGCCACCCCAGTTCAGACATGGCCATATGCATATCAGTCTGACCCTGTTCCTCCTGGGAACAGTCCAGCCCAAACTGCCAAGCCATGTCTTCCCTGGACCGGAAACAAACTTTCTAGGACCGGTTTCTGGCATTTCAGCCGTCTTCAGCCATGCTTGCTTGAATCCAGTGGCAAAGTGAGCAAGGGACTCACGTCTGAGCATACCCTGCCAACTTATGGCTAACAAAGCAAAAACCAAAGGAAATGATGGACGCAGTGTTGAACATTGCAAGCACTCACCCCCAGTCAACTGATCTGGATTTAATCCATCACCGTTCTTTAGCCCACTCTGCCACCCCAGTTCAGACATGGCCATATGCATATCAGTCTGACCCTGTTCCTCCTGGGAACAGTCCAGCCCAAACTGCCAAGCCATGTCTTCCCTGGACCGGAAACAAGCTTCCTAGGACCAGTTTCTGGCATTTCAGCCGTCTTCAGCCAGGCTTGCTTGAATCCAGTGGCAAAGTGAGCAAGGGACTCACGTCTGAGCAAACCCTGCCAACTTATGGCTAACAAAGCAAAAACCAAAGGAAATGATGGATGCAGTGTTGAACATTGCAAGCACTCACCCCCAGTCAACTCATCTGGGTTTAATCCTTCACCGTTCTTTAGCCCACTCTGCCACCCCAGTTCAGACATGGCCATATGCAAATCAGTCTGACCCTGTGCCTCATGGGAACAGTCCAGCCCGAACTGCCAAGCCATGTCTTCCCTGGACCGGAAACAAGCTTCCTAGGACCAGTTTCTGGCATTTCAGCCGTCTTCATCCAGGCTTGTTTTAAATCAGTGGCAAAGTGAGCAAGGAACTCACGTCTGAGCATACCCTGCCAACTTACGGCGAACAAAGCAAGAACCAAAGGAAATGATGGACGGAGTATTGAACATAGCAAGCACTCACCCCAAGTCAACTGATCTGGGTTTAATCCATCACCGTTCTTTAGCCCACTCTGCCACCCCAGTTCAGACATAGCCATATGCAAATCGGTCTGACCCTGTGCCTCATGGGAACAGTCCAGCCCGACCTGCCAAGCCATGTCTTCCCTTGACCGGAAACAAGCTTCCTAGGACCAGTTTCTGGCATTTCAGCCGTCTTCAGCCAGGCTTGCTTGAATCCAGTGGCAAAGTGAGCAAGGGACTCACGTCTGAGCATACCCTGCCAACTTATGGCGAACAAAGCAAAAACCAAAGGAAATGATGGACGGAGTGTTGATCATTGCAAGCACTCACCCCCAGTCAACTGATCTGGGTTTAATCCATCACCGTTCTTTAGCCCACTCTGCCACCCCAGTTCAGACATGGCCATATGCAAATCAGTCTGACCCTTTGCTTCATGGGAACAGTCCAGCCCGAACTACCAAGCCATGTCTTCCCTGGACCGGAAACAAGCTTCCTAGGACCGGTTTCTGGCATTTCAGCCGTCTTCAGCCATGCTTGCTTGAATCCAGTGGCAAAGTGAGCAAGGGACTCACGTCTGAGCATACCCTGCCAACTTAGGGCGAACAAAGCAAAAACCAAAGGAAATGATGGACGGAGTGTTGAACATTGCAAGCACTCACCCCCAGTCAACTGATCTGGGTTTAATCCATCACCGTTCTTTAGCCCACTCTGTCACCCCAGTTCAGACATGGCCATATGCAAATCAGTCTGACCCTGTGCCTCATGGGAACAGTCCAGCCCAAACTGCCAAGCCATGTCTTCCCTGGACCTGAAACAAGCTTCCTAGGACCTGTTTCTGGCATTTCAGCCGTCTTCAGCCAGGCTTGTTTGAATCCAGTGGCAAAGTGAGCAAGGGACTCACGTCTGAGCATACCCTGCCAACTTATGGCGAACAAAGCAAAAACCAATGGAAATGATGGACGGAGTGTTGAACATTGCAAGCACTCACCCCCAGTCAACTGATCTGGGTTTAATCCATCACCGTTCTTTAGCCCACTCTGCCACCCCAGTTCAAACATGGCCATATGCAAATCAGTCTGACCCTGTGCCTCATGGGAGCAGTCCAGCCCGAACTGCCAAGCCATATTTTCCCTGGACCGGAAACAAGCTTCCTAGGACCGGTTTCTGGCATTTCAGCCGTCTTCAGCCAGGCTTGCTTGAATCCAGTGGCAAAGTGAGCAAGGGACTCACGTCTGAGCATACCCTGCCAACTTATGGCGAACAAAGCAAAAACCAAAGGAAATGATGGACGGATTGTTGAACATTGCAAGCACTCACCCCCAGTCAACTGATCTGGGTTTAATCCATCACCGTTCTTTAGCCCACTCTGCCACCCCAGTTCAGACATGGCCATATGCAAATCAGTCTGACCCTGTGCCTCATGGGAACAGTCCAGCCCGAACTGCCAAGCCATGTATTCCCTGGACCGGAAACAAGCTTCCTAGGACCAGTTTCTGGCATTTGAGCTGTCTTCAGCCAGGCTTGTTTGAATCCAGTGGCAAAGTGAGCAAGGGACTCACGTCTGAGCATACCCTGCAAATTTATGGCGAACAAAGCAAAAACCAAAGGAAAGGATGGACGGAGTGTTAAACATTGCAAGCACTCACCCCCAGTCAACTGATCTGGATTTAATCCATCACCGTTCTTTAGCCAACTCTGCCACCCCAGTTCAGACATGGCCATATGCATATCAGTCTGACCCTGTTCCTCCTGGGAATAGTCCAGCCCAAACTGCCAAGCCATGTCTTCCCTGGACCGGAAACAAGCTTCCTAGGACCAGTTTCTGGCATTTCAGCCGTCTTCAGCCAGGCTTGCTTGAATCCAGTGGCAAAGTGAGCAAGGGACTCACGTCTGAGCATACCCTGCCAACTTATGGCGAACAAAGCAAAAACCAAAGGAAATGATGGACGGAGTGTTGATCATTGCAAGCACTCACCCCCAGTCAACTGATCTTGGTTTAATCCATCACCGTTCTTTAGCCCACTCTGCCACCCCAGTTCAGACATGGCCATATGCATATCAGTCTGACCCTGTTCCTCCTGGGAACAGTCCAGCCCAAACTGCCAAGCCATGTCTTCCCTGGACCGGAAACAAGCTTCCTAGGACCAGTTTCTGGCATTTCAGCCGTCTTCAGCCAGGCTTGCTTGAATCCAGTGGCAAAGTGAGCAAGGGACTCACGTCTGAGCAAACCCTGCCAACTTATGGCTAACAAAGCAAAAACCAAAGGAAATGATGGATGCAGTGTTGAACATTGCAAGCACTCACCCCCAGTCAACTCATCTGGGTTTAATCCTTCACCGTTCTTTAGCCCACTCTGCCACCCCAGTTCAGACATGGCCATATGCAAATCAGTCTGACCCTGTGCCTCATGGGAACAGTCCAGCCCGAACTGCCAAGCCATGTCTTCCCTGGACCGGAAACAAGCTTCCTAGGACCAGTTTCTGGCATTTCAGCCGTCTTCAGCCAGGCTTGCTTGAATCCAGTGGCAAAGTGAGCAAGGGACTCACGTCTGAGCATACCCTGCCAATTTATTGCGAACAAAGCAAAAACCAAAGGAAATGATGCACGGAGTGTTGAACATTGCAAGCACTCACCCCCAGTCAACTGATCTGGGTTTAATTCATCACCGTTCTTTAGCCCACTCTGCCACCCCAGTTCAGACATGGCCATATGCAAATCAGTCTGACCCTCTGCCTCATGGGAACAGTCCAGCCCGATCTGCCAAGCCATGATTTCCCTGGACCAGAAACAAGCTTTCTAGGACCAGTTTCTGGCATTTCAGCTGTCTTCAGCCAGGCTTGCTTGAATCCAGTGGCAAAGTGAGCAAGGGACTCATGTCTGAGCATACCCTGCCAACTTATGGCGAACAAAGCAAAAACCAAAGGAAATGAGGGACGCAGTGTTGAACATTGCAAGCACTCACCCCCAGTCAACTGATCTGGGTTTAATCCATCACCGTTATTTACCCCACTCTGCCACCCCAGTTCAGACATGGCCATATGCAAATCAGTTTGACCCTGTGCCTCCTGGGAACAGTCCAGCCCGAACTGCCAAGCCATGTCTTCCCTGGACTGGAAACAAGCTTCCTAGGACCGGTTTCTGGCATTTCAGCCGTCTTCAGCCATGCTTGCTTGAATCCAGTGGCAAAGTGAGCAAGGGACTCACGTCTGAGCATACCCTGCCAACTTATGGCGAACGAAGCAAAAACCAAAGGAAATGATGGACGCAGTGTTGAACATTGCAAGCACTCACCCCCAGTCAACTCATCTGGGTTTAATCCATCACCGTTCTTTAGCCCACTCTGCCACCCCAGTTCAGACATGGCCATATGCAAATCAGTCTGACCCTGTGCCTCATGGGAACAGTCCAGCCCGAACTGCCAAGCCATGTCTTCCCTGGACCGGAAACAAGCTTCCTAGGACCGGTTTCTGGCATTTCAGCCGTCTTCAGCCAGGCTTGCTTGAATCCAGTGGCAAAGTGAGCAAGGGACTCACGTCTGAGCATACCCTGCCAACTTATGGCGAACAAAGCAAAAACCAAAGGAAATGATGGACGGAGTGTTGAACATTGCAAGCACTCACCGCCAGTCAACTGATCTGGGTTTAATCCATCACCGTTCTTTAGCCCACTCTGCCACCCCAGTTCAGACATGGCCATATGCAAATCAGTCTGACCCTGTGCCTCATGGGAACAGTCCAGCCCGAACTGCCAAGCCATGTCTTCCCTGGACCGGAAACAAGCTTCCTAGGACCAGTTTCTGGCATTTCAGCCGTCTTCAGCAAGGCTTGTTTGAATCCAGTGGCAAAGTGAGCAAGGGACTCACGTCTGAGCATACCCTGCCAACTTATGGCGAACAAAGCAAAAACCAAAGGAAATGATGGACGGAGTGTTGAACATTGCAAGCACTCACCGCCAGTCAACTGATCTGGGTTTAATCCATCACCGTTCTTTAGCCCACTCTGCCACCCCAGTTCAGACATTGCCATATGCAACTCAGTCTGACCCTGTGCCTCATGGGAACAGTCCAGCCCGAACTGCCAAGCCATGTCTTCCCTGGACCGGAAACAAACTTCCTAGGACCAGTTTCTGGCATTTGAGCTGTCTTCAGCCAGGCTTGTTTGAAACCAGTGGCAAAGTGAGCAAGGGACTCACGTCTGAGCATACCCTGCCAACTTATGGCGAACAAAGCAAAAACCAAAGGAAATGATGGACGGAGTGTTAAACATTGCAAGCACTCACCCCCAGTCAACTGATCTGGGTTTAATCCATCACCGTTCTTTAGCCCACTCTGCCACCCCAGTTCAGACATGGCCATATGCAAATCAGTCTGACCCTGTTCCTCATGGGAACAGTCCAGCCCAAACTGCCAAGCCATGTCTTCCCTGGACTGGAAACAAGCTTCCTAGGACCGGTTTCTGGCATTTCAGCCGTCTTCAGCCAGGCTTGCTTGAATCCAGTGGCAAAGTGAGCAAGGGACTCACGTCTGAGCATACCCTGCCAACTTATGGTGAACAAAGCAAAAACCAAAGGAAATGATGGACGGAGTGTTGAACATTGCAAGCACTCATCCCCAGTCAACTGATCTGGGTTTAATCCATCACCGTTCTTTAGCCCACTTTGCCACCCCAGTTCAGACATGTCCATATGCAAATCAGTCTGACCCTGTGCCTCATGGGAACAGTCCAGCCCGAACTGCCAAGCCATGTCTTCCCTGGACCGGAAACAAGTTTCCTAGTCCTGGTTTCTGGCATTTCAGCCGTCTTCATCCAGGCTTGTTTTAAATCAGTGGCAAAGTGAGCAAGGAACTCACGTCTGAGCATACCCCGCCAACTTATGGCGAACAAAGCAAGAACCAAAGGAAATGATGGACGGAGTATTGAACATAGCAAGCACTCACCCCAAGTCAACTGATCTGGGTTTAATCCATCACCGTTCTTTAGCCCACTCTGCCACCCCAGTTCAGACATAGCCATATGCAAATCGGTCTGACCCTGTGCCTCATGGGAACAGTCCAGCCCGACCTGCCAAGCCATGTCTTCCCTTGACCGGAAACAAGCTTCCTAGGACCAGTTTCTGGCATTTCAGCCGTCTTCAGCCAGGCTTGCTTGAATCCAGTGGCAAAGTGAGCAAGGGACTCACGTCTGAGCATACCCTGCCAACTTATGGCGAACAAAGCAAAAACCAAAGGAAATGATGGACGGAGTGTTGATCATTGCAAGCACTCACCCCCAGTCAACTGATCTGGGTTTAATCCATCACCGTTCTTTAGCCCACTCTGCCACCCCAGTTCAGACATGGCCATATGCAAATCAGTCTGACCCTTTGCTTCATGGGAACAGTCCAGCCCGAACTACCAAGCCATGTCTTCCCTGGACCGGAAACAAGCTTCCTAGGACCGGTTTCTGGCATTTCAGCCGTCTTCAGCCATGCTTGCTTGAATCCAGTGGCAAAGTGAGCAAGGGACTCACGTCTGAGCATACCCTGCCAACTTATGGCGAACAAAGCAAAAACCAAAGGAAATGATGGACGGATTGTTGAACATTGCAAGCACTCACCCCCAGTCAACTGATCTGGGTTTAATCCATCACCGTTCTTTAGCCCACTCTGCCACCCCAGTTCAGACATGGCCATATGCAAATCAGTCTGACCCTGTGCCTCATGGGAACAGTCCAGCCCGAACTGCCAAGCCATGTATTCCCTGGACCGGAAACAAGCTTCCTAGGACCAGTTTCTGGCATTTGAGCTGTCTTCAGCCAGGCTTGTTTGAATCCAGTGGCAAAGTGAGCAAGGGACTCACGTCTGAGCATACCCTGCAAATTTATGGCGAACAAAGCAAAAACCAAAGGAAAGGATGGACGGAGTGTTAAACATTGCAAGCACTCACCCCCAGTCAACTGATCTGGATTTAATCCATCACCGTTCTTTAGCCAACTCTGCCACCCCAGTTCAGACATGGCCATATGCATATCAGTCTGACCCTGTTCCTCCTGGGAATAGTCCAGCCCAAACTGCCAAGCCATGTCTTCCCTGGACCGGAAACAAGCTTCCTAGGACCAGTTTCTGGCATTTCAGCCGTCTTCAGCCAGGCTTGCTTGAATCCAGTGGCAAAGTGAGCAAGGGACTCACGTCTGAGCATACCCTGCCAACTTATGGCGAACAAAGCAAAAACCAAAGGAAATGATGGACGGAGTGTTGATCATTGCAAGCACTCACCCCCAGTCAACTGATCTTGGTTTAATCCATCACCGTTCTTTAGCCCACTCTGCCACCCCAGTTCAGACATGGCCATATGCAAATCAGTCTGACCCTTTGCTTCATGGGAACAGTCCAGCCCGAACTACCAAGCCATGTCTTCCCTGGACCGGAAACAAGCTTCCTAGGACCGGTTTCTGGCATTTCAGCCGTCTTCAGCCAGGCTTGCTTGAATCCAGTGGCAAAGTGAGCAAGGGACTCACGTCTGAGCATACACTGCCATCTTATGGCGAACAAAGCAAAAACCAAAGGAATTGATGGACGCAGTGTTGAACATTGCAAGCACTCACCCCCAGTCAACTGATCTGGGTTTAATCCACCACCGTTCTTTAGCCCACTCTGCCACCCCAGTTCAGACATGGCCATATGCAAATCAGTCTGACCCTGTGCCTCATGGGAACAGCCCAGCCCGAACTGCCAACCCATGTCTTCCCTGGACCAGAAACAAGCTTCCTAGGACCGGTTTCTGGCATTTCAGCCGTCTTCAGCCATGCTTGCTTGAATCCAGTGGCAAAGTGAGCAAGGGACTCACGTCTGAGCATACCCTGCCAACTTATGGCTAACAAAGCAAAAACCAAAGGAAATGATGGACGCAGTGTTGAACATTGCAAGCACTCACCCCCAGTCAACTGATCTGGATTTAATCCATCACCGTTCTTTAGCCCACTCTGCCACCCCAGTTCAGACATGGCCATATGCATATCAGTCTGACCCTGTTCCTCCTGGGAACAGTCCAGCCCAAACTGCCAAGCCATGTCTTCCCTGGACCGGAAACAAGCTTCCTAGGACCAGTTTCTGGCATTTCAGCCGTCTTCAGCCAGGCTTGCTTGAATCCAGTGGCAAAGTGAGCAAGGGACTCACGTCTGAGCATACCCTGCCAACTTATGGCGAACAAAGCAAAAACCAAAGGAAATGATGGACGGAGTGTTGATCATTGCAAGCACTCACCCCCAGTCAACTGATCTTGGTTTAATCTATCACCGTTCTTTAGCCCACTCTGCCACCCCAGTTCAGACATGGCCATATGCAAATCAGTCTGACCCTTTGCTTCATGGGAACAGTCCAGCCCGAACTACCAAGCCATGTCTTCCCTGGACCGGAAACAAGCTTCCTAGGACCGGTTTCTGGCATTTCAGCCGTCTTCAGCCAGGCTTGCTAGAATCCAGTGGCAAAGTGAGCAAGGGACTCACGTCTGAGCATACACTGCCATCTTATGGCGAACAAAGCAAAAACCAAAGGAATTGATGGACGCAGTGTTGAACATTGCAAGCACTCACCCCCAGTCAACTGATCTGGGTTTAATCCATCACCGTTCTTTAGCCCACTCTGCCACCCCAGTTCAGACATGGCCATATGCAAATCAGTCTGACCCTGTGCCTCATGGGAACAGTCCAGCCCGAACTGCCAACCCATGTCTTCCCTGGACCAGAAACAAGCTTCCTAGGACCGGTTTCTGGCATTTCAGCTGTCTTCAGCCATGCTTGCTTGAATCCAGTGGCAAAGTGAGCAAGGGACTCACGTCTGAGCATACCCTGCCAACTTATGGCGAACGAAGCAAAAACCAAAGGAAATGATGGACGGAGTGTTGAACATTGCAAGCACTCACCCCCAGTCAACTGATCTGGGTTTAATCCATCACCGTTCTTTAGCCCACTCTGCCACCCCAGTTCAAACATGGCCATATGCAAATCAGTCTGACCCTGTGCCTCATGGGAACAGTCCAGCCCGAACTGCCAAGCCATATTTTCCCTGGACCGGATACAAGCTTCCTAGGACCGGTTTCTGGCATTTCAGCCGTCTTCAGCCAGGCTTGCTTGAATCCAGTGGCAAAGTGAGCAAGGGACTCACGTCTGAGCATACCCTGCCAACTTATGGCGAACGAAGCAAAAACCAAAGGAAATGATGGACGCAGTGTTGAACATTGCAAGCTCTCACCCCCAGTCAACTCATCTGGGTTTAATCCATCACCGTTCTTTAGCCCACTCTGCCACCCCAGTTCAGACATGGCCATATGCAAATCAGTCTGACCCTGTGCCTCATAGGAACAGTCCAGCCCGAACTGCCAATCCATGTCTGCCCTGGACCGGAAACAAGCTTCCTAGGACCGGTTTCTGGCATTTCAGCCGTCTTCAGCCAGGCTTGCTTGAATCCAGTAGCAACGTGAGCAAGGGACTCACGCCTGAGCATACCCTGCCAACTAATGGCAAACAAAGCAAAAACCAAAGGAAATGATGGACGGAGTGTTGAACATTGCAAGCACTCACCCCCAGTCAACTGATCTGGGTTTAATCCATCACCGTTCTTTAGCCCATTCTGCCACCCCAGTTCAGACATGGCCATATGCAAATCAGTCTGACCCTGTACCTCATGGCAACAGTCCAGCCCGAACTGCCAAGCCATGTCTTCCCTGGACCGGAAACAAGCTTTCTAGGACCGGTTTCTGGCATTTCAGCTGTCTTCAGCCAGGCTTGCTTGAATCCAGTGGCAAAGTGAGCAAGGGACTCACGTCTGAGCATACCCTGCCAACTTATGGTGAACAAAGCAAAAATCAAAGGAAATGATGGACGCAGTGTTGAACATTGCAAGCACTCACCCCCAGTAAACTCATCTGGATTTAATCCATCACCGTTCTTTAGCCCTCTCTGCCACCCCAGTTCAGACATGGCCATATGCAAATCAGTCTGACCCTGTGCCTCATGGGAACAGTCCAGCCCGAACTGCCAACCCATGTCTTCCCTGGACCAGAAACAAGCTTCCTAGGACCGGTTTCTGGCATTTCAGCCGTCTTCAGCCATGCTTGCTTGAATCCAGTGGCAAAGTGAGCAAGGGACTCACGTCTGAGCATACTCTGCCATCTTATGGCGAACAAAGCAAAAACCAAAGGAATTGATGGACGCAGTGTTGAACATTGCAAGCACTCACCCCCAGTCAACTGATCTGGGTTTAATCCATCAGCGTTCTTTAGCCCACTCTGCCACCCCAGTTCAGACATGGCCATATGCAAATCAGTCTGACACTGTACCTCATGGGAACAGTCCAGCCCGAACTGCCAAGCCATGTCTTCCCTGGACCGGAAACAAGCTTCCTAGTACCGGTTTCTGGCATTTCAGCCGTCTTCAGCCAGGCTTGATTGAAACCATTGGCAAAGTGAGCAAGGAACTCACGTCTGAGCATACCCTGCCAACTTATGGCGAACAAAGCAAGAACCAAAGGAAATGATGGACGGAGTGTTGAACATAGCAAGCACTCACCCCCAGTCAACTGATCTGGGTTTAATCCATCACCGTTCTTTAGCCCACTCTGCCACCCCAGTTCAGACATGGCTATATGCAAATCAGTCTGACCCTGTGCCTCATGGGAACAGTCCAGCCTGAACTGCCACGCCATGTATTCCCTGGACCGGAAACAAGCTTTCTAGGACCAGTTTCTGGCATTTCAGCCGTCTTCAGCCAGGCTTGCTTAAATCCAGTGGCAAAGTGAGCAAGGGACTCACGTCTGAGCATACCCTGCCAACTTATGGCGAACAAAGCAAAAACCAAAGGAAATGATGGACGCAGTGTTGGACATTGCAAGCACTCACCCCCAGTCAACTGATCTGGGTTTAATTCATCACCGTTCTTTAGCCCACTCTGCCACCCTAGTTCAGACATGGCCATATGCAAATCAGTCTGACTCTCTGCCTCATGGGAACAGTCCAGCCCGAACTGCCAAGCCATGTCTTCCCTGGACCGGAAACAAACTTTCTAGGACCAGTTTCTGGCATTTCAGCCGTCTTCAGCCAGGCTTGCTTGAATCCAGTTGCAAAGTGAGCAAGGGACTCACGTCTGAGCATACCCTGCCAACTTATGGCGAACAAAGCAAAAACCAAAGGAAATGATGGACGCAGTTTTGAACATTGCAAGCACTCACCCCCATTCAACTGATCTGGGTTTAATCCATCACCGTTCTTTAGCCCACTCTGCCACCCCAGTTCAGACATGGCCATATGCAAATCAGTCTGACCCTGTGCCTCCTGGGAACAGTCCAACCTGAACTGCCAAGCCATGTCTTCCCTGGACTGGAAACAAGCATCCTAGGACAGGTTTCTGGCATTTCAGCCGTCTTCAGCCATGCTTGCTTGAATCCAGTGGCAAAGTGAGCAAGGGACTCACGTCTGAGCAAACCCTGCCAACTTATGGCTAACAAAGCAAAAACCAAAGGAAATGATGGACGCAGTGTTGAACATTGCAAGCACTCACCCCCAGTTAACTCATCTGGGTTTAATCCTTCACCGTTCTTTAGCCCACTCTGCCACCCCAGTTCAGACATGGCCATATGCAAATCAGTCTGACCCTGTGCCTCATGGGAACAGTCCAGCCCGAACTGCCAAGCCATGTCTTCCCTGGACCGGAAACAAGCTTCCTAGGACCAGTTTCTGGCATTTCAGCCGTCTTCAGCCAGGCTTGCTTGAATCCAGTGGCAAAGTGAGCAAGGGACTCACGTCTGAGCATACCCTGCCAATTTATTGCGAATAAAGCAAAAACCAAAGGAAATGATGCACGGAGTGTTGAACATTGCAAGCACTCACCCCCAGTCAACTGATCTGGGTTTAATTCATCACCGTTCTTTAGCCCACTCTGCCACCCCAGTTCAGACATGGCCATATGCAAATCAGTCTGACCATCTGCCTCATGGGAACAGTCCAGCCCGATCTGCCAAGCCATGATTTCCCTGGACCAGAAACAAGCTTTCTAGGACCAGTTTCTGGCATTTCAGCTGTCTTCAGCCAGGCTTGCTTGAATCCAGTGGCAAAGTGAGCAAGGGACTCACGCCTGAGCATACCCTGCCAACTTATGGCAAACAAAGCAAAAACCAAAGGAAATGATGGACGGAGTGTTGAACATTGCAAGCACTCACCCCCAGTCAACTGATCTGGGTTTAATCCATCACCGTTCTTTAGCCCATTCTGCCACCCCAGTTCAGACATGGCCATATGCAAATCAGTCTGACCCTGTACCTCATGGGAACAGTCCAGCCCGAACTGCCAAGCCATGTCTTCCCTGGACCGGAAACAAGCTTTCTAGGACCGGTTTCTGGCATTTCAGCTGTCTTCAGCCAGGCTTGCTTGAATCCAGTGGCAAAGTGAGCAAGGGACTCACGTCTGAGCATACCCTGCCAACTTATGGTGAACAAAGCAAAAATCAAAGGAAATGATGGACGCAGTGTTGAACATTGCAAGCACTCACCCCCAGTCAACTCATCTGGATTTAATCCATCACCGTTCTTTAGCCCTCTCTGCCACCCCAGTTCAGACATGGCCATATGCAAATCAGTCTGACCCTGTGCCTCATGGGAACAGTCCAGCCCGAACTGCCAACCCATGTCTTCCCTGGACCAGAAACAAGCTTCCTAGGACCGGTTTCTGGCATTTCAGCCGTCTTCAGCCATGCTTGCTTGAATCCAGTGGCAAAGTGAGCAAGGGACTCACGTCTGAGCATACTCTGCCATCTTATGGCGAACAAAGCAAAAACCAAAGGAATTGATGGACGCAGTGTTGAACATTGCAAGCACTCACCCCCAGTCAACTGATCTGGGTTTAATCCATCAGCGTTCTTTAGCCCACTCTGCCACCCCAGTTCAGACATGGCCATATGCAAATCAGTCTGACACTGTACCTCATGGGAACAGTCCAGCCCGAACTGCCAAGCCATGTCTTCCCTGGACCGGAAACAAGCTTCCTAGTACCGGTTTCTGGCATTTCAGCCGTCTTCAGCCAGGCTTGCTTGAAACCAGTGGCAAAGTGAGCAAGGAACTCACGTCTGAGCATACCCTGCCAACTTATGGCGAACAAAGCAAGAACCAAAGGAAATGATGGACGGAGTGTTGAACATAGCAAGCACTCACCCCCAGTCAACTGATCTGGGTTTAATCCATCACCGTTCTTTAGCCCACTCTGCCACCCCAGTTCAGACATGGCTATATGCAAATCAGTCTGACCCTGTGCCTCATGGGAACAGTCCAGCCCGAACTGCCACGCCATGTATTCCCTGGACCGGAAACAAGCTTTCTAGGACCAGTTTCTGGCATTTCAGCCGTCTTCAGCCAGGCTTGCTTGAATCCAGTGGCAAAGTGAGCAAGGGACTCACGTCTGAGCATACCCTGCCAACTTATGGCGAACAAAGCAAAAACCAAAGGAAATGATGGACGCCGTGTTGAACATTGCAAGCACTCACCCCCAGTCAACTGATCTGGGTTTAATTCATCACCGTTCTTTAGCCCACTCTGCCACCCTAGTTCAGACATGGCCATATGCAAATCAGTCTGACTCTCTGCCTCATGGGAACAGTCCAGCCCGAACTGCCAAGCCATGTCTTCCCTGGACCGGAAACAAACTTTCTAGGACCAGTTTCTGGCATTTCAGCCGTCTTCAGCCAGGCTTGCTTGAATCCAGTGGCAAAGTGAGCAAAGGACTCACGTCTGAGCATACCCTGCCAACTTATGGCGAACAAAGCAAAAACCAAAGGAAATGATGGACGCAGTTTTGAACATTGCAAGCACTCACCCCCAGTCAACTGATCTGGGTTTAATCCATCACCGTTCTTTAGCCCACTCTGCCACCCCAGTTCAGACATGGCCATATGCAAATCAGTCTGACCCTGTGCCTCCTGGGAACAGTCCAACCTGAACTGCCAAGCCATGTCTTCCCTGGACTGGAAACAAGCATCCTAGGACAGGTTTCTGGCATTTCAGCCGTCTTCAGCCATGCTTGCTTGAATCCAGTGGCAAAGTGAGCAAGGGACTCACGTCTGAGCAAACCCTGCCAACTTATGGCTAACAAAGCAAAAACCAAAGGAAATGATGGACGCAGTGTTGAACATTGCAAGCACTCACCCCCAGTCAACTCATCTGGGTTTAATCCTTCACCGTTCTTTAGCCCACTCTGCCACCCCAGTTCAGACATGGCCATATGCAAATCAGTCTGACCCTGTGCCTCATGGGAACAGTCCAGCCCGAACTGCCAAGCCATGTCTTCCCTGGACCGGAAACAAGCTTCCTAGGACCAGTTTCTGGCATTTCAGCCGTCTTCAGCCAGGCTTGCTTGAATCCAGTGGCAAAGTGAGCAAGGGACTCACGTCTGAGCATACACTGCCATCTTATGGCGAACAAAGCAAAAACCAAAGGAATTGATGGACGCAGTGTTGAACATTGCAAGCACTCACCCCCAGTCAACTGATCTGGGTTTAATCCATCACCGTTCTTTAGCCCACTCTGCCACCCCAGTTCAGACATGGCCATATGCAAATCAGTCTGACCCTGTGCCTCATGGGAACAGTCCAGCCCGAACTGCCAACCCATGTCTTCCCTGGCCCAGAAACAAGCTTCCTAGGACCGGTTTCTGGCATTTCAGCCGTCTTCAACCATGCTTGCTTGAATCCAGTGGCAAAGTGAGCAAGGGACTCACGTCTGAGCATACCCTGCCAACTTATGGCGAACGAAGCAAAAACCAAAGGAAATGATGGACGGAGTGTTGAACATTGCAAGCACTCACCCCCAGTCAACTGATCTGGGTTTAATCCTTCACCGTTCTTTAGCCCACTCTGCCACCCCAGTTCAAACATGGCCATATGCAAATCAGTCTGACCCTGTGCCTCATGGGAACAGTCCAGCCCGAACTGTCAAGCCATATTTTCCCTGGACCGGAAACAAGCTTCCTAGGACCGGTTTCTGGCATTTCAGCCGTCTTCAGCCAGGCTTGCTTGAATCCAGTGGCAAAGTGAGCAAGGGACTCACGTCTGAGCATACCCTGCCAACTTAAGGTGAATAAAGCAAAAACCAAAGGAAATGACGGACGGAGTGTTGAACATTGCAAGCACTCACCCCCAGTCAACTGATCTGGGTTTAATCCATCACCGTTCTTTAGCCCACTCTGCCACCCCAGTTCAGACATGGCCATATGCAAATCAGTCTGACCCTGTGCCTCATGGCAACAGTCCAGCCCGAACTGCCAAGCCATGTATTCCCTGGACCGGAAACAATCTTTCTAGGACCAGTTTCTGGCATTTCAGCCGTCTTCAGCCAGGCTTGCTTGAATCCAGTGGCAAAGTGAGCAAGGGACTCACGTCTGAGCATACCCTGCCAACTTATGGCGAACAAAGCAAAAACCAAAGGAACTGATGGACGCAGTTTTGAACATTGCAAGCACTCACCCCCAGTCAACTGATCTGGGTTTAATCCATCACCGTTCTTTAGCCCACTCTGCCACCCCAGTTCAGACATGGCCATATGCAAATCAGTCTGACCCTGTGCCTCCTGGGAACAGTCCAGCCCGAACTGCCAAGCCATATTTTCCCTGGACCGGAAACAAGCATCCTAGGACCGGTTTCTGGCATTTCAGCCGTCTTCAGCCAGGCTTGCTTGAATCCAGTGGCAAAGTGAGCAAGGGACTCACGTCTGAGCATACCCTGCCAACTTATGGCGAACAAAGCAAAAACCAAAGAAAATGATGGACGCAGTGTTGAACATTGCAAGCACTCACCCCCAGTCAACTGATCTGGGTTTAATCCATTACCGTTCTTTACCCCACTCTGCCACCCCAGTTCAGACATGGCCATATGCAAATCAGTCTGACCCTTTGCTTCATGGGAACAGTCCAGCCCGAACTACCAAGCCATGTCTTCCCTGGACCTGAAACAAGCTTCCTAGGACCGGTTTCTGGCATTTCAGCCGTCTTCAGCCAGGCTTGTTTGAATCCATTGGCAAAGTGAGCAAGGGACTCACGTCTGAGCATACCCTGCCAACTTATGGCGAACAAAGCAAAAACCAAAGGAAATGATGGACGGAGTGTTGAACATTGCAAGCACTCACCCCCAGTCAACTTATCTGGGTTTAATCCATCACCGTTCTTTAGCCCACTCTGCCACCCCAGTTCAGACATGGCCATATGCAAATCAGTCTGACCCTGTGCCTCATGGGAACAGTCCAGCCCGAACTACCAAGCCATGAATTCCCTGGACCGGAAACAAGCTTTCTAGGACCAGTTTCTGGCATTTCAGCCGTCTTCAGCCAGGCTTGCTTGAATCCAGTGGCAAAGTGAGCAAGGGGCTCACGTCTGAGCATACCCTGCCAACTTATGGCGAACAAAGCAAAAACCAAAGGAAATGATGGACGCAGTGTTGAACATTGCAAGCACTCACCTCCAGTCAACTGATCTGGGTTTAATTCATCACCGTTCTTCAGCCCACTTTGCCACCCTAGTTCAGACATGGCCATATGCAAATCAGTCTGACTCTCTGCCTCATGGGAACAGTCCAGCCCGAACTGCGAAGCCATGTCTTCCCTGGACCGGAAACAAACTTTCTAGGACCAGTTTATGGCATTTCAGCCGTCTTCAGCCAGGCTTGCTTGAATCCAGTGGCAAAGTGAGCAAGGGACTCACCTCTGAGCATACCCTGCCAACTTATGGCGAACAAAGCAAAAACCAAAGGAAATGATGGACGCAGTTTTGAACATTGCAAGCACTCACCCCCAGTCAACTGATCTGGGTTTAATCCATCACCGTTCTTTAGCCCACTCTGCCACCCCAGTTCAGACATGG
This sequence comes from Triturus cristatus, assembly GCF_964204655.1. Taxonomy (NCBI): domain Eukaryota; kingdom Metazoa; phylum Chordata; class Amphibia; order Caudata; family Salamandridae; genus Triturus; species Triturus cristatus. Next base: position 161,272 of record NW_028187376.1, read on the forward strand.
CCATATGCAAATCAGTCTGACCCTGTGCCTCCTGGGAACAGTCCAGCCTGAACTGCCAAGCCATGTCTTCCCTGGACTGGAAACAAGCATCCTAGGACCGGTTTCTGGCATTTCAGCCGTCTTCAGCCATGCTTGCGTGAATCCAGTGGCAAAGTGAGCAAGGGACTCACATCTGAGCAAACCCTGCCAACTTATGGCTAACAAAGTAAAAACCAAAGGAAATGATGGACGCAGTGTTGAACATTGCAAGCACTCACCCCCAGTCAACTCATCTGGGTTTAATCCATCACCGTTCTTTAGCCCACTCTGCCAGCCCAGTTCAGACATGGCCATATGCAAATCAGTCTGACCCTGTGCCTCATGGGAACAGTCCAGCCCAAACTGCCAAGCCATGTCTTCCCTGGACCGGAAACAAGCTTCCTAGGACCAGTTTCTGGCATTTCAGCCGTCTTCAGCCAGGCTTGCTTGAATCCAGTGGCAAAGTGAGCAAGGGACTCACGTCTGAGCATACCCTGCCAATTTATTGCGAACAAAGCAAAAAACAAAGGAAATGATGGACAGAGTGTTGAACATTGCAAGCACTCACCCCCAGTCAACTGATCTGGGTTTAATTCATCACCGTTCTTTAGCCCACTCTGCCACCCCAGTTCAGACATGGCCATATGCAAATCAGTCTGACCCTCTGCCTCATGGGAACAGTCCAGCCCGATCTGCCACGCCATGATTTCCCTGGACCAGAAACAAGCTTTCTAGGACCAGTTTCTGGCATTTCAGCCGTCTTCAGCCAGGCTTGCTTGAATCCAGTGGCAAAGTGAGCAAGGGACTCATGTCTGAGCATACCCTGCCAACTTATGGCGAACAAAGCAAAAACCAAAGGAAATGATCGACGCAGTGTTGAACATTGCAAGCACTCACCCCCAGTCAACTGATCTGGGTTTAATCCATCACCGTTATTTACCCCACTCTGCCACCCCAGTTCAGACATGGCCATATGCAAATCAGTCTGACCCTGTGCCTCCTGGGAACAGTCCAGCCCGAACTGCCAAGCCATGTCTTCCCTGGACTGGAAACAAGCTTCCTAGGACCGGTTTCTGGCATTTCAGCCGTCTTCAGCCATGCTTGCTTGAATCCAGTGGCAAACTGAGCAAGGGACTCACGTCTGAGCATACCCTGCCACCTTAAGGCGAATGAAGCAAAAACCAAAGGAAATGATGGACGGAGTGTTGAACATTGCAAGCACTCACCCCCAGTCAACTGATCAGGGTTTAATCCATCACCGTTCTTTAGCCCACTCTGCCACCCCAGTTCAGACATGGCCATATGCAAATCAGTCTGACCCTGTGCCTCATGGGAACAGTCCAGCCCGAACTGCCAAGCCATGTATTCCCTGGACCGGAAACAAGCTTTCTAGGACCAGTTTCTGGCATTTCAGCCGTCTTCAGCCAGGCTTGCTTGAATCCAGTGGCAAAGTGAGCAAGGGACTCACGTCTGAGCATACCCTGCCAACTTATGGCGAACAAAGCAAAAACCAAAGGAAATGATGGACGCAGTTTTGAACATTGCAAGCACTCACCCCCAGTCAACTGATCTGGGTTTAATCCATCACCGTTCTTTAGCCTACTCTGCCACCCCAGTTCAGACATGGCCATATGCAAATCAGTCTGACCCTGTGCCTCCTGGGAACAGTCCAGCCCGAACTGCCAAGCCATATTTTCCCTGGACCGGAAACAAGCATCCTAGGACCGGTTTCTGGCATTTCAGCCGTCTTCAGCCAGGCTTGCTTGAATCCAGTGGCAAAGTGAGCAAGGGACTCACGTCTGAGCATACCCTGCCAACTTATGGCGAACAAAGCAAAAACCAAAGAAAATGATGGACGCAGTGTTGAACATTGCAAGCACTCACCCCCAGTCAACTGATCTGGGTTTAATCTATCACCGTTCTTTAGCCCACTCTGCCACCCCAGTTCAGACATGGCCATATGCAAATCAGTCTGACCCTGTGCCTCATGGGAACAGTCCAGCCCAAACTGCCAAGCCATGTCTTCCCTGGACCGGAAACAAGCTTCCTAGGACCAGTTTCTGGCATTTCAGCCGTCTTCAGCCAGGCTTGCTTGAATCCAGTGGCAAAGTGAGCAAGGGACTCACGTCTGAGCATACCCTGCCAATTTATTGCGAACAAAGCAAAAAACAAAGGAAATGATGGACGGAGTGTTGAACATTGCAAGCACTCACCCCCAGTCAACTGATCTGGGTTTAATTCATCACCGTTCTTTAGCCCACTCTGCCACCCCAGTTCAGACATGGCCATATGCAAATCAGTCTGACCCTCTGCCTCATGGGAACAGTCCAGCCCGATCTGCCACGCCATGATTTCCCTGGACCAGAAACAAGCTTTCTAGGACCAGTTTCTGGCATTTCAGCCGTCTTCAGCCAGGCTTGCTTGAATCCAGTGGCAAAGTGAGCAAGGGACTCATGTCTGAGCATACCCTGCCAACTTATGGCGAACAAAGCAAAAACCAAAGGAAATGATCGACGCAGTGTTGAACATTGCAAGCACTCACCCCCAGTCAACTGATCTGGGTTTAATCCATCACCGTTATTTACCCCACTCTGCCACCCCAGTTCAGACATGGCCATATGCAAATCAGTCTGACCCTGTGCCTCCTGGGAACAGTCCAGCCCGAACTGCCAAGCCATGTCTTCCCTGGACTGGAAACAAGCTTCCTAGGACCGGTTTCTGGCATTTCAGCCGTCTTCAGCCATGCTTGCTTGAATCCAGTGGCAAACTGAGCAAGGGACTCACGTCTGAGCATACCCTGCCAACTTAAGGCGAATGAAGCAAAAACCAAAGGAAATGATGGACGGAGTGTTGAACATTGCAAGCACTCACCCCCAGTCAACTGATCTGGGTTTAATCCATCACCGTTCTTTAGCCCACTCTGCCACCCCAGTTCAGACATGGCCATATGCAAATCAGTCTGACCCTGTGCCTCATGGGAACAGTCCAGCCCGAACTGCCAAGCCATGTATTCCCTGGACCGGAAACAAGCTTTCTAGGACCAGTTTCTGGCATTTCAGCCGTCTTCAGCCAGGCTTGCTTGAATCCAGTGGCAAAGTGAGCAAGGGACTCACGTCTGAGCATACCCTGCCAACTTATGGCGAACAAAGCAAAAACCAAAGGAAATGATGGACGCAGTTTTGAACATTGCAAGCACTCACCCCCAGTCAACTGATCTGGGTTTAATCCATCACCGTTCTTTAGCCCACTCTGCCACCCCAGTTCAGACATGGCCATATGCAAATCAGTCTGACCCTGTGCCTCCTGGGAACAGTCCAGCCCGAACTGCCAAGCCATATTTTCCCTGGACCGGAAACAAGCATCCTAGGACCGGTTTCTGGCATTTCAGCCGTCTTCAGCCAGGCTTGCTTGAATCCAGTGGCAAAGTGAGCAAGGGACTCACGTCTGAGCATACCCTGCCAACTTATGGCGAACAAAGCAAAAACCAAAGAAAATGATGGACGCAGTGTTGAACATTGCAAGCACTCACCCCCAGTCAACTGATCTGGGTTTAATCCATTACCGTTCTTTAGCCCACTCTGCCACCCCAGTTCAGACATGGCCATATGCAAATCAGTCTGACCCTTTGCTTCATTGGAACAGTCCAGCCCGAACTACCAAGCCATGTCTTCCCTGGACCTGAAACAAGCTTCCTAGGACCGGTTTCTGGCATTTCAGCCGTCTTCAGCCAGGCTTGTTTGAATCCAGTGGCAAAGTGAGCAAGGGACTCACGTCTGAGCATACCCTGCCAACTTATGGCGAACAAAGCAAAAACCAAAGGAAATGATGGACGGAGTGTTGAACATTGCAAGCACTCACCCCCAGTCAACTTATCTGGGTTTAATCCATCACCGTTCTTTAGCCCACTCTGCCACCCCAGTTCAGACATGGCCATATGCAAATCAGTCTGACCCTGTGCCTCATGGGAACAGTCCAGCCCGAACTGCCAAGCCATGTATTCCCTGGACCGGAAACAAGCTTTCTAGGACCAGTTTCTGGCATTTCAGCCGCCTTCAGCCAGGCTTGCTTGAATCCAGTGGCAAAGTGAGCAAGGGGCTCACGTCTGAGCATACCCTGCCAACTTATGGCGAACAAAGCAAAAACCAAAGGAAATGATGGACGCAGTGTTGAACATTGCAAGCACTCACCTCCAGTCAACTGATCTGGGTTTAATTCATCACCGTTCTTTAGCCCACTTTGCCACCCTAGTTCAGACATGGCCATATGCAAATCAGTCTGACTCTCTGCCTCATGGGAACAGTCCAGCCCGAACTGCCAAGCCATGTCTTCCCTGGACCGGAAACAAACTTTCTAGGACCAGTTTATGGCATTTCAGCCGTCTTCAGCCAGGCTTGCTTGAATCCAGTGGCAAAGTGAGCAAGGGACTCACCTCTGAGCATACCCTGCCAACTTATGGCGAACAAAGCAAAAACCAAAGGAAATGATGGACGCAGTTTTGAACATTGCAAGCACTCACCCCCAGTCAACTGATCTGGGTTTAATCCATCACCGTTCTTTAGCCCACTCTGCCACCCCAGTTCAGACATGGCCATATGCAAATCAGTCTGACCCTGTGCCTCCTGGGAACAGTCCAGCCTGAACTGCCAAGCCATGTCTTCCCTGGACTGGAAACAAGCATCCTAGGACCGGTTTCTGGCATTTCAGCCGTCTTCAGCCATGCTTGCGTGAATCCAGTGGCAAAGTGAGCAAGGGACTCACATCTGAGCAAACCCTGCCAACTTATGGCTAACAAAGCAAAAACCAAAGGAAATGATGGACGCAGTGTTGAACATTGCAAGCACTCACCCCCAGTCAACTCATCTGGGTTTAATCCATCACCGTTCTTTAGCCCACTCTGCCAGCCCAGTTCAGACATGGCCATATGCAAATCAGTCTGACCCTGTGCCTCATGGGAACAGTCCAGCCCAAACTGCCAAGCCATGTCTTCCCTGGACCGGAAACAAGCTTCCTAGGACCAGTTTCTGGCATTTCAGCCGTCTTCAGCCAGGCTTGCTTGAATCCAGTGGCAAAGTGAGCAAGGGACTCACGTCTGAGCATACCCTGCCAATTTATTGCGAACAAAGCAAAAAACAAAGGAAATGATGGACGGAGTGTTGAACATTGCAAGCACTCACCCCCAGTCAACTGATCTGGGTTTAATTCATCACCGTTCTTTAGCCCACTCTGCCACCCCAGTTCAGACATGGCCATATGCAAATCAGTCTGACCCTCTGCCTCATGGGAACAGTCCAGCCCGATCTGCCACGCCATGATTTCCCTGGACCAGAAACAAGCTTTCTAGGACCAGTTTCTGGCATTTCAGCCGTCTTCAGCCAGGCTTGCTTGAATCCAGTGGCAAAGTGAGCAAGGGACTCATGTCTGAGCATACCCTGCCAACTTATGGCGAACAAAGCAAAAACCAAAGGAAATGATCGACGCAGTGTTGAACATTGCAAGCACTCACTCCCAGTCAACTGATCTGGGTTTAATCCATCACCGTTATTTACCCCACTCTGCCACCCCAGTTCAGACATGGCCATATGCAAATCAGTCTGACCCTGTGCCTCCTGGGAACAGTCCAGCCCGAACTGCCAAGCCATGTCTTCCCTGGACTGGAAACAAGCTTCCTAGGACCGGTTTCTGGCATTTCAGCCGTCTTCAGCCATGCTTGCTTGAATCCAGTGGCAAAGTGAGCAAGGGACTCACGTCTGTGCATACCCTGCCAACTTATGGCGAATGAAGCAAAAACCAAAGGAAATGATGGACGCAGTGTTGAACATTGCAAGCTCTCACCCCCAGTCAACTCATCTGGGTTTAATCCATCACCGTTCTTTAGCCCACTCTGCCACCCCAGTTCAGACATGGCCATATGCAAATCAGTCTGACCCTGTGCCTCATGGGAACAGTCCAGCCCGAACTGCCAATCCATGTCTTCCCTGGAACGGAAACAAGCTTCCTAGGACCGGTTTCTGGCATTTCAGCCGTCTTCAGCCAGGCTTGCTTGAATCCAGTAGCAACGTGAGCAAGGGACTCACGTCTGAGCATACCCTGCCAACTTATGGCAAACAAAGCAAAAACCAAAGGAAATGATGGACGGAGTGTTGAACATTGCAAGCACTCACCCCCAGTCAACTGATCTGGGTTTAATCCATCACCGTTCTTTAGCCCACTCTGCCACCCCAGTTCAGACATGGCCATATGCAAATCAGTCTGACCCTGTACCTCATGGGAACAGTCCAGCCCGAACTGCCAAGCCATGTCTTCCCTGGACCGGAAACAAGCTTTCTAGGACCGGTTTCTGGCATTTCAGCTGTCTTCAGCCAGGCTTGCTTGAATCCAGTGGCAAAGTGAGCAAGGGACTCACGTCTGAGCATACCCTGCCAACTTATGGTGAACAAAGCAAAAATCAAAGGAAATGATGGACGCAGTGTTGAACATTGCAAGCACTCACGCCCGGTCAACTGATCTGGGTTTAATCCATCACCGTTATTTACCCCACTCTGCCACCCCAGTTCAAACATGGCCATATGCAAATCAGTCTGACCCTGTGCCTCATGGGAACAGTCCAGCCCGAACTGCCAAGCCATATTTTCCCTGGACCGAAAACAAGCTTCCTAGGACCGGTTTCTGGCATTTCAGCCGTCTTCAGCCAGGCTTGCTTGAATCCAGTGGCAAAGTGAGCAAGGGACTCACGTCTGAGCATACCCTGCCAACTTATGGCGAACAAAGCAAAAACCAAAGGAAATGATGGACGGAGTGTTGAGCATTGCAAGCACTCACCCCCAGTCAACTGATCTGGGTTTAATCCATCACCGTTCTTTAGCCCACTCTGCCACCCCAGTTCAGACATGGCCATATGCAAATCAGTCTGACCCTGTGCCTCATGGGAACAGTCCAGCCCGAACTGCCAAGCCATGTATTCCCTGGACCGGAAACAAGCTTTCTAGGACCAGTTTCTGGCATTTCAGCCGTCTTCAGCCAGGCTTGCTTGAATCCAGTGGCAAAGTGAGCAAGGGACTCACGTCTGAGCATACCCTGCCAACTTATGGTGAACAAAGCAAAAACCAAAAAAAATGATGGACGCAGTGTTGAACATTGCAAGCACTCACCCCCAGTCAACTGATCTGGGTTTAATTCATCACCGTTCTTTAGCCCACTTTGCCACCCTAGTTCAGACATGGCCATATGCAAATCAGTCTGACTCTCTGCCTCATGGGAACAGTCCAGCCCGAACTGCCAAGCCATGTCTTCCCTGGACCGGAAACAAACTTTCTAGGACCAGTTTATGGCATTTTAGCCATCTTCAGCCAGGCTTGCTTGAATCCAGTGGCAAAGTGAGCAAGGGACTCACGTCTGAGCATACCCTGCCCACTTATGGCGAACAAAGCAAAAACCAAAGGAAATGATAGACGCAGTTTTGAACATTGCAAGCACTCACCCCCAGTCAACTGATCTGGGTTTAATCCATCACCGTTCTTTAGCCCACTCTGCCACCCCAGTTCAGACATGGCCATATGCAAATCAGTCTGACCCTGTGCCTCCTGGGAACAGTCCAGCCCGAACTGCCAAGCCATATTTTCCCTGGACCGGAAACAAGCATCCTAGGACCGGTTTCTGGCATTTCAGCCGTCTTCAGCCAGGCTTGCTTGAATCCAGTGGCAAAGTGAGCAAGGGACTCACGTCTGAGCATACCCTGCCAACTTATGGCAAACAAAGCAAAAACCAAAGGAAATGATGGACGGAGTGTTGAACATTGCAAGCACTCACCCCCAGTCAACTGATCTGGGTTTAATCCATCACCGTTCTTTAGCCCACTCTGCCACCCCAGTTCAGACATGGCCATATGCAAATCAGTCTGACCCTGTGCCTCATGGGAACAGTCCAGCCCGAACTGCCAAGCCATGTATTCCCTGGACCGGAAACAAGCTTTCTAGGACCAGTTTCTGGCATTTCAGCCGTCTTCAGCCAGGCTTGCTTGAATCCAGTGGCAAAGTGAGCAAGGGACTCACGTCTGAGCATACCCTGCCAACTTATGGCGAACAAAGCAAAAACCAAAGGAAATGATGGACGCAGTGTTGAACATTGCAAGCACTCACCCCCAGTCAACTGATCTGGGTTTAATCCATTACCGTTCTTTAGCCCACTCTGCCACCCCAGTTCAGACATGGCCATATGCAAATCAGTCTGACCCTTTGCTTCATGGGAACAGTCCAGCCCGAACTACCAAGCCATGTCTTCCCTGGACCTGAAACAAGCTTCCTAGGACCGGTTTCTGGCATTTCAGCCGTCTTCAGCCAGGCTTGTTTGAATCAAGTGGCAAAGTGAGCAAGGGACTCACGTCTGAGCATACCCTGCCAACTTATGGCGAACAAAGCAAAAACCAAAGGAAATGATGGACGGAGTGTTGAACATTGCAAGCACTCACCCCCAGTCAACTTATCTGGGTTTAATCCATCACCGTTCTTTAGCCCACTCTGCCACCCCAGTTCAGACATGGCCATATGCAAATCAGTCTGACCCTGTGCCTCATGGGAACAGTCCAGCCCGAACTGCCAAGCCATGTATTCCCTGGACCGGAAACAAGCTTTCTAGGACCAGTTTCTGGCATTTCAGCCGTCTTCAGCCAGGCTTGCTTGAATCCAGTGGCAAAGTGAGCAAGGGGCTCACGTCTGAGCATACCCTGCCAACTTATGGCGAACAAAGCAAAAAACAAAGGAAATGATGGACGGAGTGTTGAACATTGCAAGCGCTCACCCCCAGTCAACTGATCTGGGTTTAATTCATCACCGTTCTTTAGCCCACTCTGCCACCCCAGTTCAGACATGGCCATATGCAAATCAGTCTGACCCTCTGCCTCATGGGAACAGTCCAGCCCGATCTGCCACGCCATGATTTCCCTGGACCAGAAACAAGCTTTCTAGGACCAGTTTCTGGCATTTCAGCCGTCTTCAGCCAGGCTTGCTTGAATCCAGTGGCAAAGTGAGCAAGGGACTCATGTCTGAGCATACCCTGCCAACTTATGGCGAACAAAGCAAAAACCAAAGGAAATGATCGACGCAGTGTTGAACATTGCAAGCACTCACCCCCAGTCAACTGATCTGGGTTTAATCCATCACCGTTATTTACCCCACTCTGCCACCCCAGTTCAGACATGGCCATATGCAAATCAGTCTGACCCTGTGCCTCCTGGGAACAGTCCAGCCCGAACTGCCAAGCCATGTCTTCCCTGGACTGGAAACAAGCTTCCTAGGTCCGGTTTCTGGCATTTCAGCCGTCTTCAGCCATGCTTGCTTGAATCCAGTGGCAAAGTGAGCAAGGGACTCACGTCTGTGCATACCCTGCCAACTTATGGCGAATGAAGCAAAAACCAAAGGAAATGATGGACGCAGTGTTGAACATTGCAAGCTCTCACCCCCAGTCAACTCATCTGGGTTTAATCCATCACCGTTCTTTAGCCCACTCTGCCACCCCAGCTCAGACATGGCCATATGCAAATCAGTCTGACCCTGTGCCTCATGGGAACAGTCCAGCCCGAACTGCCAATCCATGTCTTCCCTGGAACGGAAACAAGCTTCCTAGGACCGGTTTCTGGTATTTCAGCCGTCTTCAGCCAGGCTTGCTTGAATCCAGTAGCAACGTGAGCAAGGGACTCACGTCTGAGCATACCCTGCCAACTTATGGCAAACAAAGCAAAAACCAAAGGAAATGATGGACGGAGTGTTGAACATTGCAAGCACTCACCCCCAGTCAACTGATCTGGGTTTAATCCATCACCGTTCTTTAGCCCACTCTGCCACCCCAGTTCAGACATGGCCATATGCAAATCAGTCTGACCCTGTACCTCATGGGAACAGTCCAGCCCGAACTGCCAAGCCATGTCTTCCCTGGACCGGAAACAAGCTTTCTAGGACCGGTTTCTGGCATTTCAGCTGTCTTCAGCCAGGCTTGCTTGAATCCAGTGGCAAAGTGAGCAAGGGACTCACGTCTGAGCATACCCTGCCAACTTATGGTGAACAAAGCAAAAATCAAAGGAAATGATGGACGCAGTGTTGAACATTGCAAGCACTCACCCCCGGTCAACTGATCTGGGTATAATCCATCACCGTTATTTACCCCACTCTGCCACCCCAGTTCAAACATGGCCATATGCAAATCAGTCTGACCCTGTGCCTCATGGGAACAGTCCAATCCGAACTGCCAAGCCATATTTTCCCTGGACCGGAAACAAGCTTCCTAGGACCGGTTTCTGGCATTTCAGCCGTCTTCAGCCAGGCTTGCTTGAATCCAGTGGCAAAGTGAGCAAGGGACTCACGTCTGAGCATACCCTGCCAACTTATGGCGAACAAAGCAAAAACCAAAGGAAATGATGGACGGAGTGTTGAACATTGCAAGCACTCACCCCCAGTCAACTGATCTGGGTTTAATCCATCACCGTTCTTTAGCCCACTCTGCCACCCCAGTTCAGACATGGCCATATGCAAATCAGTCTGACCCTGTGCCTCATGGGAACAGTCCAGCCCGAACTGCCAAGCCATGTATTCCCTGGACCGGAAACAAGCTTTCTAGGACCAGTTTCTGGCATTTCAGCCGTCTTCAGCCAGGCTTGCTTGAATCCAGTGGCAAAGTGAGCAAGGGACTCACGTCTGAGCATACCCTGCCAACTTATGGTGAACAAAGCAAAAACCCAAAAAAATGATGGACGCAGTGTTGAACATTGCAAGCACTCACCCCCAGTCAACTGATCTGGGTTTAATTCATCACCGTTCTTTAGCCCACTTTGCCACCCTAGTTCAGACATGGCCATATGCAAATCAGTCTGACTCTCTGCCTCATGGGAACAGTCCAGCCCGAACTGCCAAGCCATGTCTTCCCTGGACCGGAAACAAACTTTCTAGGACCAGTTTATGGCATTTTAGCCGTCTTCAGCCAGGCTTGCTTGAATCCAGTGGCAAAGTGAGCAAGGGACTCACGTCTGAGCATACCCTGCCAACTTATGGCGAACAAAGCAAAAACCAAAGGAAATGATGGACGCAGTTTTGAACATTGCAAGCACTCACCCCCAGTCAACTGATCTGGGTTTAATCCATCACCGTTCTTTAGCCCACTCTGCCACCCCAGTTCAGACATGGCCATATGCAAATCAGTCTGACCCTGTGCCTCCTGGGAACAGTCCAGCCCGAACTGCCAAGCCATATTTTCCCTGGACCGGAAACAAGCATCCTAGGACCGGTTTCTGGCATTTCAGCCGTCTTCAGCCAGGCTTGCTAGAATCCAGTGGCAAAGTGAGCAAGGGACTCACGTCTGAGCATACCCTGCCAACTTATGGCTAACAAAGCAAAAACCAAAGGAAATGATGGACGCAGTGTTGAACATTGCAAGCACTCACCCCCAGTCAACTGATCTGGGTTTAATCCATTACCGTTCTTTAGCCCACTCTGCCACCCCAGTTCAGACATGGCCATATGCAAATCAGTCTGACCCTTTGCTTCATGGGAACAGTCCAGCCCGAACTACCAAGCCATGTCTTCCCTGGACCTGAAACAAGCTTCCTAGGACCGGTTTCTGGCATTTCAGCCGTCTTCAGCCAGGCTTGTTTGAATCAAGTGGCAAAGTAAGCAAGGGACTCACGTCTGAGCATACCCTGCCAACTTATGGCGAACAAAGCAAAAACCAAAGGAAATGATGGACGGAGTGTTGAACATTGCAAGCACTCACCCCCAGTCAACTTATCTGGGTTTAATCCATCACCGTTCTTTAGCCCACTCTGCCACCCCAGTTCAGACATGGCCATATGCAAATCAGTCTGACCCTGTGCCTCATGGGAACAGTCCAGCCCGAACTGCCAAGCCATGTATTCCCTGGACCGGAAACAAGCTTTCTAGGACCAGTTTCTGGCATTTCAGCCGTCTTCAGCCAGGCTTGCTTGAATCCAGTGGCAAAGTGAGCAAGGGGCTCACGTCTGAGCATACCCTGCCAACTTATGGCGAACAAAGCAAAAACCAAAGGAAATGATGGACGCAGTGTTGAACATTGCAAGCACTCACCTCCAGTCAACTGATCTGGGTTTAATTCATCACCGTTCTGTAGCCCACTTTGCCACCCTAGTTCAGACATGGCCATATGCAAATCAGTCTGACTCTCTGCCTCATGGGAACAGTCCAGCCCGAACTGCCAAGCCATGTCTTCCCTGGACCGGAAACAAACTTTCTAGGACCAGTTTATGGCATTTCAGCCGTCTTCAGCCAGGCTTGCTTGAATCCAGTGGCAAAGTGAGCAAGGGACTCACGTCTGAGCATACCCTGCCAACTTATGGCGAACAAAGCAAAAACCAAAGGAAATGATGGACGCAGTTTTGAACATTGCAAGCACTCACCCCCAGTCAACTGATCTGGGTTTAATCCATCACCGTTCTATAGCCCACTCTGCCACCCCAGTTCAGACATGGCCATATGCAAATCAGTCTGACCCTGTGCCTCCTGGGAACAGTCCAGCCTGAACTGCCAAGCCATGTCTTCCCTGGACTGGAAACAAGCATCCTAGGACCGGTTTCTGGCATTTCAGCCGTCTTCAGCCATGCTTGCTTGAATCCAGTGGCAAAGTGAGCAAGGGACTCACGTCTGAGCAAACCCTGCCAACTTATGGCTAACAAAGCAAAAACCAAAGGAAATGATGGACGCAGTGTTGAACATTGCAAGCACTCACCCCCAGTCAACTCATCTGGGTTTAATCCATCACCGTTCTTTAGCCCACTCTGCCACCCCAGTTCAGACATGGCCATATGCAAATCAGTCTGACCCTGTGCCTCATGGGAACAGTCCAGCCAAAACTGCCAAGCCATGTCTTCCCTGGACCGGAAACAAGCTTCCTAGGACCAGTTTCTGGCATTTCAGCCGTCTTCAGCCAGGCTTGCTTGAATCCAGTGGCAAAGTGAGCAAGGGACTCACATCTGAGCATACCCTGCCAATTTATTGCGAACAAAGCAAAAAACAAAGGAAATGATGGACGGAGTGTTGAACATTGCAAGCACTCACCCCCAGTCAACTGATCTGGGTTTAATTCATCACCGTTCTTTAGCCCACTCTGCCACCCCAGTTCAGACATGGCCATATGCAAATCAGTCTGACCCTCTGCCTCATGGGAACAGTCCAGCCCGATCTGCCAAGCCATGATTTCCCTGGACCAGAAACAAGCTTTCTAGGACCAGTTTCTGGCATTTCAGCCGTCTTCAGCCAGGCTTGCTTGAATCCAGTGGCAAAGTGAGCAAGGGACTCATGTCTGAGCATACCCTGCAAACTTATGGCGAACAAAGCAAAAACCAAAGGAAATGATGGACGCAGTGTTGAACATTGCACGCACTCACCCCCAGTCAACTGATCTGGGTTTAATCCATCACCGTTATTTACCCCACTCTGCCACCCCAGTTCAGACATGGCCATATGCAAATCAGTCTGACCCTGTGCCTCCTGGGAACAGTCCAGCCCGAACTGCCAAGCCATGTCTTCCCTGGACTGGAAACAAGCTTCCTAGGACCGGTTTCTGGCATTTCAGCCGTCTTCAGCCATGCTTGCTTGAATCCAGTGGCAAAGTGAGCAAGGGACTCACGTCTGTGCATACCCTGCCAACTTATGGCGAATGAAGCAAAAACCAAAGGAAATGATGGACGCAGTGTTGAACATTGCAAGCTCTCACCCCCAGTCAACTCATCTGGGTTTAATCCATCACCGTTCTTTAGCCCACTCTGCCACCCCAGTTCAGACATGGCCATATGCAAATCAGTCTGACCCTGTGCCTCATGGGAACAGTCCAGCCCGAACTGCCAATCCATGTCTTCCCTGGACCGGAAACAAGCTTCCTAGGACCTGTTTCTGGCATTTCAGCCGTCTTCAGCCAGGCTTGCTTGAATCCAGTGGCAAAGTGAGCAAGGGACTCACGTCTGAGCATACACTGCCATCTTATGGCGAACAAAGCAAAAACCAAAGGAATTGATGGACGCAGTGTTGATCATTGCAAGCACTCACCCCCAGTCAACTGATCTGGGTTTAATCCATCACCGTTCTTTAGCCCACTCTGCCACCCCAGTTCAGACATGGCCATATGCAAATCAGTCTGACCCTGTGCCTCATGGGAACAGTCCAGCCCGAACTGCCAAGCCATGTATTCCCTGGACCGGAAACAAGCTTTCTAGGACCAGTTTCTGGCATTTCAGCCGTCTTCAGCCAGGCTTGCTTGAATCCAGTGGCAAAGTGAGCAAGGGACTCACGTCTGAGCATACCCTGTCAACTTATGGCGAACAAAGCAAAAACCAAAGGAAATGATGGACGCAGTGTTGAACATTGCAAGCACTCACCCCCAGTCAACTGATCTGGGTTTAATTCATCACCGTTCTTTAGCCCACTCTGCCACCCTAGTTCAGACATGGCCATATGCAAATCAGTCTGACTCTCTGCCTCATGGGATCAGTACAGCCCGAACTGCCAAGCCATGTCTTCCCTGGACCGGAAACAAACTTTCTAGGACCAGTTTCTGGCATTTCAGCCGTCTTCAGCCAGGCTTGCTTGAATCCAGTGGCAAAGTGAGCAAGGGACTCACGTCTGAGCAAACCCTGCCAACTTATGGCTAACAAAGCAAAAACCAAAGGAAATGATGGACGCAGTGTTGAACATTGCAAGCACTCACCCCCAGTCAACTCATCTGGGTTTAATCCTTCACCGTTCTTTAGCCCACTCTGCCACCCCAGTTCAGACATGGCCATATGCAAATCAGTCTGACCCTGTGCCTCATGGGAACAGTCCAGCCCGCACTGCCAAGCCATGTCTTCCCTGGACCGGAAACAAGCTTCCTAGGACCAGTTTCTGGCATTTCAGCCGTCTTCAGCCAGGCTTGCTTGAATCCAGTGGCAAAGTGAGCAAGGGTCTCACGTCTGAGCCTACCCTGCCAATTTATTGCGAACAAAGCAAAAACCAAAGGAAATGATGGACGCAGTGTTGAACATTGCAAGCACTCACCCCCAGTCAACTGACCTGGGTTTAATTCATCACCGTTCTTTAGCCCACTCTACCACCCCAGTTCAGACATGGCCATATGCAAATCAGTCTGACCCTCTGCCTCATGGGAACAGTCCAGCCCGATCTGCCAAGCCATGATTTCCCTGGACCAGAAACAAGCTTTCTAGGACCAGTTTCTGGCATTTCAGCTGTCTTCAGCCAGGCTTGCTTGAATCCAGTGGCAAAGTGAGCAAGGGACTTATGTCTGAGCATACCCTGCCAACTTATGGCGAACAAAGCAAAAACCAAAGGAAATGATGGACGCAGTGTTGAACATTGCAAGCACTCACCCCCAGTCAACTGATCTGGGTTTAATCCATCACCGTTATTTACCCCACTCTGCCACCCCAGTTCAGACATGGCCATATGCAAATCAGTCTGACCCTGTGCCTCCTGGGAACAGTCCAGCCCGAACTGCCAAGCCATGTCTTCCCTGGACTGGAAACAAGCTTCCTAGGACCGGTTTCTGGCATTTCAGCCGTCTTCAGCCATGCTTGCTTGAATCCAGTGGCAAAGTGAGCAAGGGACTCACGTCTGAGCATACCCTGCCAACTTATGGCGAACGAAGCAAAAACCAAAGGAAATGATGGACGCAGTGTTGAACATTGCAAGCACTCACCCCCAGTCAACTCATCTGGGTTTAATCCATCACCGTTCTTTAGCCCACTCTGCCACCCCAGTTCAGACATGGCCATATGCAAATCAGTCTGACCCTGTGCCTCATGGGAACAGTCCAGCCCGAACTGCCAAGCCATGTCTTCCCTGGACCGGAAACAAGCTTCCTAGGACCGGTTTCTGGCATTTCAGCCGTCTTCAGCCAGGCTTGCTTGAATCCAGTGGCAAAGTGAGCAAGGGACTCACGTCTGAGCATACCCTGCCAACTTATGGCGAGCAAAGCAAAAACCAAAGGAAATGATGGACGGAGTGTTGAACATTGCAAGCACTCACCGCCAGTCAACTGATCTGGGTTTAATCCATCACCGTTCTTTAGCCCACTCTGCCACCCCAGTTCAGACATGGCCATATGCAAATCAGTCTGACCCTGTGCCTCATGGGAACAGTCCAGCCCGAACTGCCAAGCCATGTCTTCCCTGGACCGGAAACAAGCTTCCTAGGACCGGTTTCTGGCATTTCAGCCGTCTTCAGCAAGGCTTGTTTGAATCGAGTGGCAAAGTGAGCAAGGGACTCACGTCTGAGCATACCCTGCCAACTTATGGCGAACAAAGCAAAAACCAAAGGAAATGATGGACGGAGTGTTGAACATTGCAAGCACTCACCCCCAGTCAACTGATCTGGGTTTAATCCATCACCGTTCTTTAGCCCACTCTGCCACCCCAGTTCAGACATTGCCATATGCAACTCAGTCTGACCCTGTGCCTCATGGGAACAGTCCAGCCCGAACTGCCAAGCCATGTCTTCCCTGGACCGGAAACAAGCTTCCTAGGACCAGTTTCTGGCATTTGAGCTGTCTTCAGCCAGGCTTGTTTGAATCCAGTGGCAAAGTGAGCATGGGACTCACGTCTGAGCATACCCTGCCAACTTATGGCAAACAAAGCAAAAACCAAAGGAAATGATGGACGGAGTGTTGAACATTGCAAGCACTCATCCCCAGTCAACTGATCTGGGTTTAATCCATCACCGTTCTTTAGCCCACTTTGCCACCCCAGTTCAGACATGTCCATATGCAAATCAGTCTGACCCTGTGCCTCATGGGAACAGTCCAGCCCGAACTGCCAAGCCATGTCTTCCCTGGACCGGAAACAAGTTTCCTAGTACCGGTTTCTGGAATTTCAGCCGTCTTCAGCCAGGCTTGTTTTAAATCAGTGGCAAAGTGAGCAAGGAACTCACGTCTGAGCATACCCTGCCAACTTATGGCGAACAAAGCAAGAACCAAAGGAAATGATGGACGGAGTGTTGAACATAGCAAGCACTCACCCCAAGTCAACTGATCTGGGTTTAATCCATCACCGTTCTTTAGCCCACTCTGCCACCCCAGTTCAGACATAGCCATATGCAAATCGGTCTGACCCTGTGCCTCATGGGAACAGTCCAGCCCGAACTGCCAAGCCATGTCTTCCCTTGAACGGAAACAAGCTTCCTAGGACCAGTTTCTGGCATTTTAGCCGTCTTCAGCCAGGCTTGCTTGAATCCGGTGGCAAAGTGAGCAAGGAACTCACGTCTGAGCATACCCTGCCAACTTATGGCGAACAAAGCAAAAACCAAAGGAAATGATGGACGGAGTGTTGATCATTGCAAGCACTCACCCCCAGTCAACTGATCTGGGTTTAATCCATCACCGTTCTTTAGCCCACTCTGCCACCCCAGTTCAGACATGGCCATATGCAAATCAGTCTGGCCCTTTGCTTCATGGGAACAGTCCAGCCCGAACTACCAAGCCATGTCTTCCCTGGACCGGAAACAAGCTTCCTAGGACCGGTTTCTGGCATTTCAGCCGTCTTCAGCCAGGCTTGCTTGAATCCAGTGGCAAAGTGAGCAAGGGACTCACGTCTGAGCATACCCTGCCAACTTATGGCGAACAAAGCAAAAACCAAAGGAAATGATGGACGGAGTGTTGAACATTGCAAGCACTCACCCCCAGTCAACTGATCTGGGTTTAATTCATCACCGTTCTTTAGCCCACTCTGCCACCCCAGTTCAGACATGGCCATATGCAAATCAGTCTGACCCTCTGCCTCATGGGAACAGTCCAGCCCGATCTGCCAAGCCATGATTTCCCTGGACCAGAAACAAGCTTTCTAGGACCAGTTTCTGGCATTTCAGCCGTCTTCAGCCAGGCTTGCTTGAATCCAGTGGCAAAGTGAGCAAGGGACTCATGTCTGAGCATACCCTGCCAACTTATGGCGAACAAAGCAAAAACCAAAGGAAATGATGGACGGAGTGTTGATCATTGCAAGCACTCACCCCCAGTCAACTGATCTGGGTTTAATCCATCACCGTTATTTACCCCACTCTGCCACCCCAGTTCAGACATGGCCATATGCAAATCAGTCTGACCCTGTGCCTCCTGGGAACAGTCCAGCCCGAACTGCCAAGCCATGTCTTCCCTGGACTGGAAACAAGCTTCCTAGGACCGGTTTCTGGCATTTCAGCCGTCTTCAGCAGTGCTTGCTTAAATCCAGTGGCAAAGTGAGCAAGGGACTCACGTCTGTGCATACCCTGCCAACTTATGGCGAACGAAGCAAAAACCAAAGGAAATGATGGACGCAGTGTTGAACATTGCAAGCTCTCACCCCCAGTCAACTCATCTGGGTTTAATCCATCACCGTTCTTTAGCCCACTCTGCCACCCCAGTTCAGACATGGCCATATGCAAATCAGTCTGACCCTGTGCCTCATGGGAACAGTCCAGCCCGAACTGCCAATCCATGTCTTCCCTGGACCGGAAACAAGCTTCCTAGGACCGGTTTCTGGCATTTCAGCCGTCTTCAGCCAGGCTTGCTTGAATCCAGTAGCAACGTGAGCAAGGGACTCACGCCTGAGCATACCCTGCCAACTTATGGCAAACAAAGCAAAAACCAAAGGAAATGATGGACGGAGTGTTGAACATTGCAAGCACTCACCCCCAGTCAACTGATCTGGGTTTAATCCATCACCGTTCTTTAGCCCATTCTGCCACCCCAGTTCAGACATGGCCATATGCAAATCAGTCTGACCCTGTACCTCATGGGAACAGTCCAGCCCGAACTGCCAAGCCATGTCTTCCCTGGACCGGAAACAAGCTTTCTAGGACCGGTTTCTGGCATTTCAGCTGTCTTCAGCCAGGCTTGCTTGAATCCAGTGGCAAAGTGAGCAAGGGATTCACGTCTGAGCATACCCTGCCAACTTATGGTGAACAAAGCAAAAATCAAAGGAAATGATGGATGCAGTGTTGAACATTGCAAGCACTCACCCCCAGTCAACTCATCTGGATTTAATCCATCACCGTTCTTTAGCCCTCTCTGCCACCCCAGTTCAGACATGGCCATATGCAAATCAGTCTGACCCTGTGCCTCATGGGAACAGTCCAGCCCGAACTGCCAACCCATGTCTTCCCTGGACCAGAAACAAGCTTCCTAGGACCGGTTTCTGGCATTTCAGCCGTCTTCAGCCATGCGTGCTTGAATCCAGTGGCAAAGTGAGCAAGGGACTGACGTCTGAGCATACTCTGCCATCTTATTGCGAACAAAGCAAAAACCAAAGGAATTGATGGACGCAGTGTTGAACATTGCAAGCACTCACCCCCAGTCAACTGATCTGGGTTTAATCCATCAGCGTTCTTTAGCCCACTCTGCCACCCCAGTTCAGACATGGCCATATGCAAATCAGTCTGACACTGTACCTCATGGGAACAGTCCAGCCCGAACTGCCAAGCCATGTCTTCCCTGGACCGGAAACAAGCTTCCTAGTACCGGTTTCTGGCATTTCAGCCGTCTTCAGCCAGGCTTGCTTGAAACCAGTGGCAAAGTGAGCAAGGAACTCACGTCTGAGCATACCCTGCCAACTTATGGCGAACAAAGCAAGAACCAAAGGAAATGATGGACGGAGTGTTGAACATAGCAAGCACTCACCCCCAGTCAACTGATCTGTGTTTAATCCATCACCGTTCTTTAGCTCACTCTGCCACCCCAGTTCAGACATGGCTATATGCAAATCAGTCTGACCCTGTGCCTCATGGGAACAGTCCAGCCCGAACTGCCACGCCATGTATTCCCTGGACCGGAAACAAGCTTTCTAGGACCAGTTTCTGGCATTTCAGCCGTCTTCAGCCAGGCTTGCTTGAATCCAGTGGCAAAGTGAGCAAGGGACTCACGTCTGAGCATACCCTGCCAACTTATGGCGAACAAAGCAAAAACCAAAGGAAATGATGGACGCAGTGTTGAACATTGCAAGCACTCACCCCCAGTCAACTGATCTGGGTTTAATTCATCACCGTTCTTTAGCCCACTCTGCCACCCTAGTTCAGACATGGCCATATGCAAATCAGTCTGACTCTCTGCCTCATGGGAACAGTCCAGCCCGAACTGCCAAGCCATGTCTTCCCTGGACCGGAAACAAACTTTCTAGGACCAGTTTCTGGCATTTCAGCCGTCTTCAGCCAGGCTTGCTTGAATCCAGTGGCAAAGTGAGCAAGGGACTCACGTCTGAGCATACCCTGCCAACTTATGGCGAACAAAGCAAAAAACCAAAGGAAATGATGGACGCAGTTTTGAACATTGCAAGCACTCACCCCCAGTCAACTGATCTGGGTTTAATCCATCACTGTTCTTTAGCCCACTCTGCCACCCCAGTTCAGACATGGCCATATGCAAATCAGTCTGACCCTGTGCCTCCTGGGAACAGTCCAACCTGAACTGCCAAGCCATGTCTTCCCTGTACTGGAAACAAGCATCCTAGGACAGGTTTCTGGCATTTCAGCCGTCTTCTGCCATGCTTGCTTGAATCCAGTGGCAAAGTGAGCAAGGGACTCACGTCTGAGCAAACCCTGCCAACTTATGGCTAACAAAGCAAAAACCAAAGGAAATGATGGACGCAGTGTTGAACATTGCAAGCACTCACCCCCAGTCAACTCATCTGGGTTTAATCCTTCACCGTTCTTTAGCCCACTCTGCCACCCCAGTTCAGACATGGCCATATGCAAATCAGTCTGACCCTGTGCCTCATGGGAACAGTCCAGCCCGAACTGCCAAGCCATGTCTTCCCTGGACCGGAAACAAGCTTCCTAGGACCAGTTTCTGGCATTTCAGCCGTCTTCAGCCAGGCTTGCTTGAATCCAGTGGCAAAGTGAGCAAGGGACTCACGTCTGAGCATACCCTGCCAATTTATTGCGAACAAAGCAAAAACCAAAGGAAATGATGCACGGAGTGTTGAACATTGCAAGCACTCACCCCCAGTCAACTGATCTGGGTTTAATTCATCACCGTTCTTTAGCCCACTCTGCCACCCCAGTTCAGACATGGCCATATGCAAATCAGTCTGACCCTCTGCCTCATGGGAACAGTCCAGCCCGATCTGCCAAGCCATGATTTCCCTGGACCAGAAACAAGCTTTCTAGGACCAGTTTCTGGCATTTCAGCTGTCTTCAGCCAGGCTTGCTTGAATCCAGTGGCAAAGTGAGCAAGGGACTCATGTCTGAGCATACCCTGCCAACTTATGGCGAACAAAGCAAAAACCAAAGGAAATGAGGGACGCAGTGTTGAACATTGCAAGCACTCACCCCCAGTCAACTGATCTGGGTTTAATCCATCACCGTTATTTACCCCACTCTGCCACCCCAGTTCAGACATGGCCATATGCAAATCAGTTTGACCCTGTGCCTCCTGGGAACAGTCCAGCCCGAACTGCCAAGCCATGTCCTCCCTGGACTGGAAACAAGCTTCCTAGGACCGGTTTCTGGCATTTCAGCCGTCTTCAGCCATGCTTGCTTGAATCCAGTGGCAAAGTGAGCAAGGGACTCACGTCTGAGCATACCCTGCCAACTTATGGCGAACGAAGCAAAAACCAAAGGAAATGATGGACGCAGTGTTGAACATTGCAAGCACTCACCCCCAGTCAACTCATCTGGGTTTAATCCATCACCGTTCTTTAGCCCACTCTGCCACCCCAGTTCAGACATGGCCATATGCAAATCAGTCTGACCCTGTGCCTCATGGGAACAGTCCAGCCCGAACTGCCAAGCCATGTCTTCCCTGGACCGGAAACAAGCTTCCTAGGACCGGTTTCTGGCATTTCAGCCGTCTTCAGCCAGGCTTGCTTGAATCCAGTGGCAAAGTGAGCAAGGGACTCACGTCTGAGCATACCCTGCCAACTTATGGCGAACAAAGCAAAAACCAAAGGAAATGATGGACGGAGTGTTGAACATTGCAAGCACTCACCGCCAGTCAACTGATCTGGGTTTAATCCATCACCGTTCTTTAGCCCACTCTGCCACCCCAGTTCAGACATGGCCATATGCAAATCAGTCTGACCCTGTGCCTCATGGGAACAGTCCAGCCCGAACTGCCAAGCCATGTCTTCCCTGGACCGGAAACAAGCTTCCTAGGACCAGTTTCTGGCATTTCAGCCGTCTTCAGCAAGGCTTGTTTGAATCCAGTGGCAAAGTGAGCAAGGGACTCACGTCTGAGCATACCCTGCCAACTTATGGCGAACAAAGCAAAAACCAAAGGAAATGATGGACGGAGTGTTGAACATTGCAAGCACTCACCCCCAGTCAACTGATCTGGGTTTAATCCATCACCGTTCTTTAGCCCACTCTGCCACCCCAGTTCAGACATTGCCATATGCAACTCAGTCTGACCCTGTGCCTCATGGGAACAGTCCAGCCCGAACTGCCAAGCCATGTCTTCCCTGGACCGGAAACAAGCTTCCTAGGACCAGTTTCTGGCATTTGAGCTGTCTTCAGCCAGGCTTGTTTGAAACCAGTGGCAAAGTGAGCAAGGGACTCACGTCTGAGCATACCCTGCCAACTTATGGCGAACAAAGTAAAAACCAAAGGAAATGATGGACGGAGTGTTAAACATTGCAAGCACTCACCCCCAGTCAACTGATCTGGGTTTAATCCATCACCGTTCTTTAGCCCACTCTGCCACCCCAGTTCAGACATGGCCATATGCAAATCAGTCTGACCCTGTTCCTCATGGGAACAGTCCAGCCCAAACTGCCAAGCCATGTCTTCCCTGGACTGGAAACAAGCTTCCTAGGACCGGTTTCTGGCATTTCAGCCGTCTTCAGCCAGGCTTGCTTGAATCCAGTGGCAAAGTGAGCAAGGGACTCACGTCTGAGCATACCCTGCCAACTTATGGCGAACAAAGCAAAAACCAAAGGAAATGATGGACGGAGTGTTGAACATTGCAAGCACTCATCCCCAGTCAACTGATCTGGGTTTAATCCATCACCGTTCTTTAGCCCACTTTGCCACCCCAGTTCAGACATGTCCATATGCAAATCAGTCTGACCCTATGCCTCATGGGAACAGTCCAGCCCGAACTGCCAAGCCATGTCTTCCCTGGACCGGAAACAAGTTTCCTAGTCCTGGTTTCTGGCATTTCAGCCGTCTTCATCCAGGCTTGTTTTAAATCAGTGGCAAAGTGAGCAAGGAACTCACGTCTGAGCATACCCTGCCAACTTATGGCGAACAAAGCAAGAACCAAAGGAAATGATGGACGGAGTATTGAACATAGCAAGCACTCACCCCAAGTCAACTGATCTGGGTTTAATCCATCACCGTTCTTTAGCCCACTCTGCCACCCCAGTTCAGACATAGCCGTATGCAAATCGGTCTGACCCTGTGCCTCATGGGAACAGTCCAGCCCGACCTGCCAAGCCATGTCTTCCCTTGACCGGAAACAAGCTTCCTAGGACCAGTTTCTGGCATTTCAGCCGTCTTCAGCCAGGCTTGCTTGAATCCAGTGGCAAAGTGAGCAAGGGACTCACGTCTGAGCATACCCTGCCAACTTATGGCGAACAAAGCAAAAACCAAAGGAAATGATGGACGGAGTGTTGATCATTGCAAGCACTCACCCCCAGTCAACTGATCTGGGTTTAATCCATCACCGTTCTTTAGCCCACTCTGCCACCCCAGTTCAGACATGGCCATATGCAAATCAGTCTGACCCTTTGCTTCATGGGAACAGTCCAGCCCGAACTACCAAGCCATGTCTTCCCTGGACCGGAAACAAGCTTCCTAGGACCGGTTTCTGGCATTTCAGCCGTCTTCAGCCATGCTTGCTTGAATCCAGTGGCAAAGTGAGCAAGGGACTCACGTCTGAGCATACCCTGCCAACTTATGGCGAACAAAGCAAAAACCAAAGGAAATGATGGACGGATTGTTGAACATTGCAAGCACTCACCCCCAGTCAACTGATCTGGGTTTAATCCATCACCGTTCTTTAGCCCACTCTGCCACCCCAGTTCAGACATGGCCATATGCAAATCAGTCTGACCCTGTGCCTCATGGGAACAGTCCAGCCCGAACTGCCAAGCCATGTATTCCCTGGACCGGAAACAAGCTTCCTAGGACCAGTTTCTGGCATTTGAGCTGTCTTCAGCCAGGCTTGTTTGAATCCAGTGGCAAAGTGAGCAAGGGACTCACGTCTGAGCATACCCTGCCAATTTATGGCGAACAAAGCAAAAACCAAAGGAAAGGATGGACGGAGTGTTAAACATTGCAAGCACTCACCCCCAGTCAACTGATCTGGATTTAATCCATCACCGTTCTTTAGCCCACTCTGCCACCCCAGTTCAGACATGGCCATATGCATATCAGTCTGACCCTGTTCCTCCTGGGAATAGTCCAGCCCAAACTGCCAAGCCATGTCTTCCCTGGACCGGAAACAAGCTTCCTAGGACCAGTTTCTGGCATTTCAGCCGTCTTCAGCCAGGCTTGCTTGAATCCAGTGGCAAAGTGAGCAAGGGACTCACGTCTGAGCATACCCTGCCAACTTATGGCGAACAAAGCAAAAACCAAAGGAAATGATGGACGGAGTGTTGATCATTGCAAGCACTCACCCCCAGTCAACTGATCTTGGTTTAATCCATCACCGTTCTTTAGCCCACTCTGCCACCCCAGTTCAGACATGGCCATATGCAAATCAGTCTGACCCTTTGCTTCATGGGAACAGTCCAGCCCGAACTACCAAGCCATGTCTTCCCTGGACCGGAAACAAGCTTCCTAGGACCGGTTTCTGGCATTTCAGCCGTCTTCAGCCAGGCTTGCTTGAATCCAGTGGCAAAGTGAGCAAGGGACTCACGTCTGAGCATACACTGCCATCTTATGGCGAACAAAGCAAAAACCAAAGGAATTGATGGACGCAGTGTTGAACATTGCAAGCACTCACCCCCAGTCAACTGATCTGGGTTTAATCCACCACCGTTCTTTAGCCCACTCTGCCACCCCAGTTCAGACATGGCCATATGCAAATCAGTCTGACCCTGTGCCTCATGGGAACAGTCCAGCCCGAACTGCCAACCCATGTCTTCCCTGGACCAGAAACAAGCTTCCTAGGACCGGTTTCTGGCATTTCAGCCGTCTTCAGCCATGCTTGCTTGAATCCAGTGGCAAAGTGAGCAAGGGACTCACGTCTGAGCATACCCTGCCAACTTATGGCTAACAAAGCAAAAACCAAAGGAAATGATGGACGCAGTGTTGAACATTGCAAGCACTCACCCCCAGTCAACTGATCTGGATTTAATCCATCACCGTTCTTTAGCCCACTCTGCCACCCCAGTTCAGACATGGCCATATGCATATTAGTCTGACCCTGTTCCTCCTGGGAACAGTCCAGCCCAAACTGCCAAGCCATGTCTTCCCTGGACCGGAAACAAGCTTCCTAGGACCAGTTTCTGGCATTTCAGCCGTCTTCAGCCAGGCTTGCTTGAATCCAGTGGCAAAGTGAGCAAGGGACTCACGTCTGAGCATACCCTGCCAACTTATGGCGAACAAAGCAAAAACCAAAGGAAATGATGGACGGAGTGTTGATCATTGCAAGCACTCACCCCCAGTCAACTGATCTTGGTTTAATCTATCACCGTTCTTTAGCCCACTCTGCCACCCCAGTTCAGACATGGCCATATGCAAATCAGTCTGACCCTTTGCTTCATGGGAACAGTCCAGCCCGAACTACCAAGCCATGTCTTCCCTGGACCGGAAACAAGCTTCCTAGGACCGGTTTCTGGCATTTCAGCCGTCTTCAGCCAGGCTTGCTTGAATCCAGTGGCAAAGTGAGCAAGGGACTCACGTCTGAGCATACACTGCCATCTTATGGCGAACAAAGCAAAAACCAAAGGAATTGATGGACGCAGTGTTGAACATTGCAAGCACTCACCCCCAGTCAACTGATCTGGGTTTAATCCATCACCGTTCTTTAGCCCACTCTGCCACCCCAGTTCAGACATGGCCATATGCAAATCAGTCTGACCCTGTGCCTCATGGGAACAGTCCAGCCCGAACTGCCAACCCATGTCTTCCCTGGACCAGAAACAAGCTTCCTAGGACCGGTTTCTGGCATTTCAGCCGTCTTCAGCCATGCTTGCTTGAATCCAGTGGCAAAGTGAGCAAGGGACTCACGTCTGAGCATACCCTGCCAACTTATGGCGAACGAAGCAAAAACCAAAGGAAATGATGGACGGAGTGTTGAACATTGCAAGCACTCACCCCCAGTCAACTGATCTGGGTTTAATCCATCACCGTTCTTTAGCCCACTCTGCCACCCCAGTTCAAACATGGCCATATGCAAATCAGTCTGACCCTGTGCCTCATGGGAACAGTCCAGCCCGAACTGCCAAGCCATATTTTCCCTGGACCGGATACAAGCTTCCTAGGACCGGTTTCTGGCATTTCAGCCGTCTTCAGCCCGGCTTGCTTGAATCCAGTGGCAAAGTGAGCAAGGGACTCACGTCTGAGCATACCCTGCCAACTTATGGCGAACGAAGCAAAAACCAAAGGAAATGATGGACGCAGTGTTGAACATTGCAAGCTCTCACCCCCAGTCAACTCATCTGGGTTTAATCCATCACCATTCTTTAGCCCACTCTGCCACCCCAGTTCAGACATGGCCATATGCAAATCAGTCTGACCCTGTGCCTCATAGGAACAGTCCAGCCCAAACTGCCAATCCATGTCTGCCCTGGACCGGAAACAAGCTTCCTAGGACCGGTTTCTGGCATTTCAGCCGTCTTCAGCCAGGCTTGCTTGAATCCAGTAGCAACGTGAGCAAGGGACTCACGCCTGAGCATACCCTGCCAACTTATGGCAAACAAAGCAAAAACCAAAGGAAATGATGGACGGAGTGTTGAACATTGCAAGCACTCACCCCCAGTCAACTGATCTGGGTTTAATCCATCACCGTTCTTTAGCCCATTCTGCCACCCCAGTTCAGACATGGCCATATGCAAATCAGTCTGACCCTGTACCTCATGGGAACAGTCCAGCCCGAACTGCCAAGCCATGTCTTCCCTGGACCGGAAACAAGCTTTCTAGGACCGGTTTCTGGCATTTCAGCTGTCTTCAGCCAGGCTTACTTGAATCCAGTGGCAAAGTGAGCAAGGGACTCACGTCTGAGCATACCCTGCCAACTTATGGTGAACAAAGCAAAAATCAAAGGAAATGATGGACGCAGTGTTGAACATTGCAAGCACTCACCCCCAGTCAACTCATCTGGATTTAATCCATCACCGTTCTTTAGCCCTCTCTGCCACCCCAGTTCAGACATGGCCATATGCAAATCAGTCTGACCCTGTGCCTCATGGGAACAGTCCAGCCCGAACTGCCAACCCATGTCTTCCCTGGACCAGAAACAAGCTTCCTAGGACCGGTTTCTGGCATTTCAGCCGTCTTCAGCCAGGCTTGCTTGAATCCAGTGGCAAAGTGAGCAAGGGACTCACGTCTGAGCATACTCTGCCATCTTATGGCGAACAAAGCAAAAACCAAAGGAATTGATGGACGCAGTGTTGAACATTGCAAGCACTCACCCCCAGTCAACTGATCTGGGTTTAATCCATCAGCGTTCTTTAGCCCACTCTGCCACCCCAGTTCAGACATGGCCATATGCAAATCAGTCTGACACTGTACCTCATGGGAACAGTCCAGCCCGAACTGCCAAGCCATGTCTTCCCTGGACCGGAAACAAGCTTCCTAGTACCGGTTTCTGGCATTTCAGCCGTCTTCAGCCAGGCTTGCTTGAAACCAGTGGCAAAGTGAGCAAGGAACTCACGTCTGAGCATACCCTGCCAACTTATGGCGAACAAAGCAAGAACCAAAGGAAATGATGGACGGAGTGTTGAACATAGCAAGCACTCACCCCCAGTCAACTGATCTGGGTTTAATACATCACCGTTCTTTAGCCCACTCTGCCACCCCAGTTCAGACATGGCTATATGCAAATCAGTCTGACCCTGTGCCTCATGGGAACAGTCCAGCCCGAACTGCCACGCCATGTATTCCCTGGACCGGAAACAAGCTTTCTAGGACCAGTTTCTGGCATTTCAGCCGTCTTCAGCCAGGCTTGCTTAAATCCAGTGGCAAAGTGAGCAAGGGACTCACGTCTGAGCATACCCTGCCAACTTATGGCGAACAAAGCAAAAACCAAAGGAAATGATGGACGCAGTGTTGGACATTGCAAGCACTCACCCCCAGTCAACTGATCTGGGTTTAATTCATCACCGTTCTTTAGCCCACTCTGCCACCCTAGTTCAGACATGGCCATATGCAAATCAGTCTGACTCTCTGCCTCATGGGAACAGTCCAGCCCGAACTGCCAAGCCATGTCTTCCCTGGACCGGAAACAAACTTTCTAGGACCAGTTTCTGGCATTTCAGCCGTCTTCAGCCAGGCTTGCTTGAATCCAGAGGCAAAGTGAGCAAGGGACTCACGTCTGAGCATACCCTGCCAACTTATGGCGAACAAAGCAAAAACCAAAGGAAATGATGGACGCAGTTTTGAACATTGCAAGCACTCACCCCCAGTCAACTGATCTGGGTTTAATCCATCACCGTTCTTTAGCCCACTCTGCCACCCCAGTTCAGACATGGCCATATGCAAATCAGTCTGACCCTGTGCCTCCTGGGAACAGTCCAACCTGAACTGCCAAGCCATGTCTTCCCTGGACTGGAAACAAGCATCCTAGGACAGGTTTCTGGCATTTCAGCCGTCTTCAGCCATGCTTGCTTGAATCCAGTGGCAAAGTGAGCAAGGGACTCACGTCTGAGCAAACCCTGCCAACTTATGGCTAACAAAGCAAAAACCAAAGGAAATGATGGACGCAGTGTTGAACATTGCAAGCACTCACCCCCAGTTAACTCATCTGGGTTTAATCCTTCACCGTTCTTTAGCCCACTCTGCCACCCCAGTTCAGACATGGCCATATGCAAATCAGTCTGACCCTGTGCCTCATGGGAACAGTCCAGCCCGAACTGCCAAGCCATGTCTTCCCTGGACCGGAAACAAGCTTCCTAGGACCAGTTTCTGGCATTTCAGCCGTCTTCAGCCAGGCTTGCTTGAATCCAGTGGCAAAGTGAGCAAGGGACTCACGTCTGAGCATACCCTGCCAATTTATTGCGAACAAAGCAAAAACCAAAGGAAATGATGCACGGAGTGTTGAACATTGCAAGCACTCACCCCCAGTCAACTGATCTGGGTTTAATTCATCACCGTTCTTTAGCCCACTCTGCCACCCCAGTTCAGACATGGCCATATGCAAATCAGTCTGACCATCTGCCTCATGGGAACAGTCCAGCCCGATCTGCCAAGCCATGATTTCCCTGGACCAGAAACAAGCTTTCTAGGACCAGTTTCTGGCATTTCAGCTGTCTTCAGCCAGGCTTGCTTGAATCCAGTGGCAAAGTGAGCAAGGGACTCACGCCTGAGCATACCCTGCCAACTTATGGCAAACAAAGCAAAAACCAAAGGAAATGATGGACGGAGTGTTGAACATTGCAAGCACTCACCCCAGTCAACTGATCTGGGTTTAATCCATCACCGTTCTTTAGCCCATTCTGCCACCCCAGTTCAGACATGGCCATATGCAAATCAGTCTGACCCTGTACCTCATGGGAACAGTCCAGCCCGAACTGCCAAACCATGTCTTCCCTGGACCGGAAACAAGCTTTCTAGGACCGGTTTCTGGCATTTCAGCTGTCTTCAGCCAGGCTTGCTTGAATCCAGTGGCAAAGTGAGCAAGGGACTCACGTCTGAGCATACCCTGCCAACTTATGGTGAACAAAGCAAAAATCAAAGGAAATGATGGACGCAGTGTTGAACATTGCAAGCACTCACCCCCAGTCAACTCATCTGGATTTAATCCATCACCGTTCTTTAGCCCTCTCTGCCACCCCAGTTCAGACATGGCCATATGCAAATCAGTCTGACCCTGTGCCTCATGGGAACAGTCCAGCCCGAACTGCCAACCCATGTCTTCCCTGGACCAGAAACAAGCTTCCTAGGACCGGTTTCTGGCATTTCAGCCGTCTTCAGCCATGCTTGCTTGAATCCAGTGGCAAAGTGAGCAAGGGACTCACGTCTGAGCATACTCTGCCATCTTATGGCGAACAAAGCAAAAACCAAAGGAATTGATGGACGCAGTGTTGAACATTGCAAGCACTCACCCCCAGTCAACTGATCTGGGTTTAATCCATCAGCGTTCTTTAGCCCACTCTGCCACCCCAGTTCAGACATGGCCATATGCAAATCAGTCTGACACTGTACCTCATGGGAACAGTCCAGCCCGAACTGCCAAGCCATGTCTTCCCTGGACCGGAAACAAGCTTCCTAGTACCGGTTTCTGGCATTTCAGCCGTCTTCAGCCAGGCTTGCTTGAAACCCGTGGCAAAGTGAGCAAGGAACTCACGTCTGAGCATACCCTGCCAACTTATGGCGAACAAAGCAAGAACCAAAGGAAATGATGGACGGAGTGTTGAACATAGCAAGCACTCACCCCCAGTCAACTGATCTGGGTTTAATCCATCACCGTTCTTTAGCCCACTCTGCCACCCTAGTTCAGACATGGCCATATGCAAATCAGTCTGACTCTCTGCCTCATGGGAACAGTCCAGCCCGAACTGCCAAGCCATGTCTTCCCTGGACCGGAAACAAACTTTCTAGGACCAGTTTCTGGCATTTCAGCCGTCTTCAGCCAGGCTTGCTTGAATCCAGTGGCAAAGTGAGCAAGGGACTCACGTCTGAGCATACCCTGCCAACTTATGGCGAACAAAGCAAAAACCAAAGGAAATGATGGACGCAGTTTTGAACATTGCAAGCACTCACCCCCAGTCAACTGATCTGGGTTTAATCCATCACCGTTCTTTAGCCCACTCTGCCACCCCAGTTCAGACATGGCCATATGCAAATCAGTCTGACCCTGTGCCTCCTGGGAACAGTCCAACCTGAACTGCCAAGCCATGTCTTCCCTGGACTGGAAACAAGCATCCTAGGACAGGTTTCTGGCATTTCAGCCGTCTTCAGCCATGCTTGCTTGAATCCAGTGGCAAAGTGAGCAAGGGACTCACGTCTGAGCAAACCCTGCCAACTTATGGCTAACAAAGCAAAAACCAAAGGAAATGATGGACGCAGTGTTGAACATTGCAAGCACTCACCCCCAGTTAACTCATCTGGGTTTAATCCTTCACCGTTCTTTAGCCCACTCTGCCACCCCAGTTCAGACATGGCCATATGCAAATCAGTCTGACCCTGTGCCTCATGGGAACAGTCCAGCCCGAACTGCCAAGCCATGTCTTCCCTGGACCGGAAACAAGCTTCCTAGGACCAGTTTCTGGCATTTCAGCCGTCTTCAGCCAGGCTTGCTTGAATCCAGTGGCAAAGTGAGCAAGGGACTCACGTCTGAGCATACCCTGCCAATTTATTGCGAACAAAGCAAAAACCAAAGGAAATGATGCACGGAGTGTTGAACATTGCAAGCACTCACCCCCAGTCAACTGATCTGGGTTTAATTCATCACCGTTCTTTAGCCCACTCTGCCACCCCAGTTCAGACATGGCCATATGCAAATCAGTCTGACCATCTGCCTCATGGGAACAGTCCAGCCCGATCTGCCAAGCCATGATTTCCCTGGACCAGAAACAAGCTTTCTAGGACCAGTTTCTGGCATTTCAGCTGTCTTCAGCCAGGCTTGCTTGAATCCAGTGGCAAAGTGAGCAAGGGACTCACGCCTGAGCATACCCTGCCAACTTATGGCAAACAAAGCAAAAACCAAAGGAAATGATGGACGGAGTGTTGAACATTGCAAGCACTCACCCCCAGTCAACTGATCTGGGTTTAATCCATCACCGTTCTTTAGCCCATTCTGCCACCCCAGTTCAGACATGGCCATATGCAAATCAGTCTGACCCTGTACCTCATGGGAACAGTCCAGCCCGAACTGCCAAACCATGTCTTCCCTGGACCGGAAACAAGCTTTCTAGGACCGGTTTCTGGCATTTCAGCTGTCTTCAGCCAGGCTTGCTTGAATCCAGTGGCAAAGTGAGCAAGGGACTCACGTCTGAGCATACCCTGCCAACTTATGGTGAACAAAGCAAAAATCAAAGGAAATGATGGACGCAGTGTTGAACATTGCAAGCACTCACCCCCAGTCAACTCATCTGGATTTAATCCATCACCGTTCTTTAGCCCTCTCTGCCACCCCAGTTCAGACATGGCCATATGCAAATCAGTCTGACCCTGTGCCTCATGGGAACAGTCCAGCCCGAACTGCCAACCCATGTCTTCCCTGGACCAGAAACAAGCTTCCTAGGACCGGTTTCTGGCATTTCAGCCGTCTTCAGCCATGCTTGCTTGAATCCAGTGGCAAAGTGAGCAAGGGACTCACGTCTGAGCATACTCTGCCATCTTATGGCGAACAAAGCAAAAACCAAAGGAATTGATGGACGCAGTGTTGAACATTGCAAGCACTCACCCCCAGTCAACTGATCTGGGTTTAATCCATCAGCGTTCTTTAGCCCACTCTGCCACCCCAGTTCAGACATGGCCATATGCAAATCAGTCTGACACTGTACCTCATGGGAACAGTCCAGCCCGAACTGCCAAGCCATGTCTTCCCTGGACCGGAAACAAGCTTCCTAGTACCGGTTTCTGGCATTTCAGCCGTCTTCAGCCAGGCTTGCTTGAAACCCGTGGCAAAGTGAGCAAGGAACTCACGCCTGAGCATACCCTGCCAACTTATGGCGAACAAAGCAAGAACCAAAGGAAATGATGGACGGAGTGTTGAACATAGCAAGCACTCACCCCCAGTCAACTGATCTGGGTTTAATCCATCACCGTTCTTTAGCCCACTCTGCCACCCCAGTTCAGACATGGCTATATGCAAATCAGTCTGACCCTGTGCCTCATGGGAACAGTCCAGCCCGAACTGCCACGCCATGTATTCCCTGGACCGGAAACAAGCTTTCTAGGACCAGTTTCTGGCATTTCAGCCGTCTTCAGCCAGGCTTGCTTGAATCCAGTGGCAAAGTGAGCAAGGGACTCACGTCTGAGCATACCCTGCCAACTTATGGCGAACAAAGCAAAAACCAAAGGAAATGATGGACGCCGTGTTGAACATTGCAAGCACTCACCCCCAGTCAACTGATCTGGGTTTAATTCATCACCGTTCTTTAGCCCACTCTGCCACCCTAGTTCAGACATGGCCATATGCAAATCAGTCTGACTCTCTGCCTCATGGGAACAGTCCAGCCCGAACTGCCAAGCCATGTCTTCCCTGGACCGGAAACAAACTTTCTAGGACCAGTTTCTGGCATTTCAGCCGTCTTCAGCCAGGCTTGCTTGAATCCAGTGGCAAAGTGAGCAAAGGACTCACGTCTGAGCATACCCTGCCAACTTATGACGAACAAAGCAAAAACCAAAGGAAATGATGGACGCAGTTTTGAACATTGCAAGCACTCACCCCCAGTCAACTGATCTGGGTTTAATCCATCACCGTTCTTTAGCCCACTCTGCCACCCCAGTTCAGACATGGCCATATGCAAATCAGTCTGACCCTGTGCCTCCTGGGAACAGTCCAACCTGAACTGCCAAGCCATGTCTTCCCTGGACTGGAAACAAGCATCCTAGGACAGGTTTCTGGCATTTCAGCCGTCTTCAGCCATGCTTGCTTGAATCCAGTGGCAAAGTGAGCAAGGGACTCACGTCTGAGCAAACCCTGCCAACTTATGGCTAACAAAGCAAAAACCAAAGGAAATGATGGACGCAGTGTTGAACATTGCAAGCACTCACCCCCAGTCAACTCATCTGGGTTTAATCCTTCACCGTTCTTTAGCCCACTCTGCCACCCCAGTTCAGACATGGCCATATGCAAATCAGTCTGACCCTGTGCCTCATGGGAACAGTCCAGCCCGAACTGCCAAGCCATGTCTTCCCTGGACCGGAAACAAGCTTCCTAGGACCAGTTTCTGGCATTTCAGCCGTCTTCAGCCAGGCTTGCTTGAATCCAGTGGCAAAGTGAGCAAGGGACTCACGTCTGAGCATACCCTGCCAATTTATTGCGAACAAAGCAAAAACCAAAGGAAATGATGCACGGAGTGTTGAACATTGCAAGCACTCACCCCCAGTCAACTGATCTGGGTTTAATTCATCACCGTTCTTTAGCCCACTCTGCCACCCCAGTTCAGACATGGCCATATGCAAATCAGTCTGACCCTCTGCCTCATGGGAACAGTCCAGCCCGATCTGCCAAGCCATGATTTCCCTGGACCAGAAACAAGCTTTCTAGGACCAGTTTCTGGCATTTCAGCTGTCTTCAGCCAGGCTTGCTTGAATCCAGTGGCAAAGTGAGCAAGGGACTCACGTCTGAGCATACCCTGCCAATTTATGGCGAACGAAGCAAAAACCAAAGGAAATGATGGACGCAGTGTTGAACATTGCAAGCACTCACCCCCAGTCAACTCATCTGGGTTTAATCCATCACCGTTCTTTAGCCCACTCTGCCACCCCAGTTCAGACATGGCCATATGCAAATCAGTCTGACCCTGTGCCTCATGGGAACAGTCCAGCCCGAACTGCCAAGCCATGTCTTCCCTGGACCGGAAACAAGCTTCCTAGGACCGGTTTCTGGCATTTCAGCCGTCTTCAGCCAGGCTTGCTTGAATCCAGTGGCAAAGTGAGCAAGGGACTCACGTCTGAGCATACCCTGCCAACTTATGGCGAACAAAGCAAAAACCAAAGGAAATGATGGACGGAGTGTTGAACATTGCAAGCACTCACCGCCAGTCAACTGATCTGGGTTTAATCCATCACCGTTCTTTAGCCCACTCTGCCACCCCAGTTCAGACATGGCCATATGCAAATCAGTATGACCCTGTGCCTTATGGGAACAGTCCAGCCCGAACTGCCAAGCCATGTCTTCCCTGGACCGGAAACAAGCTTCCTAGGACCGGTTTCTGGCATTTCAGCCGTCTTCAGCAAGGCTTGTTTGAATCCAGTGGCAAAGTGAGCAAGGGACTCACGTCTGAGCATACCCTGCCAACTTATGGCGAACAAAGCAAAAACCCACGGAAATGATGGACGGAGTGTTGAACATTGCAAGCACTCACCCCCAGTCAACTGATCTGGGTTTAATCCATCACCGTTCTTTAGCCCACTCTGCCACCCCAGTTCAGACATTGCCATATGCAACTCAGTCTGACCCTGTGCCTCATGGGAACAGTCCAGCCCGAACTGCCAAGCCATGTCTTCCCTGGACCGGAAACAAGCTTCCTAGGACCAGTTTCTGGCATTTGAGCTGTCTTCAGCCAGGCTTGTTTGAAACCAGTGGCAAAGTGAGCAAGGGACTCACGTCTGAGAATACCCTGCCAACTTATGGTGAACAAAGCAAAAACCAAAGGAAATGATGGACGGAGTGTTAAACATTGCAAGCACTCACCCCCAGTCAACTGATCTGGGTTTAATCCATCACCGTTCTTTAGCCCACTCTGCCACCCCAGTTCAGACATGGCCATATGCAAATCAGTCTGACCCTGTTCCTCATGGGAACAGTCCAGCCCAAACTGCCAAGCCATGTCTTCCCTGGACTGGAAACAAGCTTCCTAGGACCGGTTTCTGGCATTTCAGCCGTCTTCAGCCAGGCTTGCTTGAATCCAGTGGCAAAGTGAGCAAGGGACTCACGTCTGAGCATACCCTGCCAACTTATGGCGAACAAAGCAAGAACCAAAGGAAATGATGGACGGAGTGTTGAACATAGCAAGCACTCACCCCAAGTCAACTGATCTGGGTTTAATCCATCACCGTTCTTTAGCCCACTCTGCCACCCCAGTTCAGACATAGCCATATGCAAATCGGTCTGACCCTGTGCCTCATGGGAACAGTCCAGCCCGAACTGCCAAGCCATGTCTTCCCTTGACCGGAAACAAGCTTCCTA
Organism: Triturus cristatus; assembly: GCF_964204655.1. Lineage (NCBI taxonomy): Eukaryota > Metazoa > Chordata > Amphibia > Caudata > Salamandridae > Triturus > Triturus cristatus. The sequence goes on from NW_028187376.1 coordinate 197,227, forward strand.
GGGCCAGTTTCTGGCATTTCAGCCGTCTTCAGCCAGGCTTGCTTGAATCCAGTGGCAAAGTGAGCAAGGGACTCACGTCTGAGCATATCCTGCCAACTTATGGCGAACAAAGCAAAAACCAAAGGAAATGATGGACGGAGTGTTGATCATTGCAAGCACTCACCCCCAGTCAACTGATCTGGGTTTAATCCATCACCGTTCTTTAGCCCACTCTGCCACCCCAGTTCAGACATGGCCATATGCAAATCAGTCTGACCCTTTGCTTCATGGGAACAGTCCAGCCCGAACTACCAAGCCATGTCTTCCCTGGACCGGAAACAAGCTTCCTAGGACCGGTTTCTGGCATTTCAGCCGTCTTCAGCCAGGCTTGCTTGAATCCAGTGGCAAAGTGAGCAAGGGACTCACGTCTGAGCATACCCTGCCAACTTATGGCGAACAAAGCAAAAACCAAAGGAAATGATGGACGGAGTGTTGAACATTGCAAGCACTCACCCCCAGTCAACTGATCTGGGTTTAATCCATCACCGTTCTTTAGCCCACTCTGCCACCCCAGTTCAGACATGGCCATATGCAAATCAGTCTGACCCTGTTCCTCATGGGAACAGTCCAGCCCAAACTGCCAAGCCATGTCTTCCCTGGACTGGAAACAAGCTTACTAGGACCGGTTTCTGGCATTTCAGCCGTCTTCAGCCAGGCTTGCTTGAATCCAGTGGCAAAGTGAGCAAGGGACTCACGTCTGAGCATACCCTGCCAACTTATGGCGAACAAAGCAAAAACCAAAGGAAATGATGGACGGAGTGTTGAACATTGCAAGCACTCATCCCCAGTCAACTGACCTGGGTTTAATCCATCACCGTTCTTTAGCCCACTTTGCCACCCCAGTTCAGACATGTCCATATGCAAATCAGTCTGACCCTGTGCCTCATGGGAACAGTCCAGCCCGAACTGCCAAGCCATGTCTTCCCTGGACCGGAAACAAGTTTCCTAGTACCGGTTTCTGGCATTTCAGCCGTCTTCAGCCAGGCTTGTTTTAAATCAGTGGCAAAGTGAGCAAGGAACTCACGTCTGAGCATACCCTGCCAACTTATGGCGAACAAAGCAAGAACCAAAGTAAATGATGGACGGAGTGTTGAACATAGCAAGCACTCACCCCAAGTCAACTGATCTGGGTTTAATCCATCACCGTTCTTTAGCCCACTCTGCCACCCCAGTTCAGACATAGCCATATGCAAATCGGTCTGACCCTGTGCCTCATGGGAACAGTCCAGCCCGAACTGCCAAGCCATGTCTTCCCTTGACCGGAAACAAGCTTCCTAGGACCAGTTTCTGGCATTTCAGCCGTCTTCAGCCAGGCTTGCTTGAATCCAGTGGCAAAGTGAGCAAGGGACTCACGTCTGAGCATATCCTGCCAACTTATGGCGAACAAAGCAAAAACCAAAGGAAATGATGGACGGAGTGTTGATCATTGCAAGCACTCACCCCCAGTCAACTGATCTGGGTTTAATCCATCACCGTTCTTTAGCCCACTCTGCCACCCCAGTTCAGACATGGCCATATGCAAATCAGTCTGACCCTTTGCTTCATGGGAACAGTCCAGCCCGAACTACCAAGCCATGTCTTCCCTGGACCGGAAACAAGCTTCCTAGGACCGGTTTCTGGCATTTCAGCCGTCTTCAGCCAGGCTTGCTTGAATCCAGTGGCAAAGTGAGCAAGGGACTCACGTCTGAGCATACCCTGCCAACTTATGGCGAACAAAGCAAAAACCAAAGGAAATGATGGACGGAGTGTTGAACATTGCAAGCACTCACCCCCAGTCAACTGATCTGGGTTTAATCCATCACCGTTCTTTAGCCCACTCTGTCACCCCAGTTCAGACATGGCCATATGCAAATCAGTCTGACCCTGTGCCTCATGGGAACAGTCCAGCCCAAACTGCCAAGCCATGTCTTCCCTGGACCTGAAACAAGCTTCCTAGGACCGGTTTCTGGCATTTCAGCCGTCTTCAGCCAGGCTTGTTTGAATCCAGTGGCAAAGTGAGCAAGGGACTCACGTCTGAGCATACCCTGCCAACTTATGGCGAACAAAGCAAAAACCAATGGAAATGATGGACGGAGTGTTGAACATTGCAAGCACTCACCCCCAGTCAACTGATCTGGGTTTAATCCATCACCGTTCTTTAGCCCACTCTGCCACCCCAGTTCAAACATGGCCATATGCAAATCAGTCTGACCCTGTGCCTCATGGGAACAGTCCAGCCCGAACTGCCAAGCCATATTTTCCCTGGACCGGAAACAAGCTTCCTAGGACCGGTTTCTGGCATTTCAGCCGTCTTCAGCCAGGCTTGCTTGAATCCAGTGGCAAAGTGAGCAAGGGACTCACGTCTGAGCATACCCTGCCAACTTATGGCGAACAAAGCAAAAACCAAAGGAAATGATGGACGGAGTGTTGAACATTGCAAGCACTCACCCCCAGTCAACTGATCTGGGTTTAATCCATCACCGTTCTTTAGCCCACTCTGCCACCCCAGTTCAGACATGGCCATATGCAAATCAGTCTGACCCTGTGCCTCATGGGAACAGTCCAGCCCGAACTGCCAAGCCATGTATTCCCTGGACCGGAAACAAGCTTCCTAGGACCGGTTTCTGGCATTTCAGCCGTCTTCAGCCAGGCTTGCTTGAATCCAGTGGCAAAGTGAGCAAGGGACTCACGTCTGAGCATACCCTGCCAACTTATGGCGAACAAAGCAAAAACCAAAGGAAATGATGGACGGAGTGTTGATCATTGCAAGCACTCACCCCCAGTCAACTGATCTTGGTTTAATCCATCACCGTTCTTTAGCCCACTCTGCCACCCCAGTTCAGACATGGCCATATGCAAATCAGTCTGACCCTTTGCTTCATGGGAACAGTCCAGCCCGAACTACCAAGCCATGTCTTCCCTGGACCGGAAATAAGCTTCCTAGGACCGGTTTCTGGCATTTCAGCCGTCTTCAGCCAGGCTTGCTTCAATCCAGTGGCAAAGTGAGCAAGGGACTCACGTCTGAGCATACACTGCCATCTTATGGCGAACAAAGCAAAAACCAAAGGAATTGATGGACGCAGTGTTGAACATTGCAAGCACTCACCCCCAGTCAACTGATCTGGGTTTAATCCATCACCGTTCTTTAGCCCACTCTTCCACCCCAGTTCAGACATGGCCATATGCAAATCAGTCTGACCCTGTGCCTCATGGGAACAGTCCAGCCCGAACTGCCAAGCCATGTATTCCCTGGACCGGAAACAAGCTTCCTAAGACCAGTTTCTGGCATTTGAGCTGTCTTCAGCCAGGCTTGTTTGAATCCAGTGGCAAAGTGAGCAAGGGACTCACGTCTGAGCATACCCTGCCAATTTATGGCGAACAAAGCAAAAACCAAAGGAAAGGATGGACGGAGTGTTAAACATTGCAAGCACTCACCCCCAGTCAACTGATCTGGATTTAATCCATCACCGTTCTTTAGCCCACTCTGCCACCCCAGTTCAGACATGGCCATATGCAAATCAGTCTGACCCTGTTCCTCCTGGGAACAGTCCAGCCCAAACTGCCAAGCCATGTCTTCCCTGGACCGGAAACAAGCTTCCTAGGACCAGTTTCTGGCATTTCAGCCGTCTTCAGCCAGGCTTGCTTGAATCCAGTGGCAAAGTGAGCAAGGGACTCACGTCTGAGCATACCCTGCCAACTTATGGCGAACAAAGCAAAAACCAAAGGAAATGATGGACGGAGTGTTGATCATTGCAAGCACTCACCCCCAGTCAACTGATCTTGGTTTAATCCATCACCGTTCTTTAGCCCACTCTGCCACCCCAGTTCAGACATGGCCATATGCAAATCAGTCTGACCCTTTGCTTCATGGGAACAGTCCAGCCCGAACTACCAAGCCATGTCTTCCTTGGACCGGAAACAAGCTTCCTAGGACCGGTTTCTGGCATTTCAGCCGTCTTCAGCCAGGCTTGCTTGAATCCAGTGGCAAAGTGAGCAAGGGACTCACGTCTGAGCATACACTGCCATCTTATGGCGAACAAAGCAAAAACCAAAGGAATTGATGGACGCAGTGTTGAACATTGCAAGCACTCACCCCCAGTCAACTGATCTGGGTTTAATCCATCACCGTTCTTTAGCCCACTCTGCCACCCCAGTTCAAACATGGCCATATGCAAATCAGTCTGACCCTGTGCCTCATGGGAACAGTCCAGCCCGAACTGCCAAGCCATATTTTCCCTGGACCGGAAACAAGCTTCCTAGGACCGGTTTCTGGCATTTCAGCCGTCTTCAGCCAGGCTTGCTTGAATCCAGTGGCAAAGTGAGCAAGGGACTCACGTCTGAGCATACCCTGCCAACTTATGGCGAACAAAGCAAAAACCAAAGGAAATGATGGACGGAGTGTTGAACATTGCAAGCACTCACCCTCAGTCAACTGATCTGGGTTTAGTCCATCACCGTTCTTTAGCCCACTCTGCCACCCCAGTTCAGACATGGCCATATGCAAATCAGTCTGACCCTGTGCCTCCTGGGAACAGTCCAACCTGAACTGCCAAGCCATGTCTTCCCTGGACTGGAAACAAGCATCCTAGGACAGGTTGCTGGCATTTCAGCCGTCTTCAGCCATGCTTGCTTGAATCCAGTGGCAAAGTGAGCAAGGGAATCACGTCTGAGCAAACCCTGCCAACTTATGGCTAACAAAGCAAAAACCAAAGGAAATGATGGACGCAGTGTTGAACATTGCAAGTACTCACCCCCAATCAACTCATCTAGGTTTAATCCTTCACCGTTCTTTAGCCCACTCTGCCACCCCAGTTCAGACATGGCCATATGCAAATCAGTCTGACCCTGTGCCTCATGGGAACAGTCCAGCCCGAACTGCCAAGCCATGTCTTTCCTGGACCGGAAACAAGCTTCCTAGGACCAGTTTCTGGCATTTCAGCCGTCTTCAGCCAGGCTTGCTTGAATCCAGTGGCAAAGTGAGCAAGGGACTCACGTCTGAGCATACCCTGCCAATTTATTGCGAACAAAGCAAAAACCAAAGGAAATGATGCACGGAGTGTTGAACATTGCAAGCACTCACCCCCAGTCAACTGATCTGGGTTTAATTCATCACCGTTCTTTAGCCCACTCTGCCACCCCAGTTCAGACATGGCCATATGCAAATCAGTCTGACCCTCTGCCTCATGGGAACAGTCCAGCCCGATCTGCCAAGCCATGATTTCCCTGGACCAGAAACAAGGTTTCTAGGACCAGTTTCTGGCATTTCAGCTGTCTTCAGCCAGGCTTGCTTGAATCCAGTGGCAAAGTGAGCAAGGGACTCACACCTGAGCATACCCTGCCAACTTATGGCAAACAAAGCAAAAACCAAAGGAAATGATGGACGGAGTGTTGAACATTGCAAGCACTCACCCCCAGTCAACTCATCTGGATTTAATCCATCACCGTTCTTTAGCCCTCTCTGCCACCCCAGTTCAGACATGGCCATATGCAAATCAGTCTGACCCTGTGCCTCATGGGAACAGTCCAGCCCGAACTGCCAACCCATGTCTTCCCTGGACCAGAAACAAGCTTCCTAGGACCGGTTTCTGGCATTTCAGCCGTCTTCAGCCATGCTTGCTTGAATCCAGTGGCAAAGTGAGCAAGGGACTCACGTCTGAGCATACTCTGCCATCTTATGGCGAACAAAGCAAAAACCAAAGGAATTGATGGACGCAGTGTTGAACATTGCAAGCACTCACCCCCAGTCAACTGATCTGGGTTGAATCCATCAGCGTTCTTTAGCCCACTCTTCCACCCCAGTTCAGACATGGCCATATGCAAATCAGTCTGACACTGTACCTCATGGGAACAGTCCAGCCGGAACTGCCAAGCCATGTCTTCCCTGGACCGGAAACAAGCTTCCTAGTACCGGTTTCTGGCATTTCAGCCGTCTTCAGCCAGGCTTGCTTGAAACCAGTGGCAAAGTGGGCAAGGAACTCACGTCTGAGCATACCCTGCCAACTTATGGTGAACAAAGCAAGAACCAAAGGAAATGATGGACGGAGTGTTGAACATAGCAAGCACTCACCCCCAGTCAACTGATCTGGGTTTAATCCATCACCGTTCTTTAGCCCACTCTGCCACCCCAGTTCAGACATGGCTATATGCAAATCAGTCTGACCCTGTGCCTCATGGGAACAGTCCAGCCCGAACTGCCACGCCATGTATTCCCTGGACCGGAAACAAGCTTTCTAGGACCAGTTTCTGGCATTTCAGCCGTCTTCAGCCAGGCTTGCTTGAATCCAGTGGCAAAGTGAGCAAGGGACTCACGTCTGAGCATACCCTGCCAACTTATGGCGAACAAAGCAAAAACCAAAGGAAATGATGGACGCAGTTTTGAACATTGCAAGCACTCACCCCCAGTCAACTGATCTGGGTTTAATCCATCACCGTTCTTTAGCCCACTCTGCCACCCCAGTTCAGACATGGCCATATGCAAATCAGTCTGACCCTGTGCCTCCTGGGAACAGTCCAACCTGAACTGCCAAGCCATGTCTTCCCTGGACTGGAAACAAGCATCCTAGGACAGGTTTCTGGCATTTCAGCTGTCTTCAGCCAGGCTTGCTTGAATCCAGTGGCAAAGTGAGCAAGGGACTCATGTCTGAGCAAACCCTGCCAACTTATGGCTAACAAAGCAAAAACCAAAGGAAATGATGGACGCAGTGTTGAACATTGCAAGTACTCACCCCCAGTCAACTCATCTAGGTTTAATCCTTCACCGTTCTTTAGCCCACTCTGCCACCCCAGTTTAGACATGGCCATATGCAAATCAGTCTGACCCTGTGCCTCATGGGAACAGTCCAGCCCGAACTGCCAAGCCATGTCTTCCCTGGACCTTAAACAAGCTTCCTAGGACCAGTTTCTGGCATTTCAGCCGTCTTCAGCCAGGCTTGCTTGAATCCAGTGGCAAAGTGAGCAAGGGACTCACGTCTGAGCATACCCTGCCAATTTATTGCGAACAAAGCAAAAACCAAAGGAAATGATGCACGGAGTGTTGAACATTGCAAGCACTCACCCCCAGTCAACTGATCTGGGTTTAATTCATCACCGTTCTTTAGCCCACTCTGCCACCCCAGTTCAGACATGGCCATATGCAAATCAGTCTGACCCTCTGCCTCATGGGAACAGTCCAGCCCGATCTGCCAAGCCATGATTTCCCTGGACCAGAAACAAGCTTTCTAGGACCAGTTTCTGGCATTTCAGCTGTCTTCAGCCAGGCTTGCTTGAATCCAGTGGCAAAGTGAGCAAGGGACTCACGCCTGAGCATACCCTGCCAACTTATGGCAAACAAAGCAAAAACCAAAGGAAATGATGGACGGAGTGTTGAACATTGCAAGCACTCACCCCCAGTCAACTGATCTGGGTTTAATCCATCACCGTTCTTTAGCCCATTCTGCCACCCCAGTTCAGACATGGCCATATGCAAATCAGTCTGACCCTGTACCTCATGGGAACAGTCCAGCCCGAACTGCCAAGCCATGTCTTCCCTGGACCGGAAACGAGCTTTCAAGGACCGGTTTCTGGCATTTCAGCTGTCTTCAGCCAGGCTTGCTTGAATCCAGTGGCAAAGTGAGCAAGGGACTCACGTCTGAGCATACCCTGCCAACTTATGGTGAACAAAGCAAAAATCAAAGGAAATGATGGACGCAGTGTTGAACATTGCAAGCACTCACCCCCAGTCAACTCATCTGGATTTAATCCATCACCGTTCTTTAGCCCTCTCTGCCACCCCAGTTCAGACATGGCCATATGCAAATCAGTCTGACCCTGTGCCTCATGGGAACAGTCCAGCCCGAACTGCCAACCCATGTCTTCCCTGGACCAGAAACAAGCTTCCTAGGACCGGTTTCTGGCATTTCAGCCGTCTTCAGCCATGCTTGCTTGAATCCAGTGGCAAAGTGAGCAAGGGACTCACGTCTGAGCATACTCTGCCATCTTATGGTGAACAAAGCAAAAACCAAAGGAATTGATGGACGCAGTGTTGAACATTGCAAGCACTCACCCCCAGTCAACTGATCTGAGTTTAATCCATCAGCGTTCTTTAGCCCACTCTGCCACCCCAGTTCAGACATGGCCATATGCAAATCAGTCTGACACTGTACCTCATGGGAACAGTCCAGCCGGAACTGCCAAGCCATGTCTTCCCTGGACTGGAAACAAGCTTCCTAGTACCGGTTTCTGGCATTTCAGCCGTCTTCAGCCAGGCTTGCTTGAAACCAGTGGCAAAGTGAGCAAGGAACTCACGTCTGAGCATACCCTGCCAACTTATGGCGAACAAAGCAAGAACCAAAGGAAATGATGGACGGAGTGTTGAACATAGCAAGCACTCACCCCCAGTCAACTGATCTGGGTTTAATCCATCACCGTTCTCTAGCCCACTCTGCCACCCCAGTTCAGACATGGCTATATGCAAATCAGTCTGACCCTGTGCCTCATGGGAACAGTCCAGCCCGAACTGCCACGCCATGTATTCCCTGGACCGGAAACAAGCTTTCTAGGACCAGTTTCTGGCATTTCAGCCGTCTTCAGCCAGGCTTGCTTGAATCCAGTGGCAAAGTGAGCAAGGGACTCACGTCTGAGCATACCCTGCCAACTTATGGCGAACAAAGCAAAAACCAAAGGAAATGATGGACGCAGTGTTGAACATTGCAAGCACTCACCCCCAGTCAACTGATCTGGGTTTAATTCATCACCGTTCTTTAGCCCACTCTGCCACCCTAGTTCAGACATGGCCATATGCAAATCAGTATGACTCTCTGCCTCATGGGAACAGTCCAGCCCGAACTGCCAAGCCATGTCTTCCCTGGACCGGAAACAAACTTTCTAGGACCAGTTTCTGGCATTTCAGCAGTCTTCAGCCAGGCTTGCTTGAATCCAGTGGCAAAGTGAGCAAGGGACTCATGTCTGAGCATACCCTGCCAACTTATGGCGAACAAAGCAAAAACCAAAGGAAATGACGGACGCAGTTTTGAACATTGCAAGCACTCACCCCCAGTCAACTGATCTGGGTTTAATCCATCACCGTTCTTTAGCCCACTCTGCCACCCCAGTTCAGACATGGCCATATGCAAATCAGTCTGACCCTCTGCCTCCTGGGAACAGTCCAACCTGAACTGCCAAGCCATGTCTTCCCTGGACTGGAAACAAGCATCCTAGGACAGGTTTCTGGCATTTCAGCCGTCTTCAGCCATGCTTGCTTGAATCCAGTGGCAAAGTGAGCAAGGGACTCACGTCTGAGCAAACCCTGCCAACTTATGGCTAACAAAGCAAAAACCAAAGGAAATGATGGACGCAGTGTTGAACATTGCAAGCACTCACCCCCAGTCAACTCATCTGGGTTTAATCCTTCACCGTTCTTTAGCCCACTCTGCCACCCCAGTTCAGACATGGCCATATGCAAATCAGTCTGACCCTGTGCCTCATGGGAACAGTCCAGCCCGAACTGCCAAGCCATGTCTTCCCTGGACCGGAAACAAGCTTCCTAGGACCAGTTTCTGGCATTTCAGCCGTCTTCAGCCAGGCTTGCTTGAATCCAGTGGCAAAGTGAGCAAGGGACTCACGTCTGAGCATACCCTGCCAATTTATTGCGAACAAAGCAAAAACCAAGGAAATGATGCACGGAGTGTTGAACATTGCAAGCACTCACCCCCAGTCAACTGATCTGGGTTTAATTCATCACCGTTCTTTAGCCCACTCTGCCACCCCAGTTCAGACATGGCCATATGCAAATCAGTCTGACCCTCTGCCTCATGGGAACAGTCCAGCCCGATCTGCCAAGCCAAGATTTCCCTGGACCAGAAACAAGCTTTCTAGGACCAGTTTCTGGCATTTCAGCTGTCTTCAGCCAGGCTTGCTTGAATCCAGTGGCAAAGTGAGCAAGGGACTCATGTCTGAGCATACCCTGCCAACTTATGGCGAACAAAGCAAAAACCAAAGGAAATGATGGACGCAGTGTTGAACATTGCAAGTATCACCCCCAGTCAACTGATCTGGGTTTAATCCATCACCGTTATTTACCCCACTCTGCCACCCCAGTTCAGACATGGCCATATGCAAATCAGTTTGACCCTGTGCCTCCTGGGAACAGTCCAGCCCGAACTGCCAAGCCATGTCTTCCCTGGACTGGAAACAAGCTTCCTAGGACCGGTTTCTGGCATTTCAGCCGTCTTCAGCCATGCTTGCTTGAATCCAGTGGCAAAGTGAGCAAGGGACTCACGTCTGAGCATACCCTGCCAACTTATGGCGAACGAAGCAAAAACCAAAGGAAATGATGGACGCTGTGTTGAACATTGCAAGCACTCACCCCCAGTCAACTCATCTGGGTTTAATCCATCACCGTTCTTTAGCCCACTCTGCCACCCCAGTTCAGACATGGCCATATGCAAATCAGTCTGACCCTGTGCCTCATGGGAACAGTCCAGCCCGAACTGCCAAGCCATGTCTTCCCTGGACCGGAAACAAGCTTCCTAGGACCGGTTTCTGGCATTTCAGCCGTCTTCAGCCAGGCTTGCTTGAATCCAGTGGCAAAGTGAGCAAGGGACTCACGTCTGAGCATACCCTGCCAACTTATGGCGAACAAAGCAAAAACCAAAGGAAATGATGGACGGAGTGTTGAACATTGCAAGCACTCACCGCCAGTCAACTGATCTGGGTTTAATCCATCACCGTTCTTTAGCCCACTCTGCCACCCTAGTTCAGACATGGCCATATGCAAATCAGTCTGACCCTGTGCCTCATGGGAACAGTCCAGCCCGAACTGCCAAGCCATGTCTTCCCTGGACCGGAAAAAAGCTTCCTAGGACCGGTTTCTGGCATTTCAGCCGTCTTCAGCAAGGCTTGTTTGAATCCAGTGGCAAAGTGAGCAAGGGACTCACGTCTGAGCATACCCTGCCAACTTATGGCGAACAAAGCAAAAACCAAAGGAAATGATGGACGGAGTGTTGAACATTGCAAGCACTCACCCCCAGTCAACTGATCTGGGTTTAATCCATCACCGTTCTTTAGCCCACTCTGCCACCCCAGTTCAGACATGGCCATAGGCAAATCAGTATGACCCTGTTCCTCCTGGGAACAGTCCAGCCCAAACTGCCAATCCATGTCTTACCTGGACCGGAAACAAGCTTCCTAGGACCAGTTTCTGGCATTTCAGCCGTCTTCAGCCAGGCTTGCTTGAATCCAGTGGCAAAGTGAGCAAGGGACTCACGTCTGAGCATACCCTGCCAACTTATGGCAAACAAAGCAAAAACCAAAGGAAATGATGGACGGAGTGTTGATCATTGCAAGCACTCACCCCCAGTCAACTGATCTTGGTTTAATCCATCACCGTTCTTTAGCCCACTCTGCCACCCCAGTTCAGACATGGCCATATGCAAATCAGTCTGACCCTTTGCTTCATGGGAACAGTCCAGCCCGAACTACCAAGCCATGTCTTCCCTGGACCGGAAACAAGCTTCCTAGGACCGGTTTCTGGCATTTCAGCCGTCTTCAGCCAGGCTTGCTTGAATCCAGTGGCAAAGTGAGCAAGGGACTCACGTCTGAGCATACCCTGCCAACTTATGGCGAACAAAGCAAAAACCAAAGGAAATGATGGACGGAGTGTTGAACATTGCAAGCACTCACCCTCAGTCAACTGATCTGGGTTTAATCCATCACCGTTCTTTAGCCCACTCTGCCACCCCAGTTCAGACATGGCCATATGCAAATCAGTCTGACCCTGTGCCTCCTGGGAACAGTCCAACCTGAACTGCCAAGCCATGTCTTCCCTGGACTGGAAACAAGCATCCTAGGACAGGTTTCTGGCATTTCAGCCGTCTTCAGACATGCTTGCTTGAATCCAGTGGCAAAGTGAGCAAGGGACTCACGTCTGAGCAAACCCTGCCAACTTATGGCTAACAAAGCAAAAACCAAAGGAAATGATGGACGCAGTGTTGAACATTGCAAGCACTCACCCCCAGTCAACTCATCTGGGTTTAATCCTTCACCGTTCTTTAGCCCACTCTGCCACCCCAGTTCAGACATGGCCATATGCAAATCAGTCTGACCCTGTGCCTCATGGGAACAGTCCAGCCCGAACTGCCAAGCCATGTCTTCCCTGGACCGGAAACAAGCTTCCTAGGACCAGTTTCTGGCATTTCAGCCGTCTTCAGCCAGGCTTGCTTGAATCCAGTGGCAAAGTGAGCAAGGGACTCACGTCTGAGCATACCCTGCCAATTTATTGCGAACAAAGCAAAAACCAAAGGAAATGATGCACGGAGTGTTGAACATTGCAAGCACTCACCCCCAGTCAACTGATCTGGGTTTAATTCATCACCGTTCTTTAGCCCACTCTGCCACCCCAGTTCAGACATGGCCATATGCAAATCAGTCTGACCCTCTGCCTCATGGGAACAGTCCAGCCCGATCTGCCAAGCCATGATTTCCCTGGACCAGAAACAAGCTTTCTAGGACCAGTTTCTGGCATTTCAGCTGTCTTCAGCCAGGCTTGCTTGAATCCAGTGGCAAAGTGAGCAAGGGACTCACGCCTGAGCATACCCTGCCAACTTATGGCAAACAAAGCAAAAACCAAAGGAAATGATGGACGGAGTGTTGAACATTGCATGCACTCACCCCCAGTCAACTGATCTGGGTTTAAGCCATCACCGTTCTTTAGCCCACTCTGCCACCCCAGTTCAGACATAGCCATATGCAAATCGGTCTGACCCTGTGCCTCATGGGAGCAGTCCAGCCCGAACTGCCAAGCCATGTCTTCCCTTGAACGGAAACAAGCTTCCTAGGACCAGTTTCTGGCATTTCAGCCGTCTTCAGCCAGGCTTGCTTGAATCCAGTGGCAAAGTGAGCAAGGGACTCACGTCTGAGCATATCCTGCCAATTTATGGCGAACAAAGCAAAAACCAAAGGAAATGATGGACGGAGTGTTGATCATTGCAAGCACTCACCCCCAGTCAACTGATCTGGGTTTAATCCATCACCGTTCTTTAGCCCACTCTGCCACCCCAGTTCAGACATGGCCATATGCAAATCAGTCTGACCCTTTGCTTCATGGGAACAGTCCAGCCCGAACTACCAAGCCATGTCTTCCCTGGACCGGAAACAAGCTTCCTAGGACCGGTTTCTGGCATTTCAGCCGTCTTCAGCCAGGCTTGCTTGAATCCAGTGGCAAAGTGAGCAAGGGACTCACGTCTGAGCATACCCTGCCAACTTATGGCGAACAAAGCAAAAACCAAAGGAAATGATGGACGGAGTGTTGAACATTGCAAGCACTCACCCCCAGTCAACTGATCTGGGTTTAATCCATCACCGTTCTTTAGCCCACTCTGTCACCCCAGTTCAGACATGGCCATATGCAAATCAGTCTGACCCTGTGCCTCATGGGAACAGTCCAGCCCAAACTGCCAAGCCATGTCTTCCCTGGACCTGAAACAAGCTTCCTAGGACCGGTTTCTGGCATTTCAGCCGTCTTCAGCCAGGCTTGTTTGAATCCAGTGGCAAAGTGAGCAAGGGACTCACGTCTGAGCATACCCTGCCAACTTATGGCGAACAAAGCAAAAACCAATGGAAATGATGGACGGAGTGTTGAACATTGCAAGCACTCACCCCCAGTCAACTGATCTGGGTTTAATCCATCACCGTTCTTTAGCCCACTCTGCCACCCCAGTTCAAACATGGCCATATGCAAATCAGTCTGACCCTGTGCCTCATGGGAACAGTCCAGCCCGAACTGCCAAGCCATATTTTCCCTGGACCGGAAACAAGCTTCCTAGGACCGGTTTCTGGCATTTCAGCCGTCTTCAGCCAGGCTTGCTTGAATCCAGTGGCAAAGTGAGCAAGGGACTCACGTCTGAGCATACCCTGCCAACTTATGGCGAACAAAGCAAAAACCAAAGGAAATGATGGACGGAGTGTTGAACATTGCAAGCACTCACCCCCAGTCAACTGATCTGGGTTTAATCCATCACCGTTCTTTAGCCCACTCTGCCACCCCAGTTCAGACATGGCCATATGCAAATCAGTCTGACCCTGTGCCTCATGGGAACAGTCCAGCCCGAACTGCCAAGCCATGTATTCCCTGGACCGGAAACAAGCTTCCTAGGACCGGTTTCTGGCATTTCAGCCGTCTTCAGCCAGGCTTGCTTGAATCCAGTGGCAAAGTGAGCAAGGGACTCACGTCTGAGCATACCCTGCCAACTTATGGCGAACAAAGCAAAAACCAAAGGAAATGATGGACGGAGTGTTGATCATTGCAAGCACTCACCCCCAGTCAACTGATCTTGGTTTAATCCATCACCGTTCTTTAGCCCACTCTGCCACCCCAGTTCAGACATGGCCATATGCAAATCACTCTGACCCTTTGCTTCATGGGAACAGTCCAGCCCGAACTACCAAGCCATGTCTTCCCTGGACCGGAAATAAGCTTCCTAGGACCGGTTTCTGGCATTTCAGCCGTCTTCAGCCAGGCTTGCTTCAATCCAGTGGCAAAGTGAGCAAGGGACTCACGTCTGAGCATACACTGCCATCTTATGGCGAACAAAGCAAAAACCAAAGGAATTGATGGACGCAGTGTTGAACATTGCAAGCACTCACCCCCAGTCAACTGATCTGGGTTTAATCCATCACCGTTCTTTAGCCCACTCTGCCACCCCAGTTCAGACATGGCCATATGCAAATCAGTCTGACCCTGTGCCTCATGGGAACAGTCCAGCCCGAACTGCCAAGCCATGTATTCCCTGGACCGGAAACAAGCTTCCTAAGACCAGTTTCTGGCATTTGAGCTGTCTTCAGCCAGGCTTGTTTGAATCCAGTGGCAAAGTGAGCAAGGGACTCACGTCTGAGCATACCCTGCCAATTTATGGCGAACAAAGCAAAAACCAAAGGAAAGGATGGACGGAGTGTTAAACATTGCAAGCACTCACCCCCAGTCAACTGATCTGGATTTAATCCATCACCGTTCTTTAGCCCACTCTGCCACCCCAGTTCAGACATGGCCATATGCAAATCAGTCTGACCCTGTTCCTCCTGGGAACAGTCCAGCCCAAACTGCCAAGCCATGTCTTCCCTGGACCGGAAACAAGCTTCCTAGGACCAGTTTCTGGCATTTCAGCCGTCTTCAGCCAGGCTTGCTTGAATCCAGTGGCAAAGTGAGCAAGGGACTCACGTCTGAGCATACCCTGCCAACTTATGGCGAACAAAGCAAAAACCAAAGGAAATGATGGACGGAGTGTTGATCATTGCAAGCACTCACCCCCAGTCAACTGATCTTGGTTTAATCCATCACCGTTCTTTAGCCCACTCTGCCACCCCAGTTCAGACATGGCCATATGCAAATCAGTCTGACCCTTTGCTTCATGGGAACAGTCCAGCCCGAACTACCAAGCCATGTCTTCCCTGGACCGGAAACAAGCTTCCTAGGACCGGTTTCTGGCATTTCAGCCGTCTTCAGCCAGGCTTGCTTGAATCCAGTGGCAAAGTGAGCAAGGGACTCACGTCTGAGCATACACTGCCATCTTATGGCGAACAAAGCAAAAACCAAAGGAATTGATGGACGCAGTGTTGAACATTGCAAGCACTCACCCCCAGTCAACTGATCTGGGTTTAATCCATCACCGTTCTTTAGCCCACTCTGCCACCCCAGTTCAAACATGGCCATATGCAAATCAGTCTGACCCTGTGCCTCATGGGAACAGTCCAGCCCGAACTGCCAAGCCATATTTTCCCTGGACCGGAAACAAGCTTCCTAGGACCGGTTTCTGGCATTTCAGCCGTCTTCAGCCAGGCTTGCTTGAATCCAGTGGCAAAGTGAGCAAGGGACTCACGTCTGAGCATACCCTGCCAACTTATGGCGAACAAAGCAAAAACCAAAGGAAATGATGGACGGAGTGTTGAACATTGCAAGCACTCACCCTCAGTCAACTGATCTGGGTTTAGTCCATCACCGTTCTTTAGCCCACTCTGCCACCCCAGTTCAGACATGGCCATATGCAAATCAGTCTGACCCTGTGCCTCCTGGGAACAGTCCAACCTGAACTGCCAAGCCATGTCTTCCCTGGACTGGAAACAAGCATCCTAGGACAGGTTTCTGGCATTTCAGCAGTCTTCAGCCATGCTTGCTTGAATCCAGTGGCAAAGTGAGCAAGGGACTCACGTCTGAGCAAACCCTGCCAACTTATGGCTAACAAAGCAAAAACCAAAGGAAATGATGGACGCAGTGTTGAACATTGCAAGTACTCACCCCCAATCAACTCATCTAGGTTTAATCCTTCACCGTTCTTTAGCCCACTCTGCCACCCCAGTTCAGACATGGCCATATGCAAATCAGTCTGACCCTGTGCCTCATGGGAACAGTCCAGCCCAAACTGCCAAGCCATGTCTTCCCTGGACCGGAAACAAGCTTCCTAGGACCAGTTTCTGGCATTTCAGCCGTCTTCAGCCAGGCTTGCTTGAATCCAGTGGCAAAGTGAGCAAGGGACTCACGTCTGAGCATACCCTGCCAATTTATTGCGAACAAAGCAAAAACCAAAGGAAATGATGCACGGAGTGTTGAACATTGCAAGCACTCACCCCCAGTCAACTGATCTGGGTTTAATTCATCACCGTTCTTTAGCCCACTCTGCCACCCCAGTTCAGACATGGCCATATGCAAATCAGTCTGACCCTCTGCCTCATGGGAACAGTCCAGCCCGATCTGCCAAGCCATGATTTCCCTGGACCAGAAACAAGCTTTCTAGGACCAGTTTCTGGCATTTCAGCTGTCTTCAGCCAGGCTTGCTTGAATCCAGTGGCAAAGTGAGCAAGGGACTCACGCCTGAGCATACCCTGCCAACTTATGGCAAACAAAGCAAAAACCAAAGGAAATGATGGACGGAGTGTTGAACATTGCAAGCACTCACCCCCAGTCAACTGATCTGGGTTTAATCCATCACCGTTCTCTAGCCCACTCTGCCACCCCAGTTCAGACATGGCTATATGCAAATCAGTCTGACCCTGTGCCTCATGGGAACAGTCCAGCCCGAACTGCCACGCCATGTATTCCCTGGACCGGAAACAAGCTTTCTAGGAACAGTTTCTGGCATTTCAGCCGTCTTCAGCCAGGCTTGCTTGAATCCAGTGGCAAAGTGAGCAAGGGACTCACGTCTGAGCATACCCTGCCAACTTATGGCGAACAAAGCAAAAACCAAAGGAAATGATGGACGCAGTGTTGAACATTGCAAGCACTCACCCCCAGTCAACTGATCTGGGTTTAATTCATCACCGTTCTTTAGCCCACTCTGCCACCCTAGTTCAGACATGGCCATATGCAAATCAGTATGACTCTCTGCCTCATGGGAACAGTCCAGCCCGAACTGCCAAGCCATGTCTTCCCTGGACCGGAAACAAACTTTCTAGGACCAGTTTCTGGCATTTCAGCAGTCTTCAGCCAGGCTTGCTTGAATCCAGTGGCAAAGTGAGCAAGGGACTCATGTCTGAGCATACCCTGCCAACTTATGGCGAACAAAGCAAAAACCAAAGGAAATGATGGACGCAGTTTTGAACATTGCAAGCACTCACCCCCAGTCAACTGATCTGGGTTTAATCCATCACCGTTCTTTAGCCCACTCTGCCACCCCAGTTCAGACATGGCCATATGCAAATCAGTCTGACCCTCTGCCTCCTGGGAACAGTCCAACCTGAACTGCCAAGCCATGTATTCCCTGGACCGGAAACAAGCTTTCTAGGACCAGTTTCTGGCATTTCAGCCGTCTTCAGCCAGGCTTGCTTGAATCCAGTGGCAAAGTGAGCAAGGGACTCACGTCTGAGCATACCCTGCCAACTTATGGCGAACAAAGCAAAAACCAAAGGAAATGATGGACGCAGTGTTGAACATTGCAAGCACTCACCCCCAGTCAACTGATCTGGGTTTAATTCATCACCGTTCTTTAGCCCACTCTGCCACCCTAGTTCAGACATGGCCATATGCAAATCAGTATGACTCTCTGCCTCATGGGAACAGTCCAGCCCGAACTGCCAAGCCATGTCTTCCCTGGACCGGAAACAAACTTTCTAGGACCAGTTTCTGGCATTTCAGCAGTCTTCAGCCAGGCTTGCTTGAATCCAGTGGCAAAGTGAGCAAGGGACTCATGTCTGAGCATACCCTGCCAACTTATGGCGAACAAAGCAAAAACCAAAGGAAATGATGGACGCAGTTTTGAACATTGCAAGCACTCACCCCCAGTCAACTCATCTGGGTTTAATCCTTCACCGTTCTTTAGCCCACTCTGCCACCCCAGTTCAGACATGGCCATATGCAAATCAGTCTGACCCTGTGCCTCATGGGAACAGTCCAGCCCGAACTGCCAAGCCATGTCTTCCCTGGACCGGAAACAAGCTTCCTAGGACCAGTTTCTGGCATTTCAGCCGTCTTCAGCCAGGCTTGCTTGAATCCAGTGGCAAAGTGAGCAAGGGACTCACGTCTGAGCATACCCTGCCAATTTATTGCGAACAAAGCAAAAACCAAGGAAATGATGCACGGAGTGTTGAACATTGCAAGCACTCACCCCCAGTCAACTGATCTGGGTTTAATTCATCACCGTTCTTTAGCCCACTCTGCCACCCCAGTTCAGACATGGCCATATGCAAATCAGTCTGACCCTCTGCCTCATGGGAACAGTCCAGCCCGATCTGCCAAGCCAAGATTTCCCTGGACCAGAAACAAGCTTTCTAGGACCAGTTTCTGGCATTTCAGCTGTCTTCAGCCAGGCTTGCTTGAATCCAGTGGCAAAGTGAGCAAGGGACTCATGTCTGAGCATACCCTGCCAACTTATGGCGAACAAAGCAAAAACCAAAGGAAATGATGGACGCAGTGTTGAACATTGCAAGCACTCACCCCCAGTCAACTGATCTGGGTTTAATCCATCACCGTTATTTACCCCACTCTGCCACCCCAGTTCAGACATGGCCATATGCAAATCAGTTTGACCCTGTGCCTCCTGGGAACAGTCCAGCCCGAACTGCCAAGCCATGTCTTCCCTGCACTGGAAACAAGCTTCCTAGGACCGGTTTCTGGCATTTCAGCCGTCTTCAGCCATGCTTGCTTGAATCCAGTGGCAAAGTGAGCAAGGGACTCACGTCTGAGCATACCCTGCCAACTTATGGCGAACGAAGCAAAAACCAAAGGAAATGATGGACGCTGTGTTGAACATTGCAAGCACTCACCCCCAGTCAACTCATCTGGGTTTAATCCATCACCGTTCTTTAGCCCACTCTGCCACCCCAGTTCAGACATGGCCATATGCAAATCAGTCTGACCCTGTGCCTCATGGGAACAGTCCAGCCCGAACTGCCAAGCCATGTCTTCCCTGGACCGGAAACAAGCTTCCTAGGACCGGTTTCTGGCATTTCAGCCGTCTTCAGCCAGGCTTGCTTGAATCCAGTGGCAAAGTGAGCAAGGGACTCACGTCTGAGCATACCCTGCCAACTTATGGCGAACAAAGCAAAAACCAAAGGAAATGATGGACGGAGTGTTGAACATTGCAAGCACTCACCGCCAGTCAACTGATCTGGGTTTAATCCATCACCGTTCTTTAGCCCACTCTGCCACCCTAGTTCAGACATGGCCATATGCAAATCAGTCTGACCCTGTGCCTCATGGGAACAGTCCAGCCCGAACTGCCAAGCCATGTCTTCCCTGGACCGGAAAAAAGCTTCCTAGGACCGGTTTCTGGCATTTCAGCCGTCTTCAGCAAGGCTTGTTTGAATCCAGTGGCAAAGTGAGCAAGGGACTCACGTCTGAGCATACCCTGCCAACTTATGGCGAACAAAGCAAAAACCAAAGGAAATGATGGACGGAGTGTTGAACATTGCAAGCACTCACCCCCAGTCAACTGATCTGGGTTTAATCCATCACCGTTCTTTAGCCCACTCTGCCACCCCAGTTCAGACATGGCCATAGGCAAATCAGTATGACCCTGTTCCTCCTGGGAACAGTCCAGCCCAAACTGCCAATCCATGTCTTACCTGGACCGGAAACAAGCTTCCTAGGACCAGTTTCTGGCATTTCAGCCGTCTTCAGCCAGGCTTGCTTGAATCCAGTGGCAAAGTGAGCAAGGGACTCACGTCTGAGCATACCCTGCCAACTTATGGCAAACAAAGCAAAAACCAAAGGAAATGATGGACGGAGTGTTGATCATTGCAAGCACTCACCCCCAGTCAACTGATCTTGGTTTAATCCATCACCGTTCTTTAGCCCACTCTGCCACCCCAGTTCAGACATGGCCATATGCAAATCAGTCTGACCCTTTGCTTCATGGGAACAGTCCAGCCCGAACTACCAAGCCATGTCTTCCCTGGACCGGAAACAAGCTTCCTAGGACCGGTTTCTGGCATTTCAGCCGTCTTCAGCCAGGCTTGCTTGAATCCAGTGGCAAAGTGAGCAAGGGACTCACGTCTGAGCATACCCTGCCAACTTATGGCGAACAAAGCAAAAACCAAAGGAAATGATGGACGGAGTGTTGAACATTGCAAGCACTCACCCTCAGTCAACTGATCTGGGTTTAATCCATCACCGTTCTTTAGCCCACTCTGCCACCCCAGTTCAGACATGGCCATATGCAAATCAGTCTGACCCTGTGCCTCCTGGGAACAGTCCAACCTGAACTGCCAAGCCATGTCTTCCCTGGACTGGAAACAAGCATCCTAGGACAGGTTTCTGGCATTTCAGCCGTCTTCAGACATGCTTGCTTGAATCCAGTGGCAAAGTGAGCAAGGGACTCACGTCTGAGCAAACCCTGCCAACTTATGGCTAACAAAGCAAAAACCAAAGGAAATGATGGACGCAGTGTTGAACATTGCAAGCACTCACCCCCAGTCAACTCATCTGGGTTTAATCCTTCACCGTTCTTTAGCCCACTCTGCCACCCCAGTTCAGACATGGCAATATGCAAATCAGTCTGACCCTGTGCCTCATGGGAACAGTCCAGCCCGAACTGCCAAGCCATGTCTTCCCTGGACCGGAAACAAGCTTCCTAGGACCAGTTTCTGGCATTTCAGCCGTCTTCAGCCAGGCTTGCTTGAATCCAGTGGCAAAGTGAGCAAGGGACTCACGTCTGAGCATACCCTGCCAATTTATTGCGAACAAAGCAAAAACCAAAGGAAATGATGCACGGAGTGTTGAACATTGCAAGCACTCACCCCCAGTCAACTGATCTGGGTTTAATTCATCACCGTTCTTTAGCCCACTCTGCCACCCCAGTTCAGACATGGCCATATGCAAATCAGTCTGACCCTCTGCCTCATGGGAACAGTCCAGCCCGATCTGCCAAGCCATGATTTCCCTGGACCAGAAACAAGCTTTCTAGGACCAGTTTCTGGCATTTCAGCTGTCTTCAGCCAGGCTTGCTTGAATCCAGTGGCAAAGTGAGCAAGGGACTCACGCCTGAGCATACCCTGCCAACTTATGGCAAACAAAGCAAAAACCAAAGGAAATGATGGACGGAGTGTTGAACATTGCAAGCACTCACCCCCAGTCAACTGATCTGGGTTTAATCCATCAGCGTTCTTTAGCCCACTCTGCCACCCCAGTTCAGACATGGCCATATGCAAATCAGTCTGACACTGTACCTCATGGGAACAGTCCAGCCCGAACTGCCAAGCTATGTCTTCCCTGGACCGGAAACAAGCTTCCTAGTACCGGTTTCTGGCATTTCAGCCGTCTTCAGCCAGGCTTGCTTGAAACCAGTGGCAAAGTGAGCAAGGAACTCACGTCTGAGCATACCCTGCCAACTTATGGCGAACAAAGCAAGAACCAAAGGAAATGATGGACGGAGTGTTGAACATAGCAAGCACTCACCCCCAGTCAACTGATCTGGGTTTAATCCATCACCGTTCTTTAGCCCACTCTGCCACCCCAGTTCAGACATGGCTATATGCAAATCAGTCTGACCCTGCGCCTCATGGGAACAGTCCAGCCCGAACTGCCACGCCATGTATTCCCTGGACCGGAAACAAGCTTTCTAGGACCAGTTTCTGGCATTTCAGCCGTCTTCAGCCAGGCTTGCTTGAATCCAGTGGCAAAGTGAGCAAGGGACTCACGTCTGAGCATACCCTGCCAACTTATGGCGAACAAAGCAAAAACCAAAGGAAATGATGGACGCAGTGTTGAACATTGCAAGCACTCACCCCCAGTCAACTGATCTGGGTTTAATTCATCACCGTTCTTTAGCCCACTCTGCCACCCTAGTTCAGACATGGCCATATGCAAATCAGTATGACTCTCTGCCTCATGGGAACAGTCCAGCCCGAACTGCCAAGCCATGTCTTCCCTGGACCGGAAACAAACTTTCTAGGACCAGTTTCTGGCATTTCAGCAGTCTTCAGCCAGGCTTGCTTGAATCCAGTGGCAAAGTGAGCAAGGGACTCATGTCTGAGCATACCCTGCCAACTTATGGCGAACAAAGCAAAAACCAAAGGAAATGATGGACGCAGTTTTGAACATTGCAAGCACTCACCCCCAGTCAACTGATCTGGGTTTAATCCATCACCGTTCTTTAGCCCACTCTGCCACCCCAGTTCAGACATGGCCATATGCAAATCAGTCTGACCCTCTGCCTCCTGGGAACAGTCCAACCTGAACTGCCAAGCCATGTCTTCCCTGGACTGGAAACAAGCATCCTAGGACAAGTTTCTGGCATTTCAGCCGTCTTCAGCCATGCTTGCTTGAATCCAGTGGCAAAGTGAGCAAGGGACTCACGTCTGAGCAAACCCTGCCAACTTATGGCTAACAAAGCAAAAACCAAAGGAAATGATGGACGCAGTGTTGAACATTGCAAGCACTCACCCCCAGTCAACTCATCTGGGTTTAATCCTTCACCGTTCTTTAGCCCACTCTGCCACCCCAGTTCAGACATGGCCATATGCAAATCAGTCTGACCCTGTGCCTCATGGGAACAGTCCAGCCCGAACTGCCAAGCCATGTCTTCCCTGGACCGGAAACAAGCTTCCTAGGACCAGTTTCTGGCATTTCAGCCGTCTTCAGCCAGGCTTGCTTGAATCCAGTGGCAAAGTGAGCAAGGGACTCACGTCTGAGCATACCCTGCCAATTTATTGCGAACAAAGCAAAAACCAAGGAAATGATGCACGGAGTGTTGAACATTGCAAGCACTCACCCCCAGTCAACTGATCTGGGTTTAATTCATCACCGTTCTTTAGCCCACTCTGCCACCCCAGTTCAGACATGGCCATATGCAAATCAGTCTGACCCTCTGCCTCATGGGAACAGTCCAGCCCGATCTGCCAAGCCAAGATTTCCCTGGACCAGAAACAAGCTTTCTAGGACCAGTTTTTGGCATTTCAGCTGTCTTCAGCCAGGCTTGCTTGAATCCAGTGGCAAAGTGAGCAAGGGACTCATGTCTGAGCATACCCTGCCAACTTATGGCGAACAAAGCAAAAACCAAAGGAAATGATGGACGCAGTGTTGTACATTGCAAGCACTCACCCCCAGTCAACTGATCTGGGTTTAATCCATCACCGTTATTTACCCCACTCTGCCACCCCAGTTCAGACATGGCCATATGCAAATCAGTTTGACCCTGTGCCTCCTGGGAACAGTCCAGCCCGAACTGCCAAGCCATGTCTTCCCTGGACTGGAAACAAGCTTCCTAGGACCGGTTTCTGGCATTTCAGCCGTCTTCAGCCATGCTTGCTTGAATCCAGTGGCAAAGTGAGCAAGGGACTCACGTCTGAGCATACCCTGCCAACTTATGGCGAACGAAGCAAAAACCAAAGGAAATGATGGACGCTGTGTTGAACATTGCAAGCACTCACCCCCAGTCAACTCATCTGGGTTTAATCCATCACCGTTCTTTAGCCCACTCTGCCACCCCAGTTCAGACATGGCCATATGCAAATCAGTCTGACCCTGTGCCTCATGGGAACAGTCCAGCCCGAACTGCCAAGCCATGTCTTCCCTGGACCGGAAACAAGCTTCCTAGGACCGGTTTCTGGCATTTCAGCCGTCTTCAGCCAGGCTTGCTTGAATCCAGTGGCAAAGTGAGCAAGGGACTCACGTCTGAGCATACCCTGCCAACTTATGGCGAACAAAGCAAAAACCAAAGGAAATGATGGACGGAGTGTTGAACATTGCAAGCACTCACCGCCAGTCAACTGATCTGGGTTTAATCCATCACCGTTCTTTAGCCCACTCTGCCACCCTAGTTCAGACATGGCCATATGCAAATCAGTCTGACCCTGTGCCTCATGGGAACAGTCCAGCCCGAACTGCCAAGCCATGTCTTCCCTGGACCGGAAAAAAGCTTCCTAGGACCGGTTTCTGGCATTTCAGCCGTCTTCAGCAAGGCTTGTTTGAATCCAGTGGCAAAGTGAGCAAGGGACTCACGTCTGAGCATACCCTGCCAACTTATGGCGAACAAAGCAAAAACCAAAGGAAATGATGGACGGAGTGTTGAACATTGCAAGCACTCACCCCCAGTCAACTGATCTGGGTTTAATCCATCACCGTTCTTTAGCCCACTCTGCCACCCCAGTTCAGACATGGCCATAGGCAAATCAGTATGACCCTGTTCCTCCTGGGAACAGTCCAGCCCAAACTGCCAATCCATGTCTTACCTGGACCGGAAACAAGCTTCCTAGGACCAGTTTCTGGCATTTCAGCCGTCTTCAGCCAGGCTTGCTTGAATCCAGTGGCAAAGTGAGCAAGGGACTCACGTCTGAGCATACCCTGCCAACTTATGGCAAACAAAGCAAAAACCAAAGGAAATGATGGACGGAGTGTTGATCATTGCAAGCACTCACCCCCAGTCAACTGATCTTGGTTTAATCCATCACCGTTCTTTAGCCCACTCTGCCACCCCAGTTCAGACATGGCCATATGCAAATCAGTCTGACCCTTTGCTTCATGGGAACAGTCCAGCCCGAACTACCAAGCCATGTCTTCCCTGGACCGGAAACAAGCTTCCTAGGACCGGTTTCTGGCATTTCAGCCGTCTTCAGCCAGGCTTGCTTGAATCCAGTGGCAAAGTGAGCAAGGGACTCACGTCTGAGCATACCCTGCCAACTTATGGCGAACAAAGCAAAAACCAAAGGAAATGATGGACGGAGTGTTGAACATTGCAAGCACTCACCCTCAGTCAACTGATCTGGGTTTAATCCATCACCGTTCTTTAGCCCACTCTGCCACCCCAGTTCAGACATGGCCATATGCAAATCAGTCTGACCCTGTGCCTCCTGGGAACAGTCCAACCTGAACTGCCAAGCCATGTCTTCCCTGGACTGGAAACAAGCATCCTAGGACAGGTTTCTGGCATTTCAGCCGTCTTCAGACATGCTTGCTTGAATCCAGTGGCAAAGTGAGCAAGGGACTCACGTCTGAGCAAACCCTGCCAACTTATGGCTAACAAAGCAAAAACCAAAGGAAATGATGGACGCAGTGTTGAACATTGCAAGCACTCACCCCCAGTCAACTCATCTGGGTTTAATCCTTCACCGTTCTTTAGCCCACTCTGCCACCCCAGTTCAGACATGGCCATATGCAAATCAGTCTGACCCTGTGCCTCATGGGAACAGTCCAGCCCGAACTGCCAAGCCATGTCTTCCCTGGACCGGAAACAAGCTTCCTAGGACCAGTTTCTGGCATTTCAGCCGTCTTCAGCCAGGCTTGCTTGAATCCAGTGGCAAAGTGAGCAAGGGACTCACGTCTGAGCATACCCTGCCAATTTATTGCGAACAAAGCAAAAACCAAAGGAAATGATGCACGGAGTGTTGAACATTGCAAGCACTCACCCCCAGTCAACTGATCTGGGTTTAATTCATCACCGTTCTTTAGCCCACTCTGCCACCCCAGTTCAGACATGGCCATATGCAAATCAGTCTGACCCTCTGCCTCATGGGAACAGTCCAGCCCGATCTGCCAAGCCATGATTTCCCTGGACCAGAAACAAGCTTTCTAGGACCAGTTTCTAGCATTTCAGCTGTCTTCAGCCAGGCTTGCTTGAATCCAGTGGCAAAGTGAGCAAGGGACTCACGCCTGAGCATACCCTGCCAACTTATGGCAAACAAAGCAAAAACCAAAGGAAATGATGGACGGAGTGTTGAACATTGCAAGCACTCACCCCCAGTCAACTGATCTGGGTTTAATCCATCAGCGTTCTTTAGCCCACTCTGCCACCCCAGTTCAGACATGGCCATATGCAAATCAGTCTGACACTGTACCTCATGGGAACAGTCCAGCCCGAACTGCCAAGCTATGTCTTCCCTGGACCGGAAACAAGCTTCCTAGTACCGGTTTCTGGCATTTCAGCCGTCTTCAGCCAGGCTTGCTTGAAACCAGTGGCAAAGTGAGCAAGGAACTCACGTCTGAGCATACCCTGCCAACTTATGGCGAACAAAGCAAGAACCAAAGGAAATGATGGACGGAGTGTTGAACATAGCAAGCACTCACCCCCAGTCAACTGATCTGGGTTTAATCCATCACCGTTCTTTAGCCCACTCTGCCACCCCAGTTCAGACATGGCTATATGCAAATCAGTCTGACCCTGCGCCTCATGGGAACAGTCCAGCCCGAACTGCCATGCCATGTATTCCCTGGACCGGAAACAAGCTTTCTAGGACCAGTTTCTGGCATTTCAGCCGTCTTCAGCCAGGCTTGCTTGAATCCAGTGGCAAAGTGAGCAAGGGACTCACGTCTGAGCATACCCTGCCAACTTATGGCGAACAAAGCAAAAACCAAAGGAAATGATGGACGCAGTGTTGAACATTGCAAGCACTCACCCCCAGTCAACTGATCTGGGTTTAATTCATCACCGTTCTTTAGCCCACTCTGCCACCCTAGTTCAGACATGGCCATATGCAAATCAGTCTGACTCTCTGCCTCATGGGAACAGTCCAGCCCGAACTGCCAAGCCATGTCTTCCCTGGACCGGAAACAAACTTTCTAGGACCAGTTTCTGGCATTTCAGCCGTCTTCAGCCAGGCTTGCTTGAATCCAGTGGCAAAGTGAGCAAGGGACTCACGTCTGAGCATACCCTGCCAACTTATGGCGAACAAAGCAAAAACCAAAGGAAATGATGGACGCAGTTTTGAACATTGCAAGCACTCACCCCCAGTCAACTGATCTGGGTTTAATCCATCACCGTTCTTTAGCCCACTCTGCCACCCCAGTTCAGACATGGCCATATGCAAATCAGTCTGACCCTGTGCCTCCTGGGAACAGTCCAACCTGAACTGCCAAGCCATGTCTTCCCTGGACTGGAAACAAGCATCCTAGGACAGGTTTCTGGCATTTCAGCCGTCTTCAGCCATGCTTGCTTGAATCCAGTGGCAAAGTGAGCAAGGGACTCACGTCTGAGCAAACCCTGCCAACTTATGGCTAACAAAGCAAAAACCAAAGGAAATGATGGACGCAGTGTTGAACATTGCAAGCACTCACCCCCAGTCAACTCATCTGGGTTTAATCCTTCACCGTTCTTTAGCCCACTCTGCCACCCCAGTTCAGACATGGCCATCTGCAAATCAGTCTGACCCTGTGCCTCATGGGAACAGTCCAGCCCGAACTGCCAAGCCATGTCTTCCCTGGACCGGAAACAAGCTTCCTAGGACCAGTTTCTGGCATTTCAGCCGTCTTCAGCCAGGCTTGCTTGAATCCAGTGGCAAAGTGAGCAAGGGACTCACGTCTGAGCATACCCTGCCAATTTATTGCGAACAAAGCAAAAACCAAAGGAAATGATGCACGGAGTGTTGAACATTGCAAGCACTCACCCCCAGTCAACTGATCTGGGTTTAATTCATCACCGTTCTTTAGCCCACTCTGCCACCCCAGTTCAGACATGGCCATATGCAAATCAGTCTGACCCTCTGCCTCATGGGAACAGTCCAGCCCGATCTGCCAAGCCATGATTTCCCTGGACCAGAAACAAGCTTTCTAGGACCAGTTTCTGGCATTTCAGCTGTCTTCAGCCAGGCTTGCTTGAAGCCTTGAATCCAGTGGCAAAGTGAGCAAGGGACTCATGTCTGAGCATACCCTGCCAACTTATGGCGAACAAAGCAAAAACCAAAGGAAATGATGGACGCAGTGTTGAACATTGCAAGCACTCACCCCCAGTCAACTGATCTGGGTTTAATCCATCACCGTTATTTACCCCACTCTGCCACCCCAGTTCAGACATGGCCATATGCAAATCAGTTTGACCCTGTGCCTCCTGGGAACAGTCCAGCCCGAACTGCCAAGCCATGTCTTCCCTGGACTGGAAACAAGCTTTCTAGGACCGGTTTCTGGCATTTCAGCCGTCTTCAGCCATGCTTGCTTGAATCCAGTGGCAAAGTGAGCAAGGGACTCACGTCTGAGCATACCCTGCCAACTTATGGCGAACGAAGCAAAAACCAAAGGAAATGATGGACGCTGTGTTGAACATTGCAAGCACTCACCGCCAGTCAACTCATCTGGGTTTAATCCATCACCGTTCTTTAGCCCACTCTGCCACCCCAGTTCAGACATGGCCATATGCAAATAAGTCTGACCCTGTGCCTCATGGGAACAGTCCAGCCCGAACTGCCAAGCCATGTCTTCCCTGGACCGGAAACAAGCTTCCTAGGACCGGTTTCTGGCATTTCAGCAGTCTTCAGCCAGGCTTGCTTGAATCCAGTGGCAAAGTGAGCAAGGGACTCACGTCTGAGCATACCCAGCCAACTTATGGCGAACAAAGCAAAAACCAAAGGAAATGATGGACGGAGTGTTGAACATTGCAAGCACTCACCGCCAGTCAACTGATCTGGGTTTAATCCATCACCGTTCTTTAGCCCACTCTGCCACCCCAGTTCAGACATGGCCATATGCAAATCAGTCTGACCCTGTGCCTCATGGGAACAGTCCAGCCCGAACTGCCAAGCCATGTCTTCCCTGGACCGGAAACAAGCTTCCTAGGACCGGTTTCTGGCATTTCAGCCGTCTTCAGCAAGGCTTGTTTGAATCCAGTGGCAAAGTGAGCAAGGGACTCACGTCTGAGCATACCCTGCCAACTTATGGCGAACAAAGCAAAAACCAAAGGAAATGATGGACGGAGTGTTGAACATTGCAAGCACTCACCCCCAGTCAACTGATTTGGGTTTAATCCATCACCGTTCTTTAGCCCACTCTGCCACCCCAGTTCAGACATTGCCATATGCAACTCAGTCTGACCCTGTGCCTCATGGGAACAGTCCAGCCCGAACTGCCAAGCCATGTCTTCCCTGGACCGGAAACAAGCTTCCTAGGACCAGTTTCTGGCATTTGAGCTGTCTTCAGCCAGGCTTGTTTGAAACCAGTGGCAAAGTGAGCAAGGGACTCACGTCTGAGCATACCCTGCCAACTTATGGCGAACAAAGCAAAAACCAAAGGAAATGATGGACGGAGTGTTAAACATTGCAAGCACTCACACCCAGTCAACTGATCTGGGTTTAATCCATCACCGTTCTTTAGCCCACTCTGCCACCCCAGTTCAGACATGGCCATATGCAAATCAGTCTGACCCTGTTCCTCATGGGAACAGTCCAGCCCAAACTGCCAAGCCATGTCTTCCCTGGACTGGAAACAAGCTTCCTAGGACCGGTTTCTGGCATTTCAGCCGTCTTCAGCCAGGCTTGCTTGAATCCAGTGGCAAAGTGAGCAAGGGACTCACGTCTGAGCAAACCCTGCCAATTTATGGCTAACAAAGCAAAAACCAAAGGAAATGATGGACGCAGTGTTGAACATTGCAAGCACTCACCCCCAGTCAACTCATCTGGGTTTAATCCTTCACCGTTCTTTAGCCCACTCTGCCACCCCAGTTCAGACATGGCCATATGCAAATCAGTCTGACCCTGTGCCTCATGGGAACAGTCCAGCCCGAACTGCCAAGCCATGTCTTCCCTGGACCGGAAACAAGCTTCCTAGGACCAGTTTCTGGCATTTCAGCCGTCTTCAGCCAGGCTTGCTTGAATCCAGTGGCAAAGTGAGCAAGGGACTCACGTCTGAGCATACCCTGCCAATTTATTGCGAACAAAGCAAAAACCAAAGGAAATGATGCACGGAGTGTTGAACATTGCAAGCACTCACCCCCAGTCAACTGATCTGGGTTTAATTCATCACCGTTCTTTAGCCCACTCTGCCACCCCAGTTCAGACATGGCCATATGCAAATCAGTCTGACCCTCTGCCTCATGGGAACAGTCCAGCCCGATCTGCCAAGCCATGATTTCCCTGGACCAGAAACAAGCTTTCTAGGACCAGTTTCTGGCATTTCAGCTGTCTTCAGCCAGGCTTGCTTGAATCCAGTGGCAAAGTGAGCAAGGGACTCACGCCTGAGCATACCCTGCCAACTTATGGCAAACAAAGCAAAAACCAAAGGAAATGATGGACGGAGTGTTGAACATTGCAAGCACTCACCCCCAGTCAACTGATCTGGGTTTAATCCATCAGCGTTCTTTAGCCCACTCTGCCACCCCAGTTCAGACATGGCCATATGCAAATCAGTCTGACACTGTACCTCATGGGAACAGTCCAGCCCGAACTGCCAAGCTATGTCTTCCCTGGACCGGAAACAAGCTTCCTAGTACCGGTTTCTGGCATTTCAGCCGTCTTCAGCCAGGCTTGCTTGAAACCAGTGGCAAAGTGAGCAAGGAACTCACGTCTGAGCATACCCTGCCAACTTATGGCGAACAAAGCAAGAACCAAAGGAAATGATGGACGGAGTGTTGAACATAGCAAGCACTCACCCCCAGTCAACTGATCTGGGTTTAATCCATCACCGTTCTTTAGCCCACTCTGCCACCCCAGTTCAGACATGGCTATATGCAAATCAGTCTGACCCTGCGCCTCATGGGAACAGTCCAGCCCGAACTGCCACGCCATGTATTCCCTGGACCGGAAACAAGCTTTCTAGGACCAGTTTCTGGCATTTCAGCCGTCTTCAGCCAGGCTTGCTTGAATCCAGTGGCAAAGTGAGCAAGGGACTCACGTCTGAGCATACCCTGCCAACTTATGGCGAACAAAGCAAAAACCAAAGGAAATGATGGACGCAGTGTTGAACATTGCAAGCACTCACCCCCAGTCAACTGATCTGGGTTTAATTCATCACCGTTCTTTAGCCCACTCTGCCACCCTAGTTCAGACATGGCCATATGCAAATCAGTCTGACTCTCTGCCTCATGGGAACAGTCCAGCCCGAACTGCCAAGCCATGTCTTCCCTGGACCGGAAACAAACTTTCTAGGACCAGTTTCTGGCATTTCAGCCGTCTTCAGCCAGGCTTGCTTGAATCCAGTGGCAAAGTGAGCAAGGGACTCACGTCTGAGCATACCCTGCCAACTTATGGCGAACAAAGCAAAAACCAAAGGAAATGATGGACGCAGTTTTGAACATTGCAAGCACTCACCCCCAGTCAACTGATCTGGGTTTAATCCATCACCGTTCTTTAGCCCACTCTGCCACCCCAGTTCAGACATGGCCATATGCAAATCAGTCTGACCCTGTGCCTCCTGGGAACAGTCCAACCTGAACTGCCAAGCCATGTCTTCCCTGGACTGGAAACAAGCATCCTAGGACAGGTTTCTGGCATTTCAGCCGTCTTCAGCCATGCTTGCTTGAATCCAGTGGCAAAGTGAGCAAGGGACTCACGTCTGAGCAAACCCTGCCAACTTATGGCTAACAAAGCCAAAACCAAAGGAAATGATGGACGCAGTGTTGAACATTGCAAGCACTCACCCCCAGTCAACTCATCTGGGTTTAATCCTTCACCGTTCTTTAGCCCACTCTGCCACCCCAGTTCAGACATGGCCATCTGCAAATCAGTCTGACCCTGTGCCTCATGGGAACAGTCCAGCCCGAACTGCCAAGCCATGTCTTCCCTGGACCGGAAACAAGCTTCCTAGGACCAGTTTCTGGCATTTCAGCCGTCTTCAGCCAGGCTTGCTTGAATCCAGTGGCAAAGTGAGCAAGGGACTCACGTCTGAGCATACCCTGCCAATTTATTGCGAACAAAGCAAAAACCAAAGGAAATGATGCACGGAGTGTTGAACATTGCAAGCACTCACCCCCAGTCAACTGATCTGGGTTTAATTCATCACCGTTCTTTAGCCCACTCTGCCACCCCAGTTCAGACATGGCCATATGCAAATCAGTCTGACCCTCTGCCTCATGGGAACAGTCCAGCCCGATCTGCCAAGCCATGATTTCCCTGGACCAGAAACAAGCTTTCTAGGACCAGTTTCTGGCATTTCAGCTGTCTTCAGCCAGGCTTGCTTGAAGCCTTGAATCCAGTGGCAAAGTGAGCAAGGGACTCATGTCTGAGCATACCCTGCCAACTTATGGCGAACAAAGCAAAAACCAAAGGAAATGATGGACGCAGTGTTGAACATTGCAAGCACTCACCCCCAGTCAACTGATCTGGGTTTAATCCATCACCGTTATTTACCCCACTCTGCCACCCCAGTTCAGACATGGCCATATGCAAATCAGTTTGACCCTGTGCCTCCTGGGAACAGTCCAGCCCGAACTGCCAAGCCATGTCTTCCCTGGACTGGAAACAAGCTTTCTAGGACCGGTTTCTGGCATTTCAGCCGTCTTCAGCCATGCTTGCTTGAATCCAGTGGCAAAGTGAGCAAGGGACTCACGTCTGAGCATACCCTGCCAACTTATGGCGAACGAAGCAAAAACCAAAGGAAATGATGGACGCTGTGTTGAACATTGCAAGCACTCACCCCCAGTCAACTCATCTGGGTTTAATCCATCACCGTTCTTTAGCCCACTCTGCCACCCCAGTTCAGACATGGCCATATGCAAATCAGTCTGACCCTGTGCCTCATGGGAACAGTCCAGCCCGAACTGCCAAGCCATGTCTTCCCTGGACCGGAAACAAGCTTCCTAGGACCGGTTTCTGGCATTTCAGCCGTCTTCAGCCAGGCTTGCTTGAATCCAGTGGCAAAGTGAGCAAGGGACTCACGTCTGAGCATACCCTGCCAACTTATGGCGAACAAAGCAAAAACCAAAGGAAATGATGGACGGAGTGTTGAACATTGCAAGCACTCACCCCCAGTCAACTGATTTGGGTTTAATCCATCACCGTTCTTTAGCCCACTCTGCCACCCCAGTTCAGACATTGCCATATGCAACTCAGTCTGACCCTGTGCCTCATGGGAACAGTCCAGCCCGAACTGCCAAGCCATGTCTTCCCTGGACCGGAAACAAGCTTCCTAGGACCAGTTTCTGGCATTTGAGCTGTCTTCAGCCAGGCTTGTTTGAAACCAGTGGCAAAGTGAGCAAGGGACTCACGTCTGAGCATACCCTGCCAACTTATGGCGAACAAAGCAAAAACCAAAGGAAATGATGGACGGAGTGTTAAACATTGCAAGCACTCACACCCAGTCAACTGATCTGGGTTTAATCCATCACCGTTCTTTAGCCCACTCTGCCACCCCAGTTCAGACATGGCCATATGCAAATCAGTCTGACCCTGTTCCACATGGGAACAGTCCAGCCCAAACTGCCAAGCCATGTCTTCCCTGGACTGGAAACAAGCTTCCTAGGACCGGTTTCTGGCATTTCAGCCGTCTTCAGCCAGGCTTGCTTGAATCCAGTGGCAAAGTGAGCAAGGGACTCACGTCTGAGCAAACCCTGCCAATTTATGGCTAACAAAGCAAAAACCAAAGGAAATGATGGACGCAGTGTTGAACATTGCAAGCACTCACCCCCAGTCAACTCATCTGGGTTTAATCCTTCACCGTTCTTTAGCCCACTCTGCCACCCCAGTTCAGACATGGCCATATGCAAATCAGTCTGACCCTGTGCCTCATGGGAACAGTCCAGCCCGAACTGCCAAGCCATGTCTTCCCTGGACCGGAAACAAGCTTCCTAGGACCAGTTTCTGGCATTTCAGCCGTCTTCAGCCAGGCTTGCTTGAATCCAGTGGCAAAGTGAGCAAGGGACTCACGTCTGAGCATACCCTGCCAATTTATTGCGAACAAAGCAAAAACCAAAGGAAATGATGCACGGAGTGTTGAACATTGCAAGCACTCACCCCCAGTCAACTGATCTGGGTTTAATTCATCACCGTTCTTTAGCCCACTCTGCCACCCCAGTTCAGACATGGCCATATGCAAATCAGTCTGACCCTCTGCCTCATGGGAACAGTCCAGCCCGATCTGCCAAGCCATGATTTCCCTGGACCAGAAACAAGCTTTCTAGGACCAGTTTCTGGCATTTCAGCTGTCTTCAGCCAGGCTTGCTTGAATCCAGTGGCAAAGTGAGCAAGGGACTCACGCCTGAGCATACCCTGCCAACTTATGGCAAACAAAGCAAAAACCAAAGGAAATGATGGACCGAGTGTTGAACATTGCAAGCACTCACCCCCAGTCAACTGATCTGGGTTTAATCCATCAGCGTTCTTTAGCCCACTCTGCCACCCCAGTTCAGACATGGCCATATGCAAATCAGTCTGACACTGTACCTCATGGGAACAGTCCAGCCCGAACTGCCAAGCTATGTCTTCCCTGGACCGGAAACAAGCTTCCTAGTACCGGTTTCTGGCATTTCAGCCGTCTTCAGCCAGGCTTGCTTGAAACCAGTGGCAAAGTGAGCAAGGAACTCACGTCTGAGCATACCCTGCCAACTTATGGCGAACAAAGCAAGAACCAAAGGAAATGATGGACGGAGTGTTGAACATAGCAAGCACTCACCCCCAGTCAACTGATCTGGGTTTAATCCATCACCGTTCTTTAGCCCACTCTGCCACCCCAGTTCAGACATGGCTATATGCAAATCAGTCTGACCCTGCGCCTCATGGGAACAGTCCAGCCCGAACTGCCACGCCATGTATTCCCTGGACCGGAAACAAGCTTTCTAGGACCAGTTTCTGGCATTTCAGCCGTCTTCAGCCAGGCTTGCTTGAATCCAGTGGCAAAGTGAGCAAGGGACTCACGTCTGAGCATACCCTGCCAACTTATGGCGAACAAAGCAAAAACCAAAGGAAATGATGGACGCAGTGTTGAACATTGCAAGCACTCACCCCCAGTCAACTGATCTGGGTTTAATTCATCACCGTTCTTTAGCCCACTCTGCCACCCTAGTTCAGACATGGCCATATGCAAATCAGTCTGACTCTCTGCCTCATGGGAACAGTCCAGCCCGAACTGCCAAGCCATGTCTTCCCTGGACCGGAAACAAACTTTCTAGGACCAGTTTCTGGCATTTCAGCCGTCTTCAGCCAGGCTTGCTTGAATCCAGTGGCAAAGTGAGCAAGGGACTCACGTCTGAGCATACCCTGCCAACTTATGGCGAACAAAGCAAAAACCAAAGGAAATGATGGACGCAGTTTTGAACATTGCAAGCACTCACCCCCAGTCAACTGATCTGGGTTTAATCCATCACCGTTCTTTAGCCCACTCTGCCACCCCAGTTCAGACATGGCCATATGCAAATCAGTCTGACCCTGTGCCTCCTGGGAACAGTCCAACCTGAACTGCCAAGCCATGTCTTCCCTGGACTGGAAACAAGCATCCTAGGACAGGTTTCTGGCATTTCAGCCGTCTTCAGCCATGCTTGCTTGAATCCAGTGGCAAAGTGAGCAAGGGACTCACGTCTGAGCAAACCCTGCCAACTTATGGCTAACAAAGCCAAAACCAAAGGAAATGATGGACGCAGTGTTGAACATTGCAAGCACTCACCCCCAGTCAACTCATCTGGGTTTAATCCTTCACCGTTCTTTAGCCCACTCTGCCACCCCAGTTCAGACATGGCCATCTGCAAATCAGTCTGACCCTGTGCCTCATGGGAACAGTCCAGCCCGAACTGCCAAGCCATGTCTTCCCTGGACCGGAAACAAGCTTCCTAGGACCAGTTTCTGGCATTTCAGCCGTCTTCAGCCAGGCTTGCTTGAATCCAGTGGCAAAGTGAGCAAGGGACTCACGTCTGAGCATACCCTGCCAATTTATTGCGAACAAAGCAAAACCAAAGGAAATGATGCACAGAGTGTTGAACATTGCAAGCACTCACCCCCAGTCAACTGATCTGGGTTTAATTCATCACCGTTCTTTAGCCCACTCTGCCACCCCAGTTCAGACATGGCCATATGCAAATCAGTCTGACCCTCTGCCTCATGGGAACAGTCCAGCCCGATCTGCCAAGCCATGATTTCCCTGGACCAGAAACAAGCTTTCTAGGACCAGTTTCTGGCATTTCAGCTGTCTTCAGCCAGGCTTGCTTGAAGCCTTGAATCCAGTGGCAAAGTGAGCAAGGGACTCATGTCTGAGCATACCCTGCCAACTTATGGCGAACAAAGCAAAAACCAAAGGAAATGATGGACGCAGTGTTGAACATTGCAAGCACTCACCCCCAGTCAACTGATCTGGGTTTAATCCATCACCGTTATTTACCCCACTCTGCCACCCCAGTTCAGACATGGCCATATGCAAATCAGTTTGACCCTGTGCCTCCTGGGAACAGTCCAGCCCGAACTGCCAAGCCATGTCTTCCCTGGACTGGAAACAAGCTTTCTAGGACCGGTTTCTGGCATTTCAGCCGTCTTCAGCCATGCTTGCTTGAATCCAGTGGCAAAGTGAGCAAGGGACTCACGTCTGAGCATACCCTGCCAACTTATGGCGAACGAAGCAAAAACCAAAGGAAATGATGGACGCTGTGTTGAACATTGCAAGCACTCACCCCCAGTCAACTCATCTGGGTTTAATCCATCACCGTTCTTTAGCCCACTCTGCCACCCCAGTTCAGACATGGCCATATGCAAATCAGTCTGACCCTGTGCCTCATGGGAACAGTCCAGCCCGAACTGCCAAGCCATGTCTTCCCTGGACCGGAAACAAGTTTCCTAGTACCGGTTTCTGGCATTTCAGCCGTCTTCAGCCAGGCTTGTTTTAAATCAGTGGCAAAGTGAGCAAGGAACTCACGTCTGAGCATACCCTGCCAACTTATGGCGAACAAAGCAAGAACCAAAGGAAATGATGGACGGAGTGTTGAACATAGCAAGCACTCACCCCAAGTCAACTGATCTGGGTTTAATCCATCACCGTTTTTTAGCCCACTCTGCCACCCCAGTTCAGACATAGCCATATGCAAATCGGTCTGACCCTGTGCCTCATGGGAACAGTCCAGCCCGAACTGCCAAGCCATGTCTTCCCTTGACCGGAAACAAGCTTCCTAGGACCAGTTTCTGGCATTTCAGCCGTCTTCAGCCAGGCTTGCTTGAATCCAGTGGCAAAGTGAGCAAGGGACTCACGTCTGAGCATACCCTGCCAACTTATGGCGAACAAAGCAAAAACCAAAGGAAATGATGGACGGAGTGTTGATCATTGCAAGCACTCACCCCCAGTCAACTGATCTGGGTTTAATCCATCACCGTTCTTTAGCCCACTCTGCCACCCCAGTTCAGACATGGCCATATGCAAATCAGTCTGACCCTTTGCTTCATGGGAACAGTCCAGCCCGAACTACCAAGCCATGTCTTCCCTGGACCGGAAACAAGCTTCCTAGGACCGGTTTCTGGCATTTCAGCCGTCTTCAGCCAGGCTTGCTTGAATCCAGTGGCAAAGTGAGCAAGGGACTCACGTCTGAGCATACCCTGCCAACTTATGGCGAACAAAGCAAAAACCAAAGGAAATGATGGACGGAGTGTTGAACATTGCAAGCACTCACCCCCAGTCAACTGATCTGGGTTTAATCCATCACCGTTCTTTAGCCCACTCTGTCACCCCAGTTCAGACATGGCCATATGCAAATCAGTCTGACCCCGTGCCTCATGGGAACAGTCCAGCCCAAACTGCCAAGCCATGTCTTCCCTGGACCTGAAACAAGCTTCCTAGGACCGGTTTCTGACATTTCAGCCGTCTTCAGCCAGGCTTGTTTGAATCCAGTGGCAAAGTGAGCAAGGGACTCACGTCTGAGCATACCCTGCCAACTTATGGCGAACAAAGCAAAAACCAATGGAAATGATGGACGGAGTGTTGAACATTGCAAGCACTCACCCCCAGTCAACTGATCTGGGTTTAATCCATCACCGTTCTTTAGCCCACTCTGCCACCCCAGTTCAAACATGGCCATATGCAAATCAGTCTGACCCTGTGCCTCATGGGAACAGTCCAGCCCGAACTGCCAAGCCATATTTTCCCTGGACCGGAAACAAGCTTCCTAGGACCGGTTTCTGGCATTTCAGCCGTCTTCAGCCAGGCTTGCTTGAATCCAGTGGCAAAGTGAGCAAGGGACTCACGTCTGAGCATACCCTGCCAACTTATGGCGAACAAAGCAAAAACCAAAGGAAATGATGGACGGAGTGTTGAACATTGCAAGCACTCACCCCAGTCAACTGATCTGGGTTTAATCCATCACCGTTCTTTAGCCCACTCTGCCACCCCAGTTCAGACATGGCCATATGCAAATCAGTCTGACCCTGTGCCTCATGGGAACAGTCCAGCCCGAACTGCCAAGCCATGTATTCCCTGGACCGGAAACAAGCTTCCTAGGACCAGTTTCTGGCATTTGAGCTGTCTTCAGCCAGGCTTGTTTGAATCCAGTGGCAAAGTGAGCAAGGGACTCACGTCTGAGCATACCCTGCCAATTTATGGCGAACAAAGCAAAAACCAAAGGAAAGGATGGACGGAGTGTTAAACATTGCAAGCACTCACCCCCAGTCAACTGATCTGGATTTAATCCATCACCGTTCTTTAGCCCACTCTGCCACCCCAGTTCAGACATGGCCATATGCAAATCAGTCTGACCCTGTTCCTAATGGGAACAGTCCAGGCCAAACTGCCAAGCCATGTCTTCCCTGGACCGGAAACAAGCTTCCTAGGACCGGTTTCTGGCATTTCAGCCGTCTTCAGCCAGGCTTGCTTGAATCCAGTGGCAAAGTGAGCAAGGGACTCACGTCTGAGCATACCCTGCCAACTTATGGCGAACAAAGCAAAAACCAAAGGAAATGATGGACGGAGTGTTGATCATTGCAAGCACTCACCCCCAGTCAACTGATCTTGGTTTAATCCATCACCGTTCTTTAGCCCACTCTGCCACCCCAGTTCAGACATGGCCATATGCAAATCAGTCTGACCCTTTGCTTCATGGGAACAGTCCAGCCCGAACTACCAAGCCATGTCTTCCCTGGACCGGAAATAAGCTTCCTAGGACCGGTTTCTGGCATTTCAGCCGTCTTCAGCCAGGCTTGCTTCAATCCAGTGGCAAAGTGAGCAAGGGACTCACGTCTGAGCATACACTGCCATCTTATGGCGAACAAAGCAAAAACCAAAGGAATTGATGGACGCAGTGTTGAACATTGCAAGCACTCACCCCCAGTCAACTGATCTGGGTTTAATCCATCACCGTTCTTTAGCCCACTCTGCCACCCCAGTTCAGACATGGCCATATGCAAATCAGTCTGACCCTGTGCCTCATGGGAACAGTCCAGCCCGAACTGCCAAGCCATGTATTCCCTGGACCGGAAACAAGCTTCCTAGGACCAGTTTCTGGCATTTGAGCTGTCTTCAGCCAGGCTTGTTTGAATCCAGTGGCAAAGTGAGCAAGGGACTCACGTCTGAGCATACACTGCCATCTTATGGCAAACAAAGCAAAAACCAAAGGAATTGATGGACGCAGTGTTGAACATTGCAAGCACTCACCCCCAGTCAACTGATCTGGGTTTAATCCATCACCGTTCTTTAGCCCACTCTGCCACCCCAGTTCAGACATGGCCATTTGCAAATCAGTCTGACCCTGTGCCTCATGGGAACAGTCCAGCCCGAACTGCCAACCCATGTCTTCCCTGGACCAGAAACAAGCTTCCTAGGACCAGTTTCTGGCATTTGAGCTGTCTTCAGCCAGGCTTGTTTGAATCCAGTGGCAAAGTGAGCAAGGGACTCACGTCTGAGCATACCCTGCCAACTTATGGCGAACAAAGCAAAAACCAATGGAAATGATGGACGGAGTGTTGAACATTGCAAGCACTCACCCCCAGTCAACTGATCTGGGTTTAATCCATCACCGTTCTTTAGCCCACTCTGCCACCCCAGTTCAGACATGGCCATATGCAAATCAGTCTGACCCTGTGCCTCATGGGAACAGTCCAGCCCGAACTGCCAAGCCATGTATTCCCTGGACCGGAAACAAGCTTCCTAGGACCAGTTTCTGGCATTTGAGCTGTCTTCAGCCAGGCTTGTTTGAATCCAGTGGCAAAGTGAGCAAGGGACTCACGTCTGAGCATACACTGCCATCTTATGGCAAACAAAGCAAAAACCAAAGGAATTGATGGACGCAGTGTTGAACATTGCAAGCACTCACCCCCAGTCAACTGATCTGGGTTTAATCCATCACCGTTCTTTAGCCCACTCTGCCACCCCAGTTCAGACATGGCCATTTGCAAATCAGTCTGACCCTGTGCCTCATGGGAACAGTCCAGCCCGAACTGCCAAGCCATGTATTCCCTGGACCGGAAACAAGCTTCCTAGGACCAGTTTCTGGCATTTGAGCTGTCTTCAGCCAGGCTTGTTTGAATCCAGTGGCAAAGTGAGCAAGGGACTCACGTCTGAGCATACCCTGCCAACTTATGGCGAACAAAGCAAAAACCAATGGAAATGATGGACGGAGTGTTGAACATTGCAAGCACTCACCCCCAGTCAACTGATCTGGGTTTAATCCATCACCGTTCTTTAGCCCACTCTGCCACCCCAGTTCAAACATGGCCATATGCAAATCAGTCTGACCCTGTGCCTCATGGGAACAGTCCAGCCCGAACTGCCAAGCCATATTTTCCCTGGACCGGAAACAAGCTTCCTAGGACCGGTTTCTGGCATTTCAGCCGTCTTCAGCCAGGCTTGCTTGAATCCAGTGGCAAAGTGAGCAAGGGACTCACGTCTGAGCATACCCTGCCAACTTATGGCGAACAAAGCAAAAACCAAAGGAAATGATGGACGGAGTGTTGAACATTGCAAGCACTCACCCCAGTCAACTGATCTGGGTTTAATCCATCACCGTTCTTTAGCCCACTCTGCCACCCCAGTTCAGACATGGCCATATGCAAATCAGTCTGACCCTGTGCCTCATGGGAACAGTCCAGCCCGAACTGCCAAGCCATGTATTCCCTGGACCGGAAACAAGCTTCCTAGGACCAGTTTCTGGCATTTGAGCTGTCTTCAGCCAGGCTTGTTTGAATCCAGTGGCAAAGTGAGCAAGGGACTCACGTCTGAGCATACCCTGCCAATTTATGGCGAACAAAGCAAAAACCAAAGGAAAGGATGGACGGAGTGTTAAACATTGCAAGCACTCACCCCCAGTCAACTGATCTGGATTTAATCCATCACCGTTCTTTAGCCCACTCTGCCACCCCAGTTCAGACATGGCCATATGCAAATCAGTCTGACCCTGTTCCTAATGGGAACAGTCCAGGCCAAACTGCCAAGCCATGTCTTCCCTGGACCGGAAACAAGCTTCCTAGGACCGGTTTCTGGCATTTCAGCCGTCTTCAGCCAGGCTTGCTTGAATCCAGTGGCAAAGTGAGCAAGGGACTCACGTCTGAGCATACCCTGCCAACTTATGGCGAACAAAGCAAAAACCAAAGGAAATGATGGACGGAGTGTTGATCATTGCAAGCACTCACCCCCAGTCAACTGATCTTGGTTTAATCCATCACCGTTCTTTAGCCCACTCTGCCACCCCAGTTCAGACATGGCCATATGCAAATCAGTCTGACCCTTTGCTTCATGGGAACAGTCCAGCCCGAACTACCAAGCCATGTCTTCCCTGGACCGGAAATAAGCTTCCTAGGACCGGTTTCTGGCATTTCAGCCGTCTTCAGCCAGGCTTGCTTCAATCCAGTGGCAAAGTGAGCAAGGGACTCACGTCTGAGCATACACTGCCATCTTATGGCGAACAAAGCAAAAACCAAAGGAATTGATGGACGCAGTGTTGAACATTGCAAGCACTCACCCCCAGTCAACTGATCTGGGTTTAATCCATCACCGTTCTTTAGCCCACTCTGCCACCCCAGTTCAGACATGGCCATATGCAAATCAGTCTGACCCTGTGCCTCATGGGAACAGTCCAGCCCGAACTGCCAAGCCATGTATTCCCTGGACCGGAAACAAGCTTCCTAGGACCAGTTTCTGGCATTTGAGCTGTCTTCAGCCAGGCTTGTTTGAATCCAGTGGCAAAGTGAGCAAGGGACTCACGTCTGAGCATACACTGCCATCTTATGGCAAACAAAGCAAAAACCAAAGGAATTGATGGACGCAGTGTTGAACATTGCAAGCACTCACCCCCAGTCAACTGATCTGGGTTTAATCCATCACCGTTCTTTAGCCCACTCTGCCACCCCAGTTCAGACATGGCCATTTGCAAATCAGTCTGACCCTGTGCCTCATGGGAACAGTCCAGCCCGAACTGCCAACCCATGTCTTCCCTGGACCAGAAACAAGCTTCCTAGGACCGGTTTCTGGCATTTCAGCCGTCTTCAGCCATGCTTGCTTGAATCCAGTGGCAAAGTGAGCAAGGGACTCACGTCTGAGCATACCCTGCCAACTTATGGCGAACGAAGCAAAAACCAAAGGAAATGATGGACGGAGTGTTGAACATTGCAAGCACTCACCCCCAGTCAACTGATCTGGGTTTAATCCATCACCATTCTTTAGCCCACTCTGCCACCCCAGTTCAAACATAGCCATATGCAAATCAGTCTGACCCTGTGCCTCATGGGAACAGTCCAGCCCGAACTGCCAAGCCATACTTTCCCTGGACCGGAAACAAGCTTCCTAGGACCGGTTTCTGGCATTTCAGCCGTCTTCAGCCAGGCTTGCTTGAATCCAGTGGCAAAGTGAGCAAGGGACTCACGTCTGAGCATACCCTGCCAACTTATGGCGAACAAAGCAAAAACCAAAGGAAATGATGGACGGAGTGTTGAACATTGCAAGCACTCACCCTCAGTCAACTGATCTGGGTTTAATCCATCACCGTTCTTTAGCCCACTCTGCCACCCCAGTTCAGACATGGCCATATGCAAATCAGTCTGACCCTGTGCCTCATGGGAACAGTCCAGCCCGAACTGCCAAGCCATGTATTCCCTGGACCGGAAACAAGCTTCCTAGGACCAGTTTCTGGCATTTGAGCTGTCTTCAGCCAGGCTTGTTTGAATCCAGTGGCAAAGTGAGCAAGGGACTCACGTCTGAGCATACCATGCCAATTTATGGCGAACAAAGCAAAAACCAAAGGAAAGGATGGACGGAGTGTTAAACATTGCAAGCACTCACCCCCAGTCAACTGATCTGGATTTAATCCATCACCGTTCTTTAGCCCACTCTGCCACCCCAGTTCAGACATGGCCATATGCAAATCAGTCTGACCCTGTTCCTCATGGGAACAGTCCAGCCCAAACTGTCAAGCCATGTCTTCCCTGGACCGGAAACAAGCTTCCTAGGACCGGTTTCTGGCATTTCAGCCGTCTTCAGCCAGGCTTGCTTGAATCCAGTGGCAAAGTGAGCAAGGGACTCACGTCTGAGCATACCCTGCCAATTTATTGCGAACAAAGCAAAAACCAAAGGAAATGATGCACGGAGTGTTGAACATTGCAAGCACTCACCCCCAGTCAACTGATCTGGGTTTAATTCATCACCGTTCTTTAGCCCACTCTGCCACCCCAGTTCAGACATGGCCATATGCAAATCAGTCTGACCCTCTGCCTCATGGGAACAGTCCAGCCCGATCTGCCAAGCCATGATTTCCCTGGACCAGAAACAAGCTTTCTAGGACCAGTTTCTGGCATTTCAGCTGTCTTCAGCCAGGCTTGCTTGAATCCAGTGGCAAAGTGAGCAAGGGACTCATGTCTGAGCATACCCTGCCAACTTATGGCGAACAAAGCAAAAACCAAAGGAAATGATGGACGCAGTGTTGAACATTGCAAGCACTCACCCCCAGTCAACTGATCTGGGTTTAATCCATCACCGTTATTTACCCCACTCTGCCACCCCAGTTCAGACATGGCCATATGCAAATCAGTTTGACCCTGTGCCTCCTGGGAACAGTCCAGCCCGAACTGCCAATCCATGTCTTCCCTGGACCGGAAACAAGCTTCCTAGGACCGGTTTCTGGCATTTCAGCCGTCTTCAGCAAGGCTTGTTTGAATCCAGTGGCAAAGTGAGCAAGGGACTCACGTCTGAGCATACCCTGCCAACTTATGGCGAACAAAGCAAAAACCAAAGGAAATGATGGACGGAGTGTTGAACATTGCAAGCACTCACCCCCAGTCAACTGATCTGGGTTTAATCCATCACCGTTATTTACCCCACTCTGCCACCCCAGTTCAGACATGGCCATATGCAAATCAGTTTGACCCTGTGCCTCATGGGAACAGTCCAGCCCGAACTGCCAAGCCATGTCTTCCCTGGACCGGAAACAAGCTTCCTAGGACCGGTTTCTGGCATTTCAGCCGTCTTCAGCAAGGCTTGTTTGAATCCAGTGGCAAAGTGAGCAAGGGACTCACGTCTGAGCATACCCTGCCAACTTATGGCGAACAAAGCAAAAACCAAAGGAAATGATGGACGGAGTGTTGAACATTGCAAGCACTCACCCCCAGTCAACTGATCTGGGTTTAATCCATCACCGTTCTTTAGCCCACTCTGCCACCCCAGTTCAGACATTGCCATATGCAACTCAGTCTGACCCTGTGCCTCATGGGAACAGTCCAGCCCGAACTGCCAAGCCATGTCTTCCCTGGACCGGAAACAAGCTTCCTAGGACCAGTTTCTGGCATTTGAGCTGTCTTCAGCCAGGCTTGTTTGAAACCAGTGGCAAAGTGAGCAAGGGACTCACGTCTGAGCATACCCTGCCAACTTATGGCGAACAAAGCAAAAACCAAAGGAAATGATGGACGGAGTGTTAAACATTGCAAGCACTCACCCCCAGTCAACTGAT
Organism: Triturus cristatus; assembly: GCF_964204655.1. Classification (NCBI taxonomy): domain Eukaryota; kingdom Metazoa; phylum Chordata; class Amphibia; order Caudata; family Salamandridae; genus Triturus; species Triturus cristatus. Next base: position 242,166 of record NW_028187376.1, read on the forward strand.
CTGGGTTTAATCCATCACCGTTCTTTAGCCCACTCTGCCACCCCAGTTCAGACATGGCCATATGCAAATCAGTCTGACCCTGTTCTTCATGGGAACAGTCCAGCCCAAACTGCCAAGCCATGTCTTCCCTGGACTGGAAACAAGCTTCCTAGGACCGGTTTCTGGCATTTCAGCCGTCTTCAGCCAGGCTTGCTTGAATCCAGTGGCAAAGTGAGCAAGGGACTCACGTCTGAGCATACCCTGCCAACTTATGGCGAACAAAGCAAAAACCAAAGGAAATGATGGACGGAGTGTTGAACATTGCAAGCACTCATCCCCAGTCAACTGATCTGGGTTTAATCCATCACCGTTCTTTAGCCCACTTTGCCACCCCAGTTCAGACATGTCCATATGCAAATCAGTCTGACCCTGTGCCTCATGGGAACAGTCCAGCCCGAACTGCCAAGCCATGTCTTCCCTGGACCGGAAACAAGTTTCCTAGTACCGGTTTCTGGCATTTCAGCCGTCTTCAGCCAGGCTTGTTTTAAATCAGTGGCAAAGTGAGCAAGGAACTCACGTCTGAGCATACCCTGCCAACTTATGGCGAACAAAGCAAGAACCAAAGGAAATGATGGACGGAGTGTTGAACATAGCAAGCACTCACCCCAAGTCAACTGATCTGGGTTTAATCCATCACCGTTTTTTAGCCCACTCTGCCACCCCAGTTCAGACATAGCCATATGCAAATCGGTCTGACCCTGTGCCTCATGGGAACAGTCCAGCCCGAACTGCCAAACCATGTCTTCCCTTGACCGGAAACAAGCTTCCTAGGACCAGTTTCTGGCATTTCAGCCGTCTTCAGCCAGGCTTGCTTGAATCCAGTGGCAAAGTGAGCAAGGGACTCACGTCTGAGCATACCCTGCCAACTTATGGCGAACAAAGCAAAAACCAAAGGAAATGATGGACGGAGTGTTGATCATTGCAAGCACTCACCCCCAGTCAACTGATCTGGGTTTAATCCATCACCGTTCTTTAGCCCACTCTGCCACCCCAGTTCAGACACGGCCATATGCAAATCAGTCTGACCCTTTGCTTCATGGGAACAGTCCAGCCCGAACTACCAAGCCATGTCTTCCCTGGACCGGAAACAAGCTTCCTAGGACCGGTTTCTGGCATTTCAGCCGTCTTCAGCCAGGCTTGCTTGAATCCAGTGGCAAAGTGAGCAAGGGACTCACGTCTGAGCATACCCTGCCAACTTATGGCGAACAAAGCAAAAACCAAAGGAAATGATGGACGGAGTGTTGAACATTGCAAGCACTCACCCCCAGTCAACTGATCTGGGTTTAATCCATCACTGTTCTTTAGCCCACTCTGTCACCCCAGTTCAGACATGGCCATATGCAAATCAGTCTGACCCCGTGCCTCATGGGAACAGTCCAGCCCAAACTGCCAAGCCATGTCTTCCCTGGACCTGAAACAAGCTTCCTAGGACCGGTTTCTGGCATTTCAGCCGTCTTCAGCCAGGCTTGTTTGAATCCAGTGGCAAAGTGAGCAAGGGACTCACGTCTGAGCATACCCTGCCAACTTATGGCGAACAAAGCAAAAACCAATGGAAATGATGGACGGAGTGTTGAACATTGCAAGCACTCACCCCCAGTCAACTGATCTGGGTTTAATCCATCACCGTTCTTTAGCCCACTCTGCCACCCCAGTTCAAACATGGCCATATGCAAATCAGTCTGACCCTGTGCCTCATGGGAACAGTCCAGCCCGAACTGCCAAGCCATATTTTCCCTGGACCGGAAACAAGCTTCCTAGGACCGGTTTCTGGCATTTCAGCCGTCTTCAGCCAGGCTTGCTTGAATCCAGTGGCAAAGTGAGCAAGGGACTCACGTCTGAGCATACCCTGCCAACTTATGGCGAACAAAGCAAAAACCAAAGGAAATGATGGACGGAGTGTTGAACATTGCAAGCACTCACCCCCAGTCAACTGATCTGGGTTTAATCCATCACCGTTCTTTAGCCCACTCTGCCACCCCAGTTCAGACATGGCCATATGCAAATCAGTCTGACCCTGTGCCTCATGGGAACAGTCCAGCCCAAACTGCCAAGCCATGTATTCCCTGGACCGGAAACAAGCTTCCTAGGACCAGTTTCTGGCATTTGAGCTGTCTTCAGCCAGGCTTGTTTGAATCCAGTGGCAAAGTGAGCAAGGGACTCACGTCTGAGCATACCCTGCCAATTTATGGTGAACAAAGCAAAAACCAAAGGAAAGGATGGATGGAGTGTTAAACATTGCAAGCACTCACCCCCAGTCAACTGATCTGGATTTAATCCATCACCGTTCTTTAGCCCACTCTGCCACCCCAGTTCAGACATGGCCATATGCAAATCAGTCTGACCCTGTTCCTCATGGGAACAGTCCAGCCCAAACTGCCAAGCCATGTCTTCCCTGGACCGGAAACAAGCTTCCTAGGACCGGTTTCTGGCATTTCAGCCGTCTTCAGCCAGGCTTGCTTGAATCCAGTGGCAAAGTGAGCAAGGGACTCACGTCTGAGCATACCCTGCCAACTTATGGCGAACAAAGCAAAAACCAAAGGAAATGATGGACGGAGTGTTGATCATTGCAAGCACTCACCCCCAGTCAACTGATCTTGGTTTAATCCATCACCGTTCTTTAGCCCACTCTGCCACCCCAGTTCAGACATGGCCATATGCAAATCAGTCTGACCCTTTGCTTCATGGGAACAGTCCAGCCCGAACTACCAAGCCATGTCTTCCCTGGACCGGAAATAAGCTTCCTAGGACCGGTTTCTGGCATTTCAGCCGTCTTCAGCCAGGCTTGCTTGAATCCAGTGGCAAAGTGAGCAATGGACTCACGTCTGAGCATACACTGCCATCTTATGGCGAACAAAGCAAAAACCAAAGGAATTGATGGACGCAGTGTTGAACATTTCAAGCACTCACCCCCAGTCAACTGATCTGGGTTTAATCCATCACCGTTCTTTAGCCCACTCTGCCACCCCAGTTCAGACATGGCCATATGCAAATCAGTCTGACCCTGTGCCTCATGGGAACAGTCCAGCCCGAACTGCCAAGCCATGTATTCCCTGGACCGGAAACAAGCTTCCTAGGACCAGTTTCTGGCATTTGAGCTGTCTTCAGCCAGGCTTGTTTGAATCCAGTGGCAAAGTGAGCAAGGGACTCACGTCTGAGCATACCCTGCCAATTTATGGCGAACAAAGCAAAAACCAAAGGAAAGGATGGACGGAGTGTTAAACATTGCAAGCACTCACCCCCAGTCAACTGATCTGGATTTAATCCATCACCGTTCTTTAGCCCACTCTGCCACCCCAGTTCAGACATGGCCATATGCAAATCAGTCTGACCCTGTTCCTCCTGGGAACAGTCCAGCCCAAACTGCCAAGCCATGTCTTCCCTGGACCGGAAACAAGCTTCCTAGGACCAGTTTCTTGCATTTCAGCCGTCTTCAGCCAGGCTTGCTTGAATCCAGTGGCAAAGTGAGCAAGGGACTCACGTCTGAGCATACCCTGCCAACTTATGGCGAACAAAGCAAAAACCAAAGGAAATGATGGACGGAGTGTTGATCATTGCAAGCACTCACCCCCAGTCAACTGATCTTGGTTTAATCCATCACCGTTCTTTAGCCCACTCTGCCACCCCAGTTCAGACATGGCCATATGCAAATCAGTCTGACCCTTTGCTTCATGGGAACAGTCCAGCCCGAACTACCAAGCCATGTCTTCCCTGGACCGGAAACAAGCTTCCTAGGACCGGTTTCTGGCATTTCAGCCGTCTTCAGCCAGGCTTGCTTGAATCCAGTGGCAAAGTGAGCAAGGGACTCACGTCTGAGCATACAATGCCATCTTATGGCGAACAAAGCAAAAACCAAAGGAATTGATGGACGCAGTGTTGAACATTGCAAGCACTCACCCCCAGTCAACTGATCTGGGTTTAATCCATCACCGTTCTTTAGCCCACTCTGCCACCCCAGTTCAGACATGGCCATTTGCAAATCAGTCTGACCCTGTGCCTCATGGGAACAGTCCAGCCCGAACTGCCAACCCATGTCTTCCCTGGACCAGAAACAAGCTTCCTAGGACCGGTTTCTGGCATTTCAGCCGTCTTCAGCCATGCTTGCTTGAATCCAGTGGCAAAGTGAGCAAGGGACTCACGTCTGAGCATACCCTGCCAACTTATGGCGAACGAAGCAAAAACCAAAGGAAATGATGGACGGAGTGTTGAACATTGCAAGCACTCACCCCCAGTCAACTGATCTGGGTTTAATCCATCACCGTTCTTTAGCCCACTCTGCCACCCCAGTTCAAACATAGCCATATGCAAATCAGTCTGACCCTGTGCCTCATGGGAACAGTCCAGCCCGAACTGCCAAGCCATATTTTCCCTGGACCGGAAACAAGCTTCCTAGGACCGGTTTCTGGCATTTCAGCCGTCTTCAGCCAGGCTTGCTTGAATCCAGTGGCAAAGTGAGCAAGGGACTCACGTCTGAGCATACACTGCCATCTTATGGCGAACAAAGCAAAAACCAAAGGAATTGATGGACGCAGTGTTGAACATTGCAAGCACTCACCCCCAGTCAACTGATCTGGGTTTAATCCATCACCGTTCTTTAGCCCACTCTGCCACCCCAGTTCGGACATGGCCATTTGCAAATCAGTCTGACCCTGTGCCTCATGGGAACAGTCCAGCCCGAACTGCCAACCCATGTCTTCCCTGGACCAGAAACAAGCTTCCTAGGACCGGTTTCTGGCATTTCAGCCGTCTTCAGCCATGCTTGCTTGAATCCAGTGGCAAAGTGAGCAAGGGACTCACGTCTGAGCATACCCTGCCAACTTATGGCGAACGAAGCAAAAACCAAAGGAAATGATGGACGGAGTGTTGAACATTGCAAGCACTCACCCCCAGTCAACTGATCTGGGTTTAATCCATCACCGTTCTTTAGCCCACTCTGCCACCCCAGTTCAAACATAGCCATATGCAAATCAGTCTGACCCTGTGCCTCATGGGAACAGTCCAGCCCGAACTGCCAAGCCATATTTTCCCTGGACCGGAAACAAGCTTCCTAGGACCGGTTTCTGGCATTTCAGCCATCTTCAGCCAGGCTTGCTTGAATCCAGTGGCAAAGTGAGCAAGGGACTCACGTCTGAGCATACCCTGCCAATTTATGGCGAACAAAGCAAAAACCAAAGGAAAGGATGGACGGAGTGTTAAACATTGCAAGCACTCACCCCCAGTCAACTGATCTGGATTTAATCCATCACCGTTCTTTAGCCCACTCTGCCACCCCAGTTCAGACATGGCCATATGCAAATCAGTCTGACCCTGTTCCTCATGGGAACAGTCCAGCCCAAACTGCCAAGCCATGTCTTCCCTGGACCGGAAACAAGCTTCCTAGGACCGGTTTCTGGCATTTCAGCCGTCTTCAGCCAGGCTTGCTTGAATCCAGTGGCAAAGTGAGCAAGGGACTCACGTCTGAGCATACCCTGCCAATTTATTGCGAACAAAGCAAAAACCAAAGGAAATGATGCACGGAGTGTTGAACATTGCAAGCACTCACCCCCAGTCAACTGATCTGGGTTTAATTCATCACCGTTCTTTAGCCCACTCTGCCACCCCAGTTCAGACATGGCCATATGCAAATCAGTCTGACCCTCTGCCTCATGGGAACAGTCCAGCCCGATCTGCCAAGCCATGATTTCCCTGGACCAGAAACAAGCTTTCTAGGACCAGTTTCTGGCATTTCAGCTGTCTTCAGCCAGGCTTGCTTGAATCCAGTGGCAAAGTGAGCAAGGGACTCATGTCTGAGCATACCCTGCCAACTTATGGCGAACAAAGCAAAAACCAAAGGAAATGATGGACGCAGTGTTGAACATTGCAAGCACTCACCCCCAGTCAACTGATCTGGGTTTAATCCATCACCGTTATTTACCCCACTCTGCCACCCCAGTTCAGACATGGCCATATGCAAATCAGTTTGACCCTGTGCCTCCTGGGAACAGTCCAGCCCGAACTGCCAAGCCATGTCTTCCCTGGACTGGAAAGAAGCTTCCTAGGACCGGTTTCTGGCATTTCAGCCGTCTTCAGCCATGCTTGCTTGAATCCAGTGGCAAAGTGAGCAAGGGACTCACGTCTGAGCATACCCTGCCAACTTATGGCGAACGAAGCAAAAACCAAAGGAAATGATGGACGCAGTGTTGAACATTGCAAGCACTCACCCCCAGTCAACTCATCTGGGTTTAATCCATCACCGTTCTTTAGCCCACTCTGCCACCCCAGTTCAGACATGGCCATATGCAAATCAGTCTGACCCTGTGCCTCATGGGAACAGTCCAGCCCGAACTGCCAAGCCATGTCTTCCCTGGACCGGAAACAAGCTTCCTAGGACCGGTTTCTGGCATTTCAGCCGTCTTCAGCCAGGCTTGCTTGAATCCAGTGGCAAAGTGAGCAAGGGACTCACATCTGAGCATACCCTGCCAACTTATGGCGAACAAAGCAAAAACCAAAGGAAATGATGGACGGAGTGTTGAACATTGCAAGCACTCACCGCCAGTCAACTGATCTGGGTTTAATCCATCACCGTTCTTTAGCCCACTCTGCCACCCCAGTTCAGACATGGCCATATGCAAATCAGTCTGACCCTGTGCCTCATGGGAACAGTCCAGCCCAAACTGCCAAGCCATGTATTCCCTGGACCGGAAACAAGCTTCCTAGGACCAGTTTCTGGCATTTGAGCTGTCTTCAGCCAGGCTTGTTTGAATCCAGTGGCAAAGTGAGCAAGGGACTCACGTCTGAGCATACCCTGCCAATTTATGGCGAACAAAGCAAAAACCAAAGGAAAGGATGGACGGAGTGTTAAACATTGCAAGCACTCACCGCCAGTCAACTGATCTGGGTTTAATCCATCACCGTTCTTTAGCACACTCTGCCACCCCAGTTCAGACATGGCCATATGCAAATCAGTCTGACCCTGTTCTTCATGGGAACAGTCCAGCCCAAACTGCCAAGCCATGTCTTCCCTGGACTGGAAACAAGCTTCCTAGGACCGGTTTCTGGCATTTCAGCCGTCTTCAGCCAGGCTTGCTTGAATCCAGTGGCAAAGTGAGCAAGGGACTCACGTCTGAGCATACCCTGCCAACTTATGGCGAACAAAGCAAAAACCAAAGGAAATGATGGACGGAGTGTTGAACATTGCAAGCACTCATCCCCAGTCAACTGATCTGGGTTTAATCCATCACCGTTCTTTAGCCCACTTTGCCACCCCAGTTCAGACATGTCCATATGCAAATCAGTCTGACCCTGTGCCTCATGGGAACAGTCCAGCCCGAACTGCCAAGCCATGTCTTCCCTGGACCGGAAACAAGTTTCCTAGTACCGGTTTCTGGCATTTCAGCCGTCTTCAGCCAGGCTTGTTTTAAATCAGTGGCAAAGTGAGCAAGGAACTCACGTCTGAGCATACCCTGCCAACTTATGGCGAACAAAGCAAGAACCAAAGGAAATGATGGACGGAGTGTTGAACATAGCAAGCACTCACCCCAAGTCAACTGATCTGGGTTTAATCCATCACCGTTTTTTAGCCCACTCTGCCACCCCAGTTCAGACATAGCCATATGCAAATCGGTCTGACCCTGTGCCTCATGGGAACAGTCCAGCCCGAACTGCCAAACCATGTCTTCCCTTGACCGGAAACAAGCTTCCTAGGACCAGTTTCTGGCATTTCAGCCGTCTTCAGCCAGGCTTGCTTGAATCCAGTGGCAAAGTGAGCAAGGGACTCACGTCTGAGCATACCCTGCCAACTTATGGCGAACAAAGCAAAAACCAAAGGAAATGATGGACGGAGTGTTGATCATTGCAAGCACTCACCCCCAGTCAACTGATCTGGGTTTAATCCATCACCGTTCTTTAGCCCACTCTGCCACCCCAGTTCAGACACGGCCATATGCAAATCAGTCTGACCCTTTGCTTCATGGGAACAGTCCAGCCCGAACTACCAAGCCATGTCTTCCCTGGACCGGAAACAAGCTTCCTAGGACCGGTTTCTGGCATTTCAGCCGTCTTCAGCCAGGCTTGCTTGAATCCAGTGGCAAAGTGAGCAAGGGACTCACGTCTGAGCATACCCTGCCAACTTATGGCGAACAAAGCAAAAACCAAAGGAAATGATGGACGGAGTGTTGAACATTGCAAGCACTCACCCCCAGTCAACTGATCTGGGTTTAATCCATCACTGTTCTTTAGCCCACTCTGTCACCCCAGTTCAGACATGGCCATATGCAAATCAGTCTGACCCCGTGCCTCATGGGAACAGTCCAGCCCAAACTGCCAAGCCATGTCTTCCCTGGACCTGAAACAAGCTTCCTAGGACCGGTTTCTGGCATTTCAGCCGTCTTCAGCCAGGCTTGTTTGAATCCAGTGGCAAAGTGAGCAAGGGACTCACGTCTGAGCATACCCTGCCAACTTATGGCGAACAAAGCAAAAACCAATGGAAATGATGGACGGAGTGTTGAACATTGCAAGCACTCACCCCCAGTCAACTGATCTGGGTTTAATCCATCACCGTTCTTTAGCCCACTCTGCCACCCCAGTTCAAACATGGCCATATGCAAATCAGTCTGACCCTGTGCCTCATGGGAACAGTCCAGCCCGAACTGCCAAGCCATATTTTCCCTGGACCGGAAACAAGCTTCCTAGGACCGGTTTCTGGCATTTCAGCCGTCTTCAGCCAGGCTTGCTTGAATCCAGTGGCAAAGTGAGCAAGGGACTCACGTCTGAGCATACCCTGCCAACTTATGGCGAACAAAGCAAAAACCAAAGGAAATGATGGACGGAGTGTTGAACATTGCAAGCACTCACCCCCAGTCAACTGATCTGGGTTTAATCCATCACCGTTCTTTAGCCCACTCTGCCACCCCAGTTCAGACATGGCCATATGCAAATCAGTCTGACCCTGTGCCTCATGGGAACAGTCCAGCCCAAACTGCCAAGCCATGTATTCCCTGGACCGGAAACAAGCTTCCTAGGACCAGTTTCTGGCATTTGAGCTGTCTTCAGCCAGGCTTGTTTGAATCCAGTGGCAAAGTGAGCAAGGGACTCACGTCTGAGCATACCCTGCCAATTTATGGCGAACAAAGCAAAAACCAAAGGAAAGGATGGACGGAGTGTTAAACATTGCAAGCACTCACCCCCAGTCAACTGATCTGGATTTAATCCATCACCGTTCTTTAGCCCACTCTGCCACCCCAGTTCAGACATGGCCATATGCAAATCAGTCTGACCCTGTTCCTCATGGGAACAGTCCAGCCCAAACTGCCAAGCCATGTCTTCCCTGGACCGGAAACAAGCTTCCTAGGACCGGTTTCTGGCATTTCAGCCGTCTTCAGCCAGGCTTGCTTGAATCCAGTGGCAAAGTGAGCAAGGGACTCACGTCTGAGCATACCCTGCCAACTTATGGCGAACAAAGCAAAAACCAAAGGAAATGATGGACGGAGTGTTGATCATTGCAAGCACTCACCCCCAGTCAACTGATCTTGGTTTAATCCATCACCGTTCTTTAGCCCACTCTGCCACCCCAGTTCAGACATGGCCATATGCAAATCAGTCTGACCCTTTGCTTCATGGGAACAGTCCAGCCCGAACTACCAAGCCATGTCTTCCCTGGACCGGAAATAAGCTTCCTAGGACCGGTTTCTGGCATTTCAGCCGTCTTCAGCCAGGCTTGCTTGAATCCAGTGGCAAAGTGAGCAATGGACTCACGTCTGAGCATACACTGCCATCTTATGGCGAACAAAGCAAAAACCAAAGGAATTGATGGACGCAGTGTTGAACATTTCAAGCACTCACCCCCAGTCAACTGATCTGGGTTTAATCCATCACCGTTCTTTAGCCCACTCTGCCACCCCAGTTCAGACATGGCCATATGCAAATCAGTCTGACCCTGTGCCTCATGGGAACAGTCCAGCCCGAACTGCCAAGCCATGTATTCCCTGGACCGGAAACAAGCTTCCTAGGACCAGTTTCTGGCATTTGAGCTGTCTTCAGCCAGGCTTGTTTGAATCCAGTGGCAAAGTGAGCAAGGGACTCACGTCTGAGCATACCCTGCCAATTTATGGCGAACAAAGCAAAAACCAAAGGAAAGGATGGACGGAGTGTTAAACATTGCAAGCACTCACCCCCAGTCAACTGATCTGGATTTAATCCATCACCGTTCTTTAGCCCACTCTGCCACCCCAGTTCAGACATGGCCATATGCAAATCAGTCTGACCCTGTTCCTCCTGGGAACAGTCCAGTCCAAACTGCCAAGCCATGTCTTCCCTGGACCGGAAACAAGCTTCCTAGGACCAGTTTCTTGCATTTCAGCCGTCTTCAGCCAGGCTTGCTTGAATCCAGTGGCAAAGTGAGCAAGGGACTCACGTCTGAGCATACCCTGCCAACTTATGGCGAACAAAGCAAAAACCAAAGGAAATGATGGACGGAGTGTTGATCATTGCAAGCACTCACCCCCAGTCAACTGATCTTGGTTTAATCCATCACCGTTCTTTAGCCCACTCTGCCACCCCAGTTCAGACATGGCCATATGCAAATCAGTCTGACCCTTTGCTTCATGGGAACAGTCCAGCCCGAACTACCAAGCCATGTCTTCCCTGGACCGGAAACAAGCTTCCTAGGACCGGTTTCTGGCATTTCAGCCGTCTTCAGCCAGGCTTGCTTGAATCCAGTGGCAAAGTGAGCAAGGGACTCACGTCTGAGCATACAATGCCATCTTATGGCGAACAAAGCAAAAACCAAAGGAATTGATGGACGCAGTGTTGAACATTGCAAGCACTCACCCCCAGTCAACTGATCTGGGTTTAATCCATCACCGTTCTTTAGCCCACTCTGCCACCCCAGTTCAGACATGGCCATTTGCAAATCAGTCTGACCCTGTGCCTCATGGGAACAGTCCAGCCCGAACTGCCAACCCATGTCTTCCCTGGACCAGAAACAAGCTTCCTAGGACCGGTTTCTGGCATTTCAGCCGTCTTCAGCCATGCTTGCTTGAATCCAGTGGCAAAGTGAGCAAGGGACTCACGTCTGAGCATACCCTGCCAACTTATGGCGAACGAAGCAAAAACCAAAGGAAATGATGGACGGAGTGTTGAACATTGCAAGCACTCACCCCCAGTCAACTGATCTGGGTTTAATCCATCACCGTTCTTTAGCCCACTCTGCCACCCCAGTTCAAACATAGCCATATGCAAATCAGTCTGACCCTGTGCCTCATGGGAACAGTCCAGCCCGAACTGCCAAGCCATATTTTCCCTGGACCGGAAACAAGCTTCCTAGGACCGGTTTCTGGCATTTCAGCCGTCTTCAGCCAGGCTTGCTTGAATCCAGTGGCAAAGTGAGCAAGGGACTCACGTCTGAGCATACACTGCCATCTTATGGCGAACAAAGCAAAAACCAAAGGAATTGATGGACGCAGTGTTGAACATTGCAAGCACTCACCCCCAGTCAACTGATCTGGGTTTAATCCATCACCGTTCTTTAGCCCACTCTGCCACCCCAGTTCGGACATGGCCATTTGCAAATCAGTCTGACCCTGTGCCTCATGGGAACAGTCCAGCCCGAACTGCCAACCCATGTCTTCCCTGGACCAGAAACAAGCTTCCTAGGACCGGTTTCTGGCATTTCAGCCGTCTTCAGCCATGCTTGCTTGAATCCAGTGGCAAAGTGAGCAAGGGACTCACGTCTGAGCATACCCTGCCAACTTATGGCGAACGAAGCAAAAACCAAAGGAAATGATGGACGGAGTGTTGAACATTGCAAGCACTCACCCCCAGTCAACTGATCTGGGTTTAATCCATCACCGTTCTTTAGCCCACTCTGCCACCCCAGTTCAAACATAGCCATATGCAAATCAGTCTGACCCTGTGCCTCATGGGAACAGTCCAGCCCGAACTGCCAAGCCATATTTTCCCTGGACCGGAAACAAGCTTCCTAGGACCGGTTTCTGGCATTTCAGCCATCTTCAGCCAGGCTTGCTTGAATCCAGTGGCAAAGTGAGCAAGGGACTCACGTCTGAGCATACCCTGCCAATTTATGGCGAACAAAGCAAAAACCAAAGGAAAGGATGGACGGAGTGTTAAACATTGCAAGCACTCACCCCCAGTCAACTGATCTGGATTTAATCCATCACCGTTCTTTAGCCCACTCTGCCACCCCAGTTCAGACATGGCCATATGCAAATCAGTCTGACCCTCTGCCTCATGGGAACAGTCCAGCCCGATCTGCCAAGCCATGATTTCCCTGGACCAGAAACAAGCTTTCTAGGACCAGTTTCTGGCATTTCAGCTGTCTTCAGCCAGGCTTGCTTGAATCCAGTGGCAAAGTGAGCAAGGGACTCATGTCTGAGCATACCCTGCCAACTTATGGCGAACAAAGCAAAAACCAAAGGAAATGATGGACGCAGTGTTGAACATTGCAAGCACTCACCCCCAGTCAACTGATCTGGGTTTAATCCATCACCGTTATTTACCCCACTCTGCCACCCCAGTTCAGACATGGCCATATGCAAATCAGTTTGACCCTGTGCCTCCTGGGAACAGTCCAGCCCGAACTGCCAAGCCATGTCTTCCCTGGACTGGAAAGAAGCTTCCTAGGACCGGTTTCTGGCATTTCAGCCGTCTTCAGCCATGCTTGCTTGAATCCAGTGGCAAAGTGAGCAAGGGACTCACGTCTGAGCATACCCTGCCAACTTATGGCGAACGAAGCAAAAACCAAAGGAAATGATGGACGCAGTGTTGAACATTGCAAGCACTCACCCCCAGTCAACTCATCTGGGTTTAATCCATCACCGTTCTTTAGCCCACTCTGCCACCCCAGTTCAGACATGGCCATATGCAAATCAGTCTGACCCTGTGCCTCATGGGAACAGTCCAGCCCGAACTGCCAAGCCATGTCTTCCCTGGACCGGAAACAAGCTTCCTAGGACCGGTTTCTGGCATTTCAGCCGTCTTCAGCCAGGCTTGCTTGAATCCAGTGGCAAAGTGAGCAAGGGACTCACATCTGAGCATACCCTGCCAACTTATGGCGAACAAAGCAAAAACCAAAGGAAATGATGGACGGAGTGTTGAACATTGCAAGCACTCACCGCCAGTCAACTGATCTGGGTTTAATCCATCACCGTTCTTTAGCCCACTCTGCCACCCCAGTTCAGACATGGCCATATGCAAATCAGTCTGACCCTGTGCCTCATGGGAACAGTCCAGCCCGAACTGCCAAGCCATGTCTTCCCTGGACCGGAAACAAGCTTCCTAGGACCGGTTTCTGGCATTTCAGCCGTCTTCAGCAAGGCTTGTTTGAATCCAGTGGCAAAGTGAGCAAGGGACTCACGTCTGAGCATACCCTGCCAACTTATGGCGAACAAAGCAAAAACCAAAGGAAATGATGGACGGAGTGTTGAACATTGCAAGCACTCACCCCCAGTCAACTGATCTGGGTTTAATCCATCACCGTTCTTTAGCCCACTCTGCCACCCCAGTTCAGACATTGCCATATGCAACTCAGTCTGACCCTGTGCCTCATGGGAACAGTCCAGCCCGAACTGCCAAGCCATGTCTTCCCTGGACCGGAAACAAGCTTCCTAGGACCAGTTTCTGGCATTTGAGCTGTCTTCAGCCAGGCTTGTTTGAATCCAGTGGCAAAGTGAGCAAGGGACTCACGTCTGAGCATACCCTGCCAACTTATGGCGAACAAAGCAAAAACCAAAGGAAATGATGGACGGAGTGTTAAACATTGCAAGCACTCACCCCCAGTCAACTGATCTGGGTTTAATCCATCACCGTTCTTTAGCCCACTCTGCCACCCCAGTTCAGACATGGCCATATGCAAATCAGTCTGACCCTGTTCCTCATGGGAACAGTCCAGCCCAAACTGCCAAGCCATGTCTTCCCTGGACTGGAAACAAGCTTCCTAGGACCGGTTTCTAGCATTTCAGCCGTCTTCAGCCAGGCTTGCTTGAATCCAGTGGCAAAGTGAGCAAGGGACTCACGTCTGAGCATACCCAGCCAACTTATGGCGAACAAAGCAAAAACTAAAGGAAATGATGGACGGAGTGTTGAACATTGCAAGCACTCATCCCCAGTCAACTGATCTGGGTTTAATCCATCACCGTTCTTTAGCCCACTTTGCCACCCCAGTTCAGACATGTCCATATGCAAATCAGTCTGACCCTGTGCCTCATGGGAACAGTCCAGCCCGAACTGCCAAGCCATGTCTTCCCTGGACCGGAAACAAGTTTCCTAGTACCGGTTTCTGGCATTTCAGCCGTCTTCAGCCAGGCTTGTTTTAAATCAGTGGCAAAGTGAGCAAGGAACTCACGTCTGAGCATACCCTGCCAACTTATGGCGAACAAAGCAAGAACCAAAGGAAATGATGGACGGAGTGTTGAACATAGCAAGCACTCACCCCAAGTCAACTGATCTGGGTTTAATCCATCACCGTTCTTTAGCCCACTCTGCCACCCCAGTTCAGACATAGCCATATGCAAATCGGTCTGACCCTGTGCCTCATGGGAACAGTCCAGCCCGAACTGCCAAGCCATGTCTTCCCTTGACCGGAAACAAGCTTCCTAGGACCAGTTTCTGGCATTTCAGCCGTCTTCAGCCAGGGTTGCTTGAATCCAGTGGCAAAGTGAGCAAGGGACTCATGTCTGAGCATACCCTGCCAACTTATGGCGAACAAAGCAAAAACCAAAGGAAATGATGGACGGAGTGTTGATCATTGCAAGCACTCACCCCCAGTCAACTGATCTGGGTTTAATCCATCACCGTTCTTTAGCCCACTCTGCCACCCCAGTTCAGACACGGCCATATGCAAATCAGTCTGACCCTTTGCTTCATGGGAACAGTCCAGCCCGAACTACCAAGCCATGTCTTCCCTGGACCGGAAACAAGCTTCCTAGGACCGGTTTCTGGCATTTCAGCCGTCTTCAGCCAGGCTTGCTTGAATCCAGTGGCAAAGTGAGCAAGGGACTCACGTCTGAGCATACCCTGCCAACTTATGGCGAACAAAGCAAAAACCAAAGGAAATGATGGACGGAGTGTTGAACATTGCAAGCACTCACCCCCAGTCAACTGATCTGGGTTTAATCCATCACTGTTCTTTAGCCCACTCTGTCACCCCAGTTCAGACATGGCCATATGCAAATCAGTCTGACCCCGTGCCTCATGGGAACAGTCCAGCCCAAACTGCCAAGCCATGTCTTCCCTGGACCTGAAACAAGCTTCCTAGGACCGGTTTCTGGCATTTCAGCCGTCTTCAGCCAGGCTTGTTTGAATCCAGTGGCAAAGTGAGCAAGGGACTCACGTCTGAGCATACCCTGCCAACTTATGGCGAACAAAGCAAAAACCAATGGAAATGATGGACGGAGTGTTGAACATTGCAAGCACTCACCCCCAGTCAACTGATCTGGGTTTAATCCATCACCGTTCTTTAGCCCACTCTGCCACCCCAGTTCAAACATGGCCATATGCAAATCAGTCTGACCCTGTGCCTCATGGGAACAGTCCAGCCCGAACTGCCAAGCCATATTTTCCCTGGACCGGAAACAAGCTTCCTAGGACCGGTTTCTGGCATTTCAGCCGTCTTCAGCCAGGCTTGCTTGAATCCAGTGGCAAAGTGAGCAAGGGACTCACGTCTGAGCATACCCTGCCAACTTATGGCGAACAAAGCAAAAACCAAAGGAAATGATGGACGGAGTGTTGAACATTGCAAGCACTCACCCCCAGTCAACTGATCTGGGTTTAATCCATCACCGTTCTTTAGCCCACTCTGCCACCCCAGTTCAGACATGGCCATATGCAAATCAGTCTGACCCTGTGCCTCATGGGAACAGTCCAGCCCAAACTGCCAAGCCATGTATTCCCTGGACCGGAAACAAGCTTCCTAGGACCAGTTTCTGGCATTTGAGCTGTCTTCAGCCAGGCTTGTTTGAATCCAGTGGCAAAGTGAGCAAGGGACTCACGTCTGAGCATACCCTGCCAATTTATGGCGAACAAAGCAAAAACCAAAGGAAAGGATGGACGGAGTGTTAAACATTGCAAGCACTCACCCCCAGTCAACTGATCTGGATTTAATCCATCACCGTTCTTTAGCCCACTCTGCCACCCCAGTTCAGACATGGCCATATGCAAATCAGTCTGACCCTGTTCCTCATGGGAACAGTCCAGCCCAAACTGCCAAGCCATGTCTTCCCTGGACCGGAAACAAGCTTCCTAGGACCGGTTTCTGGCATTTCAGCCGTCTTCAGCCAGGCTTGCTTGAATCCAGTGGCAAAGTGAGCAAGGGACTCACGTCTGAGCATACCCTGCCAACTTATGGCGAACAAAGCAAAAACCAAAGGAAATGATGGACGGAGTGTTGATCATTGCAAGCACTCACCCCCAGTCAACTGATCTTGGTTTAATCCATCACCGTTCTTTAGCCCACTCTGCCACCCCAGTTCAGACATGGCCATATGCAAATCAGTCTGACCCTTTGCTTCATGGGAACAGTCCAGCCCGAACTACCAAGCCATGTCTTCCCTGGACCGGAAATAAGCTTCCTAGGACCGGTTTCTGGCATTTCAGCCGTCTTCAGCCAGGCTTGCTTGAATCCAGTGGCAAAGTGAGCAATGGACTCACGTCTGAGCATACACTGCCATCTTATGGCGAACAAAGCAAAAACCAAAGGAATTGATGGACGCAGTGTTGAACATTTCAAGCACTCACCCCCAGTCAACTGATCTGGGTTTAATCCATCACCGTTCTTTAGCCCACTCTGCCACCCCAGTTCAGACATGGCCATATGCAAATCAGTCTGACCCTGTGCCTCATGGGAACAGTCCAGCCCGAACTGCCAAGCCATGTATTCCCTGGACCGGAAACAAGCTTCCTAGGACCAGTTTCTGGCATTTGAGCTGTCTTCAGCCAGGCTTGTTTGAATCCAGTGGCAAAGTGAGCAAGGGACTCACGTCTGAGCATACCCTGCCAATTTATGGCGAACAAAGCAAAAACCAAAGGAAAGGATGGACGGAGTGTTAAACATTGCAAGCACTCACCCCCAGTCAACTGATCTGGATTTAATCCATCACCGTTCTTTAGCCCACTCTGCCACCCCAGTTCAGACATGGCCATATGCAAATCAGTCTGACCCTGTTCCTCCTGGGAACAGTCCAGTCCAAACTGCCAAGCCATGTCTTCCCTGGACCGGAAACAAGCTTCCTAGGACCAGTTTCTTGCATTTCAGCCGTCTTCAGCCAGGCTTGCTTGAATCCAGTGGCAAAGTGAGCAAGGGACTCACGTCTGAGCATACCCTGCCAACTTATGGCGAACAAAGCAAAAACCAAAGGAAATGATGGACGGAGTGTTGATCATTGCAAGCACTCACCCCCAGTCAACTGATCTTGGTTTAATCCATCACCGTTCTTTAGCCCACTCTGCCACCCCAGTTCAGACATGGCCATATGCAAATCAGTCTGACCCTTTGCTTCATGGGAACAGTCCAGCCCGAACTACCAAGCCATGTCTTCCCTGGACCGGAAACAAGCTTCCTAGGACCGGTTTCTGGCATTTCAGCCGTCTTCAGCCAGGCTTGCTTGAATCCAGTGGCAAAGTGAGCAAGGGACTCACGTCTGAGCATACAATGCCATCTTATGGCGAACAAAGCAAAAACCAAAGGAATTGATGGACGCAGTGTTGAACATTGCAAGCACTCACCCCCAGTCAACTGATCTGGGTTTAATCCATCACCGTTCTTTAGCCCACTCTGCCACCCCAGTTCAGACATGGCCATTTGCAAATCAGTCTGACCCTGTGCCTCATGGGAACAGTCCAGCCCGAACTGCCAACCCATGTCTTCCCTGGACCAGAAACAAGCTTCCTAGGACCGGTTTCTGGCATTTCAGCCGTCTTCAGCCATGCTTGCTTGAATCCAGTGGCAAAGTGAGCAAGGGACTCACGTCTGAGCATACCCTGCCAACTTATGGCGAACGAAGCAAAAACCAAAGGAAATGATGGACGGAGTGTTGAACATTGCAAGCACTCACCCCCAGTCAACTGATCTGGGTTTAATCCATCACCGTTCTTTAGCCCACTCTGCCACCCCAGTTCAAACATAGCCATATGCAAATCAGTCTGACCCTGTGCCTCATGGGAACAGTCCAGCCCGAACTGCCAAGCCATATTTTCCCTGGACCGGAAACAAGCTTCCTAGGACCGGTTTCTGGCATTTCAGCCGTCTTCAGCCAGGCTTGCTTGAATCCAGTGGCAAAGTGAGCAAGGGACTCACGTCTGAGCATACACTGCCATCTTATGGCGAACAAAGCAAAAACCAAAGGAATTGATGGACGCAGTGTTGAACATTGCAAGCACTCACCCCCAGTCAACTGATCTGGGTTTAATCCATCACCGTTCTTTAGCCCACTCTGCCACCCCAGTTCGGACATGGCCATTTGCAAATCAGTCTGACCCTGTGCCTCATGGGAACAGTCCAGCCCGAACTGCCAACCCATGTCTTCCCTGGACCAGAAACAAGCTTCCTAGGACCGGTTTCTGGCATTTCAGCCGTCTTCAGCCATGCTTGCTTGAATCCAGTGGCAAAGTGAGCAAGGGACTCACGTCTGAGCATACCCTGCCAACTTATGGCGAACGAAGCAAAAACCAAAGGAAATGATGGACGGAGTGTTGAACATTGCAAGCACTCACCCCCAGTCAACTGATCTGGGTTTAATCCATCACCGTTCTTTAGCCCACTCTGCCACCCCAGTTCAAACATAGCCATATGCAAATCAGTCTGACCCTGTGCCTCATGGGAACAGTCCAGCCCGAACTGCCAAGCCATATTTTCCCTGGACCGGAAACAAGCTTCCTAGGACCGGTTTCTGGCATTTCAGCCATCTTCAGCCAGGCTTGCTTGAATCCAGTGGCAAAGTGAGCAAGGGACTCACGTCTGAGCATACCCTGCCAATTTATGGCGAACAAAGCAAAAACCAAAGGAAAGGATGGACGGAGTGTTAAACATTGCAAGCACTCACCCCCAGTCAACTGATCTGGATTTAATCCATCACCGTTCTTTAGCCCACTCTGCCACCCCAGTTCAGACATGGCCATATGCAAATCAGTCTGACCCTCTGCCTCATGGGAACAGTCCAGCCCGATCTGCCAAGCCATGATTTCCCTGGACCAGAAACAAGCTTTCTAGGACCAGTTTCTGGCATTTCAGCTGTCTTCAGCCAGGCTTGCTTGAATCCAGTGGCAAAGTGAGCAAGGGACTCATGTCTGAGCATACCCTGCCAACTTATGGCGAACAAAGCAAAAACCAAAGGAAATGATGGACGCAGTGTTGAACATTGCAAGCACTCACCCCCAGTCAACTGATCTGGGTTTAATCCATCACCGTTATTTACCCCACTCTGCCACCCCAGTTCAGACATGGCCATATGCAAATCAGTTTGACCCTGTGCCTCCTGGGAACAGTCCAGCCCGAACTGCCAAGCCATGTCTTCCCTGGACTGGAAAGAAGCTTCCTAGGACCGGTTTCTGGCATTTCAGCCGTCTTCAGCCATGCTTGCTTGAATCCAGTGGCAAAGTGAGCAAGGGACTCACGTCTGAGCATACCCTGCCAACTTATGGCGAACGAAGCAAAAACCAAAGGAAATGATGGACGCAGTGTTGAACATTGCAAGCACTCACCCCCAGTCAACTCATCTGGGTTTAATCCATCACCGTTCTTTAGCCCACTCTGCCACCCCAGTTCAGACATGGCCATATGCAAATCAGTCTGACCCTGTGCCTCATGGGAACAGTCCAGCCCGAACTGCCAAGCCATGTCTTCCCTGGACCGGAAACAAGCTTCCTAGGACCGGTTTCTGGCATTTCAGCCGTCTTCAGCCAGGCTTGCTTGAATCCAGTGGCAAAGTGAGCAAGGGACTCACATCTGAGCATACCCTGCCAACTTATGGCGAACAAAGCAAAAACCAAAGGAAATGATGGACGGAGTGTTGAACATTGCAAGCACTCACCGCCAGTCAACTGATCTGGGTTTAATCCATCACCGTTCTTTAGCCCACTCTGCCACCCCAGTTCAGACATGGCCATATGCAAATCAGTCTGACCCTGTGCCTCATGGGAACAGTCCAGCCCGAACTGCCAAGCCATGTCTTCCCTGGACCGGAAACAAGCTTCCTAGGACCGGTTTCTGGCATTTCAGCCGTCTTCAGCAAGGCTTGTTTGAATCCAGTGGCAAAGTGAGCAAGGGACTCACGTCTGAGCATACCCTGCCAACTTATGGCGAACAAAGCAAAAACCAAAGGAAATGATGGACGGAGTGTTGAACATTGCAAGCACTCACCCCCAGTCAACTGATCTGGGTTTAATCCATCACCGTTCTTTAGCCCACTCTGCCACCCCAGTTCAGACATTGCCATATGCAACTCAGTCTGACCCTGTGCCTCATGGGAACAGTCCAGCCCGAACTGCCAAGCCATGTCTTCCCTGGACCGGAAACAAGCTTCCTAGGACCAGTTTCTGGCATTTGAGCTGTCTTCAGCCAGGCTTGTTTGAATCCAGTGGCAAAGTGAGCAAGGGACTCACGTCTGAGCATACCCTGCCAACTTATGGCGAACAAAGCAAAAACCAAAGGAAATGATGGACGGAGTGTTAAACATTGCAAGCACTCACCCCCAGTCAACTGATCTGGGTTTAATCCATCACCGTTCTTTAGCCCACTCTGCCACCCCAGTTCAGACATGGCCATATGCAAATCAGTCTGACCCTGTTCCTCATGGGAACAGTCCAGCCCAAACTGCCAAGCCATGTCTTCCCTGGACTGGAAACAAGCTTCCTAGGACCGGTTTCTAGCATTTCAGCCGTCTTCAGCCAGGCTTGCTTGAATCCAGTGGCAAAGTGAGCAAGGGACTCACGTCTGAGCATACCCAGCCAACTTATGGCGAACAAAGCAAAAACTAAAGGAAATGATGGACGGAGTGTTGAACATTGCAAGCACTCATCCCCAGTCAACTGATCTGGGTTTAATCCATCACCGTTCTTTAGCCCACTTTGCCACCCCAGTTCAGACATGTCCATATGCAAATCAGTCTGACCCTGTGCCTCATGGGAACAGTCCAGCCCGAACTGCCAAGCCATGTCTTCCCTGGACCGGAAACAAGTTTCCTAGTACCGGTTTCTGGCATTTCAGCCGTCTTCAGCCAGGCTTGTTTTAAATCAGTGGCAAAGTGAGCAAGGAACTCACGTCTGAGCATACCCTGCCAACTTATGGCGAACAAAGCAAGAACCAAAGGAAATGATGGACGGAGTGTTGAACATAGCAAGCACTCACCCCAAGTCAACTGATCTGGGTTTAATCCATCACCGTTCTTTAGCCCACTCTGCCACCCCAGTTCAGACATAGCCATATGCAAATCGGTCTGACCCTGTGCCTCATGGGAACAGTCCAGCCCGAACTGCCAAGCCATGTCTTCCCTTGACCGGAAACAAGCTTCCTAGGACCAGTTTCTGGCATTTCAGCCGTCTTCAGCCAGGGTTGCTTGAATCCAGTGGCAAAGTGAGCAAGGGACTCACGTCTGAGCATACCCTGCCAACTTATGGCGAACAAAGCAAAAACCAAAGGAAATGATGGACGGAGTGTTGATCATTGCAAGCACTCACCCCCAGTCAACTGATCTGGGTTTAATCCATCACCGTTCTTTAGCCCACTCTGCCACCCCAGTTCAGACATGGCCATATGCAAATCAGTCTGACCCTTTGCTTCATGGGAACAGTCCAGCCCGAACTACCAAGCCATGTCTTCCCTGGACCGGAAACAAGCTTCCTAGGACCGGTTTCTGGCATTTCAGCCGTCTTCAGCCAGGCTTGCTTGAATCCAGTGGCAAAGTGAGCAAGGGACTCACGTCTGAGCATACCCTGCCAACTTATGGCGAACAAAGCAAAAACCAAAGGAAATGATGGACGGAGTGTTGAACATTGCAAGCACTCACCCCCAGTCAACTGATCTGGGTTTAATCCATCACCGTTCTTTAGCCCACTCTGTCACCCCAGTTCAGACATGGCCATATGCAAATCAGTCTGACCCTGTGCCTCATGGGAACAGTCCAGCCCAATCTGCCAAGCCATGTCTTCCCTGGACCTGAAACAAGCTTCCTAGGACCGGTTTCTGGCATTTCAGCCGTCTTCAGCCAGGCTTGTTTGAATCCAGTGGCAAAGTGAGCAAGGGACTCACGTCTGAGCATACCCTGCCAACTTATGGCGAACAAAGCAAAAACCAATGGAAATGATGGACGGAGTGTTGAACATTGCAAGCACTCACCCCCAGTCAACTGATCTGGGTTTAATCCATCACCGTTCTTTAGCCCACTCTGCCACCCCAGTTCAGACATGGCCATATGCAAATCAGTCTGACCCTGTGCCTCATGGGAACAGTCCAGCCCGAACTGCCAAGCCATGTATTCCCTGGACCGGAAACAAGCTTCCTAGGACCGGTTTCTGGCATTTCAGCTGTCTTCAGCCAGGCTTGCTTGAATCCAGTGGCAAAGTGAGCAAGGGACTCACGTCTGAGCATACCCTGCCAACTTATGGCGAACAAAGCAAAAACCAAAGGAAATGATGGACGGAGTGTTGATCATTGCAAGCACTCACCCCCAGTCAACTGATCTTGGTTTAATCCATCACCGTTCTTTAGCCCACTCTGCCACCCCAGTTCAGACATGGCCATATGCAAATCAGTCTGACCCTTTGCTTCATGGGAACAGTCCAGCCCGAACTACCAAGCCATGTCTTCCCTGGACCGGAAATAAGCTTCCTAGGACCGGTTTCTGGCATTTCAGCCGTCTTCAGCCAGGCTTGCTTCAATCCAGTGGCAAAGTGAGCAAGGGACTCACGTCTGAGCATACACTGCCATCTTATGGCGAACAAAGCAAAAACCAAAGGAATTGATGGACGCAGTGTTGAACATTGCAAGCACTCACCCCCAGTCAACTGATCTGGGTTTAATCCATCACCGTTCTTTAGCCCACTCTGCCACCCCAGTTCAGACATGGCCATATGCAAATCAGTCTGACCCTGTGCCTCATGGGAACAGTCCAGCCAGAACTGCCAAGCCATGTATTCCCTGGACCGGAAACAAGCTTCCTAGGACCAGTTTCTGGCATTTGAGCTGTCTTCAGCCAGGCTTGTTTGAATCCAGTGGCAAAGTGAGCAAGGGACTCACGTCTGAGCATACCCTGCCAATTTATGGCGAACAAAGCAAAAACCAAAGGAAAGGATGGACGGAGTGTTAAACATTGCAAGCACTCACCCCCAGTCAACTGATCTGGATTTAATCCATCACCGTTCTTTAGCCCACTCTGCCACCCCAGTTCAGACATGGCCATATGCAAATCAGTCTGACCCTGTTCCACCTGGGAACAGTCCAGCCCAAACTGCCAAGCCATGTCTTCCCTGGACCTGAAACAAGCTTCCTAGGACCAGTTTCTGGCATTTCAGCCGTCTTCAGCCAGGCTTGCTTGAATCCAGTGGCAAAGTGAGCAAGGGACTCACGTCTGAGCATACCCTGCCAACTTATGGCGAACAAAGCAAAAACCAAAGGAAATGATGGACGGAGTGTTGATCATTGCAAGCACTCACCCCCAGTCAACTGATCTTGGTTTAATCCATCACCGTTCTTTTGCCCACTCTGCCACCCCAGTTCAGACATGGCCATATGCAAATCAGTCTGACCCTTTGCTTCATGGGAACAGTCCAGCCCGAACTACCAAGCCATGTCTTCCCTGGACCGGAAACAAGCTTCCTAGGACCGGTTTCTGGCATTTCAGCCGTCTTCAGCCAGGCTTGCTTGAATCCAGTATCAAAGTGAGCAAGGGACTCACGTCTGAGCATACACTGCCATCTTATGGCGAACAAAGCAAAAACCAAAGGAATTGATGGACGCAGTGTTGAACATTGCAAGCACTCACCCCCAGTCAACTGATCTGGGTTTAATCCATCACCGTTCTTTAGCCCACTCTGCCACCCCAGTTCAGACATGGCCATATGCAAATCAGTCTGACCCTGTGCCTCATGGGAACAGTCCAGCCCGAACTGCCAACCCATGTCTTCCCTGGACCAGAAACAAGCTTCCTAGGACCGGTTTCTGGCATTTCAGCCGTCTTCAGCCATGCTTGCTTGAATCCAGTGGCAAAGTGAGCAAGGGACTCACGTCTGAGCATACCCTGCCAACTTATGGCGAACGAAGCAAAAACCAAAGGAAATGATGGACGGAGTGTTGAACATTGCAAGCACTCACCCCCAGTCAACTGATCTGGGTTTAATCCATCACCGTTCTTTAGCCCACTCTGCCACCCCAGTTCAAACATGGCCATATGCAAATCAGTCTGACCCTGTGCCTCATGGGAACAGTCCAGCCCGAACTGCCAAGCCATATATTCCCTGGACCGGAAACAAGCTTCCTAGGACCGGTTTCTGGCATTTCAGCCGTCTTCAGCCAGGCTTGCTTGAATCCAGTGGCAAAGTGACCAAGGGACTCACGTCTGAGCATACCCTGCCAACTTATGGCGAACAAAGCAAAAACCAAAGGAAATGATGGACGGAGTGTTGAACATTGCAAGCACTCACCCTCAGTCAACTGATCTGGGTTTAATCCATCACCGTTCTTTAGCCCACTCTGCCACCCCAGTTCAGACATGGCCATATGCAAATCAGTCTGACCCTGTTCCTCATGGGAACAGTCCAGCCCAAACTGCCAAGCCATGTCTTCCCTGGACCGGAAACAAGCTTCCTAGGACCGGTTTCTGGCATTTCAGCCGTCTTCAGCCAGGCTTGCTTGAATCCAGTGGCAAAGTGAGCAAGGGACTCACGTCTGAGCATACCCTGCCAACTTATGGCGAACAAAGCAAAAACCAAAGGAAATGATGGACGGAGTGTTGATCATTGCAAGCACTCACCCCCAGTCAACTGATCTTGGTTTATTCCATCACCGTTCTTTAGCCCACTCTGCCACCCCAGTTCAGACATGGCCATATGCAAATCAGTCTGACCCTTTGCTTCATGGGAACAGTCCAGCCCGAACTACCAAGCCATGTCTTCCCTGGACCAGAAACAAGCTTCCTAGGACCGGTTTCTGGCATTTCAGCCGTCTTCAGCCAGGCTTGCTTGAATCCAGTGGCAAAGTGAGCAAGGGACTCACGTCTGAGCATACACTGCCATCTTATGGCGAACAAAGCAAAAACCAAAGGAATTGATGGACGCAGTGTTGAACATTGCAAGCACTCACCCCCAGTCAACTGATCTGGGTTTAATCCATCACCCTTCTTTAGCCCACTCTGCCACCCCAGTTCAGACATGGCCATATGCAAATCAGTCTGACCCTGTGCTTTATGGGAACAGTCCAGCCCGAACTGCCAACCCATGTCTTCCCTGGACCAGAAAGAAGCTTCCTAGGACCGGTTTCTGGCATTTCAGCCGTCTTCAGCCATGCTTGCTTGAATCCAGTGGCAAAGTGAGCAAGGGACTCACGTCTGAGCATACCCTGCCAACTTATGGCGAACGAAGCAAAAACCAAAGGAAATGATGGACGGAGTGTTGAACATTGCAAGCACTCACCCCCAGTCAACTGATCTGGGTTTAATCCATCACCGTTCTTTAGCCCACTCTGCCACCCCAGTTCAAACATGGCCATATGCAAATCAGTCTGACCCTGTGCCTCATGGGAACAGTCCAGCCCGAACTGCCAAGCCATATTTTCCCTGGACCGGAAACAAGCTTCCTAGGACCGGTTTCTGGCATTTCAGCCGTCTTCAGCCAGGCTTGCTTGAATCCAGTGGCAAAGTGAGCAAGGGACTCACGTCTGAGCATACCCTGCCAACTTATGGCGAACAAAGCAAAAACCAAAGGAAATGATGGACGGAGTGTTGAACATTGCAAGCACTCACCCCCAGTCAACTGATCTGGGTTTAATCCATCACCGTTCTTTAGCCCACTCTGCCACCCCAGTTCAGACATGGCCATATGCAAATCAGTCTGACCCTGTGCCTCATGGGAACAGTCCAGCCCGAACTGCCAAGCCATGTCTTCCCTGGACCGGAAACAAGCTTCCTAGGACCGGTTTCTGGCATTTCAGCCGTCTTCAGCAAGGCTTGTTTGAATCCAGTGGCAAAGTGAGCAAGGGACTCACGTCTGAGCATACCCTGCCAACTTATGGCGAACAAAGCAAAAACCAAAGGAAATGATGGACGGAGTGTTGAACATTGCAAGCACTCACCCCCAGTCAACTGATCTGGGTTTAATCCATCACCGTTCTTTAGCCCACTCTGCCACCCCAGTTCAGACATTGCCATATGCAACTCAGTCTGACCCTGTGCCTCATGGGAAGAGTCCAGCCCGAATTGCCAAGCCATGTCTTCCCTGGACCGGAAACAAGCTTCCTAGGACCAGTTTCTGGCATTTGAGCTGTCTTCAGCCAGGCTTGTTTGAATCCAGTGGCAAAGTGAGCAAGGGACTCACGTCTGAGCATACCCTGCCAACTTATGGCGAACAAAGCAAAAACCAAAGGAAATGATGGACGGAGTGTTAAACATTGCAAGCACTCACCCCCAGTCAACTGATCTGGGTTTAATCCATCACCGTTCTTTAGCCCACTCTGCCACCCCAGTTCAGACATGGCCATATGCAAATCAGTCTGACCCTGTTCCTCATGGGAACAGTCCAGCCCAAACTGCCAAGCCATGTCTTCCCTGGACTGGAAACAAGCTTCCTAGGACCGGTTTCTGGCATTTCAGCCGTCTTCAGCCAGGCTTGCTTGAATCCAGTGGCAAAGTGAGCAAGGGACTCACGTCTGAGCATACCCTGCCAACTTATGGCGAACAAAGCAAAAACCAAAGGAAATGATGGACGGAGTGTTGAACATTGCAAGCACTCATCCCCAGTCAACTGATCTGGGTTTAATCCATCACCGTTCTTTAGCCCACTTTGCCACCCCAGTTCAGACATGTCCATATGCAAATCAGTCTGACCCTGTGCCTCATGGGAACAGTCCAGCCCGAACTGCCAAGCCATGTCTTCCCTGGACCGGAAACAAGTTTCCTAGTACCGGTTTCTGGCATTTCAGCCATCTTCAGCCAGGCTTGTTTTAAATCAGTGGCAAAGTGAGCAAGGAACTCACGTCTGAGCATACCCTGCCAACTTATGGCGAACAAAGCAAGAACCAAAGGAAATGATGGACGGAGTGTTGAACATAGCAAGCACTCACCCCAAGTCAACTGATCTGGGTTTAATCCATCACCGTTCTTTAGCCCACTCTGCCACCCCAGTTCAGACATAGCCATATGCAAATCGGTCTGACCCTGTGCCTCATCGGAACAGTCCAGCCCGAACTGCCAAGCCATGTCTTCCCTGGACCGGAAACAAGCTTCCTAGGACCAGTTTCTGGCATTTCAGCCGTCTTCAGCCAGGCTTGCTTGAATCCAGTGGCAAAGTGAGCAAGGGACTCACGTCTGAGCATACCCTGCCAACTTATGGCGAACAAAGCAAAAACCAAAGGAAATGATGGACGGAGTGTTGATCATTGCAAGCACTCACCCCCAGTCAACTGATCTTGGTTTAATCCATCACCGTTCTTTAGCCCACTCTGCCACCCCAGTTCAGACATGGCCATATGCAAATCAGTCTGACCCTTTGCTTCATGGGAACAGTCCAGCCCGAACTACCAAGCCATGTCTTCCCTGGACCGGAAACAAGCTTCCTAGGACCGGTTTCTGGCATTTCAGCCGTCTTCAGCCAGGCTTGCTTGAATCCAGTATCAAAGTGAGCAAGGGACTCACGTCTGAGCATACACTGCCATCTTATGGCGAACAAAGCAAAAACCAAAGGAATTGATGGACGCAGTGTTGAACATTGCAAGCACTCACCCCCAGTCAACTGATCTGGGTTTAATCCATCACCGTTCTTTAGCCCACTCTGCCACCCCAGTTCAGACATGGCCATATGCAAATCAGTCTGACCCTGTGCCTCATGGGAACAGTCCAGCCCGAACTGCCAACCCATGTCTTCCCTGGACCAGAAACAAGCTTCCTAGGACCGGTTTCTGGCATTTCAGCCGTCTTCAGCCATGCTTGCTTGAATCCAGTGGCAAAGTGAGCAAGGGACTCACGTCTGAGCATACCCTGCCAACTTATGGCGAACGAAGCAAAAACCAAAGGAAATGATGGACGGAGTGTTGAACATTGCAAGCACTCACCCCCAGTCAACTGATCTGGGTTTAATCCATCACCGTTCTTTAGCCCACTCTGCCACCCCAGTTCAAACATGGCCATATGCAAATCAGTCTGACCCTGTGCCTCATGGGAACAGTCCAGCCCGAACTGCCAAGCCATATATTCCCTGGACCGGAAACAAGCTTCCTAGGACCGGTTTCTGGCATTTCAGCCGTCTTCAGCCAGGCTTGCTTGAATCCAGTGGCAAAGTGAGCAAGGGACTCACGTCTGAGCATACCCTGCCAACTTATGGCGAACAAAGCAAAAACCAAAGGAAATGATGGACGGAGTGTTGAACATTGCAAGCACTCACCCTCAGTCAACTGATCTGGGTTTAATCCATCACCGTTCTTTAGCCCACTCTGCCACCCCAGTTCAGACATGGCCATATGCAAATCAGTCTGACCCTGTTCCTCATGGGAACAGTCCAGCCCAAACTGCCAAGCCATGTCTTCCCTGGACCGGAAACAAGCTTCCTAGGACCGGTTTCTGGCATTTCAGCCGTCTTCAGCCAGGCTTGCTTGAATCCAGTGGCAAAGTGAGCAAGGGACTCACGTCTGAGCCTACCCTGCCAACTTATGGCGAACAAAGCAAAAACCAAAGGAAATGATGGACGGAGTGTTGATCATTGCAAGCACTCACCCCCAGTCAACTGATCTTGGTTTAATCCATCACCGTTCTTTAGCCCACTCTGCCACCCCAGTTCAGACATGGCCATATGCAAATCAGTCTGACCCTGTGCCTCATGGGAACAGTCCAGCCCGAACTGCCAAGCCATGTATTCCCTGGACCGGAAACAAGCTTCCTAGGACCGGTTTCTGGCATTTCAGCTGTCTTCAGCCAGGCTTGCTTGAATCCAGTGGCAAAGTGAGCAAGGGACTCACGTCAGCATACCCTGCCAACTTATGGCGAACAAAGCAAAAACCAAAGGAAATGATGGACGGAGTGTTGATCATTGCAAGCACTCACCCCCAGTCAACTGATCTTGGTTTAATCCATCACCGTTCTTTAGCCCACTCTGCCACCCCAGTTCAGACATGGCCATATGCAAATCAGTCTGACCCTTTGCTTCATGGGAACAGTCCAGCCCGAACTACCAAGCCATGTCTTCCCTGGACCGGAAATAAGCTTCCTAGGACTGGTTTCTGGCATTTCAGCCGTCTTCAGCCAGGCTTGCTTCAATCCAGTGGCAAAGTGAGCAAGGGACTCACGTCTGAGCATACACTGCCATCTTATGGCGAACAAAGCTAAAACCAAAGGAATTGATGGACGCAGTGTTGAACATTGCAAGCACTCACCCCCAGTCAACTGATCTGGGTTTAATCCATCACCGTTCTTTAGCCCACTCTGCCACCCCAGTTCAGACATGGCCATATGCAAATCAGTCTGACCCTGTGCCTCATGGGAACAGTCCAGCCAGAACTGCCAAGCCATGTATTCCCTGGACCGGAAACAAGCTTCCTAGGACCAGTTTCTGGCATTTGAGCTGTCTTCAGCCAGGCTTGTTTGAATCCAGTGGCAAAGTGAGCAAGGGACTCACGTCTGAGCATACCCTGCCAATTTATGTAGAACAAAGCAAAAACCAAAGGAAAGGATGGACGGAGTGTTAAACATTGCAAGCACTCACCCCCAGTCAACTGATCTGGATTTAATCCATCACCGTTCTTTAGCCCACTCTGCCACCCCAGTTCAGACATGGCCATATGCAAATCAGTCTGACCCTGTTCCTCCTGGGAACAGTCCAGCCCAAACTGCCAAGCCATGTCTTCCCTGGACCTGAAACAAGCTTCCTAGGACCAGTTTCTGGCATTTCAGCCGTCTTCAGCCAGGCTTGCTTGAATCCAGTGGCAAAGTGAGCAAGGGACTCACGTCTGAGCATACCCTGCCAACTTATGGCGAACAAAGCAAAAACCAAAGGAAATGATGGACGGAGTGTTGATCATTGCAAGCACTCACCCCCAGTCAACTGATCTTGGTTTAATCCATCACCGTTCTTTAGCCCACTCTGCCACCCCAGTTCAGACATGGCCATATGCAAATCAGTCTGACCCTTTGCTTCATGGGAACAGTCCAGCCCGAACTACCAAGCCATGTCTTCCCTGGACCGGAAACAAGCTTCCTAGGACCGGTTTCTGGCATTTCAGCCGTCTTCAGCCAGGCTTGCTTGAATCCAGTATCAAAGTGAGCAAGGGACTCACGTCTGAGCATACACTGCCATCTTATGGCGAACAAAGCAAAAACCAAAGGAATTGATGGACGCAGTGTTGAACATTGCAAGCACTCACCCCCAGTCAACTGATCTGGGTTTAATCCATCACCGTTCTTTAGCCCACTCTGCCACCCCAGTTCAGACATGGCCATATGCAAATCAGTCTGACCCTGTGCCTCATGGGAACAGTCCAGCCCGAACTGCCAAGCCATATATTCCCTGGACCAGAAACAAGCTTCCTAGGACCGGTTTCTGGCATTTCAGCCGTCTTCAGCCAGGCTTGCTTGAATCCAGTGGCAAAGTGAGCAAGGGACTTACGTCTGAGCATACCCTGCCAACTTATGGCGAACAAAGCAAAAACCAAAGGAAATGATGGACGGAGTGTTGATCATTGCAAGCACTCACCCCCAGTCAACTGATCTTGGTTTAATCCATCACCGTTCTTTAGCCCACTCTGCCACCCCAGTTCAGACATGGCCATATGCAAATCAGTCTGACCCTTTGCTTAGTGGGAACAGTCCAGCCCGAACTACCAAGCCATGTCTTCCCTGGACCGGAAACAAGCTTCCTAGGACCGGTTTCTGGCATTTCAGCCGTCTTCAGCCAGGCTTGCTTGAATCCAGTGGCAAAGTGAGCAAGGGACTCACGTCTGAGCATACACTGCCATCTTATGGCGAACAAAGCAAAAACCAAAGGAATTGATGGACGCAGTGTTGAACATTGCAAGCACTCACCCCCAGTCAACTGATCTGGGTTTAATCCATCACCGTTCTTTAGCCCACTCTGCCACCCCAGTTCAGACATGGCCATATGCAAATCAGTCTGACCCTGTGCTTTATGGGAACAGTCCAGCCCGAACTGCCAACCCATTTCTTCCCTGGACCAGAAACAAGCTTCCTAGGACCGGTTTCTGGCATTTCAGCCGTCTTCAGCCATGCTTGCTTGAATCCAGTGGCAAAGTGAGCAAGGGACTCACGTCTGAGCATACCCTGCCAACTTATGGCGAACGAAGCAAAAACCAAAGGAAATGAT
Organism: Triturus cristatus; assembly: GCF_964204655.1. Lineage (NCBI taxonomy): Eukaryota > Metazoa > Chordata > Amphibia > Caudata > Salamandridae > Triturus > Triturus cristatus. The sequence continues at coordinate 273,702 of NW_028187376.1, forward strand.
GGACGGAGTGTTGAACATTGCAAGCACTCACCCCCAGTCAACTGATCTGGGTTTAATCCATCACCGTTCTTTAGCCCACTCTGCCACCCCAGTTCAAACATGGCCATATGCAAATCAGTCTGACCCTGTGCCTCATGGGAACAGTCCAGCCCGAACTGCCAAGCCATATTTTCCCTGGACCGGAAACAAGCTTCCTAGGACCGGTTTCTGGCATTTCAGCCATCTTCAGCCAGGCTTGCTTGAATCCAGTGGCAAAGTGAGCAAGGGACTCACGTCTGAGCATACCCTGCCAACTTATGGCGAACAAAGCAAAAACCAAAGGAAATGATGGACGGAGTGTTGAACATTGCAAGCACTCACCCCCAGTCAACTGATCTGGGTTTAATCCATCACCGTTCTTTAGCCCACTCTGCCACCCCAGTTCAGACATGGCCATATGCAAATCAGTCTGACCCTGTGCCTCATGGAAACAGTCCTGCCCGAACTGCCAAGCCATGTCTTCCCTGGACCGGAAACAAGCTTCCTAGGACCAGGTTTCTGGCATTTCAGCCGTCTTCAGCAAGGCTTGTTTGAATCCAGTGGCAAAGTGAGCAAGGGACTCACGTCTGAGCATACCCTGCCAACTTATGGCGAACAAAGCAAAAACCAAAGGAAATGATGGACGGAGTGTTGAACATTGCAAGCACTCACCCCCAGTCAACTGATCTGGGTTTAATCCATCACCGTTCTTTAGCCCACTCTGCCACCCCAGTTCAGACATTGCCATATGCAACTCAGTCTGACCCTGTGCCTCATGGGAACAGTCCAGCCCGAATTGCCAAGCCATGTCTTCCCTGGACCGGAAACAAGCTTCCTAGGACCAGTTTCTGGCATTTGAGCTGTCTTCAGCCAGGCTTGTTTGAATCCAGTGGCAAAGTGAGCAAGGGACTCACGTCTGAGCATACCCTGCCAACTTATGGCGAACAAAGCAAAAACCAAAGGAAATGATGGACGGAGTGTTAAACATTGCAAGCACTCACCCCCAGTCAACTGATCTGGGTTTAATCCATCACCGTTCTTTAGCCCACTCTGCCACCCCAGTTCAGACATGGCCATATGCAAATCAGTCTGACCCTGTTCCTCATGGGAACAGTCCAGCCCAAACTGCCAAGCCATGTCTTCCCTGGACTGGAAACAAGCTTCCTAGGACCGGTTTCTGGCATTTCAGCCGTCTTCAGCCAGGCTTGCTTGAATCCAGTGGCAAAGTGAGCAAGGGACTCACGTCTGAGCATACCCTGCCAACTTATGGCGAACAAAGCAAAAACCAAAGGAAATGATGGACGGAGTGTTGAACATAGCAAGCACTCACCCCAAGTCAACTGATCTGGGTTTAATCCATCACCGTTCTTTAGCCCACTCTGCCACCCCAGTTCAGACATAGCCATAGGCAAATCGGTCTGACCCTGTGCCTCATGGGAACAGTCCAGCCCGAACTGCCAAGCCATGTCTTCCCTGGACCGGAAACAAGTTTCCTAGTACCGGTTTCTGGCATTTCAGCCGTCTTCAGCCAGGCTTGTTTTAAATCAGTGGCAAAGTGAGCAAGGAACTCACGTCTGAGCATACCCTGCCAACTTATGGCGAACAAAGCAAGAACCAAAGGAAATGATGGACTGAGTGTTGAACATAGCAAGCACTCACCCCAAGTCAAATGATCTGGGTTTAATCCATCACCGTTCTTAAGCCCACTCTGCCACCCCAGTTCAGACATAGCCATATGCAAATCGGTCTGACCCTGTGCCTCATGGGAACACTCCAGCCCGAACTGCCAAGCCATGTCTTCCCTTGTCCGGAAACAAGCTTCCTAGGACCAGTTTCTGGCATTTCAGCCGTCTTCAGCCAGGGTTGCTTGAATCCAGTGGCAAAGTGAGCAAGGGACTCACGTCTGAGCATACCCTGCCAACTTATGGCGAACAAAGCAAAAACCAAAGGAAATGATGGACGGAGTGTTGATCATTGCAAGCACTCACCCCCAGTCAACTGATCTGGGTTTAATCCATCACCGTTCTTTAGCCCACTCTGCCACCCCAGTTCAAACATGGCCATATGCAAATCAGTCTGACCCTTTGCTTCATGGGAACAGTCCAGCCCGAACTACCAAGCCATGTCTTCCCTGGACCGGAAACAAGCTTCCTAGGACCGGTTTCTGGCATTTCAGCCGTCTTCAGCCAGGCTTGCTTGAATCCAGTGGCAAAATGAGCAAGGGACTCACGTCTGAGCATACCCTGCCAACTTATGGCGAACAAAGCAAAAACCAAAGGAAATGATGGACGGAGTGTTGAACATTGCAAGCACTCACCCCCAGTCAACTGATCTGGGTTTAATCCATCACCGTTCTTTAGCCCACTCTGTCACCCCAGTTCAGACATGGCCATATGCAAATCAGTCTGACCCTGTGCCTCATGGGAACAGTCCAGCCCAAACTGCCAAGCCATGTCTTCCCTGGACCTGAAACAAGCTTCCTAGGACCGGTTTCTGGCATTTCAGCCGTCTTCAGCCAGGCTTGTTTGAATCCAGTGGCAAAGTGAGCAAGGGACTCACGTCTGAGCATACCCTGCCAACTTATGGCGAACAAAGCAAAAACCAATGGAAATGATGGACGGAGTGTTGAACATTGCAAGCACTCACCCCCAGTCAACTGATCTGGGTTTAATCCATCACCGTTCTTTAGCCCACTCTGCCACCCCAGTTCAAACATGGCCATATGCAAATCAGTCTGACCCTGTGCCTCATGGGAACAGTCCAGCCCGAACTGCCAAGCCATATTTTCCCTGGACCGGAAACAAGCTTCCTAGGACCGGTTTCTGGCATTTCAGCCGTCTTCAGCCAGGCTTGCTTGAATCCAGTGGCAAAGTGAGCAAGGGACTCACGTCTGAGCATACCCTGCCAACTTATGGCGAACAAAGCAAAAACCAAAGGAAATGATGGACGGAGTGTTGAACATTGCAAGCACTCACCCCCAGTCAACTGATCTGGGTTTAATCCATCACCGTTCTTTAGCCCACTCTGCCACCCCAGTTCAGACATGGCCATATGCAAATCAGTCTGACCCTGTGCCTCATGGGAACAGTCCAGCCCGAACTGCCAAGCCATGTATTCCCTGGACCGGAAACAAGCTTCCTAGGACCGGTTTCTGGCATTTCAGCTGTCTTCAGCCAGGCTTGCTTGAATCCAGTGGCAAAGTGAGCAAGGGACTCACGTCTGAGCATACCCTGCCAACTTATGGCGAACAAAGCAAAAACCAAAGGAAATGATGGACGGAGTGTTGATCATTGCAAGCACTCACCCCCAGTCAACTGATCTTGGTTTAATCCATCACCGTTCTTTAGCCCACTCTGCCACCCCAGTTCAGACATGGCCATATGCAAATCAGTCTGACCCTTTGCTTCATGGGAACAGTCCAGCCCGAACTACCAAGCCATGTCTTTCCTGGACCGGAAATAAGCTTCCTAGGACCGGTTTCTGGCATTTCAGCCGTCTTCAGCCAGGCTTGCTTCAATCCAGTGGCAAAGTGAGCAAGGGACTCACGTCTGAGCATACACTGCCATCTTATGGCGAACAAAGCAAAAACCAAAGGAATTGATGGACGCAGTGTTGAACATTGCAAGCACTCACCCCCAGTCAACTGATCTGGGTTTAATCCATCACCGTTCTTTAGCCCACTCTGCCACCCCAGTTCAGACATGGCCATATGCAAATCAGTCTGACCCTGTGCCTCATGGGAACAGTCCAGCCAGAACTGCCAAGCCATGTATTCCCTGGACCGGAAACAAGCTTCCTAGGACCAGTTTCTGGCATTTGAGCTGTCTTCAGCCAGGCTTGTTTGAATCCAGTGGCAAAGTGAGCAAGGGACTCACGTCTGAGCATACCCTGCCAATTTATGGCGAACAAAGCAAAAACCAAAGGAAAGGATGGACGGAGTGTTAAACATTGCAAGCACTCACCCCCAGTCAACTGATCTGGATTTAATCCATCACCGTTCTTTAGCCCACTCTGCCACCCCAGTTCAGACATGGCCATATGCAAATCAGTCTGACCCTGTTCCTCCTGGGAACAGTCCAGCCCAAACTGCCAAGCCATGTCTTCCCTGGACCTGAAACAAGCTTCCTAGGACCAGTTTCTGGCATTTCAGCCGTCTTCAGCCAGGCTTGCTTGAATCCAGTGGCAAAGTGAGCAAGGGACTCACGTCTGAGCATACCCTGCCAACTTATGGCGAACAAAGCAAAAACCAAAGGAAATGATGGACGGAGTGTTGATCATTGCAAGCACTCACCCCCAGTCAACTGATCTTGGTTTAATCCATCACCGTTCTTTAGCCCACTCTGCCACCCCAGTTCAGACATGGCCATATGCAAATCAGTCTGACCCTTTGCTTCATGGGAACAGTCCAGCCCGAACTACCAAGCCATGTCTTCCCTGGACCGGAAACAAGCTTCCTAGGACCGGTTTCTGGCATTTCAGCCGTCTTCAGCCAGGCTTGCTTGAATCCAGTATCAAAGTGAGCAAGGGACTCACGTCTGAGCATACACTGCCATCTTATGGCGAACAAAGCAAAAACCAAAGGAATTGATGGACGCAGTGTTGAACATTGCAAGCACTCACCCCCAGTCAACTGATCTGGGTTTAATCCATCACCGTTCTTTAGCCCACTCTGCCACCCCAGTTCAGACATGGCCATATGCAAATCAGTCTGACCCTGTGCCTCATGGGAACAGTCCAGCCCGAACTGCCAACCCATGTCTTCCCTGGACCAGAAACAAGCTTCCTAGGACCGGTTTCTGGCATTTCAGCCGTCTTCAGCCATGCTTGCTTGAATCCAGTGGCAAAGTGAGCAAGGGACTCACGTCTGAGCATACCCTGCCAACTTATGGCGAACGAAGCAAAAACCAAAGGAAATGATGGACGGAGTGTTGAACATTGCAAGCACTCACCCCCAGTCAACTGATCTGGGTTTAATCCATCACCGTTCTTTAGCCCACTCTGCCACCCCAGTTCAAACATGGCCATATGCAAATCAGTCTGACCCTGTGCCTCATGGGAACAGTCCAGCCGAACTGCCAAGCCATATATTCCCTGGACCGGAAACAAGCTTCCTAGGACCGGTTTCTGGCATTTCAGCCGTCTTCAGCCAGGCTTGCTTGAATCCAGTGGCAAAGTGAGCAAGGGACTCACGTCTGAGCATACCCTGTCAACTTATGGCGAACAAAGCAAAAACCAAAGGAAATGATGGACGGAGTGTTGAACATTGCAAGCACTCACCCTCAGTCAACTGATCTGGGTTTAATCCATCACCGTTCTTTAGCCCACTCTGCCACCCCAGTTCAGACATGGCCATATTCAAATCAGTCTGACCCTGTTCCTCATGGGAACAGTCCAGCCCAAACTGCCAAGCCATGTCTTCCCTGGACCGGAAACAAGCTTCCTAGGACCGGTTTCTGGCATTTCAGCCGTCTTCAGCCAGGCTTGCTTGAATCCAGTGGCAAAGTGAGCAAGGGACTCACGTCTGAGCATACCCTGCCAACTTATGGCGAACAAAGCAAAAACCAAAGGAAATGATGGACGGAGTGTTGATCATTGCAAGCACTCACCCCCAGTCAACTGATCTTGGTTTAATCCATCACCGTTCTTTAGCCCACTCTGCCACCCCAGTTCAGACATGGCCATATGCAAATCAGTCTGACCCTTTGCTTCATGGGAACAGTCCAGCCCGGACTACCAAGCCATGTCTTCCCTGGACCGGAAACAAGCTTCCTAGGACCGGTTTCTGGCATTTCAGCCGTCTTCAGCCAGGCTTGCTTGAATCCAGTGGCAAAGTGAGCAAGGGACTCACGTCTGAGCATACACTGCCATCTTATGGCGAACAAAGCAAAAACCAAAGGAATTGATGGACGCAGTGTTGAACATTGCAAGCACTCACCCCCAGTCAACTGATCTGGGTTTAATCCATCACCGTTCTTTAGCCCACTCTGCCACCCCAGTTCAGACATGGCCATATGCAAATCAGTCTGACCCTGTGCTTTATGGGAACAGTCCAGCCCGAACTGCCAACCCATGTCTTCCCTGGACCAGAAACAAGCTTCCTAGGACCGGTTTCTGGCATTTCAGCCGTCTTCAGCAAGGCTTGTTTGAATCCAGTGGCAAAGTGAGCAAGGGACTCACGTCTGAGCATACCCTGCCAACTTATGGCGAACAAAGCAAAAACCAAAGGAAATGATGGACGGAGTGTTGAACATTGCAAGCACTCACCCCCAGTCAACTGATCTGGGTTTAATCCATCACCGTTCTTTAGCCCACTCTGCCACCCCAGTTCAGACATTGCCATATGCAACTCAGTCTGACCCTGTGCCTCATGGGAACAGTCCAGCCCGAATTGCCAAGCCATGTCTTCCCTGGACCGGAAACAAGCTTCCTAGGACCAGTTTCTGGCATTTGAGCTGTCTTCAGCCAGGCTTGTTTGAATCCAGTGGCAAAGTGAGCAAGGGACTCACGTCTGAGCATACCCTGTCAACTTATGGCGAACAAAGCAAAAACCAAAGGAAATGATGGACGGAGTGTTGAACATTGCAAGCACTCACCCTCAGTCAACTGATCTGGGTTTAATCCATCACCGTTCTTTAGCCCACTCTGCCACCCCAGTTCAGACATGGCCATATTCAAATCAGTCTGACCCTGTTCCTCATGGGAACAGTCCAGCCCAAACTGCCAAGCCATGTCTTCCCTGGACCGGAAACAAGCTTCCTAGGACCGGTTTCTGGCATTTCAGCCGTCTTCAGCCAGGCTTGCTTGAATCCAGTGGCAAAGTGAGCAAGGGACTCACGTCTGAGCATACCCTGCCAACTTATGGCGAACAAAGCAAAAACCAAAGGAAATGATGGACGGAGTGTTGATCATTGCAAGCACTCACCCCCAGTCAACTGATCTTGGTTTAATCCATCACCGTTCTTTAGCCCACTCTGCCACCCCAGTTCAGACATGGCCATATGCAAATCAGTCTGACCCTTTGCTTCATGGGAACAGTCCAGCCCGGACTACCAAGCCATGTCTTCCCTGGACCGGAAACAAGCTTCCTAGGACCGGTTTCTGGCATTTCAGCCGTCTTCAGCCAGGCTTGCTTGAATCCAGTGGCAAAGTGAGCAAGGGACTCACGTCTGAGCATACACTGCCATCTTATGGCGAACAAAGCAAAAACCAAAGGAATTGATGGACGCAGTGTTGAACATTGCAAGCACTCACCCCCAGTCAACTGATCTGGGTTTAATCCATCACCGTTCTTTAGCCCACTCTGCCACCCCAGTTCAGACATGGCCATATGCAAATCAGTCTGACCCTGTGCTTTATGGGAACAGTCCAGCCCGAACTGCCAACCCATGTCTTCCCTGGACCAGAAACAAGCTTCCTAGGACCGGTTTCTGGCATTTCAGCCGTCTTCAGCAAGGCTTGTTTGAATCCAGTGGCAAAGTGAGCAAGGGACTCACGTCTGAGCATACCCTGCCAACTTATGGCGAACAAAGCAAAAACCAAAGGAAATGATGGACGGAGTGTTGAACATTGCAAGCACTCACCCCCAGTCAACTGATCTGGGTTTAATCCATCACCGTTCTTTAGCCCACTCTGCCACCCCAGTTCAGACATTGCCATATGCAACTCAGTCTGACCCTGTGCCTCATGGGAACAGTCCAGCCCGAATTGCCAAGCCATGTCTTCCCTGGACCGGAAACAAGCTTCCTAGGACCAGTTTCTGGCATTTGAGCTGTCTTCAGCCAGGCTTGTTTGAATCCAGTGGCAAAGTGAGCAAGGGACTCACGTCTGAGCATACCCTGCCAACTTATGGCGAACAAAGCAAAAACCAAAGGAAATGATGGACGGAGTGTTAAACATTTCAAGCACTCACCCCCAGTCAACTGATCTGGGTTTAATCCATCACCGTTCTTTAGCCCACTCTGCCACCCCAGTTCAGACATGGCCATATGCAAATCAGTCTGACCCTGTTCCTCATGGGAACAGTCCAGCCCAAACTGCCAAGCCATGTCTTCCCTGGACTGGAAACAAGCTTCCTAGGACCGGTTTCTGGCATTTCAGCCGTCTTCAGCCAGGCTTGCTTGAATCCAGTGGCAAAGTGAGCAAGGGACTCACGTCTGAGCATACCCTGCCAACTTATGGCGAACAAAGCAAAAACCAAAGGAAATGATGGACGGAGTGTTGAACATTGCAAGCACTCATCCCCAGTCAACTGATCTGGGTTTAATCCATCACCGTTCTTTAGCCCACTTTGCCACCCCAGTTCAGACATGTCCATATGCAAATCAGTCTGACCCTGTGCCTCATGGGAACAGTCCAGCCCGAACTGCCAAGCCATGTCTTCCCTGGACCGGAAACAAGTTTCCTAGTACCGGTTTCTGGCATTTCAGCCGTCTTCAGCCAGGCTTGTTTTAAATCAGTGGCAAAGTGAGCAAGGAACTCACGTCTGAGCATACCCTGCCAACTTATGGCGAACAAAGCAAGAACCAAAGGAAATGATGGACGGAGTGTTGAACATAGCAAGCACTCACCCCAAGTCAACTGATCTGGGTTTAATCCATCACCGTTCTTTAGCCCACTCTGCCACCCCAGTTCAGACATAGCCATATGCAAATCGGTCTGACCCTGTGCCTCATGGGAACAGTCCAGCCCGAACTGCCAAGCCATGTCTTCCCTTGACCGGAAACAAGCTTCCTAGGACCAGTTTCTGGCATTTCAGCCGTCTTCAGCGAGGGTTGCTTGAATCCAGTGGCAAAGTGAGCAAGGGACTCACGTCTGAGCATACCCTGCCAACTTATGGCGAACAAAGCAAAAACCAAAGGAAATGATGGACGGAGTGTTGATCATTGCAAGCACTCACCCCCAGTCAACTGATCTGGGTTTAATCCATCACCGTTCTTTAGCCCACTCTGCCACCCCAGTTCAGACATGGCCATATGCAAATCAGTCTGACCCTTTGCTTCATGGGAACAGTCCAGCCCGAACTACCAAGCCATGTCTTCCCTGGACCGGAAACAAGCTTCCTAGGACCGGTTTCTGGCATTTCAGCCGTCTTCAGCCAGGCTTGCTTGAATCCAGTGGCAAAGTGAGCAAGGGACTCACGTCTGAGCATACCCTGCCAACTTATGGCGAACAAAGCAAAAACCAAAGGAAATGATGGACGGAGTGTTGAACATTGCAAGCACTCACCCCCAGTCAACTGATCTGGGTTTAATCCATCACCGTTCTTTAGCCCACTCTGTCACCCCAGTTCAGACATGGCCATATGCAAATCAGTCTGACCCTGTGCCTCATGGGAACAGTCCAGCCCAAACTGCCAAGCCATGTCTTCCCTGGACCTGAAACAAGCTTCCTAGGACCGGTTTCTGGCATTTCAGCCGTCTTCAGCCAGGCTTGTTTGAATCCAGTGGCAAAGTGAGCAAGGGACTCACGTCTGAGCATACCCTGCCAACTTATGGCGAACAAAGCAAAAACCAAAGGAAATGATGGACGGAGTGTTGAACATTGCAATCACTCACCCCCAGTCAACTGATCTGGGTTTAATCCATCACCGCTCTTTAGCCCACTCTGCCACCCCAGTTCAGACATGGCCATATGCAAATCAGTCTGACCCTGTGCCTCATGGGAACAGTCCAGCCCGAACTGCCAAGCCATGTATTCCCTGGACCGGAAACAAGCTTCCTAGGACCAGTTTCTGGCATTTGAGCTGTCTTCAGCCAGGCTTGTTTGAATCCAGTGGCAAAGTGAGCAAGGGACTCACGTCTGAGCATACCCTGCCAATTTATAGCGAACAAAGCAAAAACCAAAGGAAAGGATGGACGGAGTGTTAAACATTGCAAGCACTCACCCCCAGTCAACTGATCTGGATTTAATCCATCACCGTTCTTTAGCCCACTCTGCCACCCCAGTTCAGACATGGCCATATGCAAATCAGTCTGACCCTGTTCCTCATGGGAACAGTCCAGCCCAAACTGCCAAGCCATGTCTTCCCTGGACCGGAAACAAGCTTCCTAGGACCGGTTTCTGGCATTTCAGCCATCTTCAGCCAGGCTTGCTTGAATCCAGTGGCAAAGTGAGCAAGGGACTCACGTCTGAGCATACCCTGCCAACTTAAGGCGAACAAAGCAAAAACCAAAGGAAATGATGGACGGAGTGTTGATCATTGCAAGCACTCACCCCCAGTCAACTGATCTTGGTTTAATCCATCACCGTTCTTTAGCCCACTCTGCCACCCCAGTTCAGACATGGCCATATGCAAATCAGTCTGACCCTTTGCTTCATGGGAACAGTCCAGCCCGAACTACCAAGCCATGTCTTCCCTGGACCGGAAATAAGCTTCCTAGGACCGATTTCTGGCATTTCAGCCGTCTTCAGCCAGGCTTGCTTCAATCCAGTGGCAAAGTGAGCAAGGGACTCACGTCTGAGCATACACTGCCATCTTATGGCGAACAAAGCAAAAACCAAAGGAATTGATGGACGCAGTGTTGAACATTGCAAGCACTCACCCCCAGTCAACTGATCTGGGTTTAATCCATCACCGTTCTTTAGCCCACTCTGCCACCCCAGTTCAGACATGGCCATATGCAAATCAGTCTGACCCTGTGCCTCATGGGAACAGTCCAGCCAGAACTGCCAAGCCATGTATTCCCTGGACCGGAAACAAGCTTCCTAGGACCAGTTTCTGGCATTTGAGCTGTCTTCAGCCAGGCTTGTTTGAATCCAGTGGCAAAGTGAGCAAGGGACTCACGTCTGAGCATACCCTGCCAATTTATGGCGAACAAAGCAAAAACCAAAGGAAAGGATGGACGGAGTGTTAAACATTGCAAGCACTCACCCCCAGTCAACTGATCTGGATTTAATCCATCACCGTTCTTTAGCCCACTCTGCCACCCCAGTTCAGACATGGCCATATGCAAATCAGTCTGACCCTTTGTTTCATGGGAACAGTCCAGCCCGAACTACCAAGCCATGTCTTCCCTGGACCGGAAACAAGCTTCCTAGGACCGGTTTCTGGCATTTCAGCCGTCTTCAGCCAGGCTTGCTTGAATCCAGTATCAAAGTGAGCAAGGGACTCACGTCTGAGCATACACTGCCATCTTATGGCGAACAAAGCAAAAACCAAAGGAATTGATGGACGCAGTGTTGAACATTGCAAGCACTCACCCCCAGTCAACTGATCTGGGTTTAATCCATCACCGTTCTTTAGCCCACTCTGCCACCCCAGTTCAGACATGGCCATATGCAAATCAGTCTGACCCTGTGCCTCATGGGAATAGTCCAGCCCGAACTGCCAACCCATGTCTTCCCTGGACCAGAAACAAGCTTCCTAGGACCGGTTTCTGGCATTTCAGCCGTCTTCAGCCATGCTTGCTTGAATCCAGTGGCAAAGTGAGCAAGGGACTCACGTCTGAGCATACCCTGCCAACTTATGGCGAACTAAGCAAAAACCAAAGGAAATGATGGACGGAGTGTTGAACATTGCAAGCACTCACCCCCAGTCAACTGATCTGGGTTTAATCCATCACCGTTCTTTAGCCCACTCTGCCACCCCAGTTCAAACATGGCCATATGCAAATCAGTCTGACCCTGTGCCTCATGGGAACAGTCCAGCCCGAACTGCCAAGCCATATATTCCCTGGACCGGAAACAAGCTTCCTAGCACCGGTTTCTGGCATTTCAGCCGTCTTCAGCCAGGCTTGCTTGAATCCAGTGGCAAAGTGAGCACGGGACTCACGTCTGAGCATACCCTGCCAACTTATGGCGAACAAAGCAAAAACCAAAGGAAATGATGGACGGAGTGTTGAACATTGCAAGCACTCACCCTCAGTCAACTGATCTGGGTTTAATCCATCACCGTTCTTTAGCCCACTCTGCCACCCCAGTTCAGACATGGCCATATGCAAATCAGTCTGACCCTGTGCCTCATGGGAACAGTCCAGCCCGAACTGCCAAGCCATGTATTCCCTGGACCGGAAACAAGCTTCCTAGGACCAGTTTCTGGCATTTGAGCTGTCTTCAGCCAGGCTTGTTTGAATCCAGTGGCAAAGTGAGCAAGGGACTCACGTCTGAGCATACCCTGCCAACTTATGGCGAACAAAGCAAAAACCAAAGGAAAGGATGGACGGAGTGTTAAACATTGCAAGCACTCACCCCCAGTCAACTGATCTGGATTTAATCCATCACCGTTCTTTAGCCCACTCTGCCACCTCAGTTCAGACATGGCCATATGCAAATCAGTCTGACCCTGTTCCTCATGGGAACAGTCCAGCCCAAACTGCCAAGCCATGTCTTCCCTGGACCGGAAACAAGCTTCCTAGGACCGGTTTCTGGCATTTCAGCCGTCTTCAGCCAGGCTTGCTTGAATCCAGTGGCAAAGTGAGCAAGGGACTCACGTCTGAGCATACCCTGCCATCTTATGGCGAACAAAGCAAAAACCAAAGGAATTGATGGACGCAGTGTTGAACATTGCAAGCACTCACCCCCAGTCAACTGATCTGGGTTTAATCCATCACCGTTCTTTAGCCCACTCTGCCACCCCAGTTCAGACATGGCCATATGCAAATCAGTCTGACCCTGTGCTTTATGGGAACAGTCCAGCCCGAACTGCCAACCCATGTCTTCCCTGGACCAGAAACAAGCTTCCTAGGACCGGTTTCTGGCATTTCAGCCGTCTTCAGCCATGCTTGCTTGAATCTAGTGGCAAAGTGAGCAAGGGACTCACGTCTGAGCATACCCTGCCAACTTATGGCGAACGAAGCAAAAACCAAAGGAAATGATGGACGGAGTGTTGAACATTGCAAGCACTCACCCCCAGTCAACTGATCTGGGTTTAATCCATCACCGTTCTTTAGCCCACTCTGCCACCCCAGTTCAAACATGGCCATATGCAAATCAGTCTGACCCTGTGCCTCATGGGAACAGTCCAGCCCGAACTGCCAAGCCATATTTTCCCTGGACCGGAAACAAGCTTCCTAGGACCGGTTTCTGGCATTTCAGCCGTCTTCAGCCAGACTTGCTTGAATCCAGTGGCAAAGTGAGCAAGGGACTCACGTCTGAGCATACCCTGCCAACTTATGGCGAACAAAGCAAAAACCAAAGGAAATGATGGACGGAGTGTTGAACATTGCAAGCACTCACCCCCAGTCAACTGATCTGGGTTTAATCCATCACCGTTCTTTAGCCCACTCTGCCACCCCAGTTCAGACATGGCCATATGCAAATCAGTCTGACCCTGTGCCTCATGGGAACAGTCCAGCCCGAACTGCCAAGCCATGTCTTCCCTGGACCGGAAACAAGCTTCCTAGGACCGGTTTCTGGCATTTCAGCCGTCTTCAGCAAGGCTTGTTTGAATCCAGTGGCAAAGTGAGCAAGGGACTCACGTCTGAGCATACCCTGCCAACTTATGGCGAACAAAGCAAAAACCAAAGGAAATGATGGACGGAGTGTTGAACATTGCAAGCACTCACCCCCAGTCAACTGATCTGGGTTTAATCCATCACCGTTCTTTAGCCCACTCTGCCACCCCAGTTCAGACATTGCCATATGCAACTCAGTCTGACCCTGTGCCTCATGGGAACAGTCCAGCCCGAACTGCCAAGCCATGTCTTCCCTGGACCGGAAACCAGCTTCCTAGGACCAGTTTCTGGCATTTGAGCTGTCTTCAGCCAGGCTTGTTTGAATCCAGTGGCAAAGTGAGCAAGGGACTCACGTCTGAGCATACCCTGCCAACTTATGGCGAACAAAGCAAAAACCAAAGGAAATGATGGACAGAGTGTGAAACATTGCAAGCACTCACCCCCAGTCAACTGATCTGGGTTTAATCCATCACCGTTCTTTAGCCCACTCTGCCACCCCAGTTCAGACATGGCCATATGCAAATCAGTCTGACCCTGTTCCTCATGGGAACAGTCCAGCCCAAACTGCCAAGCCATGTCTTCCCTGGACTGGAAACAAGCTTCCTAGGACCGGTTTCTGGCATTTCAGCCGTCTTCAGCCAGGCTTGCTTGAATCCAGTGGCAAAGTGAGCAAGGGACTCACGTCTGAGCATACCCTGCCAACTTATGGCGAACAAAGCAAAAACCAAAGGAAATGATGGACGGAGTGTTGAACATTGCAAGCACTCATCCCCAGTCAACTGATCTGGGTTTAATCCATCACCGTTCTTTAGCCCACTTTGCCACCCCAGTTCAGACATGTCCATATGCAAATCAGTCTGACCCTGTGCCTCATGGGAACAGTCCAGCCCGAACTGCCAAGCCATGTCTTCCCTGGACCGGAAACAAGTTTCCTAGTACCGGTTTCTGGCATTTCAGCCGTCTTCAGCCAGGCTTGTTTTAAATCAGTGGCAAAGTGAGCAAGGAACTCACGTCTGAGCATACCCTGCCAACTTATGGCGAACAAAGCAAAAACCAAAGGAAATGATGGACGGAGTGTTGAACATTGCAAGCACTCACCCCCAGTCAACTGATCTGGGTTTAATCCATTACCGTTCTTTAGCCCACTCTGCCACCCCAGTTCAGACATGTCCATATGCAAATCAGTCTGACCCTGTGCCTCATGGGAACAGTCCAGCCCAAACTGCCAAGCCATGTCTTCCCTTGACCGGAAACAAGCTTCCTAGGACCAGTTTCTGGCATTTCAGCCGTCTTCAGCGAGGGTTGCTTGAATCCAGTGGCAAAGTGAGCAAGGGACTCACGTCTGAGCATACCCTGCCAACTTATGGCGAACAAAGCAAAAACCAAAGGAAATGATGGACGGAGTGTTGATCATTGCAAGCACTCACCCCCAGTCAACTGATCTGGGTTTAATCCATCACCGTTCTTTAGCCCACTCTGCCACCCCAGTTCAGACATGGCCATATGCAAATCAGTCTGACCCTTTGCTTCATGGGAACAGTCCAGCCCGAACTACCAAGCCATGTCTTCCCTGGACCGGAAACAAGCTTCCTAGGACCGGTTTCTGGCATTTCAGCCGTCTTCAGCCAGGCTTGCTTGAATCCAGTGGCAAAGTGAGCAAGGGACTCACGTCTGAGCATACCCTGCCAACTTATGGCGAACAAAGCAAAAACCAAAGGAAATGATGGACGGAGTGTTGAACATTGCAAGCACTCACCCCCAGTCAACTGATCTGGGTTTAATCCATCACCGTTCTTTAGCCCACTCTGTCACCCCAGTTCAGACATGGCCATATGCAAATCAGTCTGACCCTGTGCCTCATGGGAACAGTCCAGCCCAAACTGCCAAGCCATGTCTTCCCTGGACCTGAAACAAGCTTCCTAGGACCGGTTTCTGGCATTTCAGCCGTCTTCAGCCAGGCTTGTTTGAATCCAGTGGCAAAGTGAGCAAGGGACTCACGTCTGAGCATACCCTGCCAACTTATGGCGAACAAAGCAAAAACCAAAGGAAATGATGGACGGAGTGTTGAACATTGCAATCACTCACCCCCAGTCAACTGATCTGGGTTTAATCCATCACCGCTCTTTAGCCCACTCTGCCACCCCAGTTCAGACATGGCCATATGCAAATCAGTCTGACCCTGTGCCTCATGGGAACAGTCCAGCCCGAACTGCCAAGCCATGTATTCCCTGGACCGGAAACAAGCTTCCTAGGACCAGTTTCTGGCATTTGAGCTGTCTTCAGCCAGGCTTGTTTGAATCCAGTGGCAAAGTGAGCAAGGGACTCACGTCTGAGCATACCCTGCCAATTTATAGCGAACAAAGCAAAAACCAAAGGAAAGGATGGACGGAGTGTTAAACATTGCAAGCACTCACCCCCAGTCAACTGATCTGGATTTAATCCATCACCGTTCTTTAGCCCACTCTGCCACCCCAGTTCAGACATGGCCATATGCAAATCAGTCTGACCCTGTTCCTCATGGGAACAGTCCAGCCCAAACTGCCAAGCCATGTCTTCCCTGGACCGGAAACAAGCTTCCTAGGACCGGTTTCTGGCATTTCAGCCATCTTCAGCCAGGCTTGCTTGAATCCAGTGGCAAAGTGAGCAAGGGACTCACGTCTGAGCATACCCTGCCAACTTAAGGCGAACAAAGCAAAAACCAAAGGAAATGATGGACGGAGTGTTGATCATTGCAAGCACTCACCCCCAGTCAACTGATCTTGGTTTAATCCATCACCGTTCTTTAGCCCACTCTGCCACCCCAGTTCAGACATGGCCATATGCAAATCAGTCTGACCCTTTGCTTCATGGGAACAGTCCAGCCCGAACTACCAAGCCATGTCTTCCCTGGACCGGAAATAAGCTTCCTAGGACCGATTTCTGGCATTTCAGCCGTCTTCAGCCAGGCTTGCTTCAATCCAGTGGCAAAGTGAGCAAGGGACTCACGTCTGAGCATACACTGCCATCTTATGGCGAACAAAGCAAAAACCAAAGGAATTGATGGACGCAGTGTTGAACATTGCAAGCACTCACCCCCAGTCAACTGATCTGGGTTTAATCCATCACCGTTCTTTAGCCCACTCTGCCACCCCAGTTCAGACATGGCCATATGCAAATCAGTCTGACCCTGTGCCTCATGGGAACAGTCCAGCCAGAACTGCCAAGCCATGTATTCCCTGGACCGGAAACAAGCTTCCTAGGACCAGTTTCTGGCATTTGAGCTGTCTTCAGCCAGGCTTGTTTGAATCCAGTGGCAAAGTGAGCAAGGGACTCACGTCTGAGCATACCCTGCCAATTTATGGCGAACAAAGCAAAAACCAAAGGAAAGGATGGACGGAGTGTTAAACATTGCAAGCACTCACCCCCAGTCAACTGATCTGGATTTAATCCATCACCGTTCTTTAGCCCACTCTGCCACCCCAGTTCAGACATGGCCATATGCAAATCAGTCTGACCCTTTGTTTCATGGGAACAGTCCAGCCCGAACTACCAAGCCATGTCTTCCCTGGACCGGAAACAAGCTTCCTAGGACCGGTTTCTGGCATTTCAGCCGTCTTCAGCCAGGCTTGCTTGAATCCAGTATCAAAGTGAGCAAGGGACTCACGTCTGAGCATACACTGCCATCTTATGGCGAACAAAGCAAAAACCAAAGGAATTGATGGACGCAGTGTTGAACATTGCAAGCACTCACCCCCAGTCAACTGATCTGGGTTTAATCCATCACCGTTCTTTAGCCCACTCTGCCACCCCAGTTCAGACATGGCCATATGCAAATCAGTCTGACCCTGTGCCTCATGGGAATAGTCCAGCCCGAACTGCCAACCCATGTCTTCCCTGGACCAGAAACAAGCTTCCTAGGACCGGTTTCTGGCATTTCAGCCGTCTTCAGCCATGCTTGCTTGAATCCAGTGGCAAAGTGAGCAAGGGACTCACGTCTGAGCATACCCTGCCAACTTATGGCGAACTAAGCAAAAACCAAAGGAAATGATGGACGGAGTGTTGAACATTGCAAGCACTCACCCCCAGTCAACTGATCTGGGTTTAATCCATCACCGTTCTTTAGCCCACTCTGCCACCCCAGTTCAAACATGGCCATATGCAAATCAGTCTGACCCTGTGCCTCATGGGAACAGTCCAGCCCGAACTGCCAAGCCATATATTCCCTGGACCGGAAACAAGCTTCCTAGCACCGGTTTCTGGCATTTCAGCCGTCTTCAGCCAGGCTTGCTTGAATCCAGTGGCAAAGTGAGCACGGGACTCACGTCTGAGCATACCCTGCCAACTTATGGCGAACAAAGCAAAAACCAAAGGAAATGATGGACGGAGTGTTGAACATTGCAAGCACTCACCCTCAGTCAACTGATCTGGGTTTAATCCATCACCGTTCTTTAGCCCACTCTGCCACCCCAGTTCAGACATGGCCATATGCAAATCAGTCTGACCCTGTGCCTCATGGGAACAGTCCAGCCCGAACTGCCAAGCCATGTATTCCCTGGACCGGAAACAAGCTTCCTAGGACCAGTTTCTGGCATTTGAGCTGTCTTCAGCCAGGCTTGTTTGAATCCAGTGGCAAAGTGAGCAAGGGACTCACGTCTGAGCATACCCTGCCAACTTATGGCGAACAAAGCAAAAACCAAAGGAAAGGATGGACGGAGTGTTAAACATTGCAAGCACTCACCCCCAGTCAACTGATCTGGATTTAATCCATCACCGTTCTTTAGCCCACTCTGCCACCTCAGTTCAGATATGGCCATATGCAAATCAGTCTGACCCTGTTCCTCATGGGAACAGTCCAGCCCAAACTGCCAAGCCATGTCTTCCCTGGACCGGAAACAAGCTTCCTAGGACCGGTTTCTGGCATTTCAGCCGTCTTCAGCCAGGCTTGCTTGAATCCAGTGGCAAAGTGAGCAAGGGACTCACGTCTGAGCATACCCTGCCATCTTATGGCGAACAAAGCAAAAACCAAAGGAATTGATGGACGCAGTGTTGAACATTGCAAGCACTCACCCCCAGTCAACTGATCTGGGTTTAATCCATCACCGTTCTTTAGCCCACTCTGCCACCCCAGTTCAGACATGGCCATATGCAAATCAGTCTGACCCTGTGCTTTATGGGAACAGTCCAGCCCGAACTGCCAACCCATGTCTTCCCTGGACCAGAAACAAGCTTCCTAGGACCGGTTTCTGGCATTTCAGCCGTCTTCAGCCATGCTTGCTTGAATCTAGTGGCAAAGTGAGCAAGGGACTCACGTCTGAGCATACCCTGCCAACTTATGGCGAACGAAGCAAAAACCAAAGGAAATGATGGACGGAGTGTTGAACATTGCAAGCACTCACCCCCAGTCAACTGATCTGGGTTTAATCCATCACCGTTCTTTAGCCCACTCTGCCACCCCAGTTCAAACATGGCCATATGCAAATCAGTCTGACCCTGTGCCTCATGGGAACAGTCCAGCCCGAACTGCCAAGCCATATTTTCCCTGGACCGGAAACAAGCTTCCTAGGACCGGTTTCTGGCATTTCAGCCGTCTTCAGCCAGACTTGCTTGAATCCAGTGGCAAAGTGAGCAAGGGACTCACGTCTGAGCATACCCTGCCAACTTATGGCGAACAAAGCAAAAACCAAAGGAAATGATGGACGGAGTGTTGAACATTGCAAGCACTCACCCCCAGTCAACTGATCTGGGTTTAATCCATCACCGTTCTTTAGCCCACTCTGCCACCCCAGTTCAGACATGGCCATATGCAAATCAGTCTGACCCTGTGCCTCATGGGAACAGTCCAGCCCGAACTGCCAAGCCATGTCTTCCCTGGACCGGAAACAAGCTTCCTAGGACCGGTTTCTGGCATTTCAGCCGTCTTCAGCAAGGCTTGTTTGAATCCAGTGGCAAAGTGAGCAAGGGACTCACGTCTGAGCATACCCTGCCAACTTATGGCGAACAAAGCAAAAACCAAAGGAAATGATGGACGGAGTGTTGAACATTGCAAGCACTCACCCCCAGTCAACTGATCTGGGTTTAATCCATCACCGTTCTTTAGCCCACTCTGCCACCCCAGTTCAGACATTGCCATATGCAACTCAGTCTGACCCTGTGCCTCATGGGAACAGTCCAGCCCGAACTGCCAAGCCATGTCTTCCCTGGACCGGAAACCAGCTTCCTAGGACCAGTTTCTGGCATTTGAGCTGTCTTCAGCCAGGCTTGTTTGAATCCAGTGGCAAAGTGAGCAAGGGACTCACGTCTGAGCATACCCTGCCAACTTATGGCGAACAAAGCAAAAACCAAAGGAAATGATGGACAGAGTGTGAAACATTGCAAGCACTCACCCCCAGTCAACTGATCTGGGTTTAATCCATCACCGTTCTTTAGCCCACTCTGCCACCCCAGTTCAGACATGGCCATATGCAAATCAGTCTGACCCTGTTCCTCATGGGAACAGTCCAGCCCAAACTGCCAAGCCATGTCTTCCCTGGACTGGAAACAAGCTTCCTAGGACCGGTTTCTGGCATTTCAGCCGTCTTCAGCCAGGCTTGCTTGAATCCAGTGGCAAAGTGAGCAAGGGACTCACGTCTGAGCATACCCTGCCAACTTATGGCGAACAAAGCAAAAACCAAAGGAAATGATGGACGGAGTGTTGAACATTGCAAGCACTCATCCCCAGTCAACTGATCTGGGTTTAATCCATCACCGTTCTTTAGCCCACTTTGCCACCCCAGTTCAGACATGTCCATATGCAAATCAGTCTGACCCTGTGCCTCATGGGAACAGTCCAGCCCGAACTGCCAAGCCATGTCTTCCCTGGACCGGAAACAAGTTTCCTAGTACCGGTTTCTGGCATTTCAGCCGTCTTCAGCCAGGCTTGTTTTAAATCAGTGGCAAAGTGAGCAAGGAACTCACGTCTGAGCATACCCTGCCAACTTATGGCGAACAAAGCAAAAACCAAAGGAAATGATGGACGGAGTGTTGAACATTGCAAGCACTCACCCCCAGTCAACTGATCTGGGTTTAATCCATTACCGTTCTTTAGCCCACTCTGCCACCCCAGTTCAGACATGTCCATATGCAAATCAGTCTGACCCTGTGCCTCATGGGAACAGTCCAGCCCGAACTGCCAAGCCATGTCTTCCCTTGACCGGAAACAAGCTTCCTAGGACCAGTTTCTGGCATTTCAGCCGTCTTCAGCGAGGGTTGCTTGAATCCAGTGGCAAAGTGAGCAAGGGACTCACGTCTGAGCATACCCTGCCAACTTATGGCGAACAAAGCAAAAACCAAAGGAAATGATGGACGGAGTGTTGATCATTGCAAGCACTCACCCCCAGTCAACTGATCTGGGTTTAATCCATCACCGTTCTTTAGCCCACTCTGCCACCCCAGTTCAGACATGGCCATATGCAAATCAGTCTGACCCTTTGCTTCATGGGAACAGTCCAGCCCGAACTACCAAGCCATGTCTTCCCTGGACCGGAAACAAGCTTCCTAGGACCGGTTTCTGGCATTTCAGCCGTCTTCAGCCAGGCTTGCTTGAATCCAGTGGCAAAGTGAGCAAGGGACTCACGTCTGAGCATACCCTGCCAACTTATGGCGAACAAAGCAAAAACCAAAGGAAATGATGGACGGAGTGTTGAACATTGCAAGCACTCACCCCCAGTCAACTGATCTGGGTTTAATCCATCACCGTTCTTTAGCCCACTCTGTCACCCCAGTTCAGACATGGCCATATGCAAATCAGTCTGACCCTGTGCCTCATGGGAACAGTCCAGCCCAAACTGCCAAGCCATGTCTTCCCTGGACCTGAAACAAGCTTCATAGGACCGGTTTCTGGCATTTCAGCCGTCTTCAGCCAGGCTTGTTTGAATCCAGTGGCAAAGTGAGCAAGGGACTCACGTCTGAGCATACCCTGCCAACTTATGGCGAACAAAGCAAAAACCAAAGGAAATGATGGACGGAGTGTTGAACATTGCAAGCACTCACCCCCAGTCAACTGATCTGGGTTTAATCCATCACCGCTCTTTAGCCCACTCTGCCACCCCAGTTCAGACATGGCCATATGCAAATCAGTCTGACCCTGTGCCTCATGGGAACAGTCCAGCCCGAACTGCCAAGCCATGTATTCCCTGGACCGGAAACAAGCTTCCTAGGACCAGTTTCTGGCATTTGAGCTGTCTTCAGCCAGGCTTGTTTGAATCCAGTGGCAAAGTGAGCAAGGGACTCACGTCTGAGCATACCCTGCCAATTTATAGCGAACAAAGCAAAAACCAAAGGAAAGGATGGACGGAGTGTTAAACATTGCAAGCACTCACCCCCAGTCAACTGATCTGGATTTAATCCATCACCGTTCTTTAGCCCACTCTGCCACCCCAGTTCAGACATGGCCATATGCAAATCAGTCTGACCCTGTTCCTCATGGGAACAGTCCAGCCCAAACTGCCAAGCCATGTCTTCCCTGGACCGGAAACAAGCTTCCTAGGACCGGTTTCTGGCATTTCAGCCATCTTCAGCCAGGCTTGCTTGAATCCAGTGGCAAAGTGAGCAAGGGACTCACGTCTGAGCATACCCTGCCAACTTAAGGCGAACAAAGCAAAAACCAAAGGAAATGATGGACGGAGTGTTGATCATTGCAAGCACTCACCCCCAGTCAACTGATCTTGGTTTAATCCATCACCGTTCTTTAGCCCACTCTGCCACCCCAGTTCAGACATGGCCATATGCAAATCAGTCTGACCCTTTGCTTCATGGGAACAGTCCAGCCCGAACTACCAAGCCATGTCTTCCCTGGACCGGAAATAAGCTTCCTAGGACCGATTTCTGGCATTTCAGCCGTCTTCAGCCAGGCTTGCTTCAATCCAGTGGCAAAGTGAGCAAGGGACTCACGTCTGAGCATACACTGCCATCTTATGGCGAACAAAGCAAAAACCAAAGGAATTGATGGACGCAGTGTTGAACATTGCAAGCACTCACCCCCAGTCAACTGATCTGGGTTTAATCCATCACCGTTCTTTAGCCCACTCTGCCACTCCAGTTCAGACATGGCCATATGCAAATCAGTCTGACCCTGTGCCTCATGGGAACAGTCCAGCCAGAACTGCCAAGCCATGTATTCCCTGGACCGGAAACAAGCTTCCTAGGACCAGTTTCTGGCATTTGAGCTGTCTTCAGCCAGGCTTGTTTGAATCCAGTGGCAAAGTGAGCAAGGGACTCACGTCTGAGCATACCCTGCCAATTTATGGCGAACAAAGCAAAAACCAAAGGAAAGGATGGACGGAGTGTTAAACATTGCAAGCACTCACCCCCAGTCAACTGATCTGGATTTAATCCATCACCGTTCTTTAGCCCACTCTGCCACCCCAGTTCAGACATGGCCATATGCAAATCAGTCTGACCCTTTGTTTCATGGGAACAGTCCAGCCCGAACTACCAAGCCATGTCTTCCCTGGACCGGAATCAAGCTTCCTAGGACCGGTTTCTGGCATTTCAGCCGTCTTCAGTCAGGCTTGCTTGAATCCAGTATCAAAGTGAGCAAGGGACTCACGTCTGAGCATACACTGCCATCTTATGGCGAACAAAGCAAAAACCAAAGGAATTGATGGACGCAGTGTTGAACATTGCAAGCACTCACCCCCAGTCAACTGATCTGGGTTTAATCCATCACCGTTCTTTAGCCCACTCTGCCACCCCAGTTCAGACATGGCCATATGCAAATCAGTCTGACCCTGTGCCTCATGGGAATAGTCCAGCCCGAACTGCCAACCCATGTCTTCCCTGGACCAGAAACAAGCTTCCTAGGACCGGTTTCTGGCATTTCAGCCGTCTTCAGCCATGCTTGCTTGAATCCAGTGGCAAAGTGAGCAAGGGACTCACGTCTGAGCATACCCTGCCAACTTATGGCGAACTAAGCAAAAACCAAAGGAAATGATGGACGGAGTGTTGAACATTGCAAGCACTCACCCCCAGTCAACTGATCTGGGTTTAATCCATCACCGTTCTTTAGCCCACTCTGCCACCCCAGTTCAAACATGGCCATATGCAAATCAGTCTGACCCTGTGCCTCATGGGAACAGTCCAGCCCGAACTGCCAAGCCATATATTCCCTGGACCGGAAAAAAGCTTCCTAGGACCGGTTTCTGGCATTTCAGCCGTCTTCAGCCAGGCTTGCTTGAATCCAGTGGCAAAGTGAGCAAGGGACTCACGTCTGAGCATACCCTGCCAACTTATGGCGAACAAAGCAAAAACCAAAGGAAATGATGGACGGAGTGTTGAACATTGCAAGCACTCACCCTCAGTCAACTGATCTGGGTTTAATCCATCACCGTTCTTTAGCCCACTCTGCCACCCCAGTTCAGACATGGCCATATGCAAATCAGTCTGACCCTGTGCCTCATGGGAACAGTCCAGCCCGAACTGCCAAGCCATGTATTCCCTGGACCGGAAACAAGCTTCCTAGGACCAGTTTCTGGCATTTGAGCTGTCTTCAGCCAGGCTTGTTTGAATCCAGTGGCAAAGTGAGCAAGGGACTCACGTCTGAGCATACCCTGCCAATTTATGGCGAACAAAGCAAAAACCAAAGGAAAGGATGGACGGAGTGTTAAACATTGCAAGCACTCACCCCCAGTCAACTGATCTGGATTTAATCCATCACCGTTCTTTAGCCCACTCTGCCACCTCAGTTCAGACATGGCCATATGCAAATCAGTCTGACCCTGTTCCTCATGGGAACAGTCCAGCCCAAACTGCCAAGCCATGTCTTCCCTGGACCGGAAACAAGCTTCCTAGGACCGGTTTCTGGCATTTCAGCCGTCTTCAGCCAGGCTTGCTTGAATCCAGTGGCAAAGTGAGCAAGGGACTCACGTCTGAGCATACCCTGCCATCTTATGGCGAACAAAGCAAAAACCAAAGGAATTGATGGACGCAGTGTTGAACATTGCAAGCACTCACCCCCAGTCAACTGATCTGGGTTTAATCCATCACCGTTCTTTAGCCCACTCTGCCACCCCAGTTCAGACATGGCCATATGCAAATCAGTCTGACCCTGTGCTTTATGGGAACAGTCCAGCCCGAACTGCCAACCCATGTCTTCCCTGGACCAGAAACAAGCTTCCTAGGACCGGTTTCTGGCATTTCAGCCGTCTTCAGCCATGCTTGCTTGAATCTAGTGGCAAAGTGAGCAAGGGACTCACGTCTGAGCATACCCTGCCAACTTATGGCGAACGAAGCAAAAACCAAAGGAAATGATGGACGGAGTGTTGAACATTGCAAGCACTCACCCCCAGTCAACTGATCTGGGTTTAATCCATCACCGTTCTTTAGCCCACTCTGCCACCCCAGTTCAAACATGGCCATATGCAAATCAGTCTGACCCTGTGCCTCATGGGAACAGTCCAGCCTGAACTGCCAAGCCATATTTTCCCTGGACCGGAAACAAGCTTCCTAGGACCGGTTTCTGGCATTTCAGCCGTCTTCAGCCAGACTTGCTTGAATCCAGTGGCAAAGTGAGCAAGGGACTCACGTCTGAGCATACCCTGCCAACTTATGGCGAACAAAGCAAAAACCAAAGGAAATGATGGACGGAGTGTTGAACATTGCAAGCACTCACCCCCAGTCAACTGATCTGGGTTTAATCCATCACCGTTCTTTAGCCCACTCTGCCACCCCAGTTCAGACATGGCCATATGCAAATCAGTCTGACCCTGTGCCTCATGGGAACAGTCCAGCCCGAACTGCCAAGCCATGTCTTCCCTGGACCGGAAACAAGCTTCCTAGGACCGGTTTCTGGCATTTCAGCCGTCTTCAGCAAGGCTTGTTTGAATCCAGTGGCAAAGTGAGCAAGGGACTCACGTCTGAGCATACCCTGCCAACTTATGGCGAACAAAGCAAAAACCAAAGGAAATGATGGACGGAGTGTTGAACATTGCAAGCACTCACCCCCAGTCAACTGATCTGGGTTTAATCCATCACCGTTCTTTAGCCCACTCTGCCACCCCAGTTCAGACATTGCCATATGCAACTCAGTCTGACCCTGTGCCTCATGGGAACAGTCCAGCCCGAACTGCCAAGCCATGTCTTCCCTGGACCGGAAACCAGCTTCCTAGGACCAGTTTCTGGCATTTGAGCTGTCTTCAGCCAGGCTTGTTTGAATCCAGTGGCAAAGTGAGCAAGGGACTCACGTCTTAGCATACCCTGCCAACTTATGGCGAACAAAGCAAAAACCAAAGGAAATGATGGACAGAGTGTGAAACATTGCAAGCACTCACCCCCAGTCAACTGATCTGGGTTTAATCCATCACCGTTCTTTAGCCCACTCTGCCACCCCAGTTCAGACATTGCCATATGCAAATCAGTCTGACCCTGTTCCTCATGGGAACAGTCCAGCCCAAACTGCCAAGCCATGTCTTCCCTGGACTGGAAACAAGCTTCCTAGGACCGGTTTCTGGCATTTCAGCCGTCTTCAGCCAGGCTTGCTTGAATCCAGTGGCAAAGTGAGCAAGGGACTCACGTCTGAGCATACCCTGCCAACTTATGGCGAACAAAGCAAAAACCAAAGGAAATGATGGACGGAGTGTTGAACATTGCAAGCACTCATCCCCAGTCAACTGATCTGGGTTTAATCCATCACCGTTCTTTAGCCCACTTTGCCACCCCAGTTCAGACATGTCCATATGCAAATCAGTCTGACCCTGTGCCTCATGGGAACAGTCCAGCCCGAACTGCCAAGCCATGTCTTCCCTTGACCGGAAACAAGCTTCCTAGGACCAGTTTCTGGCATTTCAGCCGTCTTCAGCCAGGGTTGCTTGAATCCAGTGGCAAAGTGAGCAAGGGACTCACGTCTGAGCATACCCTGCCAACTTATGGCGAACAAAGCAAAAACCAAAGGAAATGATGGACGGAGTGTTGATCATTGCAAGCACTCACCCCCAGTCAACTGATCTGGGTTTAATCCATCACCGTTCTTTAGCCCACTCTGCCACCCCAGTTCAGACATGGCCATATGCAAATCAGTCTGACCCTTTGCTTCATGGGAACAGTCCAGCCCGAACTACCAAGCCATGTCTTCCCTGGACCGGAAACAAGCTTCCTAGGACCGGTTTCTGGCATTTCAGCCGTCTTCAGCCAGGCTTGCTTGAATCCAGTGGCAAAGTGAGCAAGGGACTCACG
This sequence comes from Triturus cristatus, assembly GCF_964204655.1. Taxonomy (NCBI): domain Eukaryota; kingdom Metazoa; phylum Chordata; class Amphibia; order Caudata; family Salamandridae; genus Triturus; species Triturus cristatus. Next base: position 300,296 of record NW_028187376.1, read on the forward strand.
TCTGAGCATACCCTGCCAACTTATGGCGAACAAAGCAAAAACCAAAGGAAATGATGGACGGAGTGTTGAACATTGCAAGCACTCACCCCCAGTCAACTGATCTGGGTTTAATCCATCACCGTTCTTTAGCCCACTCTGTCACCCCAGTTCAGACATGGCCATATGCAAATCAGTCTGACCCTGTGCCTCATGGGAACAGTCCAGCCCAAACTGCCAAGCCATGTCTTCCCTGGACCTGAAACAAGCTTCCTAGGACCGGTTTCTGGCATTTCAGCCGTCTTCAGCCAGGCTTGTTTGAATCCAGTGGCAAAGTGAGCAAGGGACTCACGTCTGAGCATACCCTGCCAACTTATGGCGAACAAAGCAAAAACCAAAGGAAATGATGGACGGAGTGTTGAACATTGCAAGCACTCACCCCCAGTCAACTGATCTGGGTTTAATCCATCACCGTTCTTTAGCCCACTCTGCCACCCCAGTTCAGACATGGCCATATGCAAATCAGTCTGACCCTGTGCCTCATGGGAACAGTCCAGCCCGAACTGCCAAGCCGTGTATTCCCTGGACCGGAAACAAGCTTCCTAGGACCAGTTTCTGGCATTTGAGCTGTCTTCAGCCTGGCTTGTTTGAATCCAGTGGCAAAGTGAGCAAGGGACTCACGTCTGAGCATACCCTGCCAATTTATAGCGAACAAAGCAAAAACCAAAGGAAAGGATGGACGGAGTGTTAAACATTGCAAGCACTCACCCCCAGTCAACTGATCTGGATTTAATCCATCACCGTTCTTTAGCCCACTCTGCCACCCCAGTTCAGACATGGCCATATGCAAATCAGTCTGACCCTGTTCCTCATGGGAACAGTCCAGCCCAAACTGCCAAGCCATGTCTTCCCTGGACCGGAAACAAGCTTCCTAGGACCGGTTTCTGGCATTTCAGCCGTCTTCAGCCAGGCTTGCTTGAATCCAGTGGCAAAGTGAGCAAGGGACTCACGTCTGAGCATACCCTGCCAATTTATGGCGAACAAAGCAAAAACCAAAGGAAAGGATGGACGGAGTGTTAAACATTGCAAGCACTCACCCCCAGTCAACTGATCTGGATTTAATCCATCACCGTTCTTTAGCCCACTCTGCCACCCCAGTTCAGACATGGCCATATGCAAATCAGTCTGACCCTTTGTTTCATGGGAACAGTCCAGCCCGAACTACCAAGCCATGTCTTCCCTGGACCGGAAACAAGCTTCCTAGGACCGGTTTCTGGCATTTCAGCCGTCTTCAGCCAGGCTTGCTTGAATCCAGTATCAAAGTGAGCAAGGGACTCACGTCTGAGCATACACTGCCATCTTATGGCGAACAAAGCAAAAACCAAAGGAATTGATGGACGCAGTGTTGAACATTGCAAGCACTCACCCCCAGTCAACTGATCTGGGTTTAATCCATCACCGTTCTTTAGCCCACTCTGCCACCCCAGTTCAGACATGGCCATATGCAAATCAGTCTGACCCTGTGCCTCATGGGAATAGTCCAGCCCGAACTGCCAACCCATGTCTTCCCTGGACCAGAAACAAGCTTCCTAGGACCGGTTTCTGGCATTTCAGCCGTCTTCAGCCATGCTTGCTTGAATCCAGTGGCAAAGTGAGCAAGGGACTCACGTCTGAGCATACCCTGCCAACTTATGGCGAACGAAGCAAAAACCAAAGGAAATGATGGACGGAGTGTTGAACATTGCAAGCACTCACCCCCAGTCAACTGATCTGGGTTTAATCCATCACCGTTCTTTAGCCCACTCTGCCACCCCAGTTCAAACATGGCCATATGCAAATCAGTCTGACCCTGTGCCTCATGGGAACAGTCCAGCCCGAACTGCCAAGCCATATATTCCCTGGACCGGAAACAAGCTTCCTAGGACCGGTTTCTGGCATTTCAGCCGTCTTCAGCCAGGCTTGCTTGAATCCAGTGGCAAAGTGAGCAAGGGACTCACGTCTGAGCATACCCTGCCAACTTATGGCGAACAAAGCAAAAACCAAAGGAAATGATGGACGGAGTGTTGAACATTGCAAGCACTCACCCTCAGTCAACTGATCTGGGTTTAATCCATCACCGTTCTTTAGCCCACTCTGCCACCCCAGTTCAGACATGGCCATATGCAAATCAGTCTGACCCTGTGCCTCATGGGAACAGTCCAGCCCGAACTGCCAAGCCATGTATTCCCTGGACCGGAAACAAGCTTCCTAGGACCAGTTTCTGGCATTTGAGCTGTCTTCAGCCAGGCTTGTTTGAATCCAGTGGCAAAGTGAGCAAGGGACTCACGTCTGAGCATACCCTGCCAATTTATGGCGAACAAAGCAAAAACCAAAGGAAAGGATGGACGGAGTGTTAAACATTGCAAGCACTCACCCCCAGTCAACTGATCTGGATTTAATCCATCACCGTTCTTTAGCCCACTCTGCCACCTCAGTTCAGACATGGCCATATGCAAATCAGTCTGACCCTGTTCCTCATGGGAACAGTCCAGCCCAAACTGCCAAGCCATGTCTTCCCTGGACCGGAAACAAGCTTCCTAGGACCGGTTTCTGGCATTTCAGCCGTCTTCAGCCAGGCTTGCTTGAATCCAGTGGCAAAGTGAGCAAGGGACTCACGTCTGAGCATACCCTGCCATCTTATGGCGAACAAAGCAAAAACCAAAGGAATTGATGGACGCAGTGTTGAACATTGCAAGCACTCACCCCCAGTCAACTGATCTGGGTTTAATCCATCACCGTTCTTTAGCCCACTCTGCCACCCCAGTTCAGACATGGCCATATGCAAATCAGTCTGACCCTGTGCTTTATGGGAACAGTCCAGCCCGAACTGCCAACCCATGTCTTCCCTGGACCAGAAACAAGCTTCCTAGGACCGGTTTCTGGCATTTCAGCCGTCTTCAGCCATGCTTGCTTGAATCTAGTGGCAAAGTGAGCAAGGGACTCACGTCTGAGCATACCCTGCCAACTTATGGCGAACGAAGTAAAAACCAAAGGAAATGATGGACGGAGTGTTGAACATTGCAAGCACTCACCCCCAGTCAACTGATCTGGGTTTAATCCATCACCGTTCTTTAGCCCACTCTGCCACCCCAGTTCAAACATGGCCATATGCAAATCAGTCTGACCCTGTGCCTCATGGGAACAGTCCAGCCCGAACTGCCAAGCCATATTTTCCCTGGACCGGAAACAAGCTTCCTAGGACCGGTTTCTGGCATTTCAGCCGTCTTCAGCCAGACTTGCTTGAATCCAGTGGCAAAGTGAGCAAGGGACTCACGTCTGAGCATACCCTGCCAACTTATGGCGAACAAAGCAAAAACCAAAGGAAATGATGGACGGAGTGTTGAACATTGCAAGCACTCACCCCCAGTCAACTGATCTGGGTTTAATCCATCACCGTTCTTTAGCCCACTCTGCCACCCCAGTTCAGACATGGCCATATGCAAATCAGTCTGACCCTGTGCCTCATGGGAACAGTCCAGCCCGAACTGCCAAGCCATGTCTTCCCTGGACCGGAAACAAGCTTCCTAGGACCGGTTTCTGGCATTTCAGCCGTCTTCAGCAAGGCTTGTTTGAATCCAGTGGCAAAGTGAGCAAGGGATTCACGTCTGAGCATACCCTGCCAACTTATGGCGAACAAAGCAAAAACCAAAGGAAATGATGGACGGAGTGTTGAACATTGCAAGCACTCACCCCCAGTCAACTGATCTGGGTTTAATCCATCACCGTTCTTTAGCCCACTCTGCCACCCCAGTTCAGACATTGCCATATGCAACTCAGTCTGACCCTGTGCCTCATGGGAACAGTCCAGCCCGAACTGCCAAGCCATGTCTTCCCTGGACCGGAAACCAGCTTCCTAGGACCAGTTTCTGGCATTTGAGCTGTCTTCAGCCAGGCTTGTTTGAATCCAGTGGCAAAGTGAGCAAGGGACTCACGTCTGAGCATACCCTGCCAACTTATGGCAAACAAAGCAAAAACCAAAGGAAATGATGGACAGAGTGTGAAACATTGCAAGCACTCACCCCCAGTCAACTGATCTGGGTTTAATCCATCACCGTTCTTTAGCCCACTCTGCCACCCCAGTTCAGACATGGCCATATGCAAATCAGTCTGACCCTGTTCCTCATGGGAACAGTCCAGCCCAAACTGCCAAGCCATGTCTTCCCTGGACTGGAAACAAGCTTCCTAGGACCGGTTTCTGGCATTTCAGCCGTCTTCAGCCAGGCTTGCTTGAATCCAGTGGCAAAGTGAGCAAGGGACTCACGTCTGAGCATACCCTGCCAACTTATGGCGAACAAAGCAAAAACCAAAGGAAATGATGGACGGAGTGTTGAACATTGCAAGCACTCATCCCCAGTCAACTGATCTGGGTTTAATCCATCACCGTTCTTTAGCCCACTTTGCCACCCCAGTTCAGACATGTCCATATGCAAATCAGTCTGACCCTGTGCCTCATGGGAACAGTCCAGCCCGAACTGCCAAGCCATGTCTTCCCTGGAGCAGAAACAAGTTTCCTAGTACCGGTTTCTGGCATTTCAGCCGTCTTCAGCCAGGCTTGTTTTAAATCAGTGGCAAAGTGAGCAAGGAACTCACGTCTGAGCATACCCTGCCAACTTATGGCGAACAAAGCAAGAACCAAAGGAAATGATGGACGGAGTGTTGAACATAGCAAGCACTCACCCCAAGTCAACTGATCTGGGTTTAATCCATCACCGTTCTTTAGCCCACTCTGCCACCCCAGTTCAGACATAGCCATATGCAAATCGGTCTGACCCTGTGCCTCATGGGAACAGTCCAGCCCGAACTGCCAAGCCATGTCTTCCCTTGACCGGAAACAAGCTTCCTAGGACCAGTTTCTGGCATTTCAGCCGTCTTCAGCCAGGGTTGCTTGAATCCAGTGGCAAAGTGAGCAAGGGACTCACGTCTGAGCATACCCTGCCAACTTATGGCGAACAAAGCAAAAACCAAAGGAAATGATGGACGGAGTGTTGATCATTGCAAGCACTCACCCCCAGTCAACTGATCTGGGTTTAATCCATCACCGTTCTTTAGCCCACTCTGCCACCCCAGTTCAGACATGGCCATATGCAAATCAGTCTGACCCTTTGCTTCATGGGAACAGTCCAGCCCGAACTACCAAGCCATGTCTTCCCTGGACCGGAAACAAGCTTCCTAGGACCGGTTTCTGGCATTTCAGCCGTCTTCAGCCAGGCTTGCTTGAATCCAGTGGCAAAGTGAGCAAGGGACTCACGTCTGAGCATACCCTGCCAACTTATGGCGAACAAAGCAAAAACCAAAGGAAATGATGGACGGAGTGTTGAACATTGCAAGCACTCACCCCCAGTCAACTGATCTGGGTTTAATCCATCACCGTTCTTTAGCCCACTCTGTCACCCCAGTTCAGACATGGCCATATGCAAATCAGTCTGACCCTGTGCCTCATGGGAACAGTCCAGCCCAAACTGCCAAGCCATGTCTTCCCTGGACCTGAAACAAGCTTCCTAGGACCGGTTTCTGGCATTTCAGCCGTCTTCAGCCAGGCTTGTTTGAATCCAGTGGCAAAGTGAGCAAGGGACTCACGTCTGAGCATACCCTGCCAACTTATGGCGAACAAAGCAAAAACCAAAGGAAATGATGGACGGAGTGTTGAACATTGCAAGCACTCACCCCCAGTCAACTGATCTGGGTTTAATCCATCACCGTTCTTTAGCCCACTCTGCCACCCCAGTTCAGACATGGCCATATGCAAATCAGTCTGACCCTGTGCCTCATGGGAACAGTCCAGCCCGAACTGCCAAGCCATGTATTCCCTGGACCGGAAACAAGCTTCCTAGGACCAGTTTCTGGCATTTGAGCTGTCTTCAGCCTGGCTTGTTTGAATCCAGTGGCAAAGTGAGCAAGGGACTCACGTCTGAGCATACCCTGCCAATTTATAGCGAACAAAGCAAAAACCAAAGGAAAGGATGGACGGAGTGTTAAACATTGCAAGCACTCACCCCCAGTCAACTGATCTGGATTTAATCCATCACCGTTCTTTAGCCCACTCTGCCACCCCAGTTCAGACATGGCCATATGCAAATCAGTCTGAGCCTGTTCCTCATGGGAACAGTCCAGCCCAAACTGCCAAGCCATGTCTTCCCTGGACCGGAAACAAGCTTCCTAGGACCGGTTTCTGGCATTTCAGCCGTCTTCAGCCAGGCTTGCTTTAATCCAGTGGCAAAGTGAGCAAGGGACTCACGTCTGAGCATACCCTGCCAACTTATGGCGAACAAAGCAAAAACCAAAGGAAATGATGGACGGAGTGTTGATCATTGCAAGCACTCACCCCCAGTCAACTGATCTTGGTTTAATCCATCACCGTTCTTTAGCCCACTCTGCCACCCCAGTTCAGACATGGCCATATGCAAATCAGTCTGACCCTTTGCTTCATGGGAACAGTCCAGCCCGAACTACCAAGCCATGTCTTCCCTGGACCGGAAATAAGCTTCCTAGGACCGGTTTCTGGCATTTCAGCCGTCTTCAGCCAGGCTTGCTTCAATCCAGTGGCAAAGTGAGCAAGGGACTCACGTCTGAGCATACACTGCCATCTTATGGCGAACAAAGCAAAAACCAAAGGAATTGATGGACGCAGTGTTGAACATTGCAAGCACTCACCCCCAGTCAACTGATCTGGGTTTAATCCATCACCGTTCTTTAGCCCACTCTGCCACCCCAGTTCAGACATGGCCATATGCAAATCAGTCTGACCCTGTGCCTCATGGGAACAGTCCAGCCAGAACTGCCAAGCCATGTATTCCCTGGACCGGAAACAAGCTTCCTAGGACCAGTTTCTGGCATTTGAGCTGTCTTCAGCCAGGCTTGTTTGAATCCAGTGGCAAAGTGAGCAAGGGACTCACGTCTGAGCATACCCTGCCAATTTATGGCGAACAAAGCAAAAACCAAAGGAAAGGATGGACGGAGTGTCAAACATTGCAAGCACTCACCCCCAGTCAACTGATCTGGATTTAATCCATCACCGTTCTTTAGCCCACTCTGCCACCCCAGTTCAGACATGGCCATATGCAAATCAGTCTGACCCTGTTCCTCCTGGGAACAGTCCAGCCCAAACTGCCAAGCCATGTCTTCCCTGGACCTGAAACAAGCTTCCTAGGACCAGTTTCTGGCATTTCAGCCGTCTTAAGCCAGGCTTGCTTGAATCCAGTGGCAAAGTGAGCAAGGGACTCACGTCTGAGCATACCCTGCCAACTTATGGCGAACAAAGCAAAAACCAAAGGAAATGATGGACGGAGTGTTGATCATTGCAAGCACTCACCCCCAGTCAACTGATCTTGGTTTAATCCATCACCGTTCTTTAGCCCACTCTGCCACCCCAGTTCAGACATGGCCATATGCAAATCAGTCTGACCCTGTGCCTCATGGGAACAGTCCAGTCCGAACTGCCAACCCATGTCTTCCCTGGACCAGAAACAAGCTTCCTAGGACCGGTTTCTGGCATTTCAGCCGTCTTCAGCCATGCTTGCTTGAATCCAGTATCAAAGTGAGCAAGGGACTCACGTCTGAGCATACACTGCCATCTTATGGCGAACAAAGCAAAAACCAAAGGAATTGATGGACGCAGTGTTGAACATTGCAAGCACTCACCCCCAGTCAACTGATCTGGGTTTAATCCATCACCGTTCTTTAGCCCACTCTGCCACCCCAGTTCAGACATGGCCATATGCAAATCAGTCTGACTCTGTGCCTCATGGGAACAGTCCAGTCCGAACTGCCAACCCATGTCTTCCCTGGACCAGAAACAAGCTTCCTAGGACCGGTTTCTGGCATTTCAGCCGTCTTCAGCCATGCTTGCTTGAATCCAGTGGCAAAGTGAGCAAGGGACTCACGTCTGAGCATACCCTGCCAACTTATGGCGAACGAAGCAAAAACCAAAGGAAATGATGGACGGAGTGTTGAACATTGCAAGCACTCACCCCCAGTCAACTGATCTGGGTTTAATACATCACCGTTCTTTAGCCCACTCTGCCACCCCAGTTCAAACATGGCCATATGCAAATCAGTCTGACCCTGTGCCTCATGGGAACAGTCCAGCCCGAACTGCCAAGCCATATATTCCCTGGACCGGAAACAAGCTTCCTAGGACCGGTTTCTGGCATTTCAGCCGTCTTCAGCCAGGCTTGCTTGAATCCAGTGGCAAAGTGAGCAAGGGACTCACGTCTGAGCATACCCTGCCAATTTATGGCGAACAAAGCAAAAACCAAAGGAAAGGATGGACGGAGTGTCAAACATTGCAAGCACTCACCCCCAGTCAACTGATCTGGATTTAATCCATCACCGTTCTTTAGCCCACTCTGCCACCCCAGTTCAGACATGGCCATATGCAAATCAGTCTGACCCTGTTCCTCCTGGGAACAGTCCAGCCCAAACTGCCAAGCCATGTCTTCCCTGGACCTGAAACAAGCTTCCTAGGACCAGTTTCTGGCATTTCAGCCGTCTTAAGCCAGGCTTGCTTGAATCCAGTGGCAAAGTGAGCAAGGGACTCACGTCTGAGCATACCCTGCCAACTTATGGCGAACAAAGCAAAAACCAAAGGAAATGATGGACGGAGTGTTGATCATTGCAAGCACTCACCCCCAGTCAACTGATCTTGGTTTAATCCATCACCGTTCTTTAGCCCACTCTGCCACCCCAGTTCAGACATGGCCATATGCAAATCAGTCTGACCCTGTGCCTCATGGGAACAGTCCAGTCCGAACTGCCAACCCATGTCTTCCCTGGACCAGAAACAAGCTTCCTAGGACCGGTTTCTGGCATTTCAGCCGTCTTCAGCCATGCTTGCTTGAATCCAGTATCAAAGTGAGCAAGGGACTCACGTCTGAGCATACACTGCCATCTTATGGCGAACAAAGCAAAAACCAAAGGAATTGATGGACGCAGTGTTGAACATTGCAAGCACTCACCCCCAGTCAACTGATCTGGGTTTAATCCATCACCGTTCTTTAGCCCACTCTGCCACCCCAGTTCAGACATGGCCATATGCAAATCAGTCTGACCCTGTGCCTCATGGGAACAGTCCAGTCCGAACTGCCAACCCATGTCTTCCCTGGACCAGAAACAAGCTTCCTAGGACCGGTTTCTGGCATTTCAGCCGTCTTCAGCCATGCTTGCTTGAATCCAGTGGCAAAGTGAGCAAGGGACTCACGTCTGAGCATACCCTGCCAACTTATGGCGAACGAAGCAAAAACCAAAGGAAATGATGGACGGAGTGTTGAACATTGCAAGCACTCACCCCCAGTCAACTGATCTGGGTTTAATACATCACCGTTCTTTAGCCCACTCTGCCACCCCAGTTCAAACATGGCCATATGCAAATCAGTCTGACCCTGTGCCTCATGGGAACAGTCCAGCCCGAACTGCCAAGCCATATATTCCCTGGACCGGAAACAAGCTTCCTAGGACCGGTTTCTGGCATTTCAGCCGTCTTCAGCCAGGCTTGCTTGAATCCAGTGGCAAAGTGAGCAAGGGACTCACGTCTGAGCATACCCTGCCAACTTATGGCGAACAAAGCAAAAACCAAAGGAAATGATGGACGGAGTGTTGAACATTGCAAGCACTCACCCTCAGTCAACTGATCTGGGTTTAATCCATCACCGTTCTTTAGCCCACTCTGCCACCCCAGTTCAGACATGGCCATATGCAAATCAGTCTGACCCTGTGCCTCATGGGAACAGTCCAGCCCGAACTGCCAAGCCATGTATTCCCTGGACCGGAAACAAGCTTTCTAGGACCAGTTTCTGGCATTTCAGCCGTCTTCAGCCAGGCTTGCTTGAATCCAGTGGCAAAGTGAGGAAGGGACTCACGTCTGAGCATACCCTGCCAAATTATGGCGAGCAAAGCAAAAACCAAAGGAAATGATGGACGCAGTGTTGAACATTGCAAGCACTCACCCCCAGTCAACTGATCTGGGTTTAATTCATCACCGTTCTTTAGCCCACTTTGCCACCCTAGTTCAGACATGGCCATATGCAAATCAGTCTGACTCTCTGCCTCATGGGAACAGTCCAGCCCGAACTGCCAAGCCATGTCTTCCCTGGACCGGAAACAAACTTTCTAGGACCAGTTTATGGCATTTCAGCCGTCTTCAGCCAGGCTTGCTTGAATCCAGTGGCAAAGTGAGCAAGGGACTCACGTCTGAGTATACCCTGCCAACTTATGGCGAACAAAGCAAAAACCAAAGGAAATGATGGACGCAGTTTTGAACATTGCAAGCACTCACCCCCAGTCGACTGATCTGGGTTTAATCCATCACCGTTCTTTAGCCCACTCTGCCACCCCATTTCAGACATGGCCATATGCAAATCAGTCTGACCCTGTGCCTCCTGGGAACAGTCCAGCCTGAACTGCCAAGCCATGTCTTCCCTGGACTGGAAACAAGCATCCTAGGACCGGTTTCTGGCATTTCAGCCGTCTTCAGCCATGCTTGCTTGAATCCAGTGGCAAACTGAGCAAGGGACTCACGTCTGAGCAAACCCTGCCAACTTATGGCTAACAAAGCAAAAACCAAAGGAAATGATGGACGCAGTGTTGAACATTGCAAGCACTCACCCCCAGTCAACTCATCTGGGTTTAATCCATCACCGTTCATTAGCTCACTCTGCCACCCCAGTTCAGACATGGCCATATGCAAATCAGTCTGACCCTGTGCCTCATGGGAACAGTCCAGCCCAAACTGCCAAGCCATGTCTTCCCTGGACCGGAAACAAGCTTCCTAGGACCAGTTTCTGGCATTTCAGCTGTCTTCAGCCAGGCTTGCTTGAATCCAGTGGCAAAGTGAGCAAGGGACTCACGTCTGAGCATACCCTGCCAATTTATTGCGAACAAAGCAAAAACCAAAGGAAATGATGGACGGAGTGTTGAACATTGCAAGCACTCACCCCCAGTCAACTGATCTGGGTTTAATCCATCACCGTTCTTTAGCCCACTCTGCCACCCCAGTTCAGACATGGCCATATGCAAATCAGTCTGACCCTGTGCCTCATGGGAACAGTCCAGCCCGAACTGCCAAGCCATGTATTCCCTGGACCGGAAACAAGCTTTCTAGGACCAGTTTCTGGCATTTCAGCCGTCTTCAGCCAGGCTTGCTTGAATCCAGTGGCAATGTGAGGAAGGGACTCACGTCTGAGCATACCCTGCCAACTTATGGCGAACAAAGCAAAAACCAAAGCAAATGATGGACACAGTGTTGAACATTGCAAGCACTCACCCCCAGTCAACTGATCTGGGTTTAATTCATCACCGTTCTTTAGCCCACTTTGCCACCCTAGTTCAGACATGGCCATATGCAAATCAGTCTGACTCTCTGCCTCATGGGAACAGTCCAGCCCGAACTGCCAAGCCATGTCTTCCCTGGACCGTAAACAAACTTTCTAGGACCAGTTTATGGCATTTCAGCCGTCTTCAGCCAGGCTTGCTTGAATCCAGTGGCAAAGTGAGCAAGGGACTCACGTCTGAGCATACCCTGCCAACTTATGGCGAACAAAGCAAAAACCAAAGGAAATGATGGACGCAGTTTTGAACATTGCAAGCACTCACCCCCAGTCAACTGATTTGGGTTTAATCCATCACCGTTCTTTAGCCCACTCTGCCACCCCAGTTCAGACATGGCCATATGCAAATCAGTCTGACCCTGTGCCTCTTGGGAACAGTCCAGCCTGAACTGCCAAGCCATGTCTTCCCTGGACTGGAAACAAGCATCCTAGGACCGTTTTCTGGCATTTCAGCCGTCTTCAGCCATGCTTGCTTGAATTCAGTGGCAAAGTGAGGAAGGGACTCACGTCTGAGCAAACCCTGCCAACTTATGGCTAACAAAGCAAAAACCAAAGGAAATGATGGACGCAGTGTTGAACATTGCAAGCACTCACCCCCAGTCAACTGATCTGGGTTTAATCCATCACCGTTCTTTAGCCCACTCTGCCACCCCAGTTCAGACATGGCCATATGCAAATCAGTCTGACCCTGTGCCTCATGGGAACAGTCCAGCCCGAGCTGCCAAGCCATGCCTTCCCTGGACCGGAAACAAGCTTCCCAGGACCAGTTTCTGGCATTTGAGCTGTCTTCAGCCAGGCTTGTTTGAATCCAGTGGCAAAGTGAGCAAGGGACTCACGTCTGAGCATACCCTGCCAATTTATGGCGAACAAAGCAAAAACCAAAGGAAAGGATGGACGGAGTGTTAAACATTGCAAGCACTCACCCCCAGTCAACTGATCTGGATTTAATCCATCACCGTTCTTTAGCCCACTCTGCCACCCCAGTTCAGACATGGCCATATGCAAATCAGTCTGACCCTGTTCCTCATGGGAACAGTCCAGCCCAAACTGCCAAGCCATGTCTTCCCTGGACCGGAAACAAGCTTCCTAGGACCGGTTTCTGGCATTTCAGCCGTCTTCAGCCAGGCTTGCTTGAATCCAGTGGCAAAGTGAGCAAGGGACTCACGTCTGAGCATACCCTGCCAACTTATGGCGAACAAAGCAAAAACCAAAGGAAATGATGGACGGAGTGTTGATCATTGCAAGCACTCACCCCCAGTCAACTGATCTTGGTTTAATCCATCACCGTTCTTTAGCCCACTCTGCCACCCCAGTTCAGACATGGCCATATGCAAATCAGTCTGACCCTTTGCTTCATGGGAACAGTCCAGCCCGAACTACCAAGCCATGTCTTCCCTGGACCGGAAACAAGCTTCCTAGGACCGGTTTCTGGCATTTCAGCCGTCTTCAGCCAGGCTTGCTTCAATCCAGTGGCAAAGTGAGCAAGGGACTCATGTCTGAGCATACCCTGCCAACTTATGGCGAACAAAGCAAAAACCAAAGGAAATGATGGACGGAGTGTTGATCATTGCAAGCACTCACCCCCAGTCAACTGATCTTGGTTTAATCCATCACCGTTCTTTAGCCCACTCTGCCACCCCAGTTCAGACATGGCCATATGCAAATCAGTCTGACCCTTTGCTTCATGGGAACAGTCCAGCCCGAACTACCAAGCCATGTCTTCCCTGGACCGGAAACAAGCTTCCTAGGACCGGTTTCTGGCATTTCAGCCGTCTTCAGCCAGGCTTGCTTGAATCCAGTGGCAAAGTGAGCAAGGGACTCACGTCTGAGCATACACTGCCATCTTATGGCGAACAAAGCAAAAACCAAAGGAATTGATGGACGCAGTGTTGAACATTGCAAGCACTCACCCCCAGTCAACTGATCTGGGTTTAATCCATCACCGTTCTTTAGCCCACTCTGCCACCCCAGTTCAGACATGGCCATATGCAAATCAGTCTGACCTTGTGCCTCATGGGAACAGTCCAGCCCGAACTGCCAACCCATGTCTTCCCTGGAACAGAAACAAGCTTCCTAGGACCGGTTTCTGGCATTTCAGCCGTCTTCAGCCATGCTTGCTTGAATCCAGTGGCAAAGTGAGCAAGGGACTCACGTCTGAGCATACCCTGCCAACTTATGGCGAACGAAGCAAAAACCAAAGGAAATGATGGACGGAGTGTTGAACATTGCAAGCACTCACCCCCAGTCAACTGATCTGGGTTTAATCCATCACCGTTCTTTAGCCCACTCTGCCACCCCAGTTCAGACATGGCCATATGCAAATCAGTCTGACCCTTTGCTTCATGGGAACAGTCCAGCCCGAACTACCAAGCCATGTCTTCCCTGGACCGGAAACAAGCTTCCTAGGACCGGTTTCTGGCATTTCAGCCGTCTTCAGCCAGGCTTGCTTGAATCCAGTGGCAAAGTGAGCAAGGGACTCACGTCTGAGCATACACTGCCATCTTATGGCGAACAAAGCAAAAACCAAAGGAATTGATGGACGCAGTGTTGAACATTGCAAGCACTCACCCCCAGTCAACTGATCTGGGTTTAATCCATCACCGTTCTTTAGCCCACTCTGCCACCCCAGTTCAGACATGGCCATATGCAAATCAGTCTGACCCTGTGCCTCATGGGAACAGTCCAGCCCGAACTGCCAACCCATGTCTTCCCTGGAACAGAAACAAGCTTCCTAGGACCGGTTTCTGGCATTTCAGCCGTCTTCAGCCATGCTTGCTTGAATCCAGTGGCAAAGTGAGCAAGGGACTCACGTCTGAGCATACCCTGCCAACTTATGGCGAACGAAGCAAAAACCAAAGGAAATGATGGACGGAGTGTTGAACATTGCAAGCACTCACCCCCAGTCAACTGATCTGGGTTTAATCCATCACCGTTCTTTAGCCCACTCTGCCACCCCAGTTCAAACATGGCCATATGCAAATCAGTCTGACCCTGTGCCTCATGGGAACAGTCCAGCCCGAACTGCCAAGCCATATTTTCCCTGGACCGGAAACAAGCTTCCTAGGACCGGTTTCTGGCATTTCAGCCGTCTTCAGCCAGGCTTGCTTGAATCCAGTGGCAAAGTGAGCAAGGGACTCACGTCTGAGCATACCCTGCCAACTTCTGGCGAACAAAGCAAAAACCAAAGGAAATGATGGACGGAGTGTTGAACATTGCAAGCACTCACCCCCAGTCAACTGATCTGGGTTTAATCCATCACCGTTCTTTAGCCCACTCTGCCACCCCAGTTCAGACATGGCCATATGCAAATCAGTCTGACCCTGTGCCTCATGGGAACAGTCCAGCCCGAACTGCCAAGCCATGTATTCCCTGGACCGGAAACAAGCTTCCTAGGACCAGTTTCTGGCATTTGAGCTGTCTTCAGCCAGGCTTGTTTGAATCCAGTGGCAAAGTGAGCAAGGGACTCACGTCTGAGCATACCCTGCCAATTTATGGCGAACAAAGCAAAAACCAAAGGAAAGGATGGACGGAGTGTTAAACATTGCAAGCACTCACCCCCAGTCAACTGATCTGGATTTAATCCATCACCGTTCTTTAGCCCACTCTGCCACCCCAGTTCAGACATGGCCATATGCAAATCAGTCTGACCCTGTTCCTCATGGGAACAGTCCAGCCCAAACTGCCAAGCCATGTCTTCCCTGGACCGGAAACAAGCTTCCTAGGACAGGTTTCTGGCATTTCAGCCGTCTTCAGCCAGGCTTGCTTGAATCCAGTGGCAAAGTGAGCAAGGGACTCACGTCTGAGCATACCCTGCCAACTTATGGCGAACAAAGCAAAAACCAAAGGAAATGATGGACGGAGTGTTGATCATTGCAAGCACTCACCCCCAGTCAACTGATCTTGGTTTTATCCATCACCGTTCTTTAGCCCACTCTGCCACCCCAGTTCAGACATGGCCATATGCAAATCAGTCTGACCCTTTGCTTCATGGGAACAGTCCAGCCCGAACTACCAAGCCATGTCTTCCCTGGACCGGAAACAAGCTTCCTAGGACCGGTTTCTGGCATTTCAGCCGTCTTCAGCCAGGCTTGCTTGAATCCAGTGGCAAAGTGAGCAAGGGACTCACGTCTGAGCATACACTGCCATCTTATGGCGAACAAAGCAAAAACCAAAGGAATTGATGGACGCAGTGTTGAACATTGCAAGCACTCACCCCCAGTCAACTGATCTGGGTTTAATCCATCACCGTTCTTTAGCCCACTCTGCCACCCCAGTTCAGACATGGCCATATGCAAATCAGTCTGACCCTGTGCCTCATGGGAACAGTCCAGCCCGAACTGCCAACCCATGTCTTCCCTGGACCAGAAACAAGCTTCCTAGGACCGGTTTCTGGCATTTCAGCCGTCTTCAGCCAGGCTTGCTTGAATCCAGTGGCAAAGTGAGCAAGGGACTCACGTCTGAGCATACCCTGCCAACTTATGGCGAACAAAGCAAAAACCAAAGGAAATGATGGACGGAGTGTTGAACATTGCAAGCACTCACCCCCAGTCAACTGATCTGGGTTTAATCCATCACCGTTCTTTAGCCCACTCTGCCACCCCAGTTCAGACATGGCCATATGCAAATCAGTCTGACCCTGTGCCTCATGGGAACAGTCCAGCCCGAACTGCCAAGCCATGTATTCCCTGGACCGGAAACAAGCTTTCTAGGACCAGTTTCTGGCATATCAGCCGTCTTCAGCCAGGCTTGCTTGAATCCAGTGGCAAAGTGAGGAAGGGACTCACGTCTGAGCATACCCTGCCAACTTATGGCGAACAAAGCAAAAACCAAAGGAAATGATGGACGCAGTGTTGAACATTGCAAGCACTCACCCTCAGTCAACTGATCTGGGTTTAATTCATCACCGTTCTTTAGCCCACTTTGCCACCCTAGTTCAGACATGGCCATATGCAAATCAGTCTGACTCTCTGCCTCATGGGAACAGTCCAGCCCGAACTGCCAAGCCATGTCTTCTCTGGACTGGAAACAAACTTTCTAGGACCAGTTTATGGCATTTCAGCCGTCTTCAGCCAGGCTTGCTTGAATCCAGTGGCAAAGTGAGCAAGGGACTCACGTCTGAGCATACCCTGCCAACTTATGGCGAACAAAGCAAAAACCAAAGGAAATGATGGACGCAGTTTTGAACATTGCAAGCACTCACCCCCAGTCAACTGATCTGGGTTTAATCCATCACCGTTCTTTAGCCCACTCTGCCACCCCAGTTCAGACATGGCCATATGCAAATCAGTCTGACCCTGTGCCTCCTGGGAACAGTCCAGCCTGAACTGCCAAGCCATGTCTTCCCTGGACTGGAAACAAGCATCCTAGGACCGGTTTCTGGCATTTCAGCCGTCTTCAGCCATGCTTGCTTGAATCCAGTGGCAAAGTGAGCAAGGGACTCACGTCTGAGCAATCCCTGCCAACTTATGGCTAACAAAGCAAAAACCAAAGGAAATGATGGACGCAGTGTTGAACATTGCAAGCACTCACCCCCAGTCAACTCATCTGGGTTTAATTCATCACCGTTCTTTAGCCCACTCTGCCACCCCAGTTCAGACATGGCCATATGCAAATCAGTCTGACCCTGTGCCTCATGGGAACAGTCCAGTCCGAACTGCCAACCCATGTCTTCCCTGGACCAGAAACAAGCTTCCTAGGACCGGTTTCTGGCATTTCAGCCGTCTTCAGCCATGCTTGCTTGAATCCAGTGGCAAAGTGAGCAAGGGACTCACGTCTGAGCATACCCTGCCAACTTATGGCGAACGAAGCAAAAACCAAAGGAAATGATGGACGGAGTGTTGAACATTGCAAGCACTCACCCCCAGTCAACTGATCTGGGTTTAATACATCACCGTTCTTTAGCCCACTCTGCCACCCCAGTTCAAACATGGCCATATGCAAATCAGTCTGACCCTGTGCCTCATGGGAACAGTCCAGCCCGAACTGCCAAGCCATATATTCCCTGGACCGGAAACAAGCTTCCTAGGACCGGTTTCTGGCATTTCAGCCGTCTTCAGCCAGGCTTGCTTGAATCCAGTGGCAAAGTGAGCAAGGGACTCACGTCTGAGCATACCCTGCCAACTTATGGCGAACAAAGCAAAAACCAAAGGAAATGATGGACGGAGTGTTGAACATTGCAAGCACTCACCCTCAGTCAACTGATCTGGGTTTAATCCATCACCGTTCTTTAGCCCACTCTGCCACCCCAGTTCAGACATGGCCATATGCAAATCAGTCTGACCCTGTGCCTCATGGGAACAGTCCAGCCCGAACTGCCAAGCCATGTATTCCCTGGACCGGAAACAAGCTTTCTAGGACCAGTTTCTGGCATTTCAGCCGTCTTCAGCCAGGCTTGCTTGAATCCAGTGGCAAAGTGAGGAAGGGACTCACGTCTGAGCATACCCTGCCAAATTATGGCGAGCAAAGCAAAAACCAAAGGAAATGATGGACGCAGTGTTGAACATTGCAAGCACTCACCCCCAGTCAACTGATCTGGGTTTAATTCATCACCGTTCTTTAGCCCACTTTGCCACCCTAGTTCAGACATGGCCATATGCAAATCAGTCTGACTCTCTGCCTCATGGGAACAGTCCAGCCCGAACTGCCAAGCCATGTCTTCCCTGGACCGGAAACAAACTTTCTAGGACCAGTTTATGGCATTTCAGCCGTCTTCAGCCAGGCTTGCTTGAATCCAGTGGCAAAGTGAGCAAGGGACTCACGTCTGAGTATACCCTGCCAACTTATGGCGAACAAAGCAAAAACCAAAGGAAATGATGGACGCAGTTTTGAACATTGCAAGCACTCACCCCCAGTCGACTGATCTGGGTTTAATCCATCACCGTTCTTTAGCCCACTCTGCCACCCCATTTCAGACATGGCCATATGCAAATCAGTCTGACCCTGTGCCTCCTGGGAACAGTCCAGCCTGAACTGCCAAGCCATGTCTTCCCTGGACTGGAAACAAGCATCCTAGGACCGGTTTCTGGCATTTCAGCCGTCTTCAGCCATGCTTGCTTGAATCCAGTGGCAAACTGAGCAAGGGACTCACGTCTGAGCAAACCCTGCCAACTTATGGCTAACAAAGCAAAAACCAAAGGAAATGATGGACGCAGTGTTGAACATTGCAAGCACTCACCCCCAGTCAACTCATCTGGGTTTAATCCATCACCGTTCATTAGCTCACTCTGCCACCCCAGTTCAGACATGGCCATATGCAAATCAGTCTGACCCTGTGCCTCATGGGAACAGTCCAGCCCAAACTGCCAAGCCATGTCTTCCCTGGACCGGAAACAAGCTTCCTAGGACCAGTTTCTGGCATTTCAGCTGTCTTCAGCCAGGCTTGCTTGAATCCAGTGGCAAAGTGAGCAAGGGACTCACGTCTGAGCATACCCTGCCAATTTATTGCGAACAAAGCAAAAACCAAAGGAAATGATGGACGGAGTGTTGAACATTGCAAGCACTCACCCCCAGTCAACTGATCTGGGTTTAATCCATCACCGTTCTTTAGCCCACTCTGCCACCCCAGTTCAGACATGGCCATATGCAAATCAGTCTGACCCTGTGCCTCATGGGAACAGTCCAGCCCGAACTGCCAAGCCATGTATTCCCTGGACCGGAAACAAGCTTTCTAGGACCAGTTTCTGGCATTTCAGCCGTCTTCAGCCAGGCTTGCTTGAATCCAGTGGCAATGTGAGGAAGGGACTCACGTCTGAGCATACCCTGCCAACTTATGGCGAACAAAGCAAAAACCAAAGCAAATGATGGACACAGTGTTGAACATTGCAAGCACTCACCCCCAGTCAACTGATCTGGGTTTAATTCATCACCGTTCTTTAGCCCACTTTGCCACCCTAGTTCAGACATGGCCATATGCAAATCAGTCTGACTCTCTGCCTCATGGGAACAGTCCAGCCCGAACTGCCAAGCCATGTCTTCCCTGGACCGTAAACAAACTTTCTAGGACCAGTTTATGGCATTTCAGCCGTCTTCAGCCAGGCTTGCTTGAATCCAGTGGCAAAGTGAGCAAGGGACTCACGTCTGAGCATACCCTGCCAACTTATGGCGAACAAAGCAAAAACCAAAGGAAATGATGGACGCAGTTTTGAACATTGCAAGCACTCACCCCCAGTCAACTGATTTGGGTTTAATCCATCACCGTTCTTTAGCCCACTCTGCCACCCCAGTTCAGACATGGCCATATGCAAATCAGTCTGACCCTGTGCCTCCTGGGAACAGTCCAGCCTGAACTGCCAAGCCATGTCTTCCCTGGACTGGAAACAAGCATCCTAGGACCGTTTTCTGGCATTTCAGCCGTCTTCAGCCATGCTTGCTTGAATTCAGTGGCAAAGTGAGGAAGGGACTCACGTCTGAGCAAACCCTGCCAACTTATGGCTAACAAAGCAAAAACCAAAGGAAATGATGGACGCAGTGTTGAACATTGCAAGCACTCACCCCCAGTCAACTGATCTGGGTTTAATCCATCACCGTTCTTTAGCCCACTCTGCCACCCCAGTTCAGACATGGCCATATGCAAATCAGTCTGACCCTGTGCCTCATGGGAACAGTCCAGCCCGAGCTGCCAAGCCATGCCTTCCCTGGACCGGAAACAAGCTTCCCAGGACCAGTTTCTGGCATTTGAGCTGTCTTCAGCCAGGCTTGTTTGAATCCAGTGGCAAAGTGAGCAAGGGACTCACGTCTGAGCATACCCTGCCAATTTATGGCGAACAAAGCAAAAACCAAAGGAAAGGATGGACGGAGTGTTAAACATTGCAAGCACTCACCCCCAGTCAACTGATCTGGATTTAATCCATCACCGTTCTTTAGCCCACTCTGCCACCCCAGTTCAGACATGGCCATATGCAAATCAGTCTGACCCTGTTCCTCATGGGAACAGTCCAGCCCAAACTGCCAAGCCATGTCTTCCCTGGACCGGAAACAAGCTTCCTAGGACCGGTTTCTGGCATTTCAGCCGTCTTCAGCCAGGCTTGCTTGAATCCAGTGGCAAAGTGAGCAAGGGACTCACGTCTGAGCATACCCTGCCAACTTATGGCGAACAAAGCAAAAACCAAAGGAAATGATGGACGGAGTGTTGATCATTGCAAGCACTCACCCCCAGTCAACTGATCTTGGTTTAATCCATCACCGTTCTTTAGCCCACTCTGCCACCCCAGTTCAGACATGGCCATATGCAAATCAGTCTGACCCTTTGCTTCATGGGAACAGTCCAGCCCGAACTACCAAGCCATGTCTTCCCTGGACCGGAAACAAGCTTCCTAGGACCGGTTTCTGGCATTTCAGCCGTCTTCAGCCAGGCTTGCTTCAATCCAGTGGCAAAGTGAGCAAGGGACTCATGTCTGAGCATACCCTGCCAACTTATGGCGAACAAAGCAAAAACCAAAGGAAATGATGGACGGAGTGTTGATCATTGCAAGCACTCACCCCCAGTCAACTGATCTTGGTTTAATCCATCACCGTTCTTTAGCCCACTCTGCCACCCCAGTTCAGACATGGCCATATGCAAATCAGTCTGACCCTTTGCTTCATGGGAACAGTCCAGCCCGAACTACCAAGCCATGTCTTCCCTGGACCGGAAACAAGCTTCCTAGGACCGGTTTCTGGCATTTCAGCCGTCTTCAGCCAGGCTTGCTTGAATCCAGTGGCAAAGTGAGCAAGGGACTCACGTCTGAGCATACACTGCCATCTTATGGCGAACAAAGCAAAAACCAAAGGAATTGATGGACGCAGTGTTGAACATTGCAAGCACTCACCCCCAGTCAACTGATCTGGGTTTAATCCATCACCGTTCTTTAGCCCACTCTGCCACCCCAGTTCAGACATGGCCATATGCAAATCAGTCTGACCTTGTGCCTCATGGGAACAGTCCAGCCCGAACTGCCAACCCATGTCTTCCCTGGAACAGAAACAAGCTTCCTAGGACCGGTTTCTGGCATTTCAGCCGTCTTCAGCCATGCTTGCTTGAATCCAGTGGCAAAGTGAGCAAGGGACTCACGTCTGAGCATACCCTGCCAACTTATGGCGAACGAAGCAAAAACCAAAGGAAATGATGGACGGAGTGTTGAACATTGCAAGCACTCACCCCCAGTCAACTGATCTGGGTTTAATCCATCACCGTTCTTTAGCCCACTCTGCCACCCCAGTTCAGACATGGCCATATGCAAATCAGTCTGACCCTTTGCTTCATGGGAACAGTCCAGCCCGAACTACCAAGCCATGTCTTCCCTGGACCGGAAACAAGCTTCCTAGGACCGGTTTCTGGCATTTCAGCCGTCTTCAGCCAGGCTTGCTTGAATCCAGTGGCAAAGTGAGCAAGGGACTCACGTCTGAGCATACACTGCCATCTTATGGCGAACAAAGCAAAAACCAAAGGAATTGATGGACGCAGTGTTGAACATTGCAAGCACTCACCCCCAGTCAACTGATCTGGGTTTAATCCATCACCGTTCTTTAGCCCACTCTGCCACCCCAGTTCAGACATGGCCATATGCAAATCAGTCTGACCCTGTGCCTCATGGGAACAGTCCAGCCCGAACTGCCAACCCATGTCTTCCCTGGAACAGAAACAAGCTTCCTAGGACCGGTTTCTGGCATTTCAGCCGTCTTCAGCCATGCTTGCTTGAATCCAGTGGCAAAGTGAGCAAGGGACTCACGTCTGAGCATACCCTGCCAACTTATGGCGAACGAAGCAAAAACCAAAGGAAATGATGGACGGAGTGTTGAACATTGCAAGCACTCACCCCCAGTCAACTGATCTGGGTTTAATCCATCACCGTTCTTTAGCCCACTCTGCCACCCCAGTTCAAACATGGCCATATGCAAATCAGTCTGACCCTGTGCCTCATGGGAACAGTCCAGCCCGAACTGCCAAGCCATATTTTCCCTGGACCGGAAACAAGCTTCCTAGGACCGGTTTCTGGCATTTCAGCCGTCTTCAGCCAGGCTTGCTTGAATCCAGTGGCAAAGTGAGCAAGGGACTCACGTCTGAGCATACCCTGCCAACTTCTGGCGAACAAAGCAAAAACCAAAGGAAATGATGGACGGAGTGTTGAACATTGCAAGCACTCACCCCCAGTCAACTGATCTGGGTTTAATCCATCACCGTTCTTTAGCCCACTCTGCCACCCCAGTTCAGACATGGCCATATGCAAATCAGTCTGACCCTGTGCCTCATGGGAACAGTCCAGCCCGAACTGCCAAGCCATGTATTCCCTGGACCGGAAACAAGCTTCCTAGGACCAGTTTCTGGCATTTGAGCTGTCTTCAGCCAGGCTTGTTTGAATCCAGTGGCAAAGTGAGCAAGGGACTCACGTCTGAGCATACCCTGCCAATTTATGGCGAACAAAGCAAAAACCAAAGGAAAGGATGGACGGAGTGTTAAACATTGCAAGCACTCACCCCCAGTCAACTGATCTGGATTTAATCCATCACCGTTCTTTAGCCCACTCTGCCACCCCAGTTCAGACATGGCCATATGCAAATCAGTCTGACCCTGTTCCTCATGGGAACAGTCCAGCCCAAACTGCCAAGCCATGTCTTCCCTGGACCGGAAACAAGCTTCCTAGGACAGGTTTCTGGCATTTCAGCCGTCTTCAGCCAGGCTTGCTTGAATCCAGTGGCAAAGTGAGCAAGGGACTCACGTCTGAGCATACCCTGCCAACTTATGGCGAACAAAGCAAAAACCAAAGGAAATGATGGACGGAGTGTTGATCATTGCAAGCACTCACCCCCAGTCAACTGATCTTGGTTTTATCCATCACCGTTCTTTAGCCCACTCTGCCACCCCAGTTCAGACATGGCCATATGCAAATCAGTCTGACCCTTTGCTTCATGGGAACAGTCCAGCCCGAACTACCAAGCCATGTCTTCCCTGGACCGGAAACAAGCTTCCTAGGACCGGTTTCTGGCATTTCAGCCGTCTTCAGCCAGGCTTGCTTGAATCCAGTGGCAAAGTGAGCAAGGGACTCACGTCTGAGCATACACTGCCATCTTATGGCGAACAAAGCAAAAACCAAAGGAATTGATGGACGCAGTGTTGAACATTGCAAGCACTCACCCCCAGTCAACTGATCTGGGTTTAATCCATCACCGTTCTTTAGCCCACTCTGCCACCCCAGTTCAGACATGGCCATATGCAAATCAGTCTGACCCTGTGCCTCATGGGAACAGTCCAGCCCGAACTGCCAACCCATGTCTTCCCTGGACCAGAAACAAGCTTCCTAGGACCGGTTTCTGGCATTTCAGCCGTCTTCAGCCAGGCTTGCTTGAATCCAGTGGCAAAGTGAGCAAGGGACTCACGTCTGAGCATACCCTGCCAACTTATGGCGAACAAAGCAAAAACCAAAGGAAATGATGGACGGAGTGTTGAACATTGCAAGCACTCACCCCCAGTCAACTGATCTGGGTTTAATCCATCACCATTCTTTAGCCCACTCTGCCACCCCAGTTCAGACATGGCCATATGCAAATCAGTCTGACCCTGTGCCTCATGGGAACAGTCCAGCCCGAACTGCCAAGCCATGTATTCCCTGGACCGGAAACAAGCTTTCTAGGACCAGTTTCTGGCATATCAGCCGTCTTCAGCCAGGCTTGCTTGAATCCAGTGGCAAAGTGAGGAAGGGACTCACGTCTGAGCATACCCTGCCAACTTATGGCGAACAAAGCAAAAACCAAAGGAAATGATGGACGCAGTGTTGAACATTGCAAGCACTCACCCTCAGTCAACTGATCTGGGTTTAATTCATCACCGTTCTTTAGCCCACTTTGCCACCCTAGTTCAGACATGGCCATATGCAAATCAGTCTGACTCTCTGCCTCATGGGAACAGTCCAGCCCGAACTGCCAAGCCATGTCTTCTCTGGACTGGAAACAAACTTTCTAGGACCAGTTTATGGCATTTCAGCCGTCTTCAGCCAGGCTTGCTTGAATCCAGTGGCAAAGTGAGCAAGGGACTCACGTCTGAGCATACCCTGCCAACTTATGGCGAACAAAGCAAAAACCAAAGGAAATGATGGACGCAGTTTTGAACATTGCAAGCACTCACCCCCAGTCAACTGATCTGGGTTTAATCCATCACCGTTCTTTAGCCCACTCTGCCACCCCAGTTCAGACATGGCCATATGCAAATCAGTCTGACCCTGTGCCTCCTGGGAACAGTCCAGCCTGAACTGCCAAGCCATGTCTTCCCTGGACTGGAAACAAGCATCCTAGGACCGGTTTCTGGCATTTCAGCCGTCTTCAGCCATGCTTGCTTGAATCCAGTGGCAAAGTGAGCAAGGGACTCACGTCTGAGCAATCCCTGCCAACTTATGGCTAACAAAGCAAAAACCAAAGGAAATGATGGACGCAGTGTTGAACATTGCAAGCACTCACCCCCAGTCAACTCATCTGGGTTTAATTCATCACCGTTCTTTAGCCCACTCTGCCACCCCAGTTCAGACATGGCCATATGCAAATCAGTCTGACCCTGTGCCTCATGGGAACAGTCCAGCCCGAACTGCCAACCCATGTCTTCCCTGGACCAGAAACAAGCTTCCTAGGACCGGTTTCTGGCATTTCAGCCGTCTTCAGCCATGCTTGCTTGAATCCAGTGGCAAAGTGAGCAAGGGACTCACGTCTGAGCATACCCTGCCAACTTATGGCGAACAAAGCAAAAACCAAAGGAAATGATGGACGGAGTGTTGAACATTGCAAGCACTCACCCCCAGTCAACTGATCTGGGTTTAATCCATCACCGTTCTTTAGCCCACTCTGCCACCCCAGTTCAGACATGGCCATAGGCAAATCAGTCTGACCCTGTGCCTCATGGGAACAGTCCAGCCCGAACTGCCAAGCCATGTATTCCCTGGACCGGAAACAAGCTTTCTAGGACCAGTTTCTGGCATTTCAGCCGTCTTCAGCCAGGCTTGCTTGAATCCAGTGGCAAAGTGAGCAAGGGACTCACGTCTGAGCTTACCCTGCCAACTTATGGCGAACAAAGCAAAAACCAAAGGAAATGATGGACGCAGTTTTGAACATTGCAAGCACTCACCCCCAGTCAACTGATCTGGGTTTAATCCATCACCGTTCTTTAGCCCACTCTGCCACCCCAGTTCAGACATGGCCATATGCAAATCAGTCTGACCCTGTGCCTCCTGGGAACAGTCCAGCCTGAACTGCCAAGCCATGTCTTCCCTGGACTGGAAACAAGCATCCTAGGACCGGTTTCTGGCATTTCAGCCGTCTTCAGCCATGCTTGCTTGAATCCAGTGGCAAAGTGAGCAAGGGACTCACGTCTGAGCAAACCCTGCCAACTTATGGCTAACAAAGCAAAAACCAAAGGAAATGAT
This sequence comes from Triturus cristatus, assembly GCF_964204655.1. Classification (NCBI taxonomy): domain Eukaryota; kingdom Metazoa; phylum Chordata; class Amphibia; order Caudata; family Salamandridae; genus Triturus; species Triturus cristatus. The sequence continues at coordinate 326,013 of NW_028187376.1, forward strand.
GGACGCAGTGTTGAACATTGCAAGCACTCACCCCCAGTCAACTCATCTGGGTTTAATCCATCACCGTTCTTTAGCCCACTCTGCCACCGCAGTTCAGACATGGCCATATGCAAATCAGTCTGACCCTGTGCCTCATGGGAACAGTCCAGCCCGAACTGCCAACCCATGTCTTCCCTGGACCAGAAACAAGCTTCCTAGGACCGGTTTCTGGCATTTTAGCCGTCTTCAGCCATGCTTGCTTGAATCCAGTGGCAAAGTGAGCAAGGGACTCACGTCTGAGCATACCCTGCCAACTTATGGTGAACGAAGCAAAAACCAAAGGAAATGATGGACGGAGTGTTGAACATTGCAAGCACTCACCCCCAGTCAACTGATCTGGGTTTAATCCATCACCGTTCTTTAGCCCACTTTGCCACCCCTGTTAAAACATGGCCATATGCAAATCAGTCTGACCCTGTGCCTCATGGGAACAGTCCAGCCCGAACTGCCAAGCCATATATTCCCTGGACCGGAAACAAGCTTCCTAGGACCGGTTTCTGGCATTTCAGCCGTCTTCAGCCAGGCTTGCTTGAATCCAGTGGCAAAGTGAGCAAGGGACTCACGTCTAAGCATACCCTGCCAACTTATGGCGAACAAAGCAAAAACCAAAGGAAATGATGGACGGAGTGTTGAACATTGCAAGCACTCACCCTCAGTCAACTGATCTGGGTTTAATCCATCACCGTTCTTTAGCCCACTCTGCCACCCCAGTTCAGACATGGCCATATGCAAATCAGTCTGACCCTGTGCCTCATGGGAACAGTCCAGCCCGAACTGCCAAGCCATGTATTCCCTGGACCGGAAACAAGCTTCCTAGGACCAGTTTCTGGCATTTGAGCTGTCTTCAGCCAGGCTTGTTTGAATCCAGTGGCAAAGTGAGCAAGGGACTCACGTCTGAGCATACCCTGCCAATTTATGGCGAACAAAGCAAAAACCAAAGGAAAGGATGGACGGAGTGTTAAACATTGCAAGCACTCACCCCCAGTCAACTGATCTGGATTTAATCCATCACCGTTCTTTAGCCCACTCTGCCACCTCAGTTCAGACATGGCCATATGCAAATCAGTCTGACCCTGTTCCTCATGGGAACAGTCCAGCCCAAACTGCCAAGCCATGTCTTCCCTGGACCGGAAACAAGCTTCCTAGGACCGGTTTCTGGCATTTCAGCCGTCTTCAGCCAGGCTTGCTTGAATCCAGTGGCAAAGTGAGCAAGGGACTCACGTCTGAGCATACCCTGCCAACTTATGGCGAACAAAGCAAAAACCAAAGGAAATGATGGACGGAGTGTTGATCATTGCAAGCACTCACCCCCAGTCAACTGATCTTGGTTTAATCCATCACCGTTCTTTAGCCCACTCTGCCACCCCAGTTCAGACATGGCCATATGCAAATCAGTCTGACCCTTTGCTTCATGGGAACAGTCCAGCCCGAACTACCAAGCCATGTCTTCCCTGGACCGGAAACAAGCTTCCTAGGACCGGTTTCTGGCATTTCAGCCGTCTTCAGCCAGGCTTGCTTGAATCCAGTGGCAAAGTGAGCAAGGGACTCACGTCTGAGCATACACTGCCATCTTATGGCGAACAAAGCAAAAACCAAAGGAATTGATGGACGCAGTGTTGAACATTGCAAGCACTCACCCCCAGTCAACTGATCTGGGTTTAATCCATCACCGTTCTTTAGCCCACTCTGCCACCCCAGTTCAGACATGGCCATATGCAAATCAGTCTGACCCTGTGCTTTATGGGAACAGTCCAGCCCGAACTGCCAACCCATGTCTTCCCTGGACCAGAAACAAGCTTCCTAGGACCGGTTTCTGGCATTTCAGCCGTCTTCAGCCATGCTTGCTTGAATCCAGTGGCAAAGTGAACAAGGGACTCACGTCTGAGCATACCCTGCCAACTTATGGCGAACGAAGCAAAAACCAAAGGAAATGATGGACGGAGTGTTGAACATTGCAAGCACTCACCCCCAGTCAACTGATCTGGGTTTAATCCATCACCGTTCTTTAGCCCACTCTGCCACCCCAGTTCAAACATGGCCATATGCAAATCAGTCTGACCCTGTGCCTCATGGGAACAGTCCAGCCCGAACTGCCAAGCCATATTTTCCCTGGACCGGAAACAAGCTTCCTAGGACCGGTTTCTGGCATTTCAGCCGTCTTCAGCCAGGCTTGCTTGAATCCAGTGGCAAAGTGAGCAAGGGACTCACGTCTGAGCATACCCTGCCAACTTATGGCGAACAAAGCAAAAACCAAAGGAAATGATGGACGGAGTGTCATTGCAAGCACTCACCCCCAGTCAACTGATCTGGGTTTAATCCATCACCGTTCTTTAGCCCACTCTGCCACCCCAGTTCAGACATGGCCATATGCAAATCAGTCTGACCCTGTGCCTCATGGGAACAGTCCAGCCCGAACAGCCAAGCCATGTATTCCCTGGACCGGAAACAAGCTTTCTAGGACCAGTTTCTGGCATTTCAGCCGTCTTCAGCCAGGCTTGCTTGAATCCAGTGGCAAAGTGAGGAAGGGACTCACGTCTGAGCATACCCTGCCAACTTATGGCGAACAAAGCAAAAACCAAAGGAAATGATGGACGCAGTGTTGAACATTGCAAGCACTCACCCCCAGTCAACTGATCTGGGTTTAATTCATCACCGTTCTTTAGCCCACTTTGCCACCCTAGTTCAGACATGGCCATATGCAAATCAGTCTGACTCTCTGCCTCATGGGAACAGTCCAGCCCGAACTGCCAAGCCATGTCTTCCCTGGACCGGAAACAAACTTTCTAGGACCAGTTTATGGCATTTCAGCCGTCTTCAGCCAGGCTTGCTTGAATCCAGTGGCAAAGTGAGCAAGGGACTCACGTCTGAGTATACCCTGCCAACTTATGGCGAACAAAGCAAAAACCAAAGGAAATGATGGACGCAGTTTTGAACATTGCAAGCACTCACCCCCAGTCAACTGATCTGGGTTTAATCCATCACCGTTCTTTAGCCCACTCTGCCACCCCAGTTCAGACATGGCCATATGCAAATCAGTCTGACCCTGTGCCTCCTGGGAACAGTCCAGCCTGAACTGCCAAGCCATGTCTTCCCTGGACTGGAAACAAGCATCCTAGGACCGGTTTCTGGCATTTCAGCCGTCTTCAGCCATGCTTGCTTGAATCCAGTGGCAAAGTGAGCAAGGGACTCACGTCTGAGCAAACCCTGCCAACTTATGGCTAACAAAGCAAAAACCAAAGGAAATGATGGACGCAGTGTTGAACATTGCAAGCACTCACCCCCAGTCAACTCATCTGGGTTTAATCCATCACCGTTCTTTAGCCCACTCTGCCACCCCAGTTCAGACATTGCCATATGCAAATCAGTCTGACCCTGTGCCTCATGGGAACAGTCCAGGCCAAACTGCCAAGCCATGTCTTCCCTGGACCGGAAACAAGCTTCCTAGGACCAGTTTCTGGTATTTCAGCCGTCTTCAGCCAGGCTTGCTTGAATCCAGTGGCAAAGTGAGCAAGGGACTCACGTCTGAGCATACCCTGCCAATTTATTGCGAACAAAGCAAAAACCAAAGGAAATGATGGACGGAGTGTTGAACATTGCAAGCACTCACCCCCCAGTCAACTGATCTGGGTTTAATCCATCACCGTTCTTTAGCCCACTCTGCCACCCCAGTTCAGACATGGCCATATGCAAATCAGTCTGACCCTGTGCCTCATGGGAACAGTCCAGCCCGAACTGCCAAGCCATGTATTCCCTGGACCGGAAACAAGCTTTCTAGGACCAGTTTCTGGCATTTCAGCCGTCTTCAGCCAGGCTTGCTTGAATCCAGTGGCAAAGTGAGGAAGGGACTCACGTCTGAGCATACCCTGCCAACTTATGGCGAACAAAGCAAAAACCAAAGCAAATGATGGACACAGTGTTGAACATTGCAAGCACTCACCCCCAGTCAACTGATCTGGGTTTAATTCATCACCGTTCTTTAGCCCACTTTGCCACCCTAGTTCAGACATGGCCATATGCAAATCAGTCTGACTCTCTGCCTCATGGGAACAGTCCAGCCCGAACTGCCAAGCCATGTCTTCCCTGGACCGGAAACAAACTTTCTAGGACCAGTTTATGGCATTTCAGCCGTCTTCAGCCAGGCTTGCTTGAATCCAGTGGCAAAGTGAGCAAGGGACTCACGTCTGAGCATACCCTGCCAACTTATGGCGAACAAAGCAAAAACCAAAGGAAATGATGGACGCAGTTTTGAACATTGCAAGCACTCACCCCCAGTCAACTGATCTGGGTTTAATCCATCACCGTTCTTTAGCCCACTCTGCCACCCCAGTTCAGACATGGCCATATGCAAATCTGTCTGACCCTGTGCCTCCTGGGAACAGTCCAGCCTGAACTGCCAAGCCATGTCTTCCCTGGACTGGAAACAAGCATCCTAGGACCGTTTTCTGGCATTTCAGCCGTCTTCAGCCATGCTTGCTTGAATTTAGTGGCAAAGTGAGGAAGGGACTCACGTCTGAGCAAACCCTGCCAACTTATGGCTAACAAAGCAAAAACCAAAGGAAATGATGGACGCAGTGTTGAACATTGCAAGCACTCACCCCCAGTCAACTGATCTGGGTTTAATCCATCACCGTTCTTTAGCCCACTCTGCCACCCCAGTTCAGACATGGCCATATGCAAATCAGTCTGACCCTGTGCCTCATGGGAACAGTCCAGCCCGAACTGCCAAGCCATGCCTTCCCTGGACCGGAAACAAGCTTCCCAGGACCAGTTTCTGGCATTTGATCTGTCTTCAGCCAGGCTTGTTTGAATCCAGTGGCAAAGTGAGCAAGGGACTCACGTCTGAGCATACCCTGCCAATTTATGGCGAACAAAGCAAAAACCAAAGGAAAGGATGGACGGAGTGTTAAACATTGCAAGCACTCACCCCCAGTCAACTGATCTGGATTTAATCCATCACCGTTCTTTAGCCCACTCTGCCACCCCAGTTCAGACATGGCCATATGCAAATCAGTCTGACCCTGTTCCTCATGGGAACAGTCCAGCCCAAACTGCCAAGCCATGTCTTCCCTGGACCGGAAACAAGCTTCCTAGGACCGGTTTCTGGCATTTCAGCCGTCTTCAGCCAGGCTTGCTTGAATCCAGTGGCAAAGTGAGCAAGGGACTCACGTCTGAGCACACCCTGCCAACTTATGGCGAACAAAGCAAAAACCAAAGGAAATGATGGACGGAGTGTTGATCATTGCAAGCACTCACCCCCAGTCAACTGATCTTGGTTTAATCCATCACCGTTCTTTAGCCCACTCTGCCACCCCAGTTCAGACATGGCCATATGCAAATCAGTCTGACCCTTTGCTTCATGGGAACAGTCCAGCCCGAACTACCAAGCCATGTCTTCCCTGGACCGGAAACAAGCTTCCTAGGACCGGTTTCTGGCATTTCAGCCGTCTTCAGCCAGGCTTGCTTCAATCCAGTGGCAAAGTGAGCAAGGGACTCATGTCTGAGCATACCCTGCCAACTTATGGCGAACAAAGCAAAAACCAAAGGAAATGATGGACGGAGTGTTGATCATTGCAAGCACTCACCCCCAGTCAACTGATCTTGGTTTAATCCATCACCGTTCTTTAGCCCACTCTGCCACCCCAGTTCAGACATGGCCATATGCAAATCAGTCTGACCCTTTGCTTCATGGGAACAGTCCAGCCCGAACTACCAAGCCATGTCTTCCCTGGACCGGAAACAAGCTTCCTAGGACCGGTTTCTGGCATTTCAGCCGTCTTCAGCCAGGCTTGCTTGAATCCAGTGGCAAAGTGAGCAAGGGACTCACGTCTGAGCATACACTGCCATCTTATGGCGAACAAAGCAAAAACCAAAGGAATTGATGGACGCAGTGTTGAACATTGCAAGCACTCACCCCCAGTCAACTGATCTGGGTTTAATCCATCACCGTTCTTTAGCCCACTCTGCCACCCCAGTTCAGACATGGCCATATGCAAATCAGTCTGACCCTGTGCCTCATGGGAACAGTCCAGCCCGAACTGCCAACCCATGTCTTCCCTGGAACAGAAACAAGCTTCCTAGGACCGGTTTCTGGCATTTCAGCCGTCTTCAGCCATGCTTGCTTGAATCCAGTGGCAAAGTGAGCAAGGGACTCACGTCTGAGCATACCCTGCCAACTTATGGCGAACAAAGCAAAAACCAAAGGAAATGATGGACGGAGTGTTGAACATTGCAAGCACTCACCCCCAGTCAACTGATCTGGGTTTAATCCATCACCGTTCTTTAGCCCACTCTGCCACCCCAGTTCAGACATGGCCATATGCAAATCAGTCTGACCCTGTGCCTCATGGGAACAGTCCAGCCCGAACTGCCAAGCCATGTATTCCCTGGACCGGAAACAAGCTTCCTAGGACAAGTTTCTGGCATTTGAGCTGTCTTCAGCCAGGCTTGTTTGAATCCAGTGGCAAAGTGAGCAAGGGACTCACGTCTGAGCATACCCTTGCCAATTTATGGCGAACAAAGCAAAAACCAAAGGAAAGGATGGACGGAGTGTTAAACATTGCAAGCACTCACCCCCAGTCAACTGATCTGGATTTAATCCATCACCGTTCTTTAGCCCACTCTGCCACCCCAGTTCAGACATGGTCATATGCAAATCAGTCTGACCCTGTTCCTCCTGGGAACAGTCCAGCCCAAACTGCCAAGCCATGTCTTCCCTGGACCGGAAACAAGCTTCCTAGGACCGGTTTCTGGCATTTCAGCCGTCTTCAGCCAGGCTTGCTTGAATCCAGTGGCAAAGTGAGCAAGGGACTCACGTCTGAGCATACCCTGCCAACTTATGGCGAACAAAGCAAAAACCAAAGGAAATGATGGACGGAGTGTTGATCATTGCAAGCACTCACCCCCAGTCAACTGATCTTGGTTTAATCCATCACCGTTCTTTAGCCCACTCTGCCACCCCAGTTCAGACATGGCCATATGCAAATCAGTCTGACCCTTTGCTTCATGGGAACAGTCCAGCCCGAACTACCAAGCCATGTCTTCCCTGGACCGGAAACAAGCTTCCTAGGACCGGTTTCTGGCATTTCAGCCGTCTTCAGCCAGGCTTGCTTGAATCCAGTGGCAAAGTGAGCAAGGGACTCACGTGTGAGCATACACTGCCATCTTATGGCGAACAAAGCAAAAACCAAAGGAATTGATGGACGCAGTGTTGAACATTGCAAGCACTCACCCCCAGTCAACTGATCTGGGTTTAATCCATCACCGTTCTTTAGCCCACTCTGCCACCCCAGTTCAGACATGGCCATATGCAAATCAGTCTGACCCTGTGCCTCATGGGAACAGTCCAGCCCGAACTGCCAACCCATGTCTTCCCTGGACCAGAAACAAGCTTCCTAGGACCGGTTTCTGGCATTTCAGCCGTCTTCAGCCATGCGTTCTTGAATCCAGTGGCAAAGTGAGCAAGGGACTCACGTCTGAGCATACCCTGCCAACTTATGGCGAACGAAGCAAAAACCAAAGGAAATGATGGACGGAGTGTTGAACATTGCAAGCACTCACCCCCAGTCAACTGATCTGGGTTTAATCCATCACCGTTCTTTAGCCCACTCTGCCACCCCAGTTCAAACATGGCCATATGCAAATCAGTCTGACCCTGTGCCTCATGGGAACAGTCCCGCCCGAACTGCCAAGCCATATTTTCCCTGGACCGGAAACAAGCTTCCAAGGACCGGTTTCTGGCATTTCAGCCGTCTTCAGCCAGGCTTGCTTCAATCCAGTGGCAAAGTGAGCAAGGGACTCATGTCTGAGCATACCCTGCCAACTTATGGCGAACAAAGCAAAAACCAAAGGAAATGATGGACGGAGTGTTGATCATTGCAAGCACTCACCCCCAGTCAACTGATCTTGGTTTAATCCATCACCGTTCTTTAGCCCACTCTGCCACCCCAGTTCAGACATGGCCATATGCAAATCAGTCTGACCCTTTGCTTCATGGGAACAGTCCAGCCCGAACTACCAAGCCATGTCTTCCCTGGACCGGAAACAAGCTTCCTAGGACCGGTTTCTGGCATTTCAGCCGTCTTCAGCCAGGCTTGCTTGAATCCAGTGGCAAAGTGAGCAAGGGACTCACGTCTGAGCATACACTGCCATCTTATGGCGAACAAAGCAAAAACCAAAGGAATTGATGGACGCAGTGTTGAACATTGCAAGCACTCACCCCCAGTCAACTGATCTGGGTTTAATCCATCACCGTTCTTTAGCCCACTCTGCCACCCCAGTTCAGACATGGCCATATGCAAATCAGTCTGACCCTGTGCCTCATGGGAACAGTCCAGCCCGAACTGCCAACCCATGTCTTCCCTGGAACAGAAACAAGCTTCCTAGGACCAGTTTCTGGCATTTCAGCCGTCTTCAGCCATGCTTGCTTGAATCCAGTGGCAAAGTGAGCAAGGGACTCACGTCTGAGCATACCCTGCCAACTTATGGCGAACAAAGCAAAAACCAAAGGAAATGATGGACGGAGTGTTGAACATTGCAAGCACTCACCCCCAGTCAACTGATCTGGGTTTAATCCATCACCGTTCTTTAGCCCACTCTGCCACCCCAGTTCAGACATGGCCATATGCAAATCAGTCTGACCCTGTGCCTCATGGGAACAGTCCAGCCCGAACTGCCAAGCCATGTATTCCCTGGACCGGAAACAAGCTTCCTAGGACAAGTTTCTGGCATTTGAGCTGTCTTCAGCCAGGCTTGTTTGAATCCAGTGGCAAAGTGAGCAAGGGACTCACGTCTGAGCCTACCCTTGCCAATTTATGGCGAACAAAGCAAAAACCAAAGGAAAGGATGGACGGAGTGTTAAACATTGCAAGCACTCACCCCCAGTCAACTGATCTGGATTTAATCCATCACCGTTCTTTAGCCCACTCTGCCACCCCAGTTCAGACATGGTCATATGCAAATCAGTCTGACCCTGTTCCTCCTGGGAACAGTCCAGCCCAAACTGCCAAGCCATGTCTTCCCTGGACCGGAAACAAGCTTCCTAGGACCGGTTTCTGGCATTTCAGCCGTCTTCAGCCAGGCTTGCTTGAATCCAGTGGCAAAGTGAGCAAGGGACTCACGTCTGAGCATACCCTGCCAACTTATGGCGAACAAAGCAAAAACCAAAGGAAATGATGGACGGAGTGTTGATCATTGCAAGCACTCACCCCCAGTCAACTGATCTTGGTTTAATCCATCACCGTTCTTTAGCCCACTCTGCCACCCCAGTTCAGACATGGCCATATGCAAATCAGTCTGACCCTTTGCTTCATGGGAACAGTCCAGCCCGAACTACCAAGCCATGTCTTCCCTGGACCGGAAACAAGCTTCCTAGGACCGGTTTCTGGCATTTCAGCCGTCTTCAGCCAGGCTTGCTTGAATCCAGTGGCAAAGTGAGCAAGGGACTCACGTGTGAGCATACACTGCCATCTTATGGCGAACAAAGCAAAAACCAAAGGAATTGATGGACGCAGTGTTGAACATTGCAAGCACTCACCCCCAGTCAACTGATCTGGGTTTAATCCATCACCGTTCTTTAGCCCACTCTGCCACCCCAGTTCAGACATGGCCATATGCAAATCAGTCTGACCCTGTGCCTCATGGGAACAGTCCAGCCCGAACTGCCAACCCATGTCTTCCCTGGACCAGAAACAAGCTTCCTAGGACCGGTTTCTGGCATTTCAGCCGTCTTCAGCCATGCTTTCTTGAATCCAGTGGCAAAGTGAGCAAGGGACTCACGTCTGAGCATACCCTGCCAACTTATGGCGAACGAAGCAAAAACCAAAGGAAATGATGGACGGAGTGTTGAACATTGCAAGCACTCACCCCCAGTCAACTGATCTGGGTTTAATCCATCACCGTTCTTTAGCCAACTCTGCCACCCCAGTTCAAACATGGCCATATGCAAATCAGTCTGACCCTGTGCCTCATGGGAACAGTCCCGCCCGAACTGCCAAGCCATATTTTCCCTGGACCGGAAACAAGCTTCCAAGGACCGGTTTCTGGCATTTCAGCCGTCTTCAGCCAGGCTTGCTTGAATCCAGTGGCAAAGTGAGCAAGGGACTCACGTCTGAGAATACCCTGCCAACTTATGGCGAACAAAGCAAAAACCAAAGGAAATGATGGACGGAGTGTTGAACATTGCAAGCACTCACCCCCAGTCAACTGATCTGGGTTTAATCCATCACCGTTCTTTAGCCCACTCTGCCACCCCAGTTCAGACATGGCCATATGCAAATCAGTCTGACCCTGTGCCTCATGGGAACAGTCCAGCCCGAACTGCCAAGCCATGTATTCCCTGGACCGGAAACAAGCTTCCTAGGACCAGTTTCTGGCATTTGAGCTGTCTTCAGCCAGGCTTGTTTGAATCCAGTGGCAAAGTGAGCAAGGGACTCACGTCTGAGCATACCCTGCCAATTTATGGCGAACAAAGCAAAAACCAAAGGAAAGGATGGACGGAGTGTTAAACATTGCAAGCACTCACCCCCAGTCAACTGATCTGGATTTAATCCATCACCGTTCTTTAGCCCACTCTGCCACCCCAGTTCAGACATGGCCATATGCAAATCAGTCTGACCCTGTTCCTCATGGGAACAGTCCAGCCCAAACTGCCAAGCCATGTCTTCCCTGGACCGGAAACAAGCTTCCTAGGACAGGTTTCTGGCATTTCAGCTGTCTTCAGCCAGGCGTGCTTGAATCCAGTGGCAAAGTGAGCAAGGGACTCACGTCTGAGCATACCCTGCCAACTTATGGCGAACAAAGCAAAAACCAAAGGAAATGATGGACGGAGTGTTGATCATTGCAAGCACTCACCCCCAGTCAACTGATCTTGGTTTTATTCATCACCGTTCTTTAGCCCACTCTGCCACCCCAGTTCAGACATGGCCATATGCAAATCAGTCTGACCCTTTGCTTCATGGGAACAGTCCAGCCCGAACTACCAAGCCATGTCTTCCCTGGACCGGAAACAAGCTTCCTAGGACCGGTTTCTGGCATTTCAGCCGTCTTCAGCCAGGCTTGCTTGAATCCAGTGGCAAAGTGAGCAAGGGACTCACGTCTGAGCATACACTGCCATCTTATGGCGAACAAAGCAAAAACCAAAGGAATTGATGGACGCAGTGTTGAACATTGCAAGCACTCACCCCCAGTCAACTGATCTGGGTTTAATCCATCACCGTTCTTTAGCCCACTCTGCCACCCCAGTTCAGACATGGCCATATGCAAATCAGTCTGACCCTGTGCCTCATGGGAACAGTCCAGCCTGAACTGCCAACCCATGTCTTCCCTGGACCAGAAACAAGCTTCCTAGGACCGGTTTCTGGCATTTCAGCCGTCTTCAGCCATGCTTGCTTGAATCCAGTGGCAAAGTGAGCAAGGGACTCACGTCTGAGCATACCCTGCCAACTTATGGCGAACGAAGCAAAAACCAAAGGAAATGATGGACGGAGTGTTGAACATTGCAAGCACTCACCCCCAGTCAACTGATCTGGGTTTAATCCATCACCGTTCTTTAGCCCACTCTGCCACCCCAGTTCAAACATGGCCATATGCAAATCAGTCTGACCCTGTGCCTCATGGGAACAGTCCAGCCCGAACTGCCAAGCCATATTTTCCCTGGACCGGAAACAAGCTTCCTAGGACCGGTTTCTGGCATTTCAGCCGTCTTCAGCCAGGCTTGCTTGAATCCAGTGGCAAAGTGAGCAAGGGACTCACGTCTGAGCATACCCTGCAAACTTATGGCGAACAAAGCAAAAACCAAAGGAAATGATGGACGGAGTGTTGAACATTGCAAGCACTCACCCCCAGTCAACTGATCTGGGTTTAATCCATCACCGTTCTTTAGCCCACTCTGCCACCCCAGTTCAGACATGGCCATATGCAAATCAGTCTGACCCTGTGCCTCATGGGAACAGTCCAGCCCGAACTGCCAAGCCATGTATTCCCTGGACCGGAAACAAGCTTTCTAGGACCAGTTTCTGGCATATCAGCCGTCTTCAGCCAGGCTTGCTTGAATCCAGTGGCAAAGTGAGGAAGGGACTCACGTCTGAGCATACCCTGCCAACTTATGGCGAACAAAGCAAAAACCAAAGGAAATGATGGACGCAGTGTTGAACATTGCAAGCACTCACCCTCAGTCAACTGATCTGGGTTTAATTCATCACCGTTCTTTAGCCCACTTTGCCACCCTAGTTCAGACTTGGCCATATGCAAATCAGTCTGACTCTCTGCCTCATGGGAACAGTCCAGCCCGAACTGCCAAGCCATGTCTTCCCTGGACCGGAAACAAACTTTCTAGGACCAGTTTATGGCATTTCAGCCGTCTTCAGCCAGGCTTGCTTGAATCCAGTGGCAAAGTGAGCAAGGGACTCACGTCTGGGCATACCCTGCCAACTTATGGCGAACAAAGCAAAAACCAAAGGAAATGATGGACGCAGTTTTGAACATTGCAAGCACTCACCCCCAGTCAACTGATCTGGGTTTAATCCAACACCGTTCTTTAGCCCACTCTGCCACCCCAGTTCAGACATGGCCATATGCAAATCAGTCTGACCCTGTGCCTCCTGGGAACAGTCCAGCCTGAACTACCAAGCCATGTCTTCCCTGGACTGGAAACAAGCATCCTAGGACCGGTTTCTGGCATTTCAGCCGTCTTCAGCCATGCTTGCTTGAATCCAGTGGCAAAGTGAGCAAGGGACTCACGTCTGAGCAATCCCTGCCAACTTATGGCTAACAAAGCAAAAACCAAAGGAAATGATGGACGCAGTGTTGAACATTGCAAGCACTCACCCCCAGTCAACTCATCTGGGTTTAATCCATCACCGTTCTTTAGCCCACTCTGCCACCCCAGTTCAGACATGGCCATATGCAAATCAGTCTGACCCTGTGCCTCCTGGGAACAGTCCAGCCCAAACTGCCTAGCCATGTCTTCCCTGGACCGGAAACATGCTTCCTAGGACCAGTTTCTGGCATTTCAGCCGTCTTCAGCCAGGCTTGCTTGAATCCAGTGGCAAAGTGAGCAAGGGACTCACGTCTGAGCATACCCTGCCAATTTATTGCGAACAAAGCAAAAACCAAAGGAAATGATGGACGGAGTGTTGAACATTGCAAGCACTCACCCCCAGTCAACTGATCTGGGTTTAATTCATCACCGTTCTTTAGCCCACTCTGCCACCCCAGTTCAGACATGGCCATATGCAAATCAGTCTGACCCTGTGCCTCATGGGAACAGTCCAGCCCGATCTGCCAAGCCATGATATCCCTGGACCAGAAACAAGCTTTCTAGGACCAGTTTCTGGCATTTCAGTCGTCTTCAGCCAGGCTTGCTTGAATCCAGTGGCAAAGTGAGCAAGGGACTCACGTCTGAGCTTACCCTGCCAACTTATGGCGAACAAAGCAAAAACCAAAGGAAATGATGGACGCAGTTTTGAACATTGCAAGCACTCACCCCCAGTCAACTGATCTGGGTTTAATCCATCACCGTTCTTTAGCCCACTCTGCCACCCCAGTTCAGACATGGCCATATGCAAATCAGTCTGACCCTGTGCCTCCTGGGAACAGTCCAGCCTGAACTGCCAAGCCATGTCTTCCCTGGACTGGAAACAAGCATCCTAGGACCGGTTTCTGGCATTTCAGCCGTCTTCAGCCATGCTTGCTTGAATCCAGTGGCAAAGTGAGCAAGGGACTCACGTCTGAGCAAACCCTGCCAACTTATGGCTAACAAAGCAAAAACCAAAGGAAATGATGGACGCAGTGTTGAACATTGCAAGCACTCACCCCCAGTCAACTCATCTGGGTTTAATCCATCACCGTTCTTTAGCCCACTCTGCCACCCCAGTTCAGACATGGCCATATGCAAATCAGTCTGACCCTGTGCCTCATGGGAACAGTCCAGCCCAAACTGCCAAGCCATGTCTTCCCTGGACCGGAAACAAGCTTCCTAGGACCAGTTTCTGGCATTTCAGCCGTCTTCAGGCAGGCTTGCTTGAATCCAGTGGCAAAGTGAGCAAGGGACTCACGTCTGAGCATACCCTGCCAATTTATTGCGAACAAAGCAAAAACCAAAGGAAATGATGGAGGGAGTGTTGAACATTGCAAGCACTCACCCCCAGTCAACTGATCTGGGTTTAATTAATCACCGTTCTTTAGGCCACTCTGCCACCCCAGTTCAGACATGGCCATATGCAAATCAGTCTGACCCTGTGCCTCATGGGAACAGTCCAGCCCGATCTGCCAAGCCATGATTTCCCTGGACCAGAAACAAGCTTTCTAGGACCAGTTTCTGGCATTTCAGCCGTCTTCAGCCAGGCTTGCTTGAATCCAGTGGCAAAGTGAGCAAGGGACTCATGTCTATGCATACCCTGCCAACTTATGGCGAACAAAGCAAAAACCAAAGGAAATGATGGACGCAGTGTTGAACATTGCAAGCACTCACCCCCAGTCAACTGATCTGGGTTTAATCCATCACCGTTATTTACCTCACTCTGCCACCCCAGTTCAGACATGGCCATATGCAAATCAGTCTGACCCTGTGCTTCCTGGGAACAGTGCAGCCCGAACTGCCAAGCCATGTCTTCCCTGGACTGGAAACAAGCTTCCTAGGACCGGTTTCTGGCATTTCAGCCTTCTTCAGCCATGCTTGCTTGAATCCAGTGGCAAAGTGAGCAAGGGACTCACGTCTGTGCATACCCTGCCAACTTATGGCGAACAAAGCAAAAACCAAAGGAAATGATGGACGCAGTGTTGAACATTGCAAGCTCTCACCCCCAGTCAACTCATCTGGGTTTAATCCATCACCGTTCTTTAGCCCACTCTGCCACCCCAGTTCAGACATGGCCATATGCAAATCAGTCTGACCCTGTGCCTCATGGGAACAGTCCAGCCCGAACTGCCAATCCATGTCTTCCCTGGACCGGAAACAAGCTTCCTAGGACCGGTTTCTGGCATTTCAGCCGTCTTCAGCCAGGCTTGCTTGAATCCAGTAGCAAAGTGAGCAAGGGACTCACGTCTGAGCATACCCTGCCAACTTATGGCAAACAAAGCAAAAACCAAAGGAAATGATGGACGGAGTGTTGAACATTGCAAGCACTCACCCCCAGTCAACTGATCTGGGTTTAGTCCATCACCGTTCTTTAGCCCATTCTGCCACCCCAGTTCAAACATGGCCATATGCAAATCAGTCTGACCCTGTGCCTCATGGGAACAGTCCAGCCCGAACTGCAAAGCCATCTCTTCCCTGGACCGGAAACAAGCTTCCTAGGACAGGTTTCTGGCATTTCAGCCGTCTTCAGCCAGGCTTGTTTGAATCCAGTGGCAAAGTGAGCAAGGGACTCACGTCTGAGCATACCCTGCCAAGTTATGGCGACCAAAGCAAAAACCAAAGGAAATGATGGACGGAGTGTTGAACATTGCAAGCACTCACCCCCAGTCAACTGATCTGGGTTTAATCCATCACCGTTCTTTAGCCCACTCTGCCACCCCAGTTCAGACATGGCCATATGCAAATCAGTCTGACCCTGTACCTCATGGGAACAGTCCAGCCCGAACTGCCAAGCCATGTCTTCCCTGGACCGGAAACAAGCTTTCTAGGACCGGTTTCTGGCATTTCAGCTGTCTTCAGCCAGGCTTGCTTGAATCCAGTGGCAAAGTGAGCAAGGGACTCACGTCTGAGCATACCCTGCCAACTTATGGTGAACAAAGCAAAAATCAAAGGAAATGATGGACGCAGTGTTGAACATTGCAAGCACTCACCCCCAGTCAACTCATCTGGATTTAATCCATCACCGTTCTTTAGCCCTCTCTGCCACCCCAGTTCAGGCATGGCCATATGCAAATCAGTCTGACCCTGTGTCTCATGGGAACAGTCCAGCCCGAACTGCCAACCCATGTCTTCCCTGGACCAGAAACAAGCTTCCTAGGACCGGTTTCTGGCATTTCAGCCGTCTTCAGCCATGCTTGCTTGAATCCAGTGGCAAAGTGAGCAAGGGACTCACGTCTGAGCATACCCTGCCAACTGATGGCGAACGAAGCAAAAACCAAAGGAAATGATGGACGCAGTGTTGAACATTGCAAGCACTCACCCCCAGTCAATTCATCTGGGTTTAATCCATCACTGCTCTTTAGCCCACTCTGCCACCCCAGTTCAGACATGGCCATATGCAAATCAGTCTGACCCTGTGCTTCCTGGGAACAGTCCAGCCCGAACTGCCAAGCCATGTCTTCCCTGGACTGGAAACAAGCTACCTAGGACCGGTTTCTGGCATTTCAGCCGTCTTCAGCCATGCTTGCTTGAATCCAGTGGCAAAGTGAGCAAGGGACTCACGTCTGTGCATACCCTGCCAACTTATGGCGAACGAAGCAAAAACCAAAGGAAATGATGGACGCAGTGTTGAACATTGCAAGCTCTCACCCCCAGTCAACTCATCTGGGTTTAATCCATCACCGTTTTTTAGCCCACTCTGCCACCCCAGTTCAGCCATGGCCATATGCAAATCAGTCTGACCTTGTGCCTCATGGGAACAGTCCAGCCCGAACTGCCAATCCATGTCTTCCCTGGACCGGAAACAAGCTTCCTAGGACCGGTTTCTGGCATTTCAGCCGTCTTCAGCCAGGCTTGTTTGAATCCAGTAGCAAAGTGAGCAAGGGACTCACGTCTGAGCATACCCTGCCAACTTATGGCAAACAAAGCAAAAACCAAAGGAAATGATGGACGGAGTGTTGAACATTGCAAGCACTCACCCCCAGTCAACTGATCTGGGTTTAGTCCATCACCGTTCTTTAGCCCACTCTGCCAGCCCAGTTCAGATATGGCCATATGCAAATCAGTCTGACCCTGTACCTCATGGGAACAGTCCAGCCCGAACTGCCAAGCCATGTCTTCCCTGGACCGGAAACAAGCTTTCTAGGACCGGTTTCTGGCATTTCAGCTGTCTTCAGCCAGGCTCGCTTGAAACCAGTGGCAAAGTGAGCAAGGAACTCACGTCTGAGCATACCCTGCCAACTTATGGTGAACAAAGCAAGAACCAAAGGAAATGATGGACGGAGTGTTGAACATAGCAAGCACTCACCCCCAGTCAACTGATCTGGGTTTAATCCATCACCGTTCTTTAGCCCACTCTGCCACCCCAGTTCAGACACGGCCATATGCAAATCAGTCTGACCCTTTGCTTCATGGGAACAGTCCAGCCCGAACTACCAAGCCATGTCTTCCCTGGACTGGAAACAAGCTTCCTAGGACCGGTTTCTGGCATTTCAGCCGTCTTCAGCCAGGCTTGCTTGAATCCAGTGGCAAAGTGAGCAAGGGACTCACGTCTGAGCATACACTGCCATCTTATGGCAAACAAAGCAAAAACCAAAGGAATTGATGGACGCAGTGTTGATCATTGCAAGCACTCACCCCCAGTCAACTGATCTGGGTTTAATCCATCACCGTTCTTTAGCCCACTCTGCCACCCCAGTTCAGACATGGCCATATGCAAATCAGTCTGACCCTGTGCCTCATGGGATCAGTCCAGCCCGAACTGCCAAGCCATGTATTCCCTGGACCGGAAACAAGCTTTCTAGGACCAGTTTCTGGCATTTCAGCCGTCTTCAGCCAGGCATGCTTGAATCCAGTGGCAAAGTGAGCAAGGGACTCACGTCTGAGCATACCCTGCCAACTTATGGCGAACAAAGCAAAAACCAAAGGAAATGATGGACGCAGTGTTGAACATTGCAAGCACTCACCCCCAGTCAACTGATCTGGGTTTAATTCATCACTGTTCTTTAGCCCACTCTGCCACCCTAGTTCAGACATGGCCATATGCAAATCAGTCTGACTCTCTGCCTCATGGGAACAGTCCAACCCGAACTGCCAAGCTATGTCTTCCCTGGACCGGAAACAAACTTTCTAGGACCAGCTTCTGGCATTTCAGCCGTCTTCAGCCAGGCTTGCTTGAATCCAGTGGCAAAGTGAGCAAGGGACTCACGTCTGAGCATACCCTGCCAACTTATGGCGAACAAAGCAAAAACCAAAGGAAATGATGGACGCAGTTTTGAACATTGCAAGCACTCACCCCCAGTCAACTGATCTGGGTTTAATCCATCACCGTTCTTTAGCCCACTCTGCCACCCCAGTTCAGACATGGCCATATGCAAATCAGTCTGACCCTGTGCCTCCTGGGAACAGTCCAACCTGAACTGCCAAGCCATGTCTTCCCTGGACTGGAAACAAGCATCCTAGGACAGGTTTCTGGCATTTCAGCCGTCTTCAGCCATGCTTGCTTGAATCCAGTGGCAAAGTGAGCAAGGGACTCACGTCTGAGCAAACCCTGCCAACTTATGGCTAACAAAGCAAAAACCAAAGGAAATGATGGACGCAGTGTTGAACATTGCAAGCACTCACCCCCAGTCAACTCATCTGGTTTTAATCCATCACCGTTCTTTATCCCACTCTGCCACCCCAATTCAGACATGGCCACATGCAAATCAGTCTGACCCTGTGCCTCATGGGAACAGTCCAGCCCGAACTGCCAAGCCATGTCTTCCCTGGACCGGAAACAAGCTTCCTAGGACCAGTTTCTGGCATTTCAGCCGTCTTCAGCCAGGCTTGCTTGAATCCAGTGGCAAAGTGAGCAAGGGACTCACGTCTGAGCATACCCTGCCAATTTATTGCGAACAAAGCAAAAACCAAAGGAAATGATGCACGGAGTGTTGAACATTGCAAGCACTCACCCCCAGTCAACTGATCTGGGTTTAATTCATCACCGTTCTTTAGCCCACTCTGCCACCCCAGTTCAGACATGGCCATATGCAAATCAGTCTGACCCTCTGCCTCATGGGAACAGTCCAGCCCGATCTGCCAAGCCATGATTTCCCTGGACCAGAAACAAGCTTTCTAGTACCAGTTTCTGGCATTTCAGCTGTCTTCAGCCAGGCTTGCTTGAATCCAGTGGCAAAGTGAGCAAGGGACTCATGTCTGAGCATACCCTGCCAACTTATGGCGAACAAAGCAAAAACCAAAGGAAATGATGGACGCAGTGTTGAACATTGCAAGCACTCACCCCCAGTCAACTGATCTGGGTTTAATCCATCACCGTTCTTTAGCCCACTCTGCCACCCCAGTTCAGACATGGCCATATGCAAATCAGTCTGACCCTGTGCCTCCTGGGAACAGTCCAGCCCGAACTACCAAGCCATGTCTTCCCTGGACCGGAAACAAGCTTCCTAGGACCGGTTTCTGGCATTTCAGCCGTCTTCAGCCAGGCTTGCTTGAATCCAGTGGCAAAGTGAGCAAGGGACTCACGTCTGAGCATACACTGCCATCTTATGGCGAACAAAGCAAAAACCAAAGGAATTGATGGACGCAGTGTTTATCATTGCAAGCACTCACCCCCAGTCAACTGATCTGGGTTTAATCCATCACCGTTCTTTAGCCCACTCTGCCACCCCAGTTCAGACATGGCCATATGCAAATCAGTCTGACCCTGTGCCTCATGGGAACAGTCCAGCCCGAACTGCCAAGCCATGTATTCCCTGGACCGGAAACAAGCTTTCTAGGACCAGTTTCTGGCATTTCAGCCGTCTTCAGCCAGGCTTGCTTGAATCCAGTGGCAAAGTGAGCAAGGGACTCACGTCTGAGCATACCCTGCCAACTTATGGCGAACAAAGCAAAAACCAAAGGAAATGATGGACGCAGTGTTGAACATTGCAAGCACTCACCCCCAGTCAACTGATCTGGGTTTAATTCATCACCGTTCTTTAGCCCACTCTGCCACCCTAGTTCAGACATGGCCATATGCAAATCAGTCTGACTCTCTGCCTCATGGGAACAGTCCAGCCCGAACTGCCAAGCCATGTCTTCCCTGGACCGGAAACAAACTTTCTAGGACCAGTTTCTGGCATTTCAGCCGTCTTCAGCCAGGCTTGCTTGAATCCAGTGGCAAAGTGAGCAAGGGACTCACGTCTGAGCATACCCTGCCAACTTATGGCGAACAAAGCAAAAACCAAAGGAAATGATGGACGCAGTTTTGAACATTGCAAGCACTCACCCCCAGTCAACTGATCTGGGTTTAATCCATCCCCGTTCTTTAGCCCACTCTGCCACCCCAGTTCAGACATGGCCATATGCA
Source organism: Triturus cristatus (assembly GCF_964204655.1). Taxonomy (NCBI): domain Eukaryota; kingdom Metazoa; phylum Chordata; class Amphibia; order Caudata; family Salamandridae; genus Triturus; species Triturus cristatus. The sequence goes on from NW_028187376.1 coordinate 346,193, forward strand.
AATCAGTCTGACCCTGTGCCTCCTGGGAACAGTCCAACCTGAACTGCCAAGCCATGTCTTCCCTGGACTGGAAACAAGCATCCTAGGACAGGTTTCTGGCATTTCAGCCGTCTTCAGCCATGCTTGCTTGAATCCAGTGGCAAAGTGAGCAAGGGACTCACGTCTGAGCAAACCCTGCCAACTTATGGCTAACAAAGCAAAAACCAAAGGAAATGATGGACGCAGTGTTGAACATTGCAAGCACTCACCCCCAGTCAACTCATCTGGGTTTAATCCATCACCGTTCTTTAGCCCACTCTGCCACACCAGTTCAGACATGGCCATATGCAAATCAGTCTGACCCTGTGCCTCATAGGAACAGTCCAGCCCGAACTGTCAAGCCATGTCTTCCCTGGACCGGAAACAAGCTTCCTAGGACCAGTTTCTGGCATTTCAGCCGTCTTCAGCCAGGCTTGCTTGAATCCAGTGGCAAAGTGAGCAAGGGACTCACGTCTGAGCATACCCTGCCAATTTATTGCGAACAAAGCAAAAACCAAAGGAAATGATGCACGGAGTGTTGAACATTGCAAGCACTCACCCCCAGTCAACTGATCTGGGTTTAATTCATCACCGTTCTTTAGCCCACTCAGCCACCCCAGTTCAGACATGGCCATATGCAAATCAGTCTGACCCTCTGCCTCATGGGAACAGTCCAGCCTGATCTGCCAAGCCATGATTTCCCTGGACCAGAAACAAGCTTTCTAGGACCAGTTTCTGGCATTTCAGCTGTTTTCAGCCAGGCTTGCTTGAATCCAGTGGCAAAGTGAGCAAGGGACTCATGTCTGAGCATACCCTGCCAATTTATGGCGAACAAAGCAAAAACCAAAGGAAATGATGGACGCAGTGTTGAACATTGCAAGCACTCACCCCCAGTCAACTGATCTGGGTTTAATCCATCACCGTTATTTACCCCACTCTGCCACCCCAGTTCAGACATGGCCATATGCAAATCAGTCTGACCCTGTGCCTCCTGGGAACTTTCCAGCCCGAACTGCCAAACCATGTCTTCCCTGGACTGGAAATAAGCTTCCTAGGACCGGTTGCTGGCATTTTAGCCTTCTTCAGCCATGCTTGCTTGAATCCAGTGGCAAAGTGAGCAAGGGACTCACGTCTGTACATACCCTGCCAACTTATGGCGAACAAAGCAAAAACCAAAGGAAATGATGGACGCAGTGTTGAACATTGCAAGCTCTCACCCCCAGTCAACTCATCTGGGTTTAATCCATCACCGTTCTTTAGCCCACTCTGCCACCCCAGTTCAGACATGGCCATATGCAAATCAGTCTGACCCTGTGCCTCATGGGAACAGTCCAGCCCGAACTGCCAATCCATGTCTTCCCTGGACCGGAAACAAGCTTCCTAGGACCGGTTTCTGGCATTTCAGCCGTCTTCAGCCAGGCTTGCTTGAATCCAGTAGCAAAGTAAGCAAGGGACTCACGTCTGAGCATACCCTGCCAACTTATGGCAAACAAAGCAAAAACCAAAGGAAATGATGGACGGAGTGTTGAACATTGCAAGCACTCACCCCCAGTCAACTGATCTGGGTTTAGTCCATCACCGTTCTTTAGCCCATTCTGCCACCCCAGTTCAAACATGGCCATATGCAAAGCAGTCTGACCCTGTGCCTCATGGGAACAGTCCAGCCCGAACTGCCAAGCCATGTCTTCCCTGGACCGGAAACAAGCTTCCTAGGACAGGTTTCTGGCATTTCAGCCGTCTTCAGCCAGGCTTGTTTGAATCCAGTGGCAAAGTGAGCAAGGGACTCACGTCTGAGCATACCCTGCCAACTTATGGCGACCAAAGCAAAAACCAAAGGAAATGATGGACGGAGTGTTGAACATTGCAAGCACTCACCCCCAGTCAACTGATCTGGGTTTAATCCATCACCGTTCTTTAGCCCACTCTGCCACCCCAGTTCAGACATGGCCATATGCAAATCAGTCTGACCCTGTACCTCATGGGAACAGTCCAGCCCGAACTGCCAAGCCATGTCTTCCCTGGACCGGAAACAAGCTTTCTAGGACCGGTTTCTGGCATTTCAGCTGTCTTCAGCCAGGCTTGCTTGAATCCAGTGGCAAAGTGAGCAAGGGACTCACGTCTGAGCATACCCTGCCAACTTATGGTGAACAAAGCAAAAATCAAAGGAAATGATGGACGCAGTGTTGAACATTGCAAGCACTCACCCCCAGTCAACTCATCTGGATTTAATCCATCACCGTTCTTTAGCCCTCTCTGCCACCCCAGTTCAGACATGGCCATATGCAAATCAGTCTGACCCTGTGCCTCATGGGAACAGTCCAGCCCGAACTGCCAACCCATGTCTTCCCTGGACCAGAAACAAGCTTCCTAGGACCGGTTTCTGGCATTTCAGCCGTCTTCAGCCATGCTTGCTTGAATCCAGTGGCAAAGTGAGCAAGGGACTCACGTCTGAGCATACCCTGCCAACTGATGGCGAACGAAGCAAAAACCAAAGGAAATGATGGACGCAGTGTTGAACATTGCAAGCACTCACCGCCAGTCAACTGATCTGGGTTTAATCCATCACCGTTCTTTAGCCCACTCTGCCACCCCAGTTCAGACATGGCCATATGCAAATCAGTCTGACCCTGTGCCTCATTGGAACAGTCCAGCCCGAACTGCCAAGCCATGTCTTCCCTGGACCGGAAACAAGCTTCCTAGGACCGGTTTCTGGCATTTCAGCCGTCTTCAGCCAGGCTTGTTTGAATCCAGTGGCAAAGTGAGCAAGGGACTCACGTCTGAGCATACCCTGCTAACTTATGGCGAACAAAGCAAAAACCAAAAGAAATGATGGACGGAGTGTTAAACATTGCAAGCACTCACCCCCCAGTCAACTGATCTGGGTTTAATCCATCACCGTTCTTTAGCCCACTCTGCCACCCCAGTTCAGACATGGCCATATGCAAATCAGTCTCACCCTGTTCCTCATGGGAACAGTCCAGCCCAAACTGCCAAGCCATGTCTTCCCTGGACCGGAAACAAGCTTCCTAGGACCGGTTTCTGGCATTTCAGCCTTCTTCAGCCAGGCTTGCTTGAATCCAGTGGCAAAGTGAGCAAGGGACTCACGTCTGAGCATACCCTGCCAACTTATGGCGAACAAAGCAAAAACCAAAGGAAATGATGGACGGAGTGTTGAACATTGCAAGCACTCATCCCCAGTCAACTGATCTGGGTTTAATCCGTCACCGTTCTTTAGCCCACTCTGCCACCCCAGTTCAGACATGTCACATGCAAATCAGTCTGACCCTGTGCCTCATGGGAACAGTCCAGCCCGAACTTCCAAGCCATGTCTTCCCTGGACCAGAAACAAGCTTCCTAGTACCGGTTTCTGGCATTTCAGCCGTCTTCAGCCAGGCTTGCTTGAAACCAGTGGCAAAGTGAGCAAGGAACTCACGTCTGAGCATACCCTGCCAACTTATGGCGAACAAAGCAAGAACCAAAGGAAATGATGGACAGAGTGTTGAACATAGCAAGCACTCACCCCAAGTCAACTGATCTGGGTTTAATCCATCACCGTTCTTTAGCCCACTCTGCCACCCCAGTTCAGACATAGCCATATGCAAATCGGTCTGACCCTGTGCCTCATGGGAACAGTCCAGCCCGAACTGCCAAGCCATGTCTTCCCTTGACCGGAAACAAGCATCCTAGGACCGGTTTCTGGCATTTCAGCCGTCTTCAGCCAGGCTTGCTTGAATCCAGTGGCAAAGTGAGCAAGGGACTCACGTCTGAGCATACCCTGCCAACTTATGGCGAACAAAGCAAAAACCAAAGGAAATGATGGACGGAGTGTTGATCATTGCAAGCACTCACCCCCAGTCAACTGATCTGGGTTTAATCCATCACCGTTCTTTAGCCCACTCTGCCACCCCAGTTCAGACATGGCCATATGCAAATCAGTCTGACCCTTTGCTTCATGGGAACAGTCCAGCCCGAACTACCAAGCCATGTCTTCCCTGGACCGGAAACAAGCTTCCTAGGACCGGTTTCTGGCATTTCAGCCGTCTTCAGCCAGGCTTGCTTGATTACAGTAGCAAAGTGAGCAAGGGACTCACGTCTGAGCATACCCTGCCAATTTATGGCGAACAAAGCAAAAACCAAAGGAATTGATGGACGGAGTGTTGAACATTGCAAGCACTCACCCCCAGTCAACTGATCTGGGTTTAATCCATCACCGTTCATTAGCCCACTCTTCCACCCCAGTTCAGACATGGCCATATGCAAATCAGTCTGACCCTGTGCCTCATGGGAACAGTCCAGCCCGAACTGCCAAGCCAAGTCTTCCCTCGACCGGAAACAAGCTTCCTAGGACCGGTTTCTAGCATTTCAGCCGTCTTCAGCCAGGCTTGTTTGAATCCAGTGGCAAAGTGAGCAAGGGATTCACGTCTGAGCATACCCTGCCAACTTATGGCGAACAAAGCAAAAACCAAAGGAAATGATGGACGGAGTGTTGAACATTGCAAGCACTCACCCCCAGTCAACTGATCTGGGTTTAATCCATCACCGTTTTTTAGCCCACTCTGCCACCCCAGTTCAGACATGGCCATATGCAACTCAGTCTGACCCTGTGCCTCATGGGAACAGTCCAGCCCGAACTGAAAAGCCATGTCTTCCCTGGACCGGAAACAAGCTTCCTAGGACCAGTTTCTGGCATTTCAGCCGTCTTCAGCCAGGCTTGTTTGAATCCAGTGGCAAAGTGAGCAAGGGACTCACGTCTGAGCATACCCTGCCAATTTATGGCGAACAAAGCAAAAACCAAAGGAAATGATGGACGGAGTGTTAAACATTGCAAGCACTCACCCCCAGTCAACTGATCTGGGTTTAATCCATCACCGTTCTTTAGCCCACTCTGCCACCCCAGTTCAGACATGGCCATATGCAAATCAGTCTGACCCTGTTCCTCATGGGAACAGTCCAGCCCAAACTGCCAAGCCATGTCTTCCCTGGACCGGAAACAAGCTTCCTAGGACCAGTTTCTGGCATTTGAGCTGTGTTCAGCCAGGCTTGCTTGAAACCAGTGGCAAAGTGAGCAAGGAACTCACATCTGAGCATACCCTGCCAACTTATGGCGAACAAAGCAAGAACCAAAGGAAATGATGGACGGAGTGTTGAACATAGCAAGCACTCACCCCCAGTCAACTGATCTGGGTTTAATCCCTCCCTGTTCTTTAGCCCACTCTGCCACCCCATTTCAGACATAGCCATATGCAAATCAGTCTGACCCTGTGCCTCATGGGAACAGTCCAGCCCGAACTGCCAAGCCATGTCTTCCCTTGACCGGAAACAAGCTTCCTAGGACAAGTTTCTGGCATTTCAGCCGTCTTCAGCCAGGCTTCCTTGAATCCAGTGGCAAAGTGAGCAAGGGACTCACGTCTGAGCATACCCTGCCAACTTATGGCGAACGAAGCAAAAACCAAAGGAAATGATGGACGGAGTGTTGATCATTGCAAGCACTCACCCCCAGTCAACTGATCTGGGTTTAATCCATCACCGTTCTTTAGCCCACTCTGCCACCCCAGTTCGGACATGGCCATATGCAAATCAGTCTGACCCTTTGCTTCATGGGAACAGTCCAGCCCGAACTGCCAAGCCATGTATTCCCTGGACCGGAAACAAGCTTCCTAGGACCGGTTTCTGGCATTTCAGCCGTCTTCAGCCAGGCTTGCTTGAATCCAGTGGCAAAGTGAGGAAGGGACTCACGTCTGAGCATACCCTGCCAACTTATGGCGAACAAAGCAAAAACCAAAGGAAATGATGGACGGAGTGTTGATCATTGCAAGCACTCACCCCCAGTCAACTGATCTGGGTTTAATCCATCACCGTTCTTTAGCCCACTCTGCCACCCCAGTTCAGACATGGCCATATGCAAATCAGTCTGACCCTTTGCTTCATGGGAACAGTCCAGCCCGAACTACCAAGCCATGTCTTCCCTGGACCGGAAACAAGATTCCTAAGACCGGTTTCTGGCATTTCAGCCGTCTTCAGCCAGGCTTGCTTGAATCCAGTGGCAAAGTGAGCAAGGGACTCACGTCTGAGCATACACTGCCAACTTATGGCGAACAAAGCAAAAACCAAAGGAAATGATGGACGCAGTGTTGAACATTGCAAGCACTCACCCCCAGTCAACTGATCTGGGTTTAATCCATCACCGTTCTTTAGCCCACTCTGCCACCCCAGTTCAGACATGGCCATATGCAAATCAGTCTGACCCTGTGCCTCATGGGAATAGTCCAGCCCGAACTGCCAAGCCATGTCTTCCCTGGACTGGAAACAAGCTTCCTAAGACCGGTTTCTGGCATTTCAGCCGTCTTCAGCCATGCTTGCTTGAATCCAGTGGCAAAGTGAGCAAGGGACTCACATCTGAGCATTCTCTGCCAACTTATGGCGAACAAAGCAAAAACCAAAGGAAATGATGGACGGAGTGTTGAACATTGCAAGCACTCACCCCAAGTCAACTGATCTGGGTTTAATTCATCACCGTTCTTTAGCCCACTCTGCCACCCCAGTTCAGACATGGCCATATGCAAATCAGTCTGACTCTCTGCCTCATGGGAACAGTCCAGCCCGAACTGCCAAGCCATGTCTTCCCTGGACCGGAAACAAGCTTTCTAGGACCAGTTTCTGGCATTTGAGCCGTCTTCAGCCAGGCTTGCTTGAATCCAGTGGCAAAGTGAGCAAGGGACTCACGTCTGAGCATATCCTGCCAACTTATGGCGAACAAAGCAAAAACCAAAGGAAATGATGGACGCAGTGTTGAACATTGCAAGCACTCACCCCCAGTCAACTGATCTGGGTTTAATCCATCACAGTTCTTTAGCCCACTCTGCCACCCCAGTTCAGACATGGCCATATGCAAATCAGTCTGATCCTGTGCCTCCTGGGAACAGTCCAGCCCGAACTGCCAAGCCATGTCTTCCCTGGACTGGAAACAAGCATCCTAGGACCGGTTTCTGGCATTTCAGCCGTCTTCAGCCATGCTTGCTTGAATCCAGTGGCAAAGTGAGCAAGGGACTCACGTCTGAGCAAACCCTGCCAACTTATGGCTAACAAAGCAAAAACCAAAGGAAATGATGGACGCAGTGTTGAACATTGCAAGCACTCACCCCCAGTCAACTCATCTGGGTTTAATCCATCACCGTTCTTTAGCCCACTCTGCCACCCCAGTTCAGACATGGCCATATGCAAATCAGTCTGACCATGTGCCTCATGGGAACAGTCCAGGCCGAACTGCCAAGCCATGTCTTCCCTGGACCGCAAACAAGCTTCCTAGGACCAGTTTCTGGCATTTCAGCCGTCTTCAGCCAGGCTTGCTTGAATCCAGTAGCAACGTGAGCAAGGGACTCACATCTGAGCATACCCTGCCAACTTATGGCAAACAAAGCAAAAACCAAAGGAAATGATGGACGGAGTGTTGAACATTGCAAGCACTCACCCCCAGTCAACTGATCTGGGTTTAATCCATCACCGTTATTTACCCCACTCTGCCACCCCAGTTCAGACATGGCCATATGCAAATCAGTCTGACCCTGTGCCTCCTGGGAACAGTCCAGCCCGAACTGCCAAGCCATGTCTTCCCTGGACTGGAAACAAGCTTCCTAGGACCGGTTTCTGGCATTTCAGCCGTCTTCAGCCATGCTTGCTTGAATCCAGTGGCAAAGAGAGCAAGGGACTCACGTCTGTGCATACCCTGCCAACTTATGGCGAACGAAGCAAAAACCAAAGGAAATGATGGACGCAGTGTTGAACATTGCAAGCTCTCACCCCCAGTCAACTCATCTGGGTTTAATCCATCACCGTTCTTTAGCCCACTCTGCCAGCCCAGTTCAGCCATGGCCATATGCAAATCAGTCTGACCCTGTGCCTCATGGGAACAGTCCAGCCCGAACTGCCAATCCATGTCTTCCCCGGACCGGAAACAAGCTTCCTAGGACCAGTTTCTGGCATTTCAGCCGTCTTCAGCCAGGCTTGCTTGAATCCAGTAGCAAAGTGAGCAAGGGACTCACGTCTGAGCATACCCTGCCAAGTTATGGCGACCAAAGCAAAAACCAAAGGAAATGATGGACGGAGTGTTGAACATTGCAAGCACTCACCCCCAGTCAACTGATCTGGGTTTAATCCATCACCGTTCTTTAGCCCACTCTGCCAGCCCAGTTCAGACATGGCCATATGCATATCAGTCTGACCCTGTACCTCATGGGAACAGTCCAGCCCGAACTGCCAAGCCATGTCTTCCCTGGACCGGAAACAAGCTTTCTAGGACCGGTTTCTGGCATTTCAGCTGTCTTCAGCCAGGCTTGCTTGAAACCAGTGGCAAAGTGAGCAAGGAACTCACGTCTGAGCATACCCTGCCAACTTATGGCAAACAAAGCAAGAACCAAAGGAAATGATGGACGGAGTGTTGAACATAGCAAGCACTCACCCCCAGTCAACTGATCTGGGTTTAATCCATCACCGGTCTTTAGCCCACTCTGCCACCCCAGTTCAGACACGGCCATATGCAAATCAGTCTGACCCTTTGCTTCATGGGAACAGTCCAGCCCGAACTACCAAGCCATGTCTTCCCTGGACCGGAAACAAGCTTCCTAGGACCGGTTTCTGGCATTTCAGCCGTCTTCAGCCAGGCTTGCTTGAATCCAGTGGCAAAGTGACCAAGGGACTCACGTCTGAGCATACACTGCCATCTTATGGCGAACAAAGCAAAAACCAAAGGAATTGATGGACGCAGTGTTGATCATTGCAAGCACTCACCCCCAGTCAACTGATCTGGGTTTAATCCATCACCGTTCTTTAGCCCACTCTGCCACCCCAGTTCAGACATGGCCATATGCAAATCAGTCTGACCCTGTGCCTCATGGGATCAGTCCAGCCCGAACTGCCAAGCCATGTATTCCCTGGACCGGAAACAAGCTTTCTAGGACCAGTTTCTGGCATTTCAGCCGTCTTCAGCCATGCATGCTTGAATCCAGTGGCAAAGTGAGCAAGGGACTCACGTCTGAGCATACCCTGCCAACTTATGGCGAACAAAGCAAAAACCAAAGGAAATGATGGACGCAGTGTTGAACATTGCAAGCACTCACCCCCAGTCAACTGATCTGGGTTTAATTCATCACTGTTCTTTAGCCCACTCTGCCACCCTAGTTCAGACATGGCCATATGCAAATCAGTCTGACTCTCTGCCTCATGGGAACAGTCCAGCCCGAACTGCCAAGCTATGTCTACCCTGGACCGGAAACAAACTTTCTAGGACCAGCTTCTGGCATTTCAGCCGTCTTCAGCCAGGCTTGCTTGAATCCAGTGGCAAAGTGAGCAAGGGACTCACGTCTGAGCATACCCTGCCAACTTATGGCGAACAAAGCAAAAACCAAAGGAAATGATGGACGCAGTTTTGAACATTGCAAGCACTCACCCCCAGTCAACTGATCTGGGTTTAATCCATCCCCGTTCTTTAGCCCACTCTGCCACCCCAGTTCAGACATGGCCATATGCAAATCAGTCTGACCCTGTGCCTCCTGGGAACAGTCCAACCTGAACTGCCAAGCCATGTCTTCCCTGGACTGGAAACAAGCATCCTAGGACAGGTTTCTGGCATTTCAGCCGTCTTCAGCCATTCTTGCTTGAATCCAGTGGCAAAGTGAGCAAGGGACTCACGTCTGAGCAAACCCTGCCAACTTATGGCTAACAAAGCAAAAACCAAAGGAAATGATGGACGCAGTGTTGAACATTGCAAGCACTCACCCCCAGTCAACTCATCTGGGTTTAATCCATCACCGTTCTTTATCCCACTCTGCCACCCCAATTCAGACATGGCCATATGCAAATCAGTCTGACCCTGTGCCTCATGGGAACAGTCCAGCCCGAACTGCCAAGCCATGTCTTCCCTGGACCGGAAACAAGCTTCCTAGGACCAGTTTCTGGCATTTCAGCCGTCTTCAGCCAGGCTTGCTTGAATCCAGTGGCAAAGTGAGCAAGGGACTCACGTCTGAGCATACCCTGCCAATTTATTGCGAACAAAGCAAAAACCAAAGGAAATGATGCACGGAGTGTTGATTATTGCAAGCACTCACCCCCAGTCAACTGATCTGGGTTTAATTCATCACCGTTCTTTAGCCCACTCTGCCACCCCAGTTCAGACATGGCCATATGCAAATCAGTCTGACCCTCTGCCTCATGGGAACAGTCCAGCCCGATCTGCCAAGCCATGATTTCCCTGGACCAGAAACAAGCTTTCTAGTACCAGTTTCTGGCATTTCAGCTGTCTTCAGCCAGGCTTGCTTGAATCCAGTGGCAAAGTGAGCAAGGGACTCATGTCTGAGCATACCCTGCCAACTTATGGCGAACAAAGCAAAAACCAAAGGAAATGATGGACGCAGTGTTGAACATTGCAAGCACTCACCCCCAGTCAACTGATCTGGGTTTAATCCATCACCGTTATTTACCCCACTCTGCCACCCCAGTTCAGACATGGCCATATGCAAATCAGTCTGACCCTGTGCCTCCTGGGAACAGTCCAGCCCGAACTACCAAGCCATGTCTTCCCTGGACCGGAAACAAGCTTCCTAGGACCGGTTTCTGGCATTTCAGCCGTCTTCAGCCAGGCTTGCTTGAATCCAGTGGCAAAGTGAGCAAGGGACTCACGTCTGTGCATACCCTGCCAACTTATGGTGAACAAAGCAAAAACCAAAGGAAATGATGGACGCAGTGTTGAACATTGCAAGCTCTCACCCCCAGTCAACTCATCTGGGTTTAATCCATCACCGTTCTTTAGCCCACTCTGCCACCCCAGTTCAGACATGGCCATATGCAAATCAGTCTGACCCTGTGCCTCATGGGAACAGTCCAGCCCGAACTGCCAATCCATGTCTTCCCTGGACCGGAATCAAGCTTCCTAGGACCGGTTTCTGGCATTTCAGCCGTCTTCAGCCAGGCTTGCTTGAATCCAGTAGCAAAGTGAGCAAGGGACTCACGTCTGAGCATACCCTGCCAACTTATGGCAAACAAAGCAAAAACCAAAGGAAATGATGGACGGAGTGTTGAACATTGCAAGCACTCACCCCCAGTCAACTGATCTGGGTTTAGTCCATCACCGTTCTTTAGCCCATTCTGCCACCCCAGTTCAAACATGGCCATATGCAAATCAGTCTGACCCTGTGCCTCATGGGAACAGTCCAGCCCGAACTGCCAAGCCATGTCTTCCCTGGACCGGAAACAAGCTTCCTAGGACAGGTTTCTGGCATTTCAGCCGTCTTCAGCCAGGCTTGTTTGAATCCAGTTGCAAAGTGAGCAAGGGACTCACGTCTGAGCATACCCTGCCAACTTATGGCGACCAAAGCAAAAACCAAAGGAAATGATGGACGGAGTGTTGAACATTGCAAGCACTCACCCCCAGTCAACTGATCTGGGTTTAATCCATCACCGTTCTTTAGCCCTCTCTGCCACCCCAGTTCAGACATGGCCATATGCAAATCAGTCTGACCCTGTGCCTCATGGGAACAGTCCAGCCCGAACTGCCAACCCATGTCTTCCCTGGACCAGAAACAAGCTTCCTAGGACCGGTTTCTGGCATTTCAGCCGTCTTCAGCCATGCTTGCTTGAATCCAGTGGCAAAGTGAGCAAGGGACTCACGTCTGAGCATACCCTGCCAACTGATGGCGAACGAAGCAAAAACCAAAGGAAATGATGGACGCAGTGTTGAACATTGCAAGCACTCACCCCCAGTCAATTCATCTGGGTTTAATCCATCACCGTTCTTTAGCCCACTCTGCCACCCCAGTTCAGACATGGCCATATGCAAATCAGTCTGACCCTGTGCCTCATGGGAACAGCCCAGCCCGAACTGCCAACCCATGTCTTCCCTGGACCAGAAACAAGCTTCCTAGGACCGGTTTCTTGCATTTCAGCCGTCTTCAGCCATGCTTGCTTGAATCCAGTGGCAAAGTGAGCAAGGGACTCACGTCTGAGCATACCCTGCCAACTTATGGCGAACAAAGCAAAAACCAAAGGAAATGATGGACGGAGTGTTGAACATTGCAAGCACTCACCGCCAGTCAACTGATCTGGGTTTAATCCATCACCGTTCTTTAGCCCACTCTGCCACCCCAGTTCAGACATGGCCATATGCAAATCAGTCTGACCCTGTGCCTCATGGGAACAGTCCAGCCCGAACTGCCAAGCCATGTCTTCCCTGGACCAGAAACAAGCTTCCTAGGACCGGTTTCTGGCATTTCAGCTGTCTTCAGCCAGGCTTGTTTGAATCCAGTGGCAAAGTGAGCAAGGGACTCACGTCTGAGCATACCCTGCCAACTTATGGCGAACAAAGCAAAAACCAAAAGAAATGATGGACGGAGTGTTAAACATTACAAGCACTCACCCCCAGTCAACTGATCTGGGTTTAATCCATCACCGTTCTTTAGCCCACTCTGCCACCCCAGTTCAGACATGGCCATATGCAAATCAGTCTCACCCTGTTCCTCATGGGAACAGTCCCGCCCAAACTGCCAAGCCATGTCTTCCCTGGACCGGAAACAAGCTTCCTAGGCCGGTTTCTGGCATTTCAGCCTTCTTCAGCCAGGCTTGCTTGAATCCAGTGGCAAAGTGAGCAAGGGACTCACGTCTGAGCATACCCTGCCAATTTATGGCGAACAAAGCAGAAACCAAAGGAATTGATGGACGGAGTGTTGAACATTGCAAGCACTCACCCCCAGTCAACTGATCTGGGTTTAATCCATCACCGTTCATTAGCCCACTCTTCCACCCCAGTTCAGACATGGCCATATGCAAATCAGTCTGACCCTGTGCCTCATGGGAACAGTCCAGCCCGAACTGCCAAGCCAAGTCTTCCCTCGACCGGAAACAAGCTTTCTAGGACCGGTTTCTGGCATTTCAGCCGTCTTCAGCCAGGCTTGTTTGAATCCAGTGGCAAAGTGAGCAAGGGACTCACGTCTGAGCATACCCTGCCAACTTATGGCGAACAAAGCAAAAACCAAAGGAAATGATGGACGGAGTGTTGAACATTGCAAGCACTCACCCCCAGTCAACTGATCTGGGTAAAATCCATCACCGTTTTTTAGCCCACTCTGCCACCCCAGTTCAGACATGGCCATATGCAACTCAGTCTGACCCTGTGCCTCATGGGAACAGTCCAGCCCGAACTGAAAAGCCATGTCTTCCCTGGACCGGAAACAAGCTTCCTAGGACCAGTTTCTGGCATTTCAGCCGTCTTCAGCCAGGCTTGTTTGATTCCAGTGGCAAAGTGAGCAAGGGACTCACGTCTGAGCATACCCTGCCAATTTATGGCGAACAAAGCAAAAACCAAAGGAAATGATGGACGGAGTGTTAAACATTGCAAGCACTCACTCCCAGTCAACTGATCTGGGTTTAATCCATCACCATTCTTTAGCCCACTCTGCCACCCCAGTTCAGACATGGCCATATGCAAATCAGTCTGACCCTTTGGTTCATGGGAACAGTCCAGCCCGAACTACCAAGCCATGTCTTCCCTGGACCGGAAACAAGCTTCCTAGGACCGGTTTCTGGCATTTCAGCCGTCTTCAGCCAGGCCTGCTTGAATCCAGTGGCAAAGTGACCAAGGGACTCACGTCTGAGCATACACTGCCATCTTATGGCGAACAAAGCAAAAACCAAAGGAATTGATGGACGCAGTGTTGAACATTGCAAGCACTCACCCCCAGTCAACTGATCTGGGTTTAATCCATCACCGTTTTTTAGCCCACTCTGCCACCCCAGTTCAGACATGGCCATATGCAAATCAGTCTGACCCTGTTCCTCATGGGAACAGTCCAGCCCAAACTGCCAAGCCATGTCTTCCCTGGACCGGAAACAAGCTTCCTAGGACCAGTTTCTGGCATTTGAGCTGTGTTCAGCCAGGCTTTCTTGAAACCAGTGGCAAAGTGAGCAAGGAACTCACGTCTGAGCATACCCTGCCAACTTATGGCGAACAAAGCAAGAACCAAAGGAAATGATGGACGGAGTGTTGAACATAGCAAGCACTCACCCCCAGTCAACTGATCTGGGTTTAATCCCTCCCTGTTCTTTAGCCCACTCTGCCACCCCATTTCAGACATAGCCATATGCAAATCAGTCTGACCCTGTGCCTCATGGGAACAGTCCAGCCCGAACTGCCAAGCCATGTCTTCCCTTGACCAGAAACAAGCTTCCTAGGACCGGTTTCTGGCATTTCAGCCGTCTTCAGCCAGGCTTGCTTGAATCCACTGGCAAAGTGAGCAAGGGACTCACGTCTGAGCATACCCTGCCAACTTATGGCGAACGAAGCAAAAACCAAAGGAAATGATGGACGGAGTGTTGATCATTGCAAGCACTCACACCCAGTCAACTGATCTGGGTTTAATCCATCACCGTTCTTTAGCCACCTCTGCCACCCCAGTTCGGACATGGCCATATGCAAATCAGTCTGACCCTTTGCTTCATGGGAACAGTCCAGCCCGAACTGCCAAGCCATGTATTCCCTGGACCGGAAACAAGCTTCCTAGGACCGGTTTCTGGCATTTCAGCCGTCTTCAGCCAGGCTTGCTTGAATCCAGTGGCAAAGTGAGCAAGGGACTCACGTCTGAGCATACCCTGCCAACTTATGGCGAACAAAGCAAAAACCAAAGGAAATGATGGACGGAGTGTTGATCATTGCAAGCACTCACCCCCAGTCAACTGATCTGGGTTTAATCCATCACCGTTCTTTAGCCCACTCTGCCACCCCAGTTCAGAAATGGCCATATGCAAATCAGTCTGACCCTTTGCTTCATGGGAACAGTCCAGCCCGAACTACCAAGCCATGTCTTCCCTGGACCGGAAACAAGCTTCCTAAGACCGGTTTCTGGCATTTCAGCCGTCTTCAGCCAGGCTTGCTTGAATCCAGTGGCAAAGTGAGCAAGGGACTCACGTCTGAGCATACCCTGCCAACTTATGGCGAACGAAGCAAAAACCAAAGGAAATGATGGACGCAGTGTTGAACATTGCAAGCTCTCACCCCCAGTCAACTCATCTGGGTTTAATCCATCACCGTTCTTTAGCCCACTCTGCCAGCCCAGTTCAGCCATGGCCATATGCAAATCAGTCTGACCCTGTGCCTCATGGGAACAGTCCAGCCCGAACTGCCAATCCATGTCTTCCCCGGACCGGAAACAAGCTTCCTAGGACCAGTTTCTGGCATTTCAGCCGTCTTCAGCCAGGCTTGCTTGAATCCAGTAGCAAAGTGAGCAAGGGACTCACGTCTGAGCATACCCTGCCAAGTTATGGCGACCAAAGCAAAAACCAAAGGAAATGATGGACGGAGTGTTGAACATTGCAAGCACTCACCCCCAGTCAACTGATCTGGGTTTAATCCATCACCGTTCTTTAGCCCACTCTGCCAGCCCAGTTCAGACATGGCCATATGCATATCAGTCTGACCCTGTACCTCATGGGAACAGTCCAGCCCGAACTGCCAAGCCATGTCTTCCCTGGACCGGAAACAAGCTTTCTAGGACCGGTTTCTGGCATTTCAGCTGTCTTCAGCCAGGCTTGCTTGAAACCAGTGGCAAAGTGAGCAAGGAACTCACGTCTGAGCATACCCTGCCAACTTATGGCAAACAAAGCAAGAACCAAAGGAAATGATGGACGGAGTGTTGAACATAGCAAGCACTCACCCCCAGTCAACTGATCTGGGTTTAATCCATCACCGGTCTTTAGCCCACTCTGCCACCCCAGTTCAGACACGGCCATATGCAAATCAGTCTGACCCTTTGCTTCATGGGAACAGTCCAGCCCGAACTACCAAGCCATGTCTTCCCTGGACCGGAAACAAGCTTCCTAGGACCGGTTTCTGGCATTTCAGCCGTCTTCAGCCAGGCTTGCTTGAATCCAGTGGCAAAGTGACCAAGGGACTCACGTCTGAGCATACACTGCCATCTTATGGCGAACAAAGCAAAAACCAAAGGAATTGATGGACGCAGTGTTGATCATTGCAAGCACTCACCCCCAGTCAACTGATCTGGGTTTAATCCATCACCGTTCTTTAGCCCACTCTGCCACCCCAGTTCAGACATGGCCATATGCAAATCAGTCTGACCCTGTGCCTCATGGGATCAGTCCAGCCCGAACTGCCAAGCCATGTATTCCCTGGACCGGAAACAAGCTTTCTAGGACCAGTTTCTGGCATTTCAGCCGTCTTCAGCCATGCATGCTTGAATCCAGTGGCAAAGTGAGCAAGGGACTCACGTCTGAGCATACCCTGCCAACTTATGGCGAACAAAGCAAAAACCAAAGGAAATGATGGACGCAGTGTTGAACATTGCAAGCACTCACCCCCAGTCAACTGATCTGGGTTTAATTCATCACTGTTCTTTAGCCCACTCTGCCACCCTAGTTCAGACATGGCCATATGCAAATCAGTCTGACTCTCTGCCTCATGGGAACAGTCCAGCCCGAACTGCCAAGCTATGTCTACCCTGGACCGGAAACAAACTTTCTAGGACCAGCTTCTGGCATTTCAGCCGTCTTCAGCCAGGCTTGCTTGAATCCAGTGGCAAAGTGAGCAAGGGACTCACGTCTGAGCATACCCTGCCAACTTATGGCGAACAAAGCAAAAACCAAAGGAAATGATGGACGCAGTTTTGAACATTGCAAGCACTCACCCCCAGTCAACTGATCTGGGTTTAATCCATCCCCGTTCTTTAGCCCACTCTGCCACCCCAGTTCAGACATGGCCATATGCAAATCAGTCTGACCCTGTGCCTCCTGGGAACAGTCCAACCTGAACTGCCAAGCCATGTCTTCCCTGGACTGGAAACAAGCATCCTAGGACAGGTTTCTGGCATTTCAGCCGTCTTCAGCCATTCTTGCTTGAATCCAGTGGCAAAGTGAGCAAGGGACTCACGTCTGAGCAAACCCTGCCAACTTATGGCTAACAAAGCAAAAACCAAAGGAAATGATGGACGCAGTGTTGAACATTGCAAGCACTCACCCCCAGTCAACTCATCTGGGTTTAATCCATCACCGTTCTTTATCCCACTCTGCCACCCCAATTCAGACATGGCCATATGCAAATCAGTCTGACCCTGTGCCTCATGGGAACAGTCCAGCCCGAACTGCCAAGCCATGTCTTCCCTGGACCGGAAACAAGCTTCCTAGGACCAGTTTCTGGCATTTCAGCCGTCTTCAGCCAGGCTTGCTTGAATCCAGTGGCAAAGTGAGCAAGGGACTCACGTCTGAGCATACCCTGCCAATTTATTGCGAACAAAGCAAAAACCAAAGGAAATGATGCACGGAGTGTTGATTATTGCAAGCACTCACCCCCAGTCAACTGATCTGGGTTTAATTCATCACCGTTCTTTAGCCCACTCTGCCACCCCAGTTCAGACATGGCCATATGCAAATCAGTCTGACCCTCTGCCTCATGGGAACAGTCCAGCCCGATCTGCCAAGCCATGATTTCCCTGGACCAGAAACAAGCTTTCTAGTACCAGTTTCTGGCATTTCAGCTGTCTTCAGCCAGGCTTGCTTGAATCCAGTGGCAAAGTGAGCAAGGGACTCATGTCTGAGCATACCCTGCCAACTTATGGCGAACAAAGCAAAAACCAAAGGAAATGATGGACGCAGTGTTGAACATTGCAAGCACTCACCCCCAGTCAACTGATCTGGGTTTAATCCATCACCGTTATTTACCCCACTCTGCCACCCCAGTTCAGACATGGCCATATGCAAATCAGTCTGACCCTGTGCCTCCTGGGAACAGTCCAGCCCGAACTACCAAGCCATGTCTTCCCTGGACCGGAAACAAGCTTCCTAGGACCGGTTTCTGGCATTTCAGCCGTCTTCAGCCAGGCTTGCTTGAATCCAGTGGCAAAGTGAGCAAGGGACTCACGTCTGTGCATACCCTGCCAACTTATGGCGAACAAAGCAAAAACCAAAGGAAATGATGGACGCAGTGTTGAACATTGCAAGCTCTCACCCCCAGTCAACTCATCTGGGTTTAATCCATCACCGTTCTTTAGCCCACTCTGCCACCCCAGTTCAGACATGGCCATATGCAAATCAGTCTGACCCTGTGCCTCATGGGAACAGTCCAGCCCGAACTGCCAATCCATGTCTTCCCTGGACCGGAATCAAGCTTCCTAGGACCGGTTTCTGGCATTTCAGCCGTCTTCAGCCAGGCTTGCTTGAATCCAGTAGCAAAGTGAGCAAGGGACTCACGTCTGAGCATACCCTGCCAACTTATGGCAAACAAAGCAAAAACCAAAGGAAATGATGGACGGAGTGTTGAACATTGCAAGCACTCACCCCCAGTCAACTGATCTGGGTTTAGTCCATCACCGTTCTTTAGCCCATTCTGCCACCCCAGTTCAAACATGGCCATATGCAAATCAGTCTGACCCTGTGCCTCATGGGAACAGTCCAGCCCGAACTGCCAAGCCATGTCTTCCCTGGACCGGAAACAAGCTTCCTAGGACAGGTTTCTGGCATTTCAGCCGTCTTCAGCCAGGCTTGTTTGAATCCAGTTGCAAAGTAAGCAAGGGACTCACGTCTGAGCATACCCTGCCAACTTATGGCGACCAAAGCAAAAACCAAAGGAAATGATGGACGGAGTGTTGAACATTGCAAGCACTCACCCCCAGTCAACTGATCTGGGTTTAATCCATCACCGTTCTTTAGCCCTCTCTGCCACCCCAGTTCAGACATGGCCATATGCAAATCAGTCTGACCCTGTGCCTCATGGGAACAGTCCAGCCCGAACTGCCAACCCATGTCTTCCCTGGACCAGAAACAAGCTTCCTAGGACCGGTTTCTGGCATTTCAGCCGTCTTCAGCCATGCTTGCTTGAATCCAGTGGCAAAGTGAGCAAGGGACTCACGTCTGAGCATACCCTGCCAACTGATGGCGAACGAAGCAAAAACCAAAGGAAATGATGGACGCAGTGTTGAACATTGCAAGCACTCACCCCCAGTCAATTCATCTGGGTTAAATCCATCACCGTTCTTTAGCCCACTCTGCCACCCCAGTTCAGACATGGCCATATGCAAATCAGTCTGACCCTGTGCCTCATGGGAACAGCCCAGCCCGAACTGCCAACCCATGTCTTCCCTGGACCAGAAACAAGCTTCCTAGGACCGGTTTCTTGCATTTCAGCCGTCTTCAGCCATGCTTGCTTGAATCCAGTGGCAAAGTGAGCAAGGGACTCACGTCTGAGCATACCCTGCCAACTTATGGCGAACAAAGCAAAAACCAAAGGAAATGATGGACGGAGTGTTGAACATTGCAAGCACTCACCGCCAGTCAACTGATCTGGGTTTAATCCATCACCGTTCTTTAGCCCACTCTGCCACCCCAGTTCAGACATGGCCATATGCAAATCAGTCTGACCCTGTGCCTCATGGGAACAGTCCAGCCCGAACTGCCAAGCCATGTCTTCCCTGGACCGGAAACAAGCTTCCTAGGACCGGTTTCTGGCATTTCAGCTGTCTTCAGCCAGGCTTGTTTGAATCCAGTGGCAAAGTGAGCAAGGGACTCACGTCTGAGCATACCCTGCCAACTTATGGCGAACAAAGCAAAAACCAAAAGAAATGATGGACGGAGTGTTAAACATTACAAGCACTCACCCCCAGTCAACTGATCTGGGTTTAATCCATCACCGTTCTTTAGCCCACTCTGCCACCCCAGTTCAGACATGGCCATATGCAAATCAGTCTCACCCTGTTCCTCATGGGAACAGTCCCGCCCAAACTGCCAAGCCATGTCTTCCCTGGACCGGAAACAAGCTTCCTAGGCCGGTTTCTGGCATTTCAGCCTTCTTCAGCCAGGCTTGCTTGAATCCAGTGGCAAAGTGAGCAAGGGACTCACGTCTGAGCATACCCTGCCAATTTATGGCGAACAAAGCAGAAACCAAAGGAATTGATGGACGGAGTGTTGAACATTGCAAGCACTCACCCCCAGTCAACTGATCTGGGTTTAATCCATCACCGTTCATTAGCCCACTCTTCCACCCCAGTTCAGACATGGCCATATGCAAATCAGTCTGACCCTGTGCCTCATGGGAACAGTCCAGCCCGAACTGCCAAGCCAAGTCTTCCCTCGACCGGAAACAAGCTTTCTAGGACCGGTTTCTGGCATTTCAGCCGTCTTCAGCCAGGCTTGTTTGAATCCAGTGGCAAAGTGAGCAAGGGACTCACGTCTGAGCATACCCTGCCAACTTATGGCGAACAAAGCAAAAACCAAAGGAAATGATGGACGGAGTGTTGAACATTGCAAGCACTCACCCCCAGTCAACTGATCTGGGTAAAATCCATCACCGTTTTTTAGCCCACTCTGCCACCCCAGTTCAGACATGGCCATATGCAACTCAGTCTGACCCTGTGCCTCATGGGAACAGTCCAGCCCGAACTGAAAAGCCATGTCTTCCCTGGACCGGAAACAAGCTTCCTAGGACCAGTTTCTGGCATTTCAGCCGTCTTCAGCCAGGCTTGTTTGATTCCAGTGGCAAAGTGAGCAAGGGACTCACGTCTGAGCATACCCTGCCAATTTATGGCGAACAAAGCAAAAACCAAAGGAAATGATGGACGGAGTGTTAAACATTGCAAGCACTCACTCCCAGTCAACTGATCTGGGTTTAATCCATCACCATTCTTTAGCCCACTCTGCCACCCCAGTTCAGACATGGCCATATGCAAATCAGTCTGACCCTTTGGTTCATGGGAACAGTCCAGCCCGAACTACCAAGCCATGTCTTCCCTGGACCGGAAACAAGCTTCCTAGGACCGGTTTCTGGCATTTCAGCCGTCTTCAGCCAGGCTTGCTTGAATCCAGTGGCAAAGTGACCAAGGGACTCACGTCTGAGCATACACTGCCATCTTATGGCGAACAAAGCAAAAACCAAAGGAATTGATGGACGCAGTGTTGAACATTGCAAGCACTCACCCCCAGTCAACTGATCTGGGTTTAATCCATCACCGTTTTTTAGCCCACTCTGCCACCCCAGTTCAGACATGGCCATATGCAAATCAGTCTGACCCTGTTCCTCATGGGAACAGTCCAGCCCAAACTGCCAAGCCATGTCTTCCCTGGACCGGAAACAAGCTTCCTAGGACCAGTTTCTGGCATTTGAGCTGTGTTCAGCCAGGCTTGCTTGAAACCAGTGGCAAAGTGAGCAAGGAACTCACGTCTGAGCATACCCTGCCAACTTATGGCGAACAAAGCAAGAACCAAAGGAAATGATGGACGGAGTGTTGAACATAGCAAGCACTCACCCCCAGTCAACTGATCTGGGTTTAATCCCTCCCTGTTCTTTAGCCCACTCTGCCACCCCATTTCAGACATAGCCATATGCAAATCAGTCTGACCCTGTGCCTCATGGGAACAGTCCAGCCCGAACTGCCAAGCCATGTCTTCCCTTGACCGGAAACAAGCTTCCTAGGACCGGTTTCTGGCATTTCAGCCGTCTTCAGCCAGGCTTGCTTGAATCCACTGGCAAAGTGAGCAAGGGACTCACGTCTGAGCATACCCTGCCAACTTATGGCGAACGAAGCAAAAACCAAAGGAAATGATGGACGGAGTGTTGATCATTGCAAGCACTCACACCCAGTCAACTGATCTGGGTTTAATCCATCACCGTTCTTTAGCCACCTCTGCCACCCCAGTTCGGACATGGCCATATGCAAATCAGTCTGACCCTTTGCTTCATGGGAACAGTCCAGCCCGAACTGCCAAGCCATGTATTCCCTGGACCAGAAACAAGCTTCCTAGGACCGGTTTCTGGCATTTCAGCCGTCTTCAGCCAGGCTTGCTTGAATCCAGTGGCAAAGTGAGCAAGGGACTCACGTCTGAGCATACCCTGCCAACTTATGGCGAACAAAGCAAAAACCAAAGGAAATGATGGACGGAGTGTTGATCATTGCAAGCACTCACCCCCAGTCAACTGATCTGGGTTTAATCCATCACCGTTCTTTAGCCCACTCTGCCACCCCAGTTCAGAAATGGCCATATGCAAATCAGTCTGACCCTTTGCTTCATGGGAACAGTCCAGCCCGAACTACCAAGCCATGTCTTCCCTGGACCGGAAACAAGCTTCCTAAGACCGGTTTCTGGCATTTCAGCCGTCTTCAGCCAGGCTTGCTTGAATCCAGTGGCAAAGTGAGCAAGGGACTCACGTCTGAGCATACCCTGCCAACTTATGGCGAACGAAGCAAAAACCAAAGGAAATGATGGACGCAGTGTTGAACATTGCAAGCTCTCACCCCCAGTCAACTCATCTGGGTTTAATCCATCACCGTTCTTTAGCCCACTCTGCCAGCCCAGTTCAGCCATGGCCATATGCAAATCAGTCTGACCCTGTGCCTCATGGGAACAGTCCAGCCCGAACTGCCAATCCATGTCTTCCCCGGACCGGAAACAAGCTTCCTAGGACCAGTTTCTGGCATTTCAGCCGTCTTCAGCCAGGCTTGCTTGAATCCAGTAGCAAAGTGAGCAAGGGACTCACGTCTGAGCATACCCTGCCAAGTTATGGCGACCAAAGCAAAAACCAAAGGAAATGATGGACGGAGTGTTGAACATTGCAAGCACTCACCCCCAGTCAACTGATCTGGGTTTAATCCATCACCGTTCTTTAGCCCACTCTGCCAGCCCAGTTCAGACATGGCCATATGCATATCAGTCTGACCCTGTACCTCATGGGAACAGTCCAGCCCGAACTGCCAAGCCATGTCTTCCCTGGACCGGAAACAAGCTTTCTAGGACCGGTTTCTGGCATTTCAGCTGTCTTCAGCCAGGCTTGCTTGAAACCAGTGGCAAAGTGAGCAAGGAACTCACGTCTGAGCATACCCTGCCAACTTATGGCAAACAAAGCAAGAACCAAAGGAAATGATGGACGGAGTGTTGAACATAGCAAGCACTCACCCCCAGTCAACTGATCTGGGTTTAATCCATCACCGGTCTTTAGCCCACTCTGCCACCCCAGTTCAGACACGGCCATATGCAAATCAGTCTGACCCTTTGCTTCATGGGAACAGTCCAGCCCGAACTACCAAGCCATGTCTTCCCTGGACCGGAAACAAGCTTCCTAGGACCGGTTTCTGGCATTTCAGCCGTCTTCAGCCAGGCTTGCTTGAATCCAGTGGCAAAGTGACCAAGGGACTCACGTCTGAGCATACACTGCCATCTTATGGCGAACAAAGCAAAAACCAAAGGAATTGATGGACGCAGTGTTGATCATTGCAAGCACTCACCCCCAGTCAACTGATCTGGGTTTAATCCATCACCGTTCTTTAGCCCACTCTGCCACCCCAGTTCAGACATGGCCATATGCAAATCAGTATGACCCTGTGCCTCATGGGATCAGTCCAGCCCGAACTGCCAAGCCATGTATTCCCTGGACCGGAAACAAGCTTTCTAGGACCAGTTTCTGGCATTTCAGCCGTCTTCAGCCATGCATGCTTGAATCCAGTGGCAAAGTGAGCAAGGGACTCACGTCTGAGCATACCCTGCCAACTTATGGCGAACAAAGCAAAAACTAAAGGAAATGATGGACGCAGTGTTGAACATTGCAAGCACTCACCCCCAGTCAACTGATCTGGGTTTAATTCATCACTGTTCTTTAGCCCACTCTGCCACCCTAGTTCAGACATGGCCATATGCAAATCAGTCTGACTCTCTGCCTCATGGGAACAGTCCAGCCCGAACTGCCAAGCTATGTCTACCCTGGACCGGAAACAAACTTTCTAGGACCAGCTTCTGGCATTTCAGCCGTCTTCAGCCAGGCTTGCTTGAATCCAGTGGCAAAGTGAGCAAGGGACTCACGTCTGAGCATACCCTGCCAACTTATGGCGAACAAAGCAAAAACCAAAGGAAATGATGGACGCAGTTTTGAACATTGCAAGCACTCACCCCCAGTCAACTGATCTGGGTTTAATCCATCCCCGTTCTTTAGCCCACTCTGCCACCCCAGTTCAGACATGGCCATATGCAAATCAGTCTGACCCTGTGCCTCCTGGGAACAGTCCAACCTGAACTGCCAAGCCATGTCTTCCCTGGACTGGAAACAAGCATCCTAGGACAGGTTTCTGGCATTTCAGCCGTCTTCAGCCATTCTTGCTTGAATCCAGTGGCAAAGTGAGCAAGGGACTCACGTCTGAGCAAACCCTGCCAACTTATGGCTAACAAAGCAAAAACCAAAGGAAATGATGGACGCAGTGTTGAACATTGCAAGCACTCACCCCCAGTCAACTCATCTGGGTTTAATCCATCACCGTTCTTTATCCCACTCTGCCACCCCAATTCAGACATGGCCATATGCAAATCAGTCTGACCCTGTGCCTCATGGGAACAGTCCAGCCCGAACTGCCAAGCCATGTCTTCCCTGGACCGGAAACAAGCTTCCTAGGACCAGTTTCTGGCATTTCAGCCGTCTTCAGCCAGGCTTGCTTGAATCCAGTGGCAAAGTGAGCAAGGGACTCACGTCTGAGCATACCCTGCCAATTTATTGCGAACAAAGCAAAAACCAAAGGAAATGATGCACGGAGTGTTGATTATTGCAAGCACTCACCCCCAGTCAACTGATCTGGGTTTAATTCATCACCGTTCTTTAGCCCACTCTGCCACCCCAGTTCAGACATGGCCATATGCAAATCAGTCTGACCCTCTGCCTCATGGGAACAGTCCAGCCCGATCTGCCAAGCCATGATTTCCCTGGACCAGAAACAAGCTTTCTAGTACCAGTTTCTGGCATTTCAGCTGTCTTCAGCCAGGCTTGCTTGAATCCAGTGGCAAAGTGAGCAAGGGACTCATGTCTGAGCATACCCTGCCAACTTATGGCGAACAAAGCAAAAACCAAAGGAAATGATGGACGCAGTGTTGAACATTGCAAGCACTCACCCCCAGTCAACTGATCTGGGTTTAATCCATCACCGTTATTTACCCCACTCTGCCACCCCAGTTCAGACATGGCCATATGCAAATCAGTCTGACCCTGTGCCTCCTGGGAACAGTCCAGCCCGAACTACCAAGCCATGTCTTCCCTGGACCGGAAACAAGCTTCCTAGGACCGGTTTCTGGCATTTCAGCCGTCTTCAGCCAGGCTTGCTTGAATCCAGTGGCAAAGTGAGCAAGGGACTCACGTCTGTGCATACCCTGCCAACTTATGGCGAACAAAGCAAAAACCAAAGGAAATGATGGACGCAGTGTTGAACATTGCAAGCTCTCACCCCCAGTCAACTCATCTGGGTTTAATCCATCACCGTTCTTTAGCCCACTCTGCCACCCCAGTTCAGACATGGCCATATGCAAATCAGTCTGACCCTGTGCCTCATGGGAACAGTCCAGCCCGAACTGCCAATCCATGTCTTCCCTGGACCGGAATCAAGCTTCCTAGGACCGGTTTCTGGCATTTCAGCCGTCTTCAGCCAGGCTTGCTTGAATCCAGTAGCAAAGTGAGCAAGGGACTCACGTCTGAGCATACCCTGCCAACTTATGGCAAACAAAGCAAAAACCAAAGGAAATGATGGACGGAGTGTTGAACATTGCAAGCACTCACCCCCAGTCAACTGATCTGGGTTTAGTCCATCACCGTTCTTTAGCCCATTCTGCCACCCCAGTTCAAACATGGCCATATGCAAATCAGTCTGACCCTGTGCCTCATGGGAACAGTCCAGCCCGAACTGCCAAGCCATGTCTTCCCTGGACCGGAAACAAGCTTCCTAGGACAGGTTTCTGGCATTTCAGCCGTCTTCAGCCAGGCTTGTTTGAATCCAGTGGCAAAGTGAGCAAGGGACTCACGTCTGAGCATACCCTGCCAACTTATGGCGACCAAAGCAAAAACCAAAGGAAATGATGGACGGAGTGTTGAACATTGCAAGCACTCACCCCCAGTCAACTGATCTGGGTTTAATCCATCACCGTTCTTTAGCCCTCTCTGCCACCCCAGTTCAGACATGGCCATATGCAAATCAGTCTGACCCTGTGCCTCATGGGAACAGTCCAGCCCGAACTGCCAACCCATGTCTTCCCTGGACCAGAAACAAGCTTCCTAGGACCGGTTTCTGGCATTTCAGCCGTCTTCAGCCATGCTTGCTTGAATCCAGTGGCAAAGTGAGCAAGGGACTCACGTCTGAGCATACCCTGCCAACTGATGGCGAACGAAGCAAAAACCAAAGGAAATGATGGACGCAGTGTTGAACATTGCAAGCACTCACCCCCAGTCAATTCATCTGGGTTTAATCCATCACTGTTCTTTAGCCCACTCTGCCACCCCAGTTCAGACATGGCCATATGCAAATCAGTCTGACCCTGTGCCTCATGGGAACAGCCCAGCCCGAACTGCCAACCCATGTCTTCCCTGGACCAGAAACAAGCTTCCTAGGACCGGTTTCTTGCATTTCAGCCGTCTTCAGCCATGCTTGCTTGAATCCAGTGGCAAAGTGAGCAAGGGACTCACGTCTGAGCATACCCTGCCAACTTATGGCGAACAAAGCAAAAACCAAAGGAAATGATGGACGGAGTGTTGAACATTGCAAGCACTCACCGCCAGTCAACTGATCTGGGTTTAATCCATCACCGTTCTTTAGCCCACTCTGCCACCCCAGTTCAGACATGGCCATATGCAAATCAGTCTGACCCTGTGCCTCATGGGAACAGTCCAGCCCGAACTGCCAAGCCATGTCTTCCCTGGACCGGAAACAAGCTTCCTAGGACCGGTTTCTGGCATTTCAGCTGTCTTCAGCCAGGCTTGTTTGAATCCAGTGGCAAAGTGAGCAAGGGACTCACGTCTGAGCATACCCTGCCAACTTATGGCGAACAAAGCAAAAACCAAAAGAAATGATGGACGGAGTGTTAAACATTACAAGCACTCACCCCCAGTCAACTGATCTGGGTTTAATCCATCACCGTTCTTTAGCCCACTCTGCCACCCCAGTTCAGACATGGCCATATGCAAATCAGTCTCACCCTGTTCCTCATGGGAACAGTCCCGCCCAAACTGCCAAGCCATGTCTTCCCTGGACCGGAAACAAGCTTCCTAGGCCGGTTTCTGGCATTTCAGCCTTCTTCAGCCAGGCTTGCTTGAATCCAGTGGCAAAGTGAGCAAGGGACTCACGTCTGAGCATACCCTGCCAATTTATGGCGAACAAAGCAGAAACCAAAGGAATTGATGGACGGAGTGTTGAACATTGCAAGCACTCACCCCCAGTCAACTGATCTTGGTTTAATCCATCACCGTTCATTAGCCCACTCTTCCACCCCAGTTCAGACATGGCCATATGCAAATCAGTCTGACCCTGTGCCTCATGGGAACAGTCCAGCCCGAACTGCCAAGCCAAGTCTTCCCTCGACCGGAAACAAGCTTTCTAGGACCGGTTTCTGGCATTTCAGCCGTCTTCAGCCAGGCTTGTTTGAATCCAGTGGCAAAGTGAGCAAGGGACTCACGTCTGAGCATACCCTGCCAACTTATGGCGAACAAAGCAAAAACCAAAGGAAATGATGGACGGAGTGTTGAACATTGCAAGCACTCACCCCCAGTCAACTGATCTGGGTAAAATCCATCACCGTTTTTTAGCCCACTCTGCCACCCCAGTTCAGACATGGCCATATGCAACTCAGTCTGACCCTGTGCCTCATGGGAACAGTCCAGCCCGAACTGAAAAGCCATGTCTTCCCTGGACCGGAAACAAGCTTCCTAGGACCAGTTTCTGGCATTTCAGCCGTCTTCAGCCAGGCTTGTTTGATTCCAGTGGCAAAGTGAGCAAGGGACTCACGTCTGAGCATACCCTGCCAATTTATGGCGAACAAAGCAAAAACCAAAGGAAATGATGGACGGAGTGTTAAACATTGCAAGCACTCACTCCCAGTCAACTGATCTGGGTTTAATCCATCACCATTCTTTAGCCCACTCTGCCACCCCAGTTCAGACATGGCCATATGCAAATCAGTCTGACCCTTTGGTTCATGGGAACAGTCCAGCCCGAACTACCAAGCCATGTCTTCCCTGGACCGGAAACAAGCTTCCTAGGACCGGTTTCTGGCATTTCAGCCGTCTTCAGCCAGGCTTGCTTGAATCCAGTGGCAAAGTGACCAAGGGACTCACGTCTGAGCATACACTGCCATCTTATGGCGAACAAAGCAAAAACCAAAGGAATTGATGGACGCAGTGTTGAACATTGCAAGCACTCACCCCCAGTCAACTGATCTGGGTTTAATCCATCACCGTTTTTTAGCCCACTCTGCCACCCCAGTTCAGACATGGCCATATGCAAATCAGTCTGACCCTGTTCCTCATGGGAACAGTCCAGCCCAAACTGCCAAGCCATGTCTTCCCTGGACCGGAAACAAGCTTCCTAGGACCAGTTTCTGGCATTTGAGCTGTGTTCAGCCAGGCTTGCTTGAAACCAGTGGCAAAGTGAGCAAGGAACTCACGTCTGAGCATACCCTGCCAACTTATGGCGAACAAAGCAAGAACCAAAGGAAATGATGGACGGAGTGTTGAACATAGCAAGCACTCACCCCCAGTCAACTGATCTGGGTTTAATCCCTCCCTGTTCTTTAGCCCACTCTGCCACCCCATTTCAGACATAGCCATATGCAAATCAGTCTGACCCTGTGCCTCATGGGAACAGTCCAGCCCGAACTGCCAAGCCATGTCTTCCCTTGACCGGAAACAAGCTTCCTAGGACCGGTTTCTGGCATTTCAGCCGTCTTCAGCCAGGCTTGCTTGAATCCACTGGCAAAGTGAGCAAGGGACTCACGTCTGAGCATACCCTGCCAACTTATGGCGAACGAAGCAAAAACCAAAGGAAATGATGGACGGAGTGTTGATCATTGCAAGCACTCACACCCAGTCAACTGATCTGGGTTTAATCCATCACCGTTCTTTAGCCACCTCTGCCACCCCAGTTCGGACATGGCCATATGCAAATCAGTCTGACCCTTTGCTTCATGGGAACAGTCCAGCCCGAACTGCCAAGCCATGTATTCCCTGGACCGGAAACAAGCTTCCTAGGACCGGTTTCTGGCATTTCAGCCGTCTTCAGCCAGGCTTGCTTGAATCCAGTGGCAAAGTGAGCAAGGGACTCACGTCTGAGCATACCCTGCCAACTTATGGCGAACAAAGCAAAAACCAAAGGAAATGATGGACGGAGTGTTGATCATTGCAAGCACTCACCCCCAGTCAACTGATCTGGGTTTAATCCATCACCGTTCTTTAGCCCACTCTGCCACCCCAGTTCAGAAATGGCCATATGCAAATCAGTCTGACCCTTTGCTTCATGGGAACAGTCCAGCCCGAACTACCAAGCCATGTCTTCCCTGGACCGGAAACAAGCTTCCTAAGACCGGTTTCTGGCATTTCAGCCGTCTTCAGCCAGGCTTGCTTGAATCCAGTGGCAAAGTGAGCAAGGGACTCACGTCTGAGCATACACTGCCAACTTATGGCGAACAAAGCAAAAACCAAAGGAAATGATGGACGGAGTGTTGAACATTGCAAGCACTCACCCCAAGTCAACTGATCTGGGTTTAATTCATCACCGTTCTTTAGCCCACTCTGCCACCCCAGTTCAGACATGGCCATATGCAAATCAGTCTGACTCTCTGCCTCATGGGAACAGTCCAGCCCGAACTACCAAGCCATGTCTTCCCTGGACCGGAAACAAGCTTTCTAGGACCAGTTTCTGGCATTTGAGCCGTCTTCAGCCAGGCTTGCTTGAATCCAGTGGCAAAGTGAGCAAGGGACTCACGTCTGAGCATATCCTGCCAACTTATGGCGAACAAAGCAAAAACCAAAGGAAATGATGGACGCAGTGTTGAACATTGCAAGCACTCACCCCCAGTCAACTGATCTGGGTTTAATCCATCACAGTTCTTTAGCCCACTCTGCCACCCCAGTTCAGACATGGCCATATGCAAATCAGTCTGATCCTGTGCCTCCTGGGAACAGTCCAGCCCGAACTGCCAAGCCATGTCTTCCCTGGACTGGAAACAAGCATCCTAGGACCGGTTTCTGGCATTTCAGCCGTCTTCAGCCATGCTTGCTTGAATCCAGTGGCAAAGTGAGCAAGGGACTCACGTCTGAGCAAACCCTGCCAACTTATGGCTAACAAAGCAAAAACCAAAGGAAATGATGGACGGAGTGTTGAACATTGCAAGCACTCACCCCCAGTCAACTGATCTGGGTTTAATTCATCACCGTTCTTTAGCGCACTCTGCCACCCCAGTTCAGACATGGCCATATGCAAATCAGTCTGACCCTCTGCCTCATGGGAACAGTCCAGCCCGATCTGCCAAGCCATGATTTCCCTGGACCAGAAACAAGCTTTCTAGGACCAGTTTCTGGC
This sequence comes from Triturus cristatus, assembly GCF_964204655.1. NCBI lineage: Eukaryota > Metazoa > Chordata > Amphibia > Caudata > Salamandridae > Triturus > Triturus cristatus. The sequence continues at coordinate 376,558 of NW_028187376.1, forward strand.
ATTTCAGCCGTCTTCAGCCAGGCTTGCTTGAATCCAGTGGCAAAGTGAGCAAGGGACTCATGTCTGAGCATACCCTGCCAATTTATGGCGAACAAAGCAAAAACCAAAGGAAATGATGGACGGAGTGTTGAACATTGCAAGCACTCACCCCCAGTCAACTGATCTGGGTTTAATTCATCACCGTTCTTTAGCCCACTCTGCCACCCCAGTTCAGACATGGCCATATGCAAATCAGTCTGACTCTCTGCCTCATGGGAACAGTCCAGCCCGAACTGCCAAGCCATGTCTTCCCTGGCCAGGAAACAAGCTTTCTAGGACCAGTTTCTGGCATTTCAGCCGTCTCCAGCCAGGCTTGCTTGAATCCAGTGGCAAAGTGAGCAAGGGACTCACTTCTGAGCACACCCTGCCAACTTATGGCGAACAAAGCAAAAACCAAAGGAAATGATGGACGCAGTGTTGAACATTGCAAGCACTCACCCCCAGTCAACTGATCTGGGTTTAATCCATCACCGTTCTTTAGCCCACTCTGCCACCCCAGTTCAGACATGGCTATATGCAAATCAGTCTGACTCTCTGCCTCATGGGAACAGTCCAGCCCGAACTGCCAAGCCATGTCTTCCCTGGCCCGGAAACAAACTTTCTAGGACCAGTTTATGGCATTTCAGCCGTCTTCAGCCAGGCTTGCTTGAATCCAGTGGCAAAGTGAGCAAGGGACTCACGTCTGAGCATACCCTGCCAACTTATGGCGAACAAAGCAAAAACCAAAGGAAATGATGGACGCAGTGTTGAACATTGCAAGCACTCACCCCCAGTCAACTGATCTGGGTTTAATCCATCACCGTTCTTTATCCCACTCTGCCACCCCAGTTCAGACATGGCCATATGCAAATCAGTCTGACCCTGTGCCTCATGGGAACAGTCCAGCCCGAACTGCCAAGCCATGTCTTCCCTGGACTGGAAACAAGCTTCCTAGGACCAGTTTCTGGCATTTCAGCCGTCTTCAGCCATGCTTGCTTGAATCCAGTGGCAAAGTGAGCAAGGGACTCACGTCTGAGCATTCTCTGCCAACTTATGGCGAACAAAGCAAAAACCAAAGGAAATGATGGACGGAGTGTTGAACATTGCAAGCACTCACCCCCAGTCAACTGATCTGGGTTTAATTCATCACCGTTCTTTAGCCCACTCTGCCACCCCAGTTCAGACATGGCCATATGCAAATCAGTCTGACTCTCTGCCTCATGGGAACAGTCCAGCCCGAACTGCCAAGCCATGTCTTCCCTGGCCCGGAAACAAGCTTTCTAGGACCAGTTTCTGGCATTTCAGCCGTCTCCAGCCAGGCTTGCTTGAATCCAGTGGCAAAGTGAGCAAGGGACTCACGTCTGAGCATACCCTGCCAACTTATGGCGAACAAAGCAAAAACCAAAGGAAATGATGGACGCAGTGTTGAACATTGCAAGCACTCACCCCCAGTCAACTGATCTGGGTTTAATCCATCACCGTTCTTTAGCCCACTCTGCCACCCCAGTTCAGACATGGTCATATGCAAATCAGTCTGACCCTGTGCCTCATGGGAACAGTCCAGCCCGAACTGCCAACCCATGTCTTCCCTGTACCAGAAACAAGCTTCCTAGGACCGGTTTCTGGCATTTCAGCCGTCTTCAGCCATGCTTGCTTGAATCCAGTGGCAAAGTGAGCAAGGGACTCACGTCTGAGCATACCCTGCCAACTTATGGCGAACGAAGCAAAAACCAAAGGAAATGATGGACGGAGTGTTGAACATTGCAAGCACTCACCCCCAGTCAACTGATCTGGGTTTAATCCATCACCGTTCTTTAGCCCACTCTGCCACCCCAGTTCAAACATGGCCATATGCAAATCAGTCTGACCCTGTGCCTCATGGGAACAGTCCAGCCCGAACTGCCAAGCCATATTTTCCCTGGACCGGAAACAAGCTTCCTAGGACCGGTTTCTGGCATTTCAGCCGTCTTCAGCCAGGCTTGCTTGAATCCAGTGGCAAAGTGAGCAAGGGACTCACGTCTGAGCATACCCTGCCAACTTATGGCGAACAAAGCAAAAACCAAAGGAAATGATGGACGGAGTGTTGAACATTGCAAGCACTCACCCCCAGTCAACTGATCTGGGTTTAATCCATCACCGTTCTTTAGCCCACTCTGCCACCCCAGTTCAGACATGGCCATATGCAAATCAGTCTGACCCTGTGCCTTATGGGAACAGTCCAGCCCGAACTGCCAAGCCATGTCTTCCCTGGACCGGAAACAAACTTTCTAGGACCAGTTTATGGCATTTCAGCCGTCTTCAGCCAGGCTTGCTTGAATCCAGTGGCAAAGTGAGCAAGGGACTCACGTCTGAGCATACCCTGCCAACTTATGGCGAACAAAGCAAAAACCAAAGGAAATGATGGACGCAGTTTTGAACATTGCAAGCACTCACCCCCAGTCAACTGATCTGGGTTTAATCCATCACCGTTCTTTAGCCCACTCTGCCACCCCAGTTCAGACATGGCCATATGCAAATCAGTCTGACCCTGTGCCTCCTGGGAACAGTCCAGCCTGAACTGCCAAGCCATGTCTTCCCTGGACTGGAAACAAGCATCCTAGGACCGGTTTCTGGCATTTCAGCCGTCTTCAGCCATGCTTGCTTGAATCCAGTGGCAAAGTGAGCAAGGGACTCACGTCTGAGCAAACCCTGCCAACTTATGGCTAACAAAGCAAAAACCAAAGGAAATGATGGACGCAGTGTTGAACATTGCAAGCACTCACCCCCAGTCAACTCATCTGGGTTTAATCCATCACCGTTCTTTAGCCCACTCTGCCACCCCAGTTCAGACATGGCCATATGCAAATCAGTCTGACCCTGTGCCTCATGGGAACAGTCCAGCCCAAACTGCCAAGCCATGTCTTCCCTGGACCGGAAACAAGCTTCCTAGGACCAATTTCTGGCATTTCAGCCGTCTTCAGCCAGGCTTGCTTGAATCCAGTGGCAAAGTGAGCAAGGGACTCACGTCTGAGCATACCCTGCCAATTTATTGCGAACAAAGCAAAAACCAAAGGAAATGATGGACGGAGTGTTGAACATTGCAAGCACTCACCCCCAGTCAACTGATCTGGGTTTAATTCATCACCGTTCTTTAGCCCACTCTGCCACCCCAGTTCAGACATGGCCATATGCAAATCAGTCTGACCCTGTGCCTCATGGGAATATTCCAGCCCGATCTGCCAAGCCATGATTTCCCTGTACCAGAAAGAAGCTTTCTAGGACCAGTTTCTGGCATTTCAGCCGTCTTCAGCCAGGCTTGCTTGAATCCAGTGGCAAAGTGAGCAAGGGACTCATGTCTGAGCATACCCTGCCAACTTATGGCGAACAAAGCAAAAACCAAAGGAAATGATGGACGCAGTGTTGAACATTGCAAGCACTCACCCCCAGTCAACTGATCTGGGTTTAATCCATCACCGTTATTTACCCCACTCTGCCACCCCAGTTCAGACATGGCCATATGCAAATCAGTCTGACCCTGTGCCTCCTGGGAACAGTCCAGCCCGAACTGCCAAGCCATGTCTTCCCTGGACTGGAAACAAGCTTCCTAGGACCGGTTTCTGGCATTTCAGCCGTCTTTAGCCATGCTTGCTTGAATCCAGTGGCAAAGTGAGCAAGGTACTCACGTCTGTGCATACCCTGCCAACTTATGGCGAACGAAGCAAAAACCAAAGGAAATGATGGACGCAGTGTTGAACATTGCAAGCTCTCACCCCCAGTCAACTCATCTGGGTTTAATCCATCACCGTTCTTTAGCCCACTCTGCCACCCCAGTTCAGCCATGGCCATATGCAAATCAGTCTGACCCTGTGCCTCATGGGAACAGTCCAGCCCGAACTCCCAATCCATGTCTTCCCTGGACCGGAAACAAGCTTCCTAGGACCGGTTTCTGGCATTTCAGCCGTCTTCAGCCAGGCTTGCTTGAATCCAGTAGCAAAGTGAGCAAGGGACTCACGACTGAGCATACCCTGCCAACTTATGGCAAACAAAGCAAAAACCAAAGGAAATGATGGACGGAGTGTTGAACATTGCAAGCACTCACCCCCAGTCAACTGATCTGGGTTTAATCCATCACCGTTCTTTAGCCCACTCTGCCAGCCCAGTTCAGACATGGCCATATGCAAATCAGTCTGACCCTGTACCTCATGGGAACAGTCCAGCCCGAACTGCCAAGCCATGTCTTCCCTGGACCGGAAACAAGCTTTCTAGGACCGGTTTCTGGCATTTCAGCTGTCTTCAGCCAGGCTTGCTTGAATCTAGTGGCAAAGTGAGCAAGGGACTCACGTCTGAGCATACCCTGCCAACTTATGGCGAACAAAGCAAAAACCAAAGGAAATGATGGACGCAGTGTTGAACATTGCAAGCTCTCACCCCCAGTCAACTCATCTGGGTTTAATCCATCACCGTTCTTTAGCCCACTCTGCCACCCCAGTTCAGCCATGGCCATATGCAAATCAGTCTGACCCTGTGCCTCATGGGAACAGTCCAGCCCGAACTGCCAAGCCATGTCTTCCCTGGACTGGAAACAAGCTTCCTAGGACCAGTTTCTGGCATTTCAGCCGTCTTCAGCCATGCTTGCTTGAATCCAGTGGCAAAGTGAGCAAGGGACTCACGTCTGAGCATTCTCTGCCAACTTATGGCGAACAAAGCAAAAACCAAAGGAATTGATGGACGCAGTGTTGAACATTGCAAGCACTCATCCCCAGTCAACTGATCTGGGTTTAATCCATCACCGTTCTTTAGCCCACTCTGCCACCCCAGTTCAGACATGGCCATATGCAAATCAGTCTGACCCTGTGCCTCATGGGAACAGTCCAGCCCGAACTGCCAACCCATGTCTTCCCTGGACCAGAAACAAGCTTCCTAGGACCGGTTTCTGGCATTTCAGCCGTCTTCAGCCATGCTTGCTTGAATCCAGTGGCAAAGTGAGCAAGGGACTCACGTCTGAGCATACCCTGCCAACTTATGGCGAACGAAGCAAAAACCAAAGGAAATGATGGACGGAGTGTTGAACATTGCAAGCACTCACCCCCAGTCAACTGATCTGGGTTTAATCCATCACCGTTCTTTAGCCCACTCTGCCACCCCAGTTCAAACATGGCCATATGCAAATCAGTCTGACCCTGTGCCTCATGGGAACAGTCCAGCCCAAACTGCCAAGCCATATTTTCCCTGGACCGGAAACAAGCTTCCTAGGACCGGTTTCTGGCATTTCAGCCGTCTTCAGCCAGGCTTGCTTGAATCCAGTGGCAAAGTGAGCAAGGGACTCACGTCTGAGCATACCCTGCCAACTTATGGCGAACAAAGCAAAAACCAAAGGAAATGATGGACGGAGTGTTGAACATTGCAAGCACTCACCCCCAGTCAACTGATCTGGGTTTAATCCATCACCGTTCTTTAGCCCACTCTGCCACCCCAGTTCAGACATGGCCATATGCAAATCAGTCTGACCCTGTGCCTCATGGGAACAGTCCAGCCCGAACTGCCAAGCCATGTCTTCCCTGGACCGGAAACAAACTTTCTAGGACCAGTATATGGCATTTCAGCCGTCTTCAGCCAGGTTTGCTTGAATCCAGTGGCAAAGTGAGCAAGGGACTCACGTCTGAGCATACCCTGCCAACTTATGGCGAACAAAGCAAAAACCAAAGGAAATGATGGACGCAGTTTTGAACATTGCAAGCACTCACCCCCAGTCAACTGATCTGGGTTTAATCCATCACCGTTCTTTAGCCCACTCTGCCACCCCAGTTCAGACATGGCCATATGCAAATCAGTCTGACCCTGTGCCTCCTGGGAACAGTCCAGCCTGAACTGCCAAGCCATGTCTTCTCTGGAATGGAAACAAGCATCCTAGGACCGGTTTCTGGCATTTCAGCCGTCTTCGGCCATGCTTGCTTGAATCCAGTGGCAAAGTGAGCAAGGGACTCACGTCTGAGCAAACCCTGCCAACTTATGGCTAACAAAGCAAAAACCAAAGGAAATGATGGACGCAGTGTTGAACATTGCAAGCACTCACCCCCAGTCAACTCATCTGGGTTTAATCCATCACCGTTCTTTAGCCCACTCTGCCACCCCAGTTCAGACATGGCCATATGCAAATCAGTCTGACCCTGTGCCTCATGGGAACAGTCCAGCCCAAACTGCCAAGCCATGTCTTCCCTGGACCGGAAACAAGCTTCCTAGGACCAGTTTCTGGCATTTTAGCCGCCTTCAGCCAGGCTTGCTTGAATCCAGTGGCAAAGTGAGCAAGGGACTCACGTCTGAGCATACCCTGCCAATTTATTGCGAACAAAGCAAAAACCAAAGGAAATGATGGACGGAGTGTTGAACATTGCAAGCACTCACCCCCAGTCAACTGATCTGGGTTTAATTCATCACCGTTCTTTAGCCCACTCTGCCACCCCAGTTCAGACATGGCCATATGCAAATCAGTCTGACCCTGTGCCTCATGGGAACATTCCAGCCCGATCTGCCAAGCCATGATTTCCCTGTACCAGAAACAAGCTTTCTAGGACCAGTTTCTGGCATTTCAGCCGTCTTCAGCCAGGCTTGCTTGAATCCAGTGGCAAAGTGAGCAAGGGACTCACGACTGAGCATACCCTGCCAACTTATGGCAAACAAAGCAAAAACCAAAGGAAATGATGGACGGAGTGTTGAACATTGCAAGCACTCACCCCCAGTCAACTGATCTGGGTTTAATCCATCACCGTTCTTTAGCCCACTGTAGGAGAGTAGGGTCTGCTATCCTATGGTCACCCCAAATTTTTGCTTTTTGCTTCACTGGTTTTTGACATATTGAGGCTGTGGGCCTGCCAATCAGACCCCCAGCCTGCTGTTCTCTCTACTAAATTAAAACTATGCACCCTAGGTGCATAACCAATTGGAAGTGGATCACCCTGTCAGCCCCTGTACCAGTGTACACTAGGTACCCAGGGCATTGGTGTACCCAAGGCCTGCCAAGGGCTGCAGCATGTATTATGCCACCCCAGGCTTGGCCTAACAATTTGACACAACTGGCTGATCACTCAGCTGGGGTAAGTTGGTGTAATCACCTCTTACTTAGGTGTAGTATACCTATACCTAACCTTAAATGGGACACCTGGTAACCTATAAGTCACTCCTATGGCAGGCCTTAACAATCCTGAAGGCAGAGTGCTTGGTTCCATGTGAGATGGTGCTCTGGCATGAGCTGAGCCTGTCTGCAGTGGTCGGAACAACTTCCTTCTACTGTTTCCAGATATCGTCATACCATATACTCTTAAGTGCATTATGAACCTCGCGGTTAAATGCTATCTTTGGTTTGGCTTTATCAAAACATGTCGAGTAAGGTGTCATACGAATTGGAATACTAACCCCTCGCCAATTCTGGCGACGGGGTTAGCATTCCACCCTTCTAGAGGGACACGACATGTACAGTACCTGAAACCCGGGTAAAATCAGACATAGCCTCAGCTCCACAAAATGGATGCTGCCACCACAGACACAAGTCTGCCCTCCTGCTGCTGGGAGTCCTTCCAGCTTGGGAGGTGTGGACAAAGGGTTTCCTGCCAGGGGAGGTGCGTGCACCACCCCAGACAGGATTTTGTGTATTGGTCAGGTAGGGCTTGAAAGAAACCAGACATGCCTGTGGCTCACAAGGAGCCTCGGTGCATATGCCAGTTCAAACCGGTCCTGGGGCACACCAGTCCCGGGCCTGGGGCGAGCTGGACAAAGGATTGGGGGTGTAACCACCCCCCTTCCTGGTCCCACCCATAGGGAGGGACCTAGCAGGTAGTCCGGCCCCTAGAATCCGAATAAAGGTAGGAGCTGTGTCCTAAGACTTCAGACATCCTGGAATCAACTTAAAACTAAGAAGAAGACGGGAACTTCGACGCTCTGCTGCACAGAGGACTGAAGCCAATCTCCCCTGTGGTCAGGGAGTGACCACCTTGCTAACGCAAGCATCATCCAGCGAATCAACGTCTGCTTTGCCGCCGCCTCCCGCCGGAGCCCGAGCCCAGAGACTGACAAGACCTGGACCTCCAGACCTCTCACCGCCCGATCCACAGTCCCTGCAAAGAGGAGACCCGTGGAGGCACCGAGACACGTGGAGCCAGCCATCTTGAAACGACTACGACAAGCTGACCAGTGCAACAACCGGGGCTCCCTCCAAGTTGTGCTTTGGGTCCTAAGAAGCCCGACCCTCGAGCAGCATCTGCACCAAAGGTGAGCCCTCCAGCATCTCCACGATCTGCGTGGGGCCCTTCTGCATTTTGCCACTCGACGCGCCTAACCGGTTGCTGGCCCGCTGGCTAGTGGCCATCTTGGCGACGAAATCTACGACAAACACCGCTGGTCTGGTTGCTCCAGACTGGCCCTTGCTCCCCTCCAAAGGAGCAGTTCCTCTGACCTTGCTGGTCAGAACCATCAGCTTAAACTCCTTGCCTACAACAATTGCTTTTGCCAAGGCTTGTTTGCTTCGATCAAGTCGCCGACACCGCCGACAGCGAGAGCCTGCGTGGGACAGCTTGTGACTCGACTCCTGGACGTCGTCGACCTTCAGGGACCACGTGGCTGCAGAGTCAAGCTACACCTTCCTTCCTGTTTGCACCCGACATCGCCTGGTACCCACCTGGTGCCACGCTGGTCACTGGCTAGTGACTGTGAACACTGTCCCCTCTGCTTACAGGTCTTCAACATCTCCGATCCACTCTTGGATCCACTGCATCTCTCCCGGACCGACCGCCTGCAGCATCTTTGTCTTCAAGCTCCACGGAACAGATAGAAGAAACCCGACGCACTTCGAGGCCTATGCACCCGCTTCCTGTGGGTGAGGTAAAGCTGGCACACCTGTGCCCAAGTGTAGTATTACATCTCTAGTGCCTGTGTTCCAAATCTTAAGTTCCTAGTCAACCCGGAAGATCTCCTTTGCAGTAACTTTGTACTTTTTATGCACCCATTGAAACCTATGGGAGCACGCGTGTGACTATTTGCTCTGCACACGCCACCCGTGGACCTCCTGGTCACTAACTGACGTTAGCTCCTTGTAGGCCCAGCGATTCTAGAGGCCCTAGGCCTTTTTCCTTTCCTGTTCGTGGTACTTATACCACTATTTTAGTATATGGTTTGAGTGGCCACCAGGGCCTATCCATATAACGTGCATCTTCTGTGTATTCTGTGATAATCTTGTTTGACGATTTGTGCTCCTGTGCTCATAAAGAGACTAGGGGTTACTTTGAGAAATAAATACATATATATTTTGAATATATATCTGTGTGGTGTCCTTTCATTGGTATAAAAGGGGGTTACTATTGGTAAAACAGCTTGCTTAACACGCATCACGAGTTTAGCCTCAAAGACTGCTTAGCCTACGCTACCACTAGGGCAGCTAGTCCAAAAAGGTTGACTTACAACCACACCATAAGGGTTGCTTGGCATGGTACAAGGTGGTCACTAGAACTAGTGAACAGCATATACCAGGCCAACTTCTCACATTGGTGAGCAGCGGTTGGATTTGAGCTTGCTGTGTTTTACCATTGTAATCTCTTGGTTACCAATTGAAAGATCACATAGGTACCTGTAGGTACATATAAAACAAGATTAGATATACTTAAGTTCTACTGAACTTAGTTGTTGTAGAGCAAAGGGAGTAGCACACCCTGACTACAACTACTAGATAGGTTTAGTAGGTAAACCCAAGTGTAGGTAGATTGCAACACATCCACCCACACTTAAGAGCAATGGCTGGGGCAGAGGGGTCCACTGTACCCATCTCTGTTGAGAGTGACCCCCCGAGGGCACCATCCATCTATGCTACCCTTAATCAAAATGAGCTCAGGCAGCTGGCAACTCTTAGAGGCCTTAAACAGCCCAAGAACCCTACCTCTGCTTTGCTCAGAGAGCTCTTGCAAGAAGATGAAAATCAAAAAGAGCTCAGGAAAGCTTCCCAGTTAGCCCCCTTAGGGACAGGAACAGGAGGCCCCCCTTCTGAAGATGCCACTGAGGTACCCCTTTCCAATAGTCACCCCTTAGATGGGATGCCTACCACAGAGGATGAGAGTGAAAAGGATACTGACAGTAGTGAGGATGAAGGGAGAACTAGCCCAGTGCCAAGTGTTATACTTGGCCCAGCTAAACTAAGGCTATTGGGGACTGACAGTGGGTTCACCCCACTGGATCTCCCCAGTGGACTTAACACAGGGCTTGGAAGGCAAAGGAATCGCTCAGGTGACTCCAATGCTTCCCATGGCTCTAGAGGCTCTCAAGGTCACTCCAGGAGAAGGATGACCACCCCTCAGAGGAGGGAACATGAGGCCAAGATGCAAGAAGCTCAGCTGAGGATCAGGAAGCAGGAGCTAGAAGTAGCCCTGATGGAAGAGAAACTTAGCAAGGCTAGACAGCATAAAGAGAGTGGGTCTATACCCACTGGTGGCAGCATTGTCCCTAAGGACAAAGATAGGGTTTTCGATAATAGAAACCTGTCTAAGGTTGTGCCCCCCTACAAAAGTGGGGATGACATCCACAAGTGGATAACTGCTCTTGAGAGAGCCTGCAAAGTACAGCAGGTTCCTGAAGACCAGTGGGCAGCAATCCTCTGGCTCTCCTTTGAGGGAAGAGGCAGAGACAGACTCCTCACTGTTAGAGAAGAGGATGTCAGAAACTACAGAGTCCTGAAGAGTGTTCTAGTTGATGGGTTAGGCTTAACCACTGAGCAGTACAGGTTAATGTTCAGAGACACCCAAAAGACACAGACTCAGGACTGGTCTGAATACATTGAATGTGCCACTAAGGCTTTGGAGGGTTGGTTGCTGGGAAGTAAGGTATCTGATTTTACAGGATTGTATAATTTGATGATGAGAGAACAGATTTTAAATAACTGTCAAAACCAGCAACTGCATCAACACTTGGTTGACTCTGATCTGACCTCTCCCCAAGAATTGGGAAAGAAGGCAGACAAATGGGTCAGAACCAGGGTTAAGCAAAAGAACCAGAACCAGGGCCAAGGGGGTGATCAGAAGAAAACAGACCAGAAGGGTGGAGATCAGAAACCTAAAGACCAGAAGTCTTCAACAGGGCCCCAAACTACTGCTAAGGAGGGTGGGTCCCAACAGTCCAAGAAGAAGAAAGAAGGTCAGAAGAAACCCTGGTGCAATCATTGTAAAAATACAACTCACTGGACTAGTGATTGCAAAAAGGGTGGAGCCCCCAACACTGTTGCCCCTAAGGCACCTGCTCCCAGTACTACTGTTAGCAGTGTTGGTCCCCAGACAAAGGGTGTAGTGGGAATCACTATGGGAACTGAAGGAGATTCTGACTTAGACAGAACCCTGACACAGGCAGTCTTGATCTGTGATGGGGACATTGATTTGTCCCTGACTGTGAGCCCCAGTAACCTGGGCAAGTACAGACAGACTCCTTTAATTAATGACAAAGTGGCTCAAGCCTACAGGGACACATGTGCCAGTGTCACTATGGTGACACCAGGCTTTGTGGACCCTGGACAGTACATACCAGGTGAGAACTACCTGGTGACCAATGCCAGCAATGCCACTACTTCACATAGTGTGGCAGTTGTTAACTTCTCATGGGGAGGGGTAACTGGCCTCAAAAGGGTTGTGGTTAGTGCAGACCTCCCAGTAGAATGTTTGTTGGGCAATGACCTAGAGAGTTCTCTATGGTCAGAAGTGGAGTACAGGACTCATGCAGATATGTTAGGTATATCATCACATGTCCTTGCTGTGACCAGGTCACAGGCCAAAAAGTGCCTCACTGAACCACAGGTCTTGGATCCTGGAACAATGGACCAAGCACCTACCAAGAAGAAGAACAGGAGGGTCAAGGCTGTGCCTTCCCCCCTGCCTCAGAGTGATGATCAGCCTTCCCAGGAAGCTGATCTAGAGGACCCTGAAGGAACTGTCCCTGAAGAGCTTGAACCTGACCAGGTTGAGTTTCTGGGGACAGGGGGACCTTCAAGGGCTGACTTGAGGCAGGCTCAGTTATCCTGTCCCTCTCTTGAACCCCTCAGACAGCTGGCTGCTGCTGAGGCTGCTGGGAATGCTCAAGGTACCCATAAAGTGTATTGGGATGAAGGGCTCCTTTATTCAGAGGCTAGAGACCCCAAGCCTGGTGCAACCAGGAGGTTGGTTATACCTCTGCAATTTAGGGGCTTCCTTCTTACCTTGGCCCATGATATTCCTTTAGCAGGACACCTAGGCCAGAACAAGACCTGGGACAGACTTGTCCCTCACTTTCACTGGCCTCATATGAATGAAGATACAAAGGAGTTTTGTCGCTCCTGTGTTACCTGCCAAGCCAGTGGCAAATCAGGTGGCACAACAAAGGCCCCCCTGATACCACTACCTGTGGTGGGGGTTCCCTTTGAAAGAGTGGGAATAGACATAGTGGGTCCCATGGATCCTCCCACTGCATCTGGGCACAGATTTATACTGGTGGTAGTGGATCATGCCACCAGGTATCCAGAGGCAATTCCCCTTAGGACCACTACAGCTCCTGTTGTGGCCAGGGCCCTGCTGGGAGTATTCTCCAGAGTGGGGTTTCCTAAGGAGGTAGTATCTGACAGAGGTACCAACTTTATGTCAGGATACTTAACAGCTATGTGGAAGGAATGTGGTGTCAACTACAAGTTCACCACCCCTTATCACCCACAATGCAATGGGCTTGTTGAGAGATTCAACAAGACCCTAAAGGGTATGATCAAAGGATTACCTGAAAAGCTCAGGCGAAGATGGGACATCCTTCTACCCTGCCTTCTGTTTGCTTACAGAGAGGTCCCACAAAAAGGAGTTGGCTACAGCCCCTTTGAATTGTTGTTTGGGCACCCTGTGAGAGGCCCACTGTGTTTGGTGAAGGAAGGCTGGGAGTTACCTCTCAAAAAGCCTAAGCTAGACATAGTGGACTATGTACTTGGTCTCCGCTCCAGGATGGCTGAGTATATGGAGAAGGCATCCAAAAACCTTGAGGCAAGCCAGGCCTTACAGAAAGCTTGGCATGACCAAAAGGCTGTCTTGGTTGAGTTTCAGCCAGGACAGAAGGTATGGGTGTTGGAGCCAGTGGCCCCAGCAGCACTCCAAGACAAATGGTCTGGACCCCATACAATCCTGGAAAAGAAGGGAGAGGTCACCTACTTGGTCGACCTAGGAACTCCCAGGAGTCCCCACAGGGTACTCCATGTTAACAGGCTTAAAGCATATGTTGACAGGGCAGACATGGGCTTGCTCATGGCTACAGATGAGGGACAGGAGGAAGAGAGTGACCCTCTCCCAGACCTGTTGTCTCAGAACCCTGAAGATGGCTCAGTTGAAGGAGTGACCCTTGGAGGCAACCTCACTGCCCATCAGCAGACTGAATGTAGACAGGTTCTACAATCATTTTCACATATGTTTTCCTTGATACCTAGCCAAACTGACTGGTGTACCCATGTTGTGGACACTGGTGACAGTCTGCCTGTAAAGAACAAACTTTACAGACAACCTGACCACGTCAGGGACTGTATAAAGGCTGAGGTACATAAAATGCTGGAATTGGGTGTCATTGAACCCTCAGAGAGCCCCTGGGCTAGCCCAGTGGTTCTGGTCCCCAAACCTCACACCAAAGATGGCAAGAAAGAGATGAGGTTCTGTGTGGATTACAGAGGACTCAATGCTGTCACCAGGACAGATGCACACCCTATTCCAAGGGCAGATGAGCTCATAGACAAACTAGCTTCTGCAAAGTTTTTGAGCACATTTGACTTAACAGCTGGCTATTGGCAAATCAGATTAGCTGAGGAGTCTAAGGCCAAAACAGCATTCTCAACCCCAGGTGGGCACTACCAGTTTGTGGTGATGCCCTTTGGTCTGAAGAATGCACCTGCCACCTTCCAAAGGCTGGTGAACCAAGTCCTTACTGGGTTGGATGACTTTTGCGCAGCATATCTTGATGACATTGCTGTCTTTAGCTCCACCTGGGAGGATCACCTGATCCACCTGAAGAAGGCTCTTGAGGCTCTGCAGAGGGCAGGCCTCACTATCAAGGCTACTAAGTGCCAGATAGGGCAGAGTAAGGTTGTATATTTGGGCCACCTTGTAGGTGGAGGCCAAGTTCAACCACTGGAGAGTAAGATACAATCCATCAAGGACTGGTCCCCTCCAACCACCCAGACTCAAGTTCGAGCTTTCTTGGGCTTGACTGGGTACTACAGGAAGTTTGTTAAGAACTATGGGTCCATTGTGACTCCTCTTAATGATCTGACATCCAAGAAGATGCCCAAAAAGGTTCAGTGGACAGTAAGCTGTCAAAAGGCATTTGATGACCTGAAGGAGGCCATGTGCTCTGCACCTATCCTGAAAAGTCCTGACTACTCCAAAGAGTTTATTGTCCAAACAGATGCTTCTGAGTTGGGTGTGGGAGCTGTGCTGTCACAACTTAATGTAGATGGTCAAGACCAACCCATTGCTTTTATTAGCAGAAGGTTGACCCCCAGAGAGAAGAATTGGTCAGCTATTGAGAGGGAGGCCTTTGCTGTGGTGTGGGCCCTGAAGAAGCTGAGGCCATACTTGTTTGGCACTCACTTCAAGATTCAGACCGACCATAAGCCCCTCTTGTGGCTAAATCAGATGAAGGGTGAAAACCCCAAACTGCTTAGGTGGTCCATTTCCCTACAGGGGATGGACTTTACAGTGGAGCACCGGCCAGGTACTGACCATGGGAATGCAGATGGTCTCTCCAGGTACTTCCACTTAGGACATGAAGACGAGACTGGTCAAGGCTAGTTTAATGTCCCAGCGTTTGGGGGGGGGTTGTGTAGGAGAGTAGGGTCTGCTATCCTATGGTCACCCCAAATTTTTGCTTTTTGCTTCACTGGTTTTTGACATATTGAGGCTGTGGGCCTGCCAATCAGACCCCCAGCCTGCTGTTCTCTCTACTAAATTAAAACTATGCACCCTAGGTGCATAACCAATTGGAAGTGGATCACCCTGTCAGCCCCTGTACCAGTGTACACTAGGTACCCAGGGCATTGGTGTACCCAAGGCCTGCCAAGGGCTGCAGCATGTATTATGCCACCCCAGGCTTGGCCTAACAATTTGACACAACTGGCTGATCACTCAGCTGGGGTAAGTTGGTGTAATCACCTCTTACTTAGGTGTAGTATACCTATACCTAACCTTAAATGGGACACCTGGTAACCTATAAGTCACTCCTATGGCAGGCCTTAACAATCCTGAAGGCAGAGTGCTTGGTTCCATGTGAGATGGTGCTCTGGCATGAGCTGAGCCTGTCTGCAGTGGTCGGAACAACTTCCTTCTACTGTTTCCAGATATCGTCATACCATATACTCTTAAGTGCATTATGAACCTCGCGGTTAAATGCTATCTTTGGTTTGGCTTTATCAAAACATGTCGAGTAAGGTGTCATACGAATTGGAATACTAACCCCTCGCCAATTCTGGCGACGGGGTTAGCATTCCACCCTTCTAGAGGGACACGACATGTACAGTACCTGAAACCCGGGTAAAATCAGACATAGCCTCAGCTCCACAAAATGGATGCTGCCACCACAGACACAAGTCTGCCCTCCTGCTGCTGGGAGTCCTTCCAGCTTGGGAGGTGTGGACAAAGGGTTTCCTGCCAGGGGAGGTGCGTGCACCACCCCAGACAGGATTTTGTGTATTGGTCAGGTAGGGCTTGAAAGAAACCAGACATGCCTGTGGCTCACAAGGAGCCTCGGTGCATATGCCAGTTCAAACCGGTCCTGGGGCACACCAGTCCCGGGCCTGGGGCGAGCTGGACAAAGGATTGGGGGTGTAACCACCCCCCTTCCTGGTCCCACCCATAGGGAGGGACCTAGCAGGTAGTCCGGCCCCTAGAATCCGAATAAAGGTAGGAGCTGTGTCCTAAGACTTCAGACATCCTGGAATCAACTTAAAACTAAGAAGAAGACGGGAACTTCGACGCTCTGCTGCACAGAGGACTGAAGCCAATCTCCCCTGTGGTCAGGGAGTGACCACCTTGCTAACGCAAGCACCATCCAGCGAATCAACGTCTGCTTTGCCGCCGCCTCCCGCTGGAGCCCGAGCCCAGAGACTGACAAGACCTGGACCTCCAGACCTCTCACCGCCCGATCCACAGTCCCTGCAAAGAGGAGACCCGTGGAGGCACCGAGACACGTGGAGCCAGCCATCTTGAAACGACTACGACAAGCTGACCAGTGCAACAACCGGGGCACCCTCCAAGTTGTGCTTTGGGTCCTGAGAAGCCCGACCCTCGAGCAGCATCTGCACCAAAGGTGAGCCCTCCAGCATCTCCACGATCTGCGTGGGGCCCTTCTGCATTTTGCCACTCGACGCGCCTAACCGGTTGCTGGCCCGCTGGCTAGTGGCCATCTTGGCGACGAAATCTACGACAAACACCGCTGGTCTGGTTGCTCCAGACTGGCCCTTGCTCCCCTCCAAAGGAGCAGTTCTTCTGACCTTGCTGGTCAGAACCATCAGCTTAAACTCCTTGCCTACAACAATTGCTTTTGCCAAGGCTTGTTTGCTTCGATCAAGTCGCCGACACCGCCGACAGCGAGAGCCTGCGTGGGACAGCTCGTGACTCGACTCCTGGATGTCGTCGACCTTCAGGGACCACGTGGCTGCAGAGTCAAGCTACACCTTCCTTCCTGTTTGCACCCGACATCGCCTGGTACCCACCTGGTGCCACGCTGGTCACTGGCTAGTGACTGTGAACACTGTCCCCTCTGCTTACAGGTCTTCAACATCTCCGATCCACTCTTGGATCCACTGCATCTCTCCCGGACCGACCGCCTGCAGCATCTTTGTCTTCAAGCTCCACGGAACAGATAGAAGAAACCCGACGCACTTCGAGGCCTATGCACCCGCTTCCTGTGGGTGAGGTAAAGCTGGCACACCTGTGCCCAAGTGTAGTATTACATCTCTAGTGCCTGTGTTCCAAATCTTAAGTTCCTAGTCAACCCGGAAGATCTCCTTTGCAGTAACTTTGTACTTTTTATGCACCCATTGAAACCTATGGGAGCACGCGTGTGACTATTTGCTCTGCACACGCCACCCGTGGACCTCCTGGTCACTAACTGACGTTAGCTCCTTGTAGGCCCAGCGATTCTAGAGGCCCTAGGCCTTTTTCCTTTCCTGTTCGTGGTACTTATACCACTATTTTAGTATATGGTTTGAGTGGCCACCAGGGCCTATCCATATAACGTGCAACTTCTGTGTATTCTGTGATAATCTTGTTTGACGATTTGTGCTCCTGTGCTCATAAAGAGACTAGGGGTTACTTTGAGAAATAAATACATATATATTTTGAATATATATCTGTGTGGTGTCCTTTCATTGGTATAAAAGGGGGTTACTATTGGTAAAACAGCTTGCTTAACACGCATCACGAGTTTAGCCTCAAAGACTGCTTAGCCTACGCTACCACTAGGGCAGCTAGTCCAAAAAGGTTGACTTACAACCACACCATAAGGGTTGCTTGGCATGGTACAAGGTGGTCACTAGAACTAGTGAACAGCATATACCAGGCCAACTTCTCACACCCACTCTGCCAGCCCAGTTCAGACATGGCCATATGCAAATCAGTCTGACCCTGTACCTCATGGGAACAGTCCAGCCCGAACTGCCAAGCCATGTCTTCCCTGGACCGGAAACAAGCTTTCTAGGACCGGTTTCTGGCATTTCAGCTGTCTTCAGCCAGGCTTGCTTGAATCTAGTGGCAAAGTGAGCAAGGGACTCACGTCTGAGCATACCCTGCCAACTTATGGCGAACAAAGCAAAAACCAAA
This sequence comes from Triturus cristatus, assembly GCF_964204655.1. NCBI lineage: Eukaryota > Metazoa > Chordata > Amphibia > Caudata > Salamandridae > Triturus > Triturus cristatus. Next base: position 394,389 of record NW_028187376.1, read on the forward strand.
GGAAATGATGGACGCAGTGTTGAACATTGCAAGCTCTCACCCCCAGTCAACTCATCTGGGTTTAATCCATCACCGTTCTTTAGCCCACTCTGCCACCCCAGTTCAGCCATGGCCATATGCAAATCAGTCTGACCCTGTGCCTCATGGGAACAGTCCAGCCCGAACTGCCAAGCCATGTCTTCCCTGGACTGGAAACAAGCTTCCTAGGACCAGTTTCTGGCATTTCAGCCGTCTTCAGCCATGCTTGCTTGAATCCAGTGGCAAAGTGAGCAAGGGACTCACGTCTGAGCATTCTCTGCCAACTTATGGCGAACAAAGCAAAAACCAAAGGAATTGATGGACGCAGTGTTGAACATTGTAAGCACTCATCCCCAGTCAACTGATCTGGGTTTAATCCATCACCGTTCTTTAGCCCACTCTGCCACCCCAGTTCAGACATGGCCATATGCAAATCAGTCTGACCCTGTGCCTCATGGGAACAGTCCAGCCCGAACTGCCAACCCATGTCTTCCCTGGACCAGAAACAAGCTTCCTAGGACCGGTTTCTGGCATTTCAGCCGTCTTCAGCCATGCTTGCTTGAATCCAGTGGCAAAGTGAGCAAGGGACTCACGTCTGAGCATACCCTGCCAACTTATGGCGAACGAAGCAAAAACCAAAGGAAATGATGGACGGAGTGTTGAACATTGCAAGCACTCACCCCCAGTCAACTGATCTGGGTTTAATCCATCACCGTTCTTTAGCCCACTCTGCCACCCCAGTTCAAACATGGCCATATGCAAATCAGTCTGACCCTGTGCCTCATGGGAACAGTCCAGCCCAAACTGCCAAGCCACATTTTCCCTGGACCGGAAACAAGCTTCCTAGGACCGGTTTCTGGCATTTCAGCCGTCTTCAGCCAGGCTTGCTTGAATCCAGTGGCAAAGTGAGCAAGGGACTCACGTCTGAGCATACCCTGCCAACTTATGGCGAACAAAGCAAAAACCAAAGGAAATGATGGACGGAGTGTTGAACATTGCAAGCACTCACCCCCAGTCAACTGATCTGGGTTTAATCCATCACCGTTCTTTAGCCCACTCTGCCACCCCAGTTCAGACATGGCCATATGCAAATCAGTCTGACCCTGTGCCTCATGGGAACAGTCCAGCCCGAACTGCCAAGCCATGTCTTCCCTGGACCGGAAACAAACTTTCTAGGACCAGTATATGGCATTTCAGCCGTCTTCAGCCAGGTTTGCTTGAATCCAGTGGCAAAGTGAGCAAGGGACTCACGTCTGAGCATACCCTGCCAACTTATGGCGAACAAAGCAAAAACCAAAGGAAATGATGGACGCAGTTTTGAACATTGCAAGCACTCACCCCCAGTCAACTGATCTGGGTTTAATCCATCACCGTTCTTTAGCCCACTCTGCCACCCCAGTTCAGACATGGCCATATGCAAATCAGTCTGACCCTGTGCCTCCTGGGAACAGTCCAGCCTGAACTGCCAAGCCATGTCTTCCCTGGAATGGAAACAAGCATCCTAGGACCGGTTTCTGGCATTTCAGCCGTCTTCGGCCATGCTTGCTTGAATCCAGTGGCAAAGTGAGCAAGGGACTCACGTCTGAGCAAACCCTGCCAACTTATGGCTAACAAAGCAAAAACCAAAGGAAATGATGGACGCAGTGTTGAACATTGCAAGCACTCACCCCCAGTCAACTCATCTGGGTTTAATCCATCACCGTTCTTTAGCCCACTCTGCCACCCCAGTTCAGACATGGCCATATGCAAATCAGTCTGACCCTGTGCCTCATGGGAACAGTCCAGCCCAAACTGCCAAGCCATGTCTTCCCTGGACCGGAAACAAGCTTCCTAGGACCAGTTTCTGGCATTTCAGCCGCCTTCAGCCAGGCTTGCTTGAATCCAGTGGCAAAGTGAGCAAGGGACTCACGTCTGAGCATACCCTGCCAATTTATTGCGAACAAAGCAAAAACCAAAGGAAATGATGGACGGAGTGTTGAACATTGCAAGCACTCACCCCCAGTCAACTGATCTGGGTTTAATTCATCACCGTTTTTTAGCCCACTCTGCCACCCCAGTTCAGACATGGCCATATGCAAATCAGTCTGACCCTGTGCCTCATGGGAACATTCCAGCCCGATCTGCCAAGCCATGATTTCCCTGTACCAGAAACAAGCTTTCTAGGACCAGTTTCTGGCATTTCAGCCGTCTTCAGCCAGGCTTGCTTGAATCCAGTGGCAAAGTGAGCAAGGGACTCATGTCTGAGCATACCCTGCCAACTTATGGCGAACAAAGCAAAAACCAAAGGAAATGATGGACGCAGTGTTGAACATTGCAAGCACTCACCCCCAGTCAACTGATCTGGGTTTAATCCATCACCGTTATTTACCCCACTCTGCCACCCCAGTTCAGACATGGCCATATGCAAATCAGTCTGACCCTGTGCCTCCTGGGAACAGTCCAGCCCGAACTGCCAAGCCATGTCTTCCCTGGACTGGAAACAAGCTTCCTAGGACCGGTTTCTGGCATTACAGCCGTCTTCAGCCATGCTTGCTTGAATCCAGTGGCAAAGTGAGCAAGGGACTCACGTCTGTGCATACCCTGCCAACTTATGGCGAACGAAGCAAAAACCAAAGGAAATGATGGACGCAGTGTTGAACATTGCAAGCTCTCACCCCCAGTCAACTCATCTGGGTTTAATCCATCACCGTTCTTTAGCCCACTCTGCCACCCCAGTTCAGCCATTGCCATATGCAAATCAGTCTGACTCTGTGCCTCATGGGAACAGTCCAGCCCGAACTGCCAATCCATGTCTTCCCTGGACCGGAAACAAGCTTCCTAGGACCGGTTTCTGGCATTTCAGCCGTCTTCAGCCAGGCTTGCTTGAATCCAGTAGCAAAGTGAGCAAGGGACTCACGACTGAGCATACCCTGCCAACTTATGGCAAACAAAGCAAAAACCAAAGGAAATGATGGACGCAGTGTTGAACATTGCAAGCACTCACCCCCAGTCAACTGATCTGGGTTTAATCCATCACCGTTCTTTATCCCACTCTGCCACCCCTGTTCAGACATGGCCATATGCAAATCAGTCTGACCCTGTGCCTCATGGGAACAGTCCAGCCCGAACTGCCAAGCCATGTCTTCCCTGGACTGGAAACAAGCTTCCTAGGACCGGTTTCTGGCATTTCAGCCGTCTTCAGCCATGCTTGCTTGAATCCAGTGGCAAAGTGAGCAAGGGACTCACGTCTGAGCATTCTCTGCCAACTTATGGCGAACAAAGCAAAAACCAAAGGAAATGATGGACGGAGTGTTGAACATTGCAAGCACTCACCCCCAGTCAACTGATCTGGGTTTAATTCATCACCGTTCTTTAGCCCACTCTGCCACCCCAGTTCAGACATGGCCATATGTAAATCAGTCTGACTCTCTGCCTTATGGGAACAGTCCAGCCCGAACTGCCAAGCCATGTCTTCCCTGGACCGGAAACAAGCTTTCTAGGACCAGTTTCTGGCATTTCAGCCGTCTTCAGCCAGGCTTGCTTGAATCCAGTGGCAAAGTGAGCAAGGGACTCACATCTGAGCATACCCTGCCAACTTATGGCGAACAAAGCAAAAACCAAAGGAAATGATGGACGCAGTGTTGAACATTGCAAGCACTCACCCCCAGTCAACTGATCTGGGTTTAATCCATCACCGTTCTTTAGCCCACTCTGCCACCCCAGTTCAGACATGGCCATATGCAAATCAGTCTGACCCTGTACCTCATGGGAACAGTCCAGCCCGAACTGCCAAGCCATGTCTTCCCTGGACCGGAAACAAGCTTTCTAGGACCGGTTTCTGGCATTTCAGCTGTCTTCAGCCAGGCTTGCTTGAATCCAGTGGCAAAGTGAGCAAGGGACTCACGTCTGAGCATACCCTGCCAACTTATGGTGAACAAAGCAAAAATCAAAGGAAATGATGGACGCAGTGTTGAACATTGCAAGCACTCACCCCCAGTCAACTCATCTGGATTTAATCCATCACCGTTCTTTAGCCCTCTCTGCCACCCCAGTTCAGACATGGCCATATGCAAATCAGTCTGACCCTGTGCCTCATGGGAACAGTCCAGCCCGAACTGCCAACCCATGTCTTCCCTGGACCAGAAACAAGCTTCCTAGGACCGGTTTCTGGCATTTCAGCCGTCTTCAGCCATGCTTGCTTGAATCCAGTGGCAAAGTGAGCAAGGGACTCACGTCTGAGCATACTCTGCCATCTTATGGCGAACAAAGCAAAAACCAAAGGAATTGATGGACGCAGTGTTGAACATTGCAAGCACTCACCCCCAGTCAACTGATCTGGGTTTAATCCATCACCGTTCTTTAGCCCACTCTGCCACCCCAGTTCAGACATGGCCATATGCAAATCAGTCTGACACTGTACCTCATGGGAACAGTCCAGCCCGAACTGCCAAGCCATGTCTTCCCTGGACCGGAAACAAGCTTCCTAGTACCGGTTTCTGGCATTTCAGCCGTCTTCAGCCAGGCTTGCTTGAAACCAGTGGCAAAGTGAGCAAGGAACTCACGTCTGAGCATACCCTGCCAACTTATGGCGAACAAAGCAAGAACCAAAGGAAATGATGGACGGAGTGTTGAACATAGCAAGCACTCACCCCCAGTCAACTGATCTGGGTTTGATCCATCACCGTTCTTTAGCCCACTCTGCCACCCCAGTTCAGACACGGCCATATGCAAATCAGTCTGACCCTTTGCTTCATGCGAACAGTCCAGCCCGAACTACCAAGCCATGTCTTCCCTGGACCGGAAACAAGCTTCCTAGGACCGGTTTCTGGCATTTCAGCCGTCTTCAGCCAGGCTTGCTTGAATCCAGTGGCAAAGTGAGCAAGGGACTCACGTCTGAGCATACACTGCCATCTTATGGCGAACAAAGCAAAAACCAAAGGAATTGATGGACGCAGTGTTGATCATTGCAAGCACTCACCCCCAGTCAACTGATCTGGGTTTAATCCATCACCGTTCTTTAGCCCACTCTGCCACCCCAGTTCAGACATGGCCATATGCAAATCAGTCTGACCCTGTGCCTCATGGGAACAGTCCAGCCCAAACTGCCAAGCCATGTATTCCCTGGACCGGAAACAAGCTTTCTAGGACCAGTTTCTGGCATTTCAGCCGTCTTCAGCCAGGCTTGCTTGAATCCAGTGGTAAAGTGAGCAAGGGACTCACGTCTGAGCAAACCCTGCCAACTTATGGCTAACAAAGCAAAAACCAAAGGAAATGATGGACGCAGTGTTGAACATTGCAAGCACTCACCCCCAGTCAACTCATCTGGGTTTAATCCATCACCTTTTCTTTAGCCCACTCTGCCACCCCAGTTCAGACATGGCCATATGCAAATCAGTCTGACCCTGTGCCTCATGGGAACAGTCCAGCCCGAACTGCCAAGCCATGTCTTCCCTGGACCGGAAACAAGCTTCCTAGGACCAGTTTCTGGCATTTCAGCCGTCTTCAGCCAGGCTTGCTTGAATCCAGTGGCAAAGTGAGCAAGGGACTCACGTCTGAGCATACCCTGCCAATTTATTGCGAACAAAGCAAAAACCAAAGGAAATGATGCACGGAGTGTTGAACATTGCAAGCACTCACCCCCAGTCAACTGATCTGGGTTTAATTCATCACCGTTCTTTAGCCCACTCTGCCACCCCAGTTCAGACATGGCCATATGCAAATCAGTCTGACCCTCTGCCTCATGGGAACAGTCCAGCCCGATCTGCCAAGCCATGATTTCCCTGGACCAGAAACAAGCTTTCTAGGACCAGTTTCTGGCATTTCAGCTGTGTTCAGCCAGGCTTGCTTGAATCCAGTGGCAAAGTGAGCAAGGGACTCATGTCTGAGCATACCCTGCCAACTTATGGCAAACAAAGCAAAAACCAAAGGAAATGATGGACGCAGTGTTGAACATTGCAAGCACTCACCCCCAGTCAACTGATCTGGGTTTAATCCATCACCGTTATTTACCCCACTCTGCCACCCCAGTTCAGACATGGCCATATGCAAATCAGTCTGACCCTGTGCCTCCTGGGAACAGTCCAGCCCGAACTGCCAAGCCATGTCTTCCCTGGACTGGAAACAAGCTTCCTAGGACCGGTTTCTGGCATTTCAGCCGTCTTCAGCCATGCTTGCTTGAATCCAGTGGCAAAGTGAGCAAGGGACTCACGTCTGTGCATACCCTGCCAACTTATGGCGAACAAAGCAAAAACCAAAGGAAATGATGGACGCAGTGTTGAACATTGCAAGCTCTCACCCCCAGTCAACTCATCTGGGTTTAATCCATCACCATTCTTTAGCCCACTCTGCCACCCCAGTTCAGACATGGCCATATGCAAATCAGTCTGACCCTGTGCCTCATGGGAACAGTCCAGCCCGAACTGCCAATCCATGTCTTCCCTGGACCGGAAACAAGCTTCCTAGGACCGGTTTCTGGCATTTCAGCCGTCTTCAGCCAGGCTTGCTTGAATCCAGTAGCAAAGTGAGCAAGGGACTCACGTCTGAGCATACCCTGCCAACTTATGGCAAACAAAGCAAAAACCAAAGGAAATGATGGACGGAGTGTTGAACATTGCAAGCACTCACCCCCAGTCAACTGATCTGGGTTTAGTCCATCACCGTTCTTTAGCCCATTCTGCCACCCCAGTTCAAACATGGCCATATGCAAATCAGTCTGACCCTGTGCCTCATGGGAACAGTCCAGCCCGAACTGCCAAGCCATGTCTTCCCTGGACCGGAAACAAGCTTCCTAGGACAGGTTTCTGGCATTTCAGCCGTCTTCAGCCAGGCTTGTTTGAATCCAGTGGCAAAGTGAGCAAGGGACTCACGTCTGAGCATACCCTGCCAACTTATGGCAAACAAAGCAAAAACCAAAGGAAATGATGGACGGAGTGTTGAACATTGCAAGCACTCACCCCCAGTCAACTGATCTGGGTTTAATCCATCACCGTTCTTTAGCCCACTCTGCCACCCCAGTTCAGACATGGCCATATGCAAATCAGTCTGACCCTGTACCTCATGGGAACAGTCCAGCCCGAACTGCCAAGCCATGTCTTCCCTGGACCGGAAACAAGCTTTCTAGGACCGGTTTCTGGCATTTCAGCTGTCTTCAGCCAGGCTTGCTTGAATCCAGTGGCAAAGTGAGCAAGGGACTCACGTCTGAGCATACCCTGCCAACTTATGGTGAACAAAGCAAAAATCAAAGGAAATGATGGACGCAGTGTTGAACATTGCAAGCACTCACCCCCAGTCAACTCATCTGGATTTAATCCATCACCGTTCTTTAGCCCTCTCTGCCACCCCAGTTCAGACATGGCCATATGCAAATCAGTCTGACCCTGTGCCTCATGGGAACAGCCCAGCCCGAACTGCCAACCCATGTCTTCCCTGGACCAGAAACAAGCTTCCTAGGACCGGTTTCTGGCATTTCAGCCGTCTTCAGCCATGCTTGCTTGAATCCAGTGGCAAAGTGAGCAAGGGACTCACGTCTGAGCATACTCTGCCATCTTATGGCGAACAAAGCAAAAGCCAAAGGAATTGATGGACGCAGTGTTGAACATTGCAAGCACTCACCCCCAGTCAACTGATCTGGGTTTAATCCATCACCGTTCTTTAGCCCACTCTGCCACCCCAGTTCAGACATGGCCATATGCAAATCAGTCTGACACTGTACCTCATGGGAACAGTCCAGCCCGAACTGCCAAGCCATGTCTTCCCTGGACCGGAAACAAGCTTCCTAGTACCGGTTTCTGGCATTTCAGCCGTCTTCAGCCAGGCTTGCTTGAAACCAGTGGCAAAGTGAGCAAGGAACTCACGTCTGAGCATACCCTGCCAACTTATGGCGAACAAAGCAAGAACCAAAGGAAATGATGGACGGAGTGTTGAACATAGCAAGCACTCACCCCCAGTCAACTGATCTGGGTTTGATCCATCACCGTTCTTTAGCCCACTCTGCCACCCCAGTTCAGACACGGCCATATGCAAATCAGTCTGACCCTTTGCTTCATGCGAACAGTCCAGCCCGAACTACCAAGCCATGTCTTCCCTGGACCGGAAACAAGCTTCCTAGGACCGGTTTCTGGCATTTCAGCCGTCTTCAGCCAGGCTTGCTTGAATCCAGTGGCAAAGTGAGCAAGGGACTCACGTCTGAGCATACACTGCCATCTTATGGCGAACAAAGCAAAAACCAAAGGAATTGATGGACGCAGTGTTGATCATTGCAAGCACTCACCCCCAGTCAACTGATCTGGGTTTAATCCATCACCGTTCTTTAGCCCACTCTGCCACCCCAGTTCAGACATGGCCATATGCAAATCAGTCTGACCCTGTGCCTCATGGGAACAGTCCAGCCCGAACTGCCAAGCCATGTATTCCCTGGACCGGAAACAAGCTTTCTAGGACCAGTTTCTGGCATTTCAGCCGTCTTCAGCCAGGCTTGCTTGAATCCAGTGGTAAAGTGAGCAAGGGACTCACGTCTGAGCATACCCTGCCAACTTATGGCGAACAAAGCAAAAACCAAAGGAAATGATGGACGCAGTGTTGAACATTGCAAGCACTCACCCCCAGTCAACTGATCTGGGTTTAATTCATCACCGTTCTTTAGCCCACTCTGCCACCCTAGTTCAGACATGGCCATATGCAAATCAGTCTGACTCTCTGCCTCATAGGAACAGTCCAGCCCGAACTGCCAAGCCATGTCTTCCCTGGACCGGAAACAAACTTTCTAGGACCAGTTTCTGGCATTTCAGCCGTCTTCAGCCAGGCTTGCTTGAATCCAGTGGCAAAGTGAGCAAGGGACTCACGTCTGAGCATACCCTGCCAACTTATGGCGAACAAAGCAAAAACCAAAGGAAATGATGGACGCAGTTTTGAACATTGCAAGCACTCACCCCCAGTCAACTGATCTGGGTTTAATCCATCACCGTTCTTTAGCCCACTCTGCCACCCCAGTTCAGACATGGCCATATGCAAATCAGTCTGACCCTGTGCCTCCTGGGAACAGTCCAACCTGAACTGCCAAGCCATGTCTTCCCTGGACTGGAAACAAGCATCCTAGGACAGGTTTCTGGCATTTCAGCCGTCTTCAGCCATGCTTGCTTGAATCCAGTGGCAAAGTGAGCAAGGGACTCACGTCTGAGCAAACCCTGCCAACTTATGACTAACAAAGCAAAAACCAAAGGAAATGATGGACGCAGTGTTGAACATTGCAAGCACTTACCCCCAGTCAACTCATCTGGGTTTAATCCATCACCGTTCTTTAGCCCACTCTGCCACCCCAGTTCAGACATGGCCATATGCAAATCAGTCTGACCCTGTGCCTCATGGGAACAGTCCAGCCCGAACTGCCAAGCCATGTCTTCCCTGGACCGGAAACAAGCTTCCTAGGACCAGTTTCTGGCATTTCAGCCGTCTTCAGCCAGGCTTGCTTGAATCCAGTGGCAAAGTGAGCAAGGGACTCACGTCTGAGCATACCCTGCCAATTTATTGCGAACAAAGCAAAAACCAAAGGAAATGATGCACGGAGTGTTGAACATTGCAAGCACTCAACCCCAGTCAACTGATCTGGGTTTAATTCATCACCGTTCTTTAGCCCACTCTGCCACCCCAGTTCAGACATGGCCATATGCAAATCAGTCTGACCCTCTGCCTCATGGGAACAGTCCAGCCCGATCTGCCAAGCCATGATTTCCCTGGACCAGAAACAAGCTTTCTAGGACCGGTTTCTGGCATTTCAGCCGTCTTCAGCCATGCTTGCTTGAATCCAGTGGCAAAGTGAGCAAGGGACTCACGTCTGTGCATACCCTGCCAACTTATGGCGAACAAAGCAAAAACCAAAGGAAATGATGGACGCAGTGTTGAACATTGCAAGCTCTCACCCCCAGTCAACTCATCTGGGTTTAATCCATCACCAATCTTTAGCCCACTCTGCCACCCCAGTTCAGACATGGCCATATGCAAATCAGTCTGACCCTGTGCCTCATGGGAACAGTCCAGCCCGAACTGCCAATCCATGTCTTCCCTGGACCGGAAACAAGCTTCCTAGGACCGGTTTCTGGCATTTCAGCCGTCTTCAGCCAGGCTTGCTTGAATCCAGTAGCAAAGTGAGCAAGGGACTCACTTCTGAGCATACCCTGCCAACTTATGGCAAACAAGGCAAAAACCAAAGGAAATGATGGACGGAGTGTTGAACATTGCAAGCACTCACCCCCAGTCAACTGATCTGGGTTTAGTCCATCACCGTTCTTTAGCCCATTCTGCCACCCCAGTTCAAACATGGCCATATGCAAATCAGTCTGACCCTGTGCCTCATGGGAACAGTCCAGCCCGAACTGCCAAGCCATGTATTCCCTGGACCGGAAACAAGCTTCCTAGGACAGGTTTCTGGCATTTCAGCCGTCTTCAGCCAGGCTTGTTTGAATCCAGTGGCAAAGTGAGCAAGGGACTCACGTCTGAGCATACCCTGCCAACTTATGGCAACTAAAGCAAAAACCAAAGGAAATGATGGACGGAGTGTTGAACATTGCAAGCACTCACCCCCAGTCAACTGATCTGGGTTTAATCCATCACCGTTCTTTAGCCCACTCTGCCACCCCAGTTCAGACATGGCCATATGCAAATCAGTCTGACCCTGTACCTCATGGGAACAGTCCAGCCCGAACTGCCAAGCCATGTCTTCCCTGGACCGGAAACAAGCTTTCTAGGACCGGTTTCTGGCATTTCAGCTGTCTTCAGCCAGGCTTGCTTGAATCCAGTGGCAAAGTGAGCAAGGGACTCACGTCTGAGCATACCCTGCCAACTTATGGTGAACAAAGCAAAAATCAAAGGAAATGATGGACGCAGTGTTGAACATTGCAAGCACTCACCCCCAGTCAACTCATCTGGATTTAATCCATCACCGTTCTTTAGCCCTCTCTGCCACCCCAGTTCAGACATGGCCATATGCAAATCAGTCTGACCCTGTGCCTCATGGGAACAGTCCAGCCCGAACTGCCAACCCATGTCTTCCCTGGACCAGAAACAAGCTTCCTAGGACCGGTTTCTGGCATTTCAGCCGTCTTCAGCCATGCTTGCTTGAATCCAGTGGCAAAGTGAGCAAGGGACTCACGTCTGAGCATACCCTGCCAACTGATGGCGAACGAAGCAAAAACCAAAGGAAATGATGGACGCAGTGTTGAACATTGCAAGCACTCACCCCCAGTCAATTCATCTGGGTTTAATCCTTCACCGTTCTTTAGCCCACTCTGCCACCCCAGTTCAGACATGGCCATATGCAAATCAGTCTGACCCTGTGCCTCATGGGAACAGCCCAGCCCGAACTGCCAACCCATGTCTTCCCTGGACCAGAAACATGCTTCCTAGGACCGGTTTCTGGCATTTCAGCCGTCTTCAGCCATGCTTGCTTGAATCCAGTGGCAAAGTGAGCAAGGGACTCACGTCTGAGCATACCCTGCCAACTTATGGTGAACAAAGCAAAAATCAAAGGAAATGATGGACGCAGTGTTGAACATTGCAAGCACTCACCCCCAGTCAACTCATCTGGGTTTAATCCATCACCTTTTCTTTAGCCCACTCTGCCACCCCAGTTCAGACATGGCCATATGCAAATCAGTCTGACCCTGTGCCTCATGGGAACAGTCCAGCCCGAACTGCCAAGCCATGTCTTCCCTGGACCGGAAACAAGCTTCCTAGGACCAGTTTCTGGCATTTCAGCCGTCTTCAGCCAGGCTTGCTTGAATCCAGTGGCAAAGTGAGCAAGGGACTCACGTCTGAGCATACCCTGCCAATTTATTGCGAACAAAGCAAAAACCAAAGGAAATGATGCACGGAGTGTTGAACATTGCAAGCACTCACCCCCAGTCAACTGATCTGGGTTTAATTCATCACCGTTCTTTAGCCCACTCTGCCACCCCAGTTCAGACATGGCCATATGCAAATCAGTCTGACCCTCTGCCTCATGGGAACAGTCCAGCCCGATCTGCCAAGCCATGATTTCCCTGGACCAGAAACAAACTTTCTAGGACCAGTTTCTGGCATTTCAGCTGTGTTCAGCCAGGCTTGCTTGAATCCAGTGGCAAAGTGAGCAAGGGACTCATGTCTGAGCATACCCTGCCAACTTATGGCAAACAAAGCAAAAACCAAAGGAAATGATGGACGCAGTGTTGAACATTGCAAGCACTCACCCCCAGTCAACTGATCTGGGTTTAATCCATCACCGTTATTTACCCCACTCTGCCACCCCAGTTCAGACATGGCCATATGCAAATCAGTCTGACCCTGTGCCTCCTGGGAACAGTCCAGCCCGAACTGCCAAGCCATGTCTTCCCTGGACTGGAAACAAGCTTCCTAGGACCGGTTTCTGGCATTTCAGCCGTCTTCAGCCATGCTTGCTTGAATCCAGTGGCAAAGTGAGCAAGGGACTCACGTCTGTGCATACCCTGCCAACTTATGGCGAACAAAGCAAAAACCAAAGGAAATGATGGACGCAGTGTTGAACATTGCAAGCTCTCACCCCCAGTCAACTCATCTGGGTTTAATCCATCACCGTTCTTTAGCCCACTCTGCCACCCCAGTTCAGACATGGCCATATGCAAATCAGTCTGACCCTGTGCCTCATGGGAACAGTCCAGCCCGAACTGCCAATCCATGTCTTCCCTGGACCGGAAACAAGCTTCCTAGGACCGGTTTCTGGCATTTCAGCCGTCTTCAGCCAGGCTTGCTTGAATCCAGTAGCAAAGTGAGCAAGGGACTCACGTCTGAGCATACCCTGCCAACTTATGGCAAACAAAGCAAAAACCAAAGGAAATGATGGACGGAGTGTTGAACATTGCAAGCACTCACCCCCAGTCAACTGATCTGGGTTTAGTCCATCACCGTTCTTTAGCCCATTCTGCCACCCCAGTTCAAACATGGCCATATGCAAATCAGTCTGACCCTGTGCCTCATGGGAACAGTCCAGCCCGAACTGCCAAGCCATGTCTTCCCTGGACCGGAAACAAGCATCCTAGGACAGGTTTCTGGCATTTCAGCCGTCTTCAGCCAGGCTTGCTTGAATCCAGTGGCAAAGTGAGCAAGGGACTCACGTCTGAGCATACCCTGCCAATTTATTGCGAACAAAGCAAAAACCAAAGGAAATGATGCACGGAGTGTTGAACATTGCAAGCACTCACCCCCAGTCAACTGATCTGGGTTTAATTCATCACCGTTCTTTAGCCCACTCTGCCACCCCAGTTCAGACATGGCCATATGCAAATCAGTCTGACCCTCTGCCTCATGGGAACAGTCCAGCCCGATCTGCCAAGCCATGATTTCCCTGGACCAGAAACAAGCTTTCTAGGACCAGTTTCTGGCATTTCAGCTGTGTTCAGCCAGGCTTGCTTGAATCCAGTGGCAAAGTGAGCAAGGGACTCATGTCTGAGCATACCCTGCCAACTTATGGCAAACAAAGCAAAAACCAAAGGAAATGATGGACGCAGTGTTGAACATTGCAAGCACTCACCCCCAGTCAACTGATCTGGGTTTAATCCATCACCGTTATTTACCCCACTCTGCCACCCCAGTTCAGACATGGCCATATGCAAATCAGTCTGACCCTGTGCCTCCTGGGAACAGTCCAGCCCGAACTGCCAAGCCATGTCTTCCCTGGACTGGAAACAAGCTTCCTAGGACCGGTTTCTGGCATTTCAGCCGTCTTTAGCCATGCTTGCTTGAATCCAGTGGCAAAGTGAGCAAGGGACTCACGTCTGTGCATACCCTGCCAACTTATGGCGAACAAAGCAAAAACCAAAGGAAATGATGGACGCAGTGTTGAACATTGCAAGCTCTCACCCCCAGTCAACTCATCTGGGTTTAATCCATCACCGTTCTTTAGCCCACTCTGCCACCCCAGTTCAGACATGGCCATATGCAAATCAGTCTGACCCTGTGCCTCATGGGAACAGTCCAGCCCGAACTGCCAATCCATGTCTTCCCTGGACCGGAAACAAGCTTCCTAGGACCGGTTTCTGGCATTTCAGCCGTCTTCAGCCAGGCTTGCTTGAATCCAGTAGCAAAGTGAGCAAGGGACTCACGTCTGAGCATACCCTGCCAACTTATGGCAAACAAAGCAAAAACCAAAGGAAATGATGGACGGAGTGTTGAACATTGCAAGCACTCACCCCCAGTCAACTGATCTGGGTTTAATCCATCACCGTTCTTTAGCCCACTCTGCCACCCCAGTTCAGACATGGCCATATGCAAATCAGTCTGACCCTGTACCTCATGGGAACAGTCCAGCCCGAACTGCCAAGCCATGTCTTCCCTGAACCGGAAACAAGCTTTCTAGGACCGGTTTCTGGCATTTCAGCTGTCTTCAGCCAGGCTTGCTTGAATCCAGTGGCAAAGTGAGCAAGGGACTCACGTCTGAGCATACCCTGCCAACTTATGGTGAACAAAGCAAAAATCAAAGGAAATGATGGACGCAGTGTTGAACATTGCAAGCACTCACCCCCAGTCAACTCATCTGGATTTAATCCATCACCGTTCTTTAGCCCTCTCTGCCACCCCAGTTCAGACATGGCCATATGCAAATCAGTCTGACCCTGTGCCTCATGGGAACAGCCCAGCCCGAACTGCCAACCCATGTCTTCCCTGGACCAGAAACAAGCTTCCTAGGACCGGTTTCTGGCATTTCAGCCGTCTTCAGCCATGCTTGCTTGAATCCAGTGGCAAAGTGAGCAAGGGACTCACGTCTGAGCATACTCTGCCATCTTATGGCGAACAAAGCAAAAACCAAAGGAATTGATGGACGCAGTGTTGAACATTGCAAGCACTCACCCCCAGTCAACTGATCTGGGTTTAATCCATCACCGTTCTTTAGCCCACTCTGCCACCCCAGTTCAGACATGGCCATATGCAAATCAGTCTGACACTGTACCTCATGGGAACAGTCCAGCCCGAACTGCCAAGCCATGTCTTCCCTGGACCGGAAACAAGCTTCCTAGTACCGGTTTCTGGCATTTCAGCCGTCTTCAGCCAGGCTTGCTTGAAACCAGTGGCAAAGTGAGCAAGGAACTCACGTCTGAGCATACCCTGCCAACTTATGGCGAACAAAGCAAGAACCAAAGGAAATGATGGACGGAGTGTTGAACATAGCAAGCACTCACCCCCAGTCAACTGATCTGGGTTTGATCCATCACCGTTCTTTAGCCCACTCTGCCACCCCAGTTCAGACACGGCCATATGCAAATCAGTCTGACCCTTTGCTTCATGCGAACAGTCCAGCCCGAACTACCAAGCCATGTCTTCCCTGGACCGGAAACAAGCTTCCTAGGACCGGTTTCTGGCATTTCAGCCGTCTTCAGCCAGGCTTGCTTGAATCCAGTGGCAAAGTGAGCAAGGGACTCACGTCTGAGCATACACTGCCATCTTATGGCGAACAAAGCAAAAACCAAAGGAATTGATGGACGCAGTGTTGATAATTGCAAGCACTCACCCCCAGTCAACTGATCTGGGTTTAATCCATCACCGTTCTTTAGCCCACTCTGCCACCCCAGTTCAGACATGGCCATATGCAAATCAGTCTGACCCTGTGCCTCATGGGAACAGTCCAGCCCGAACTGCCAAGCCATGTATTCCCTGGACCGGAAACAAGCTTTCTAGGACCAGTTTCTGGCATTTCAGCCGTCTTCAGCCAGGCTTGCTTGAATCCAGTGGTAAAGTGAGCAAGGGACTCACGTCTGAGCATACCCTGCCAACTTATGGCGAACAAAGCAAAAACCAAAGGAAATGATGGACGCAGTGTTGAACATTGCAAGCACTCACCCCCAGTCAACTGATCTGGGTTTAATTCATCACCGTTCTTTAGCCCACTCTGCCACCCTAGTTCAGACATGGCCATATGCAAATCAGTCTGACTCTCTGCCTCATAGGAACAGTCCAGCCCGAACTGCCAAGCCATGTCTTCCCTGGACCGGAAACAAACTTTCTAGGACCAGTTTCTGGCATTTCAGCCGTCTTCAGCCAGGCTTGCTTGAATCCAGTGGCAAAGTGAGCAAGGGACTCACGTCTGAGCATACCCTGCCAACTTATGGCGAACAAAGCAAAAACCAAAGGAAATGATGGACGCAGTTTTGAACATTGCAAGCACTCACCCCCAGTCAACTGATCTGGGTTTAATCCATCACCGTTCTTTAGCCCACTCTGCCACCCCAGTTCAGACATGGCCATATGCAAATCAGTCTGACCCTGTGCCTCCTGGGAACAGTCCAACCTGAACTGCCAAGCCATGTCTTCCCTGGACTGGAAACAAGCATCCTAGGACAGGTTTCTGGCATTTCAGCCGTCTTCAGCCATGCTTGCTTGAATCCAGTGGCAAAGTGAGCAAGGGACTCACGTCTGAGCAAACCCTGCCAACTTATGGCTAACAAAGCAAAATCCAAAGGAAATGATGGACGCAGTGTTGAACATTGCAAGCACTCACCCCCAGTCAACTCATCTGGGTTTAATCCATCACCGTTCTTTAGCCCACTCTGCCACCCCAGTTCAGACATGGCCATATGCAAATCAGTCTGACCCTGTGCCTCATGGGAACAGTCCAGCCCGAACTGCCAAGCCATGTCTTCCCTGGACCGGAAACAAGCTTCCTAGGACCAGTTTCTGGCATTTCAGCCGTCTTCAGCCAGGCTTGCTTGAATCCAGTGGCAAAGTGAGCAAGGGACTCACGTCTGAGCATACCCTGCCAATTTATTGCGAACAAAGCAAAAACCAAAGGAAATGATGCACGGAGTGTTGAACATTGCAAGCACTCAACCCCAGTCAACTGATCTGGGTTTAATTCATCACCGTTCTTTAGCCCACTCTGCCACCCCAGTTCAGACATGGCCATATGCAAATCAGTCTGACCCTCTGCCTCATGGGAACAGTCCAGCCCGATCTGCCAAGCCATGATTTCCCTGGACCAGAAACAAGCTTTCTAGGACCGGTTTCTGGCATTTCAGCCGTCTTCAGCCATGCTTGCTTGAATCCAGTGGCAAAGTGAGCAAGGGACTCACGTCTGTGCATACCCTGCCAACTTATGGCGAACAAAGCAAAAACCAAAGGAAATGATGGACGCAGTGTTGAACATTGCAAGCTCTCACCCCCAGTCAACTCATCTGGGTTTAATCCATCACCAATCTTTAGCCCACTCTGCCACCCCAGTTCAGACATGGCCATATGCAAATCAGTCTGACCCTGTGCCTCATGGGAACAGTCCAGCCCGAACTGCCAATCCATGTCTTCCCTGGACCGGAAACAAGCTTCCTAGGACCGGTTTCTGGCATTTCAGCCATCTTCAGCCAGGCTTGCTTGAATCCAGTAGCAAAGTGAGCAAGGGACTCACTTCTGAGCATACCCTGCCAACTTATGGCAAACAAGGCAAAAACCAAAGGAAATGATGGACGGAGTGTTGAACATTGCAAGCACTCACCCCCAGTCAACTGATCTGGGTTTAGTCCATCACCGTTCTTTAGCCCATTCTGCCACCCCAGTTCAAACATGGCCATATGCAAATCAGTCTGACCCTGTGCCTCATGGGAACAGTCCAGCCCGAACTGCCAAGCCATGTATTCCCTGGACCGGAAACAAGCTTCCTAGGACAGGTTTCTGGCATTTCAGCCGTCTTCAGCCAGGCTTGTTTGAATCCAGTGGCAAAGTGAGCAAGGGACTCACGTCTGAGCATACCCTGCCAACTTATGGCAACTAAAGCAAAAACCAAAGGAAATGATGGACGGAGTGTTGAACATTGCAAGCACTCACCCCCAGTCAACTGATCTGGGTTTAATCCATCACCGTTCTTTAGCCCACTCTGCCACCCCAGTTCAGACATGGCCATATGCAAATCAGTCTGACCCTGTACCTCATGGGAACAGTCCAGCCCGAACTGCCTAGCCATGTCTTCCCTGGACCGGAAACAAGCTTTCTAGGACCGGTTTCTGGCATTTCAGCTGTCTTCAGCCAGGCTTGCTTGAATCCAGTGGCAAAGTGAGCAAGGGACTCACGTCTGAGCATACCCTGCCAACTTATGGTGAACAAAGCAAAAATCAAAGGAAATGATGGACGCAGTGTTGAACATTGCAAGCACTCACCCCCAGTCAACTCATCTGGATTTAATCCATCACCGTTCTTTAGCCCTCTCTGCCACCCCAGTTCAGACATGGCCATATGCAAATCAGTCTGACCCTGTGCCTCATGGGAACAGTCCAGCCCGAACTTCCAACCCATGTCTTCCCTGGACCAGAAACAAGCTTCCTAGGACCGGTTTCTGGCATTTCAGCCGTCTTCAGCCATGCTTGCTTGAATCCAGTGGCAAAGTGAGCAAGGGACTCACGTCTGAGCATACCCTGCCAACTGATGGCGAACGAAGCAAAAACCAAAGGAAATGATGGACGCAGTGTTGAACATTGCAAGCACTCACCCCCAGTCAATTCATCTGGGTTTAATCCTTCACCGTTCTTTAGCCCACTCTGCCACCCCAGTTCAGACATGGCCATATGCAAATCAGTCTGACCCTGTGCCTCATGGGAACAGCCCAGCCCGAACTGCCAACCCATGTCTTCCCTGGACCAGAAACATGCTTCCTAGGACCGGTTTCTGGCATTTCAGCCGTCTTCAGCCATGCTTGCTTGAATCCAGTGGCAAAGTGAGCAAGGGACTCACGTCTGAGCATACCCTGCCAACTTATGGTGAACAAAGCAAAAATCAAAGGAAATGATGGACGCAGTGTTGAACATTGCAAGCACTCACCCCCAGTCAACTCATCTGGGTTTAATCCATCACCTTTTCTTTAGCCCACTCTGCCACCCCAGTTCAGACATGGCCATATACAAATCAGTCTGACCCTGTGCCTCATGGGAACAGTCCAGCCCGAACTGCCAAGCCATGTCTTCCCTGGACCGGAAACAAGCTTCCTAGGACCAGTTTCTGGCATTTCAGCCGTCTTCAGCCAGGCTTGCTTGAATCCAGTGGCAAAGTGAGCAAGGGACTCACGTCTGAGCATACCCTGCCAATTTATTGCGAACAAAGCAAAAACCAAAGGAAATGATGCACGGAGTGTTGAACATTGCAAGCACTCACCCCCAGTCAACTGATCTGGGTTTAATTCATCACCGTTCTTTAGCCCACTCTGCCACCCCAGTTCAGACATGGCCATATGCAAATCAGTCTGACCCTCTGCCTCATGGGAACAGTCCAGCCCGATCTGCCAAGCCATGATTTCCCTGGACCAGAAACAAGCTTTCTAGGACCAGTTTCTGGCATTTCAGCTGTGTTCAGCCAGGCTTGCTTGAATCCAGTGGCAAAGTGAGCAAGGGACTCATGTCTGAGCATACCCTGCCAACTTATGGCAAACAAAGCAAAAACCAAAGGAAATGATGGACGCAGTGTTGAACATTGCAAGCACTCACCCCCAGTCAACTGATCTGGGTTTAATCCATCACCGTTATTTACCCCACTCTGCCACCCCAGTTCAGACATGGCCATATGCAAATCAGTCTGACCCTGTGCCTCCTGGGAACAGTCCAGCCCGAACTGCCAAGCCATGTCTTCCCTGGACTGGAAACAAGCTTCCTAGGACCGGTTTCTGGCATTTCAGCCGTCTTCAGCCATGCTTGCTTGAATCCAGTGGCAAAGTGAGCAAGGGACTCACGTCTGTGCATACCCTGCCAACTTATGGCGAACAAAGCAAAAACCAAAGGAAATGATGGACGCAGTGTTGAACATTGCAAGCTCTCACCCCCAGTCAACTCATCTGGGTTTAATCCATCACCGTTCTTTAGCCCACTCTGCCACCCCAGTTCAGACATGGCCATATGCAAATCAGTCTGACCCTGTGCCTCATGGGAACAGTCTAGCCCGAACTGCCAATCCATGTCTTCCCTGGACCGGAAACAAGCTTCCTAGGACCGGTTTCTGGCATTTCAGCCGTCTTCAGCCAGGCTTGCTTGAATCCAGTAGCAAAGTGAGCAAGGGACTCACGTCTGAGCATACCCTGCCAACTTATGGCAAACAAAGCAAAAACCAAAGGAAATGATGGACGGAGTGTTGAACATTGCAAGCACTCACCCCCAGTCAACTGATCTGGGTTTAGTCCATCACCGTTCTTTAGCCCATTCTGCCACCCCAGTTCAAACATGGCCATATGCAAATCAGTCTGACCCTGTGCCTCATGGGAACAGTCCAGCCCGAACTGCCAACCCATGTCTTCCCTGGACCAGAAACAAGCTTCCTAGGACCGGTTTCTGGCATTTCAGCCGTCTTCAGCCATGCTTGCTTGAATCCAGTGGCAAAGTGAGCAAGGGACTCACGTCTGAGCAAACCCTGCCAACTGATGGCGAACGAAGCAAAAACCAAAGGAAATGATGGACGCAGTGTTGAACATTGCAAGCACTCACCCCCAGTCAATTCATCTGGGTTTAATCCTTCACCGTTCTTTAGCCCACTCTGCCACCCCAGTTCAGACATGGCCATATGCAAATCAGTCTGACCCTGTACCTCATGGGAACAGCCCAGCCCGAACTGCCAACCCATGTCTTCCCTGGACCAGAAACAAGCTTCCTAGGACCGGTTTCTGGCATTTCAGCCGTCTTCAGCCATGCTTGCTTGAATCCAGTGGCAAAGTGAGCAAGGGACTCACGTCTGAGCATACTCTGCCATCTTATGGCGAACAAAGCAAAAACCAAAGGAATTGATGGACGCAGTGTTGAACATTGCAAGCACTCACCCCCAGTCAACTGATCTGGGTTTAATCCATCACCGTTCTTTAGCCCACTCTGCCACCCCAGTTCAGACATGGCCATATGCAAATCAGTCTGACACTGTACCTCATGGGAACAGTCCAGCCCGAACTGCCAAGCCATGTCTTCCCTGGACCGGAAACAAGCTTCCTAGTACCGGTTTCTGGCATTTCAGCCGTCTTCAGCCAGGCTTGCTTGAAACCAGTGGCAAAGTGAGCAAGGAACTCACGTCTGAGCATAACCTGCCAACTTATGGCGAACAAAGCAAGAACCAAAGGAAATGATGGACAGAGTGTTGAACATAGCAAGCACTCACCCCCAGTCAACTGATCTGGGTTTGATCCATCACCGTTCTTTAGCCCACTCTGCCACCCCAGTTCAGACACGGCCATATGCAAATCAGTCTGACCCTTTGCTTCATGCGAACAGTCCAGCCCGAACTACCAAGCCATGTCTTCCCTGGACCGGAAACAAGCTTCCTAGGACCGGTTTCTGGCATTTCAGCCGTCTTCAGCCAGGCTTGCTTGAATCCAGTGGCAAAGTGAGCAAGGGACTCACGTCTGAGCATACACTGCCATCTTATGGCGAACAAAGCAAAAACCAAAGGAATTGATGGACGCAGTGTTGATCATTGCAAGCACTCACCCCCAGTCAACTGATCTGGGTTTAATCCATCACCGTTCTTTAGCCCACTCTGCCACCCCAGTTCAGACATGGCCATATGCAAATCAGTCTGACCCTGTGCCTCATGGGAACAGTCCAGCCCGAACTGCCAAGCCATGTATTCCCTGGACCGGAAACAAGCTTTCTAGGACCAGTTTCTGGCATTTCAGCCGTCTTCAGCCAGGCTTGCTTGAATCCAGTGGTAAAGTGAGCAAGGGACTCACGTCTGAGCATACCCTGCCAACTTATGGCGAACAAAGCAAAAACCAAAGGAAATGATGGACGGAGTGTTGAACATTGCAAGCACTCACCCCCAGTCAACTGATCTGGGTTTAATTCATCACCGTTCTTTAGCCCACTCTGCCACCCTAGTTCAGAAATGGCCATATGCAAATCAGTCTGACTCTCTGCCTCATAGGAACAGTCCAGCCCGAACTGCCAAGCCATGTCTTCCCTGGACCGGAAACAAACTTTCTAGGACCAGTTTCTGGCATTTCAGCCGTCTTCAGCCAGGCTTGCTTGAATCCAGTGGCAAAGTGAGCAAGGGACTCACGTCTGAGCATACCCTGCCAACTTATGGCGAACAAAGCAAAAACCAAAGGAAATGATGGACGCAGTTTTGAACATTGCAAGCACTCACCCCCAGTCAACTGATCTGGGTTTAATCCATCACCGTTCTTTAGCCCACTCTGCCACCCCAGTTCAGACATGGCCATATGCAAATCAGTCTGACCCTGTGCCTCCTGGGAACAGTCCAACCTGAACTGCCAAGCCATGTCTTCCCTGGACTGGAAACAAGCATCCTAGGACAGGTTTCTGGCATTTCAGCCGTCTTCAGCCATGCTTGCTTGAATCCAGTGGCAAAGTGAGCAAGGGACTCACGTCTGAGCAAACCCTGCCAACTTATGGCTAACAAAGCAAAAACCAAAGGAAATGATGGACGCAGTGTTGAACATTGCAAGCACTCACCCCCAGTCAACTCATCTGGGTTTAATCCATCACCGTTCTTTAGCCCACTCTGCCACCCCAGTTCAGACATGGCCATATGCAAATCAGTCTGACCCTGTGCCTCATGGGAACAGTCCAGCCCGAACTGCCAAGCCATGTCTTCCCTGGACCGGAAACAAGCTTCCTAGGACCAGTTTCTGGCATTTCAGCCGTCTTCAGCCAGGCTTGCTTGAATCCAGTGGCAAAGTGAGCAAGGGACTCACGTCTGAGCATACCCTGCCAATTTATTGCGAACAAAGCAAAAACCAAAGGAAATGATGCACGGAGTGTTGAACATTGCAAGCACTCACCCCCAGTCAACTGATCTGGGTTTAATTCATCACCGTTCTTTAGCCCACTCTGCCACCCCAGTTCAGACATGGCCATATGCAAATCAGTCTGACCCTCTGCCTCATGGGAACAGTCCAGCCCGATCTGCCAAGCCATGATTTCCATGGACCAGAAACAAGCTTTCTAGGACCAGTTTCTGGCATTTCAGCTGTGTTCAGCCAGGCTTGCTTGAATCCAGTGGCAAAGTGAGCAAGGGACTCATGTCTGAGCATACCCTGCCAACTTATGGCGAACAAAGCAAAAACCAAAGGAAATGATGGACGCAGTGTTGAACATTGCAAGCACTCACCCCCAGTCAACTAATCTGGGTTTAATCCATCACCGTTATTTACCCCACTCTGCCACCCCAGTTCAGACATGGCCATTTGCAAATCAGTCTGACCCTGTGCCTCCTGGGAACAGTCCAGCCCGAACTGCCAAGCCATGTCTTCCCTGGACTGGAAACAAGCTTCCTAGGACCGGTTTCTGGCATTTCAGCCGTCTTCAGCCATGCTTGCTTGAATCCAGTGGCAAAGTGAGCAAGGGACTCACGTCTGTGCATACCCTGCCAACTTATGGCGAACAAAGCAAAAACCAAAGGAAATGATGGACGCAGTGTTGAACATTGCAAGCTCTCACCCCCAGTCAACTCATCTGGGTTTAATCCATCACCAATCTTTAGCCCACTCTGCCACCCCAGTTCAGACATGGCCATATGCAAATCAGTCTGACCCTGTGCCTCATGGGAACAGTCCAGCCCGAACTGCCAATCCATGTCTTCCCTGGACCGGAAACAAGCTTCCTAGGACCGGTTTCTGGCATTTCAGCCGTCTTCAGCCAGGCTTGCTTGAATCCAGTAGCAAAGTGAGCAAGGGACTCACGTCTGAGCATACCCTGCCAACTTATGGCGAACAAGGCAAAAACCAAAGGAAATGATGGACGGAGTGTTGAACATTGCAAGCACTCACCCCCAGTCAACTGATCTGGGTTTAGTCCATCACCGTTCTTTAGCCCATTCTGCCACCCCAGTTCAAACATGGCCATATGCAAATCAGTCTGACCCTGTGCCTCATGGGAACAGTCCAGCCCGAACTGCCAAGCCATGTATTCCCTGGACCGGAAACAAGCTTCCTAGGACAGGTTTCTGGCATTTCAGCCGTCTTCAGCCAGGCTTGTTTGAATCCAGTGGCAAAGTGAGCAAGGGACTCACGTCTGAGCATACCCTGCCAACTTATGGCAACTAAAGCAAAAACCAGAGGAAATGATGGACGGAGTGTTGAACATTGCAAGCACTCACCCCCAGTCAACTGATCTGGGTTTAATCCATCACCGTTCTTTAGCCCACTCTGCCACCCCAGTTCAGACATGGCCATATGCAAATCAGTCTGACCCTGTACCTCATGGGAACAGTCCAGCCCGAACTGCCACGCCATGTCTTCCCTGGACCGGAAACAAGCTTTCTAGGACCGGTTTCTGGCATTTCAGCTGTCTTCAGCCAGGCTTGCTTGAATCCAGTGGCAAAGTGAGCAAGGGACTCACGTCTGAGCATACCCTGCCAACTTATGGTGAACAAAGCAAAAATCAAAGGAAATGATGGACGCAGTGTTGAACATTGCAAGCACTCACCCCCAGTCAACTCATCTGGATTTAATCCATCACCGTTCTTTAGCCCTCTCTGCCACCCCAGTTCAGACATGGCCATATGCAAATCAGTCTGACCCTGTGCCTCATGGGAACAGTCCAGCCCGAACTGCCAACCCATGTCTTCCCTGGACCAGAAACAAGCTTCCTAGGACCGGTTTCTGGCATTTCAGCCGTCTTCAGCCATGCTTGCTTGAATCCAGTGGCAAAGTGAGCAAGGGACTCACGTCTGAGCATACCCTGCCAACTGATGGCGAACGAAGCAAAAACCAAAGGAAATGATGGACGCAGTGTTGAACATTGCAAGCACTCACCCCCAGTCAATTCATCTGGGTTTAATCCTTCACCGTTCTTTAGCCCACTCTGCCACCCCAGTTCAGACATGGCCATATGCAAATCAGTCTGACCCTGTGCCTCATGGGAACAGCCCAGCCCGAACTGCCAACCCATGTCTTCCCTGGACCAGAAACATGCTTCCTAGGACCGGTTTCTGGCATTTCAGCCGTCTTCAGCCATGCTTGCTTGAATCCAGTGGCAAAGTGAGCAAGGGACTCACGTCTGAGCATACCCTGCCAACTGATGGCGAACAAAGCAAAAACCAAAGGAAATGATGGACGGAGTGTTGAACATTGCAAGCACTCACCGCCAGTCAACTGATCTGGGTTTAATCCATCACCGTTCTTTAGCCCACTCTGCCACCCCAGTTCAGACATGGCCATATGCAAATCAGTCTGACCCTGTGCCTCATGGAAACAGTCCAGCCCGAACTGCCAAGCCATGTCTTCCCTGGACCGGAAACAAGCTTCCTAGGACCGGTTTCTGGCATTTCAGCCGTCTTCAGCCAGGCTTGTTTGAATCCAGTGGCAAAGTGAGCAAGGGACTCACGTCTGAGCATACCCTGCCAACTTATGGCGAACAAAGCAAAAACCAAAAGAAATGATGGACGGAGTGTTAAACATTGCAAGCACTCACCCCCAGTCAACTGATCTGGATTTAATCCATCACCGTTCTTTAGCCCACTCTGCCACCCCAGTTCAGACATGGCCATATGCAAATCAGTCTCACCCTGTTCCTCATGGGAACAGTCCAGCCCAAACTGCCAAGCCATGTCTTCCCTGGACCGGAAACAAGCTTCCTAGGACCGGTTTCTGGCATTTCAGCCTTCTTCAGCCAGGCTTGCTTGAATCCAGTGGCAAAGTGAGCAAGGGACTCACGTCTGAGCATACCCTGCCAACTTATGGTGAACAAAGCAAAAACCAAAGGAAATGATGGACGGAGTGTTGAACATTGCAAGCACTCATCCCAGTCAACTGATCTGGGTTTAATCCGTCACCGTTCTTTAGCCCACTCTGCCACCCCAGTTCAGACATGTCACATGCAAATCAGTCTGACCCTGTGCCTCATTGGAACAGTCCAGCCCGAACTTCCAAGCCATGTCTTCCCTGGACCAGAAACAAGCTTCCTAGTACCGGTTTCTGGCATTTCAGCCGTCTTCAGCCAGGCTTGCTTGAAACCAGTGGCAAAGTGAGCAAGGAACTCACGTCTGAGCATACCCTGCCAACTTATGGCGAACAAAGCAAGAACCAAAGGAAATGATGGACAGAGTGTTGAACATAGCAAGCACTCACCCCAAGTCAACTGATCTGGGTTTAATCCATCACCGTTCTTTAGCCCACTCTGCCACCCCAGTTCAGACATAGCCGTATGCAAATCGGTCTGACCCTGTGCCTCATGGGAACAGTCCAGCCCGAACTGCCAAGCCATGTCTTCCCTTGACCGGAAACAAGCTTCCTAGGACCGGTTTCTGGCATTTCAGCCGTCTTCAGCCAGGCTTGCTTGAATCCAGTGGCAAAGTGAGCAAGGGACTCACGTCTGAGCATACCCTGCCAACTTATGGCGAACAAAGCAAAAACCAAAGGAAATGATGGACGGAGTGTTGATCATTGCAAGCACTCACCCCCAGTCAACTGATCTGGGTTTAATCCATCACCGTTCTTTAGCCCACTCTGCCACCCCAGTTCAGACATGGCCATATGCAAATCAGTCTGACACTGTACCTCATGGGAACAGTCCAGCCCGAACTGCCAAGCCATGTCTTCCCTGGACCGGAAACAAGCTTTCTAGGACCGGTTTCTGGCATTTCAGCTGTCTTCAGCCAGGCTTGCTTGAATCCAGTGGCAAAGTGAGCAAGGGACTCACGTCTGAGCATACCCTGCCAACTTATGGTGAATAAAGCAAAAATCAAAGGAAATGATGGACGCAGTGTTGAACATTGCAAGCACTCACCCCCAGTCAACTCATCTGGATTTAATCCATCACCGTTCTTTAGCCCTCTCTGCCACCCCAGTTCAGACATGGCCATATGCAAATCAGTCTGACCCTGTGCCTCATGGGAACAGTCCAGCCCGAACTGCCAACCCATATCTTCCCTGGACCAGAAACAAGCTTCCTAGGACCGGTTTCTGGCATTTCAGCCGTCTTCAGCCATGCTTGCTTGAATCCAGTGGCAAAGTGAGCAAGGGACTCACGTCTGAGCATACCCTGCCAACTGATGGCGAACGAAGCAAAAACCAAAGGAAATGATGGACGCAGTGTTGAACATTGCAAGCACTCATCCCCAGTCAATTCATCTGGGTTTAATCCATCACCGTTCTTTAGCCCACTCTGCCACCCCAGTTCAGACATGGCCATATGCAAATCAGTCTGACCCTGTGCCTCATGGGAACAGCCCAGCCCGAACTGCCAACCCATGTCTTCCCTGGACCAGAAACAAGCTTCCTAGGACCGGTTTCTGGCATTTCAGCCGTCTTCAGCCATGCTTGCTTGAATCCAGTGGCAAAGTGAGCAAGGGACTCACGTCTGAGCATACCCTGCCAACTGATGGCGAACAAAGCAAAAACCAAAGGAAATGATGGACGGAGTGTTGAACATTGCAAGCACTCACCGCCAGTCAACTGATCTGGGTTTAATCCATCACCGTTCTTTAGCCCACTCTGCCACCCCAGTTCAGACATGGCCATATGCAAATCAGTCTGACCCTGTGCCTCATGAAAACAGTCCAGCCCGAACTGCCAAGCCATGTCTTCCCTGGACCAGAAACAAGCTTCCTAGGACCGGTTTCTGGCATTTCAGCCGTCTTCAGCCAGGCTTGTTTGAATCCAGTGGCAAAGTGAGCAAGGGACTCACGTCTGAGCATACCCTGCCAACTTATGGCGACCAAAGCAAAAACCAAAGGAAATGATGGACGGAGTGTTAAACATTGCAAGCACTCACCCCCAGTCAACTGATCTGGGTTTAATCCATCACCGTTCTTTAGCCCACTCTGCCACCCCAGTTCAGACATGGCCATATGCAAATCAGTCTCACCCTGTTCCTCATGGGAACAGTCCAGCCCAAACTGCCAAGCCATGTGTTCCCTGGACCGGAAACAAGCTTCCTAGGACCGGTTTCTGGCATTTCAGCCTTCTTCAGCCAGGCTTGCTTGAATCCAGTGGCAAAGTGAGCAAGGGACTCACGTCTGAGCATACCCTGCCAACTTATGGCGAACAAAGCAAAAACCAAAGGAAATGATGGACGGAGTGTTGAACATTGCAAGCACTCATCCCCAGTCAACTGATCTGGGTTTAATCCGTCACCGTTCTTTAGCCCACTCTGCCACCCCAGTTCAGACATGTCACATGCAAATCAGTCTGACCCTGTGCCTCATGGGAACAGTCCAGCCCGAACTTCCAAGCCATGTCTTCCCTGGACCAGAAACAAGCTTCCTAGTACCGGTTTCTGGCATTTCAGCCGTCTTCAGCCAGGCTTGCTTGAAACCAGTGGCAAAGTGAGCAAGGAACTCACGTCTGAGCATACCCTGCCAACTTATGGCGAACAAAGCAAGAACCAAAGGAAATGATGGACAGAGTGTTGAACATAGCAAGCACTCACCCCAAGTCAACTGATCTGGGTTTAATCCATCACCGTTCTTTAGCCCACTCTGCCACCCCAGTTCAGACATAGCCATATGCAAATCGGTCTGACCCTGTGCCTCATGGGAACAGTCCAGCCCGAACTACCAAGCCATGTCTTCCCTTGACCGGAAACAAGCTTCCTAGGACCGGTTTCTGGCATTTCAGCCGTCTTCAGCCAGGCTTGCTTGAATCCAGTGGCAAAGTGAGCAAGGGACTCACGTCTGAGCATACCCTGCCAACTTATGGCGAACAAAGCAAAAACCAAAGGAAATGATGGACGGACTGTTGATCATTGCAAGAACTCACCCCCAGTCAACTGATCTGGGTTTAATCCATCACCGTTCTTTAGCCCACTCTGCCAACCCAGTTCAGACATGGCCATATGCAAATCAGTCTGACCCTTGGCTTCATGGGAACAGTCCAGCCCGAACTTCCAAGCCATGTCTTCCCTGGACCGGAAACAAGCTTCCTAGGACCGGTTTCTGGCATTTCAGCCATCTTCAGCCAGGCTTGCTTGAATCCAGTAGCAAAGTGAGCAAGGGACTCACGTCTGAGCATACCCTGCCAACTTATGGCGAACAAAGCAAAAACCAAAGGAATTGATGGACGGAGTGTTGAACATTGCAAGCACTCACCCCCAGTCAACTGATCTGGGTTTAATCCATCACCGTTTTTTAGCCCACTCTGCCACCCCAGTTCAGACATGGCCATATGCAACTCAGCCTGACCCTGTGCCTCATGGGAACAGTCCAGCCCGAACTGAAAAGCCATGTCTTCCCTGGACCGGAAACAAGCTTCCTAGGACCAGTTTCTGGCATTTGAGCTGTATTCAGCCAGGCTTGTTTGAATCCAGTGGCAAAGTGAGCAAGGGACTCACGTCTGAGCATACCCTGCCAATTTATGGCGAACAAAGCAAAAACCAAAGGAAATGATGGACGGAGTGTTAAACATTGCAAGCACTCACCCCCAGTCAACTGATCTGGGTTTAATCCATCACCGTACTTTAGCCCACTCTGCCACCCCAGTTCAGACATGGCCATATGCAAATCAGTCTGACCCTGTGCCTCATGGGAACAGTCCAGCCCGAACTGCCAAGCCATGTCTTCCCTGGACTGAAAACAAGCTTCCTAAGACCGGTTTCTGGCATTTCAGCCGTCTTCAGCCATGCTTGCTTGAATCCAGTGGCAAAGTGACCAAGGGACTCACGTCTGAGCATACACTGCCATCTTATGGCGAACAAAGCAAAAACAAAAGGAATTGATGGACGCAGTGTTGAACATTGCAAGCACTCACCCCCAGTCAACTGATCTGGCTTTAATCCATCACCGTTCTTTAGCCCACTCTGCCACCCCAGTTCGGACATGGCCATATGCAAATCAGTCTGACCCTTTGCTTCATGGGAACAGTCCAGCCCGAACTGCCAAGCCATGTATTCCCTGGACCGGAAACAAGCTTCCTAGGACCGGTTTCTGGCATTTCAGCCGTCTTCAGCCAGGCTTGCTTGAATCCAGTGGCAAAGTTTGCAAGGGACTCACGTCTGAGCATACCCTGCCAACTTATGGCGAACAAAGCAAAAACCAAAGGAAATGATGGACGCAGTGTTGAACATTGCAAGCACTCACCCCCAGTCAACTGATCTGGGTTTAATCCATCACCGTTCTTTATCCCACTCTGCCACCCCAGTTCAGACATGGCCATATGCAAATCAGTCTGACCCTGTGCCTCATGGGAACAGTCCAGCCCGAACTGCCAAGCCATGTCTTCCATGGACTGGAAACAAGCTTCCTAGGACCGGTTTCTGGCATTTCAGCCGTCTTCAGCCATGCTTGCTTGAATCCAGTGGCAAAGTGAGCAAGGGACTCACGTCTGAGCATACCCTGCCAATTTATTGCGAACAAAACAAAAACCAAAGGAAATGATGCACGGAGTGTTGAACATTGCAAGCACTCACCCCCAGTCAACTGATCTGGGTTTAATTCATCACCGTTCTTTAGCCCACTCTGCCACCCCAGTTCAGACATGGCCATATGCAAATCAGTCTGACCCTCTGCCTCATGGGAACAGTCCAGCCCGATCTGCCAAGCCATGATTTCCCTGGACCAGAAACAAGCTTTCTAGGACCAGTTTCTGGCATTTCAGCTGTGTTCAGCCAGGCTTGCTTGAATCCAGTGGCAAAGTGAGCAAGGGACTCATGTCTGAGCATACCCTGCCAACTTATGGCGAACAAAGCAAAAACCAAAGGAAATGATGGACGCAGTGTTGAACATTGCAAGCACTCACCCCCAGTCAACTGATCTGGGTTTAATCCATCACCGTTATTTACCCCACTCTGCCACCCCAGTTCAGACATGGCCATATGCAAATCAGTCTGACCCTGTGCCTCCTGGGAACAGTCCAGCCCGAACTGCCAAGCCATGTCTTCCCTGGACTGGAAACAAGCTTCCTAGGACCGGTTTCTGGCATTTCAGCCGTCTTCAGCCATGCTTGCTTGAATCCAGTGGCAAAGTGAGCAAGGGACTCACGTCTGTGCATACCCTGCCAACTTATGGCGAACAAAGCAAAAACCAAAGGAAATGATGGACGCAGTGTTGAACATTGCAAGCTCTCACCCCCAGTCAACTCATCTGGGTTTAATCCATCACCAATCTTTAGCCCACTCTGCCACCCCAGTTCAGACATGGCCATATGCAAATCAGTCTGACCCTGTGCCTCATGGGAACAGTCCAGCCCGAACTGCCAATCCATGTCTTCCCTGGACCGGAAACAAGCTTCCTAGGACCGGTTTCTGGCATTTCAGCCGTCTTCAGCCAGGCTTGCTTGAATCCAGTAGCAAAGTGAGCAAGGGACTCACGTCTGAGCATACCCTGCCAACTTATGACAAACAAGGCAAAAACCAAAGGAAATGATGGACGGAGTGTT
Organism: Triturus cristatus; assembly: GCF_964204655.1. Classification (NCBI taxonomy): domain Eukaryota; kingdom Metazoa; phylum Chordata; class Amphibia; order Caudata; family Salamandridae; genus Triturus; species Triturus cristatus. The sequence continues at coordinate 425,665 of NW_028187376.1, forward strand.
GAACATTGCAAGCACTCACCCCCAGTCAACTGATCTGGGTTTAGTCCATCACCGTTCTTTAGCCCATTCTGCCACCCCAGTTCAAACATGGCCATATGCAAATCAGTCTGACCCTGTGCCTCATGGGAACAGTCCAGCCCGAACTGCCAAGCCATGTATTCCCTGGACCGGAAACAAGCTTCCTAGGACAGGTTTCTGGCATTTCAGCCGTCTTCAGCCAGGCTTGTTTGAATCCAGTGGCAAAGTGAGCAAGGGACTCACGTCTGAGCATACCCTGCCAACTTATGGCAACTAAAGCAAAAACCAAAGGAAATGATGGACGGAGTGTTGAACATTGCAAGCACTCACCCCCAGTCAACTGATCTGGGTTTAATCCATCACCGTTCTTTAGCCCACTCTGCCACCCCAGTTCAGACATGGCCATATGCAAATCAGTCTGACCCTGTACCTCATGGGAACAGTCCAGCCCGAACTGCCACGCCATGTCTTCCCTGGACCGGAAACAAGCTTTCTAGGACCGGTTTCTGGCATTTCAGCTGTCTTCAGCCAGGCTTGCTTGAATCCAGTGGCAAAGTGAGCAAGGGACTCACGTCTGAGCATACCCTGCCAACTTATGGTGAACAAAGCAAAAATCAAAGGAAATGATGGACGCAGTGTTGAACATTGCAAGCACTCACCCCCAGTCAACTCATCTGGATTTAATCCATCACCGTTCTTTAGCCCTCTCTGCCACCCCAGTTCAGACATGGCCATATGCAAATCAGTCTGACCCTGTGCCTCATGGGAACAGTCCAGCCCGAACTGCCAACCCATGTCTTCCCTGGACCAGAAACAAGCTTCCTAGGACCGGTTTCTGGCATTTCAGCCGTCTTCAGCCATGCTTGCTTGAATCCAGTGGCAAAGTGAGCAAGGGACTCACGTCTGAGCATACCCTGCCAACTGATGGCGAACAAAGCAAAAACCAAAGGAAATGATGGACGGAGTGTTGAACATTGCAAGCACTCACCGCCAGTCAACTGATCTGGGTTTAATCCATCACCGTTCTTTAGCCCACTCTGCCACCCCAGTTCAGACATGGCCATATGCAAATCAGTCTGACCCTGTGCCTCATGGGAACAGCCCAGCCCGAACTGCCAACCCATGTCTTCCCTGGACCAGAAACATGCTTCCTAGGACCGGTTTCTGGCATTTCAGCCGTCTTCAGCCATGCTTGCTTGAATCCAGTGGCAAAGTGAGCAAGGGACTCACGTCTGAGCATACCCTGCCAACTGATGGCGAACAAAGCAAAAACCAAAGGAAATGATGGACGGAGTGTTGAACATTGCAAGCACTCACCGCCAGTCAACTGATCTGGGTTTAATCCATCACCGTTCTTTAGCCCACTCTGCCACCCCAGTTCAGACATGGCCATATGCAAATCAGTCTGACCCTGTGCCTCATGGAAACAGTCCAGCCCGAACTGCCAAGCCATGTCTTCCCTGGACCGGAAACAAGCTTCCTAGGACCGGTTTCTGGCATTTCAGCCGTCTTCAGCCAGGCTTGTTTGAATCCAGTGGCAAAGTGAGCAAGGGACTCACGTCTGAGCATACCCTGCCAACTTATGGCGAACAAAGCAAAAACCAAAAGAAATGATGGACGGAGTGTTAAACATTGCAAGCACTCACCCCCAGTCAACTGATCTGGATTTAATCCATCACCGTTCTTTAGCCCACTCTGCCACCCCAGTTCAGACATGGCCATATGCAAATCAGTCTCACCCTGTTCCTCATGGGAACAGTCCAGCCCAAACTGCCAAGCCATGTCTTCCCTGGACCGGAAACAAGCTTCCTAGGACCGGTTTCTGGCATTTCAGCCTTCTTCAGCCAGGCTTGCTTGAATCCAGTGGCAAAGTGAGCAAGGGACTCACGTCTGAGCATACCCTGCCAACTTATGGTGAACAAAGCAAAAACCAAAGGAAATGATGGACGGAGTGTTGAACATTGCAAGCTCTCACCCCCAGTCAACTCATCTGGGTTTAATCCATCACCAATCTTTAGCCCACTCTGCCACCCCAGTTCAGACATGGCCATATGCAAATCAGTCTGACCCTGTGCCTCATGGGAACAGTCCAGCCCGAACTGCCAATCCATGTCTTCCCTGGACCGGAAACAAGCTTCCTAGGACCGGTTTCTGGCATTTCAGCCGTCTTCAGCCAGGCTTGCTTGAATCCAGTAGCAAAGTGAGCAAGGGACTCACGTCTGAGCATACCCTGCCAACTTATGACAAACAAGGCAAAAACCAAAGGAAATGATGGACGGAGTGTTGAACATTGCAAGCACTCACCCCCAGTCAACTGATCTGGGTTTAGTCCATCACCGTTCTTTAGCCCATTCTGCCACCCCAGTTCAAACATGGCCATATGCAAATCAGTCTGACCCTGTGCCTCATGGGAACAGTCCAGCCCGAACTGCCAAGCCATGTATTCCCTGGACCGGAAACAAGCTTCCTAGGACAGGTTTCTGGCATTTCAGCCGTCTTCAGCCAGGCTTGTTTGAATCCAGTGGCAAAGTGAGCAAGGGACTCACGTCTGAGCATACCCTGCCAACTTATGGCAACTAAAGCAAAAACCAAAGGAAATGATGGACGGAGTGTTGAACATTGCAAGCACTCACCCCCAGTCAACTGATCTGGGTTTAATCCATCACCGTTCTTTAGCCCACTCTGCCACCCCAGTTCAGACATGGCCATATGCAAATCAGTCTGACCCTGTACCTCATGGGAACAGTCCAGCCCGAACTGCCACGCCATGTCTTCCCTGGACCGGAAACAAGCTTTCTAGGACCGGTTTCTGGCATTTCAGCTGTCTTCAGCCAGGCTTGCTTGAATCCAGTGGCAAAGTGAGCAAGGGACTCACGTCTGAGCATACCCTGCCAACTTATGGTGAACAAAGCAAAAATCAAAGGAAATGATGGACGCAGTGTTGAACATTGCAAGCACTCACCCCCAGTCAACTCATCTGGATTTAATCCATCACCGTTCTTTAGCCCTCTCTGCCACCCCAGTTCAGACATGGCCATATGCAAATCAGTCTGACCCTGTGCCTCATGGGAACAGTCCAGCCCGAACTGCCAACCCATGTCTTCCCTGGACCAGAAACAAGCTTCCTAGGACCGGTTTCTGGCATTTCAGCCGTCTTCAGCCATGCTTGCTTGAATCCAGTGGCAAAGTGAGCAAGGGACTCACGTCTGAGCATACCCTGCCAACTGATGGCGAACGAAGCAAAAATCAAAGGAAATGATGGACGCAGTGTTGAACATTGCAAGCACTCACCCCCAGTCAATTCATCTGGGTTTAATCCTTCACCGTTCTTTAGCCCACTCTGCCACCCCAGTTCAGACATGGCCATATGCAAATCAGTCTGACCCTGTGCCTCATGGGAACAGCCCAGCCCGAACTGCCAACCCATGTCTTCCCTGGACCAGAAACATGCTTCCTAGGACCGGTTTCTGGCATTTCAGCCGTCTTCAGCCATGCTTGCTTGAATCCAGTGGCAAAGTGAGCAAGGGACTCACGTCTGAGCATACCCTGCCAACTGATGGCGAACAAAGCAAAAACCAAAGGAAATGATGGACGGAGTGTTGAACATTGCAAGCACTCACCGCCAGTCAACTGATCTGGGTTTAATCCATCACCGTTCTATAGCCCACTCTGCCACCCCAGTTCAGACATGGCCATATGCAAATCAGTCTGACCCTGTGCCTCATGGAAACAGTCCAGCCCGAACTGCCAAGCCATGTCTTCCCTGGACCGGAAACAAGCTTCCTAGGACCGGTTTCTGGCATTTCAGCCGTCTTCAGCCATGCTTGCTTGAATCCAGTGGCAAAGTGAGCAAGGGACTCACGTCTGAGCATACCCTGCCAACTGATGGCGAACGAAGCAAAAACCAAAGGAAATGATGGACGCAGTGTTGAACATTGCAAGCACTCATCCCCAGTCAATTCATCTGGGTTTAATCCATCACCGTTCTTTAGCCCACTCTGCCACCCCAGTTCAGACATGGCCATATGCAAATCAGTCTGACCCTGTGCCTCATGGGAACAGCCCAGCCCGAACTGCCAACCCATGTCTTCCCTGGACCAGAAACAAGCTTCCTAGGACCGGTTTCTGGCATTTCAGCCGTCTTCAGCCATGCTTGCTTGAATCCAGTGGCAAAGTGAGCAAGGGACTCACGTCTGAGCATACCCTGCCAACTGATGGCGAACAAAGCAAAAACCAAAGGAAATGATGGACGGAGTGTTGAACATTGCAAGCACTCACCGCCAGTCAACTGATCTGGGTTTAATCCATCACCGTTCTTTAGCCCACTCTGCCACCCCAGTTCAGACATGGCCATATGCAAATCAGTCTGACCCTGTGCCTCATGAAAACAGTCCAGCCCGAACTGCCAAGCCATGTCTTCCCTGGACCGGAAACAAGCTTCCTAGGACCGGTTTCTGGCATTTCAGCCGTCTTCAGCCAGGCTTGTTTGAATCCAGTGGCAAAGTGAGCAAGGGACTCACGTCTGAGCATACCCTGCCAACTTATGGCGACCAAAGCAAAAACCAAAGGAAATGATGGACGGAGTGTTAAACATTGCAAGCACTCACCCCCAGTCAACTGATCTGGGTTTAATCCATCACCGTTCTTTAGCCCACTCTGCCACCCCAGTTCAGACATGGCCATATGCAAATCAGTCTCACCCTGTTCCTCATGGGAACAGTCCAGCCCAAACTGCCAAGCCATGTGTTCCCTGGACCGGAAACAAGCTTCCTAGGACCGGTTTCTGGCATTTCAGCCTTCTTCAGCCAGGCTTGCTTGAATCCAGTGGCAAAGTGAGCAAGGGACTCACGTCTGAGCATACCCTGCCAACTTATGGCGAACAAAGCAAAAACCAAAGGAAATGATGGACGGAGTGTTGAACATTGCAAGCACTCATCCCCAGTCAACTGATCTGGGTTTAATCCGTCACCGTTCTTTAGCCCACTCTGCCACCCCAGTTCAGACATGTCACATGCAAATCAGTCTGACCCTGTGCCTCATGGGAACAGTCCAGCCCGAACTTCCAAGCCATGTCTTCCCTGGACCAGAAACAAGCTTCCTAGTACCGGTTTCTGGCATTTCAGCCGTCTTCAGCCAGGCTTGCTTGAAACCAGTGGCAAAGTGAGCAAGGAACTCACGTCTGAGCATACCCTGCCAACTTATGGCGAACAAAGCAAGAACCAAAGGAAATGATGGACAGAGTGTTGAACATAGCAAGCACTCACCCCAAGTCAACTGATCTGGGTTTAATCCATCACCGTTCTTTAGCCCACTCTGCCACCCCAGTTCAGACATAGCCATATGCAAATCGGTCTGACCCTGTGCCTCATGGGAACAGTCCAGCCCGAACTGCCAAGCCATGTCTTCCCTTGACCGGAAACAAGCTTCCTAGGACCGGTTTCTGGCATTTCAGCCGTCTTCAGCCAGGCTTGCTTGAATCCAGTGGCAAAGTGAGCAAGGGACTCACGTCTGAGCATACCCTGCCAACTTATGGCGAACAAAGCAAAAACCAAAGGAAATGATGGACGGACTGTTGATCATTGCAAGAACTCACCCCCAGTCAACTGATCTGGGTTTAATCCATCACCGTTCTTTAGCCCACTCTGCCAACCCAGTTCAGACATGGCCATATGCAAATCAGTCTGACCCTTGGCTTCATGGGAACAGTCCAGCCCGAACTTCCAAGCCATGTCTTCCCTGGACCGGAAACAAGCTTCCTAGGACCAGTTTCTGGCATTTCAGCCATCTTCAGCCAGGCTTGCTTGAATCCAGTAGCAAAGTGAGCAAGGGACTCACGTCTGAGCATACCCTGCCAACTTATGGCGAACAAAGCAAAAACCAAAGGAATTGATGGACGGAGTGTTGAACATTGCAAGCACTCACCCCCAGTCAACTGATCTGGGTTTAATCCATCACTGTTTTTTAGCCCACTCTGCCACCCCAGTTCAGACATGGCCATATGCAACTCAGCCTGACCCTGTGCCTCATGGGAACAGTCCAGCCCGAACTGAAAAGCCATGTCTTCCCTGGACCGGAAACAAGCTTCCTAGGACCAGTTTCTGGCATTTGAGCTGTATTCAGCCAGGCTTGTTTGAATCCAGTGGCAAAGTGAGCAAGGGACTCACGTCTGAGCATACCCTGCCAATTTATGGCGAACAAAGCAAAAACCAAAGGAAATGATGGACGGAGTGTTAAACATTGCAAGCACTCACCCCCAGTCAACTGATCTGGGTTTAATCCATCACCGTACTTTAGCCCACTCTGCCACCCCAGTTCAGACATGGCCATATGCAAATCAGTCTGACCCTGTGCCTCATGGGAACAGTCCAGCCCGAACTGCCAAGCCATGTCTTCCCTGGACTGAAAACAAGCTTCCTAAGACCGGTTTCTGGCATTTCAGCCGTCTTCAGCCATGCTTGCTTGAATCCAGTGGCAAAGTGACCAAGGGACTCACGTCTGAGCATACACTGCCATCTTATGGCGAAAAAAGCAAAAACCAAAGGAATTGATGGACGCAGTGTTGAACATTGCAAGCACTCACCCCCAGTCAACTGATCTGGCTTTAATCCATCACCGTTCTTTAGCCCACTCTGCCACCCCAGTTCGGACATGGCCATATGCAAATCAGTCTGACCCTTTGCTTCATGGGAACAGTCCAGCCCGAACTGCCAAGCCATGTATTCCCAGGACCGGAAACAAGCTTCCTAGGACCGGTTTCTGGCATTTCAGCCGTCTTCAGCCAGGCTTGCTTGAATCCAGTGGCAAAGTTTGCAAGGGACTCACGTCTGAGCATACCCTGCCAACTTATGGCGAACAAAGCAAAAACCAAAGGAAATGATGGACGCAGTGTTGAACATTGCAAGCACTCACCCCCAGTCAACTGATCTGGGTTTAATCCATCACCGTTCTTTATCCCACTCTGCCACCCCAGTTCAGACATGGCCATATGCAAATCAGTCTGACCCTGTGCCTCATGGGAACAGTCCAGCCCGAACTGCCAAGCCATGTCTTCCATGGACTGGAAACAAGCTTCCTAGGACTGGCTTCTGGCATTTCAGCCGTCTTCAGCCATGCTTGCTTGAATCCAGTGGCAAAGTGAGCAAGGGACTCACGTCTGAGCATACCCTGCCAACTTATGGCGAACAAAGCAAAAACCAAAGGAAAAGATGGACACAGTGTTGAACAATGCAAGCACTCACCCCCAGTCAACTGATCTGGGTTTAATCCATCACCGTTCTTTAGCCCACTCTGCCACCCCAGTTCAGACATGGCCATATGCAAATCAGTCTGACCCTGTGCCTCCTGGGAACAGTCCAGCCCGAACTGCCAAGCCATGTCTTCCCTGGACTGGAAACAAGCATCCTAGGACCGGTTTCTGGCATTTCAGCCGTCTTCAGCCATGCTTGCTTGAATCCAGTGGCAAAGTGAGCAAGTGACTCACGTCTGAGCATACCCTGCCAACTTATGGCTAACAAAGCAAAAACCAAAGGAAATGATGGACGCAGTGTTGAACATTGCAAGCACTCACCCCCAGTCAACTCATCTGGGTTTAATCCATCACCGTTCTTTAGCCCACTCTGCCACCCCAGTTCAGACATAGCCATATGCAAATCGGTCTGACCCTGTGCCTCATGGGAACAGTCCAGCCCGAACTGCCAAGCCATGTCTTCCGTTGACCGGAAACAAGCTTCCTAGGACCGGTTTCTGGCATTTCAGCCGTCTTCAGCCAGGCTTGCTTGAATCCAGTGGCAAAGTGAGCAAGGGACTCACGTCTGAGCATACCCTGCCAACTTATGGCGAACAAAGCAAAAACCAAAGGAAATAATGGACGCAGTGTTGAACATTGCAAGCACTCACCCCCAGTCAACTGATCTGGGTTTAATCCATCACAGTTCTTTAGCCCACTCTGCCACCCCAGTTCAGACATGGCCATATGCAAATCAGTCTGATCCTGTGCCTCCTGGGAACAGTCCAGCCCGAACTGCCAAGCCATGTCTTCCCTGGACTGGAAACAAGCATCCTAGGACCGGTTTCTGGCATTTCAGCCGTCTTCAGCCATGCTTGCTTGAATCCAGTGGCAAAGTGAGCAAGGGACTCACGTCTGAGCAAACCCTGCCAACTTATGGCTAACAAAGCAAAAACCAAAGGAAATGATGGACGCAGTGTTGAACATTGCAAACACTCACCCCCAGTCAACTCATCTGGGTTTAATCCATCACCGTTCTTTAGCCCACTCTGCCACCCCAGTTCAGACATGGCCATATGCAAATCAGTCTGACCCTGTGCCTCATGGGAACAGTCCAGCCCGAACTGCCAAGCCATGTCTTCCCTGGACCGCAAACAAGCTTCCTAGGACCAGTTTCTGGCATTTCAGCCGTCTTCAGCCAGGCTTGCTTGAATCCAGTGGCAAAGTGAGCAAGGGACTCACGTCTGAGCATACCCTGCCAACTTATGGCGAACAAAGCAAAAACCAAAGGAAATGATGGACGGAGTGTTGAACATTGCAAGCACTCATCCCCAGTCAACTGATCTGGGTTTAATCCTTCACCGTTCTTTAGCCCACTCTGCCACCCCAGTTCAGACATAGCCATTTGCAAATCGGTCTGACCCTGTGCCTCATGGGAACAGTCCAGCCCGAACTGCCAAGCCATGTCTTCCCTTAACCGGAAACAAGCTTCCTAGGACCGGTTTCTGGCATTTCAGCCGTCTTCAGCCAGGCTTGCTTGAATCCAGTGGCAAAGTGAGCAAGGGACTCACGTCTGAGCATACCCTGCCAACTTATGGCGAACAAAGCAAAAACCAAAGGAAATGATGGACGGAGTGTTGATCATTGCAAGCACTCACCCCCAGTCAACTGATCTGGGTTTAATCCATCACCGTTCTTTAGCCCACTCTGCCAACCCAGTTCAGACATGGCCATATGCAAATCAGTCTGACCCTTTGCCTCATGGGAACAGTCCAGCCCGAACTTCCAAGCCATGTCTTCCCTGGACCGGAAACAAGCTTCCTAGGACCGGTTTCTGGCATTTCAGCCATCTTCAGCCGGGCTTGCTTGAATCCAGTAGCAAAGTGAGCAAGGGACTCACGTCTGAGCATACCCTGCCAACTTATGGCGAACAAAGCAAAAACCAAAGGAATTGATGGACGGAGTGTTGAACATTGCAAGCACTCACCCCCAGTCAACTGATCTGGGTTTAATCCATCACCGTTTTTTAGCCTACTCTGCCACCCCAGTTCAGACATGGCCATATGCAACTCAGTCTGACCCTGTGCCTCATGGGAACAGTCCAGCCCGAACTGAAAAGCCATGTCTTCCCTGGACCGGAAACAAGCTTCCTAGGACCAGTTTCTGGCATTTGAGCTGTATTCAGCCAGGCTTGTTTGAATCCAGTGGCAAAGAAAGCAAGGGACTCACGTCTGAGCATACCCTGCCAATTTATGGTGAACAAAGCAAAAACCAAAGGAAATGATGGACGGAGTGTTAAACATTGCAAGCACTCACCCCCAGTCAACTGATCTGGGTTTAATCCATCACCGTTCTTTAGCCCACTCTGCCACCCCAGTTCAGACATGGCCATATGCAAATCGGTCTGACCCTGTGCCTCATGGGAACAGTCCAGCCCGAACTGCCAAGCCATGTCTTCCGTTGACCGGAAAAAAGCTTCCTAGGACCGGTTTCTGGCATTTCAGCCGTCTTCAGCCAGGCTTGCTTGAATCCAGGGGCAAAGTGAGCAAGGGACTCACGTCTGAGCATACCCTGCCAACTTATGGCGAACAAAGCAAAAACCAAAGGAAATGATGAACGGAGTGTTGATCATTGCAAGCACTCACCCCAGTCAACTGATCTGGGTTTAATCCATCATTGTTCTTTAGCCCACTCTGCCACCCCAGTTCAGACATGGCCATATGCAAATCAGTCTGACCCTTTGCTTCATGGGAACAGTCCAGCCCGAACTACCAAGCCATGTCTTCCCTGGACCGGAAACAAGCTTCCTAAGACCGGTTTCTGGCATTTCAGCCGTCTTCAGCCAGGCTTGCTTGAATCCAGTGGCAAAGTGAGCAAGGGACTCACGTCTGAGCATACACTGCCAACTTATGGCGAACAAAGCAAAAACCAAAGGAAATGATGGACGCAGTGTTGAACATTGCAAGCACTCACCTCCAGTCAACTGATCTGGGTTTAATCCATCACCGTTCCTTAGCCCACTCTGCCACCCCAGTTCAGACATGGCCATATGCGAATCAGTCTGACTCTCTGCCTCATGGGAACAGTCCAGCCCGAACTGCCAAGCCATGTCTTCCCTGGACCGGAAACAAGCTTTCTAGGACCAGTTTCTGGCATTTGAGCCGTCTTCAGCCAGGCTTGCTTGAATCCAGTGGCAAAGTGAGCAAGGGACTCAAGTCTGAGCATACCCTGCCAACTTATGGCGAACAAAGCAAAAACCAAAGGAAATAATGGACGCAGTGTTGAACATTGCAAGCACTTACCCCCAGTCAACTCATCTGGGTTTAATCCATCACCGTTCTTTAGCCCACTCTGCCACCCCAGTTCAGACATGGCCATATGCAAATCAGTCTGACCCTGTGCCTCATGGGAACAGTCCAGCCCGAACTGCCAAGCCAAGTCTTCCCTGGACCGCAAACAAGCTTCCTAGGACCAGTTTCTGGCATTTCAGCCGTCTTCAGCCAGGCTTGCTTGAATCCAGTGGCAAAGTGAGCAAAGGACTCACGTCTGAGCATACCCTGCCAACTTATGGCGAACAAAGCAAAAACCAAAGGAAATGATGGACGGAGTGTTGAACATTGCAAGCACTCATCCCCAGTCAACTGATCTGGGTTTAATCCTTCACCGTTCTTTAGCCCACTCTGCCACCCCAGTTCAGACATGTCACATGCAAATCAGTCTGACCCTGTGCCTCATGGGAACAGTCCAGCCCGAACTTCCAAGCCATGTCTTCCCTGGACCAGAAACAAGCTTCCTAGTACCGGTTTCTGGCATTTCAGCCGTCTTCAGCCAGGCTTGCTTGAAACCAGTGGCAAAGTGAGCAAGGAACTCGCGTCTGAGCATACCCTGCCAACTTATGGCGAACAAAGCAAGAACCAAAGGAAATGATGGACAGAGTGTTGAACATAGCAAGCACTCACCCCAAGTCAACTGATCTGGGTTTAATCCATCACCGTTCTTTAGCCCACTCTGCCACCCCAGTTCAGACATAGCCATATGCAAATCGGTCTGACCCTGTGCCTCATGGGAACAGTCCAGCCCGAACTGCCAAGCCATGTCTTCCCTTGACCGGAAACAAGCTTCCTAGGACCGGTTTCTGGCATTTCAGCCGTCTTCAGCCAGGCTTGCTTGAATCCAGTGGCAAAGTGATCAAGGGACTCACGTCTGAGCATACCCTGCCAACTTATGGCGAACAAAGCAAAAACCAAAGGAAATGATGGACGGAGTGTTGATCATTGCAAGCACTCACCCCCAGTCAACTGATCTGGGTTTAATCCATCACCGTTCTTTAGCCCACTCTGCCAACCCAGTTCAGACATGGCCATATGCAAATCAGTCTGACCCTTTGCTTCATGGGAACAGTCCAGCCCGAACTTCCAAGCCATGTCTTCCCTGGACCGGAAACAAGCTTCCTAGGACCGGTTTCGGGCATTTCAGCCATCTTCAGCCGGGCTTGCTTGAATCCAGTAGCAAAGTGAGCAAGGGACTCACGTCTGAGCATACCCTGCCAACTTATGGCGAACAAAGCAAAAACCAAAGGAATTGATGGACGGAGTGTTGAACATTGCAAGCACTCACCCCCAGTCAACTGATCTGGGTTTAATCCATCACCGTTTTTTAGCCTACTCTGCCACCCCAGTTCAGACATGGCCATATGCAACTCAGTCTGACCCTGTGCCTCATGGGAACAGTCCAGCCCGAACTGAAAAGCCATGTCTTCCCTGGACCGGAAACAAGCTTCCTAGGACCAGTTTCTGGCATTTGAGCTGTATTCAGCCAGGCTTGTTTGAATCCAGTGGCAAAGAAAGCAAGGGACTCACGTCTGAGCATACCCTGCCAATTTATGGTGAACAAAGCAAAAACCAAAGGAAATGATGGACGGAGTGTTAAACATTGCAAGCACTCACCCCCAGTCAACTGATCTGGGTTTAATCCATCACCGTTCTTTAGCCCACTCTGCCACCCCAGTTCAGACATGGCCATATGCAAATCGGTCTGACCCTGTGCCTCATGGGAACAGTCCAGCCCGAACTGCCAAGCCATGTCTTCCGTTGACCGGAAAAAAGCTTCCTAGGACCGGTTTCTGGCATTTCAGCCGTCTTCAGCCAGGCTTGCTTGAATCCAGGGGCAAAGTGAGCAAGGGACTCACGTCTGAGCATACCCTGCCAACTTATGGCGAACAAAGCAAAAACCAAAGGAAATGATGAACGGAGTGTTGATCATTGCAAGCACTCACCCCAGTCAACTGATCTGGGTTTAATCCATCATTGTTCTTTAGCCCACTCTGCCACCCCAGTTCAGACATGGCCATATGCAAATCAGTCTGACCCTTTGCTTCATGGGAACAGTCCAGCCCGAACTACCAAGCCATGTCTTCCCTGGACCGGAAACAAGCTTCCTAAGACCGGTTTCTGGCATTTCAGCCGTCTTCAGCCAGGCTTGCTTGAATCCAGTGGCAAAGTGAGCAAGGGACTCACGTCTGAGCATACACTGCCAACTTATGGCGAACAAAGCAAAAACCAAAGGAAATGATGGACGCAGTGTTGAACATTGCAAGCACTCACCTCCAGTCAACTGATCTGGGTTTAATCCATCACCGTTCCTTAGCCCACTCTGCCACCCCAGTTCAGACATGGCCATATGCGAATCAGTCTGACTCTCTGCCTCATGGGAACAGTCCAGCCCGAACTGCCAAGCCATGTCTTCCCTGGACCGGAAACAAGCTTTCTAGGACCAGTTTCTGGCATTTGAGCCGTCTTCAGCCAGGCTTGCTTGAATCCAGTGGCAAAGTGAGCAAGGGACTCAAGTCTGAGCATACCCTGCCAACTTATGGCGAACAAAGCAAAAACCAAAGGAAATAATGGACGCAGTGTTGAACATTGCAAGCACTTACCCCCAGTCAACTCATCTGGGTTTAATCCATCACCGTTCTTTAGCCCACTCTGCCACCCCAGTTCAGACATGGCCATATGCAAATCAGTCTGACCCTGTGCCTCATGGGAACAGTCCAGCCCGAACTGCCAAGCCAAGTCTTCCCTGGACCGCAAACAAGCTTCCTAGGACCAGTTTCTGGCATTTCAGCCGTCTTCAGCCAGGCTTGCTTGAATCCAGTGGCAAAGTGAGCAAAGGACTCACGTCTGAGCATACCCTGCCAACTTATGGCGAACAAAGCAAAAACCAAAGGAAATGATGGACGGAGTGTTGAACATTGCAAGCACTCATCCCCAGTCAACTGATCTGGGTTTAATCCTTCACCGTTCTTTAGCCCACTCTGCCACCCCAGTTCAGACATGTCACATGCAAATCAGTCTGACCCTGTGCCTCATGGGAACAGTCCAGCCCGAACTTCCAAGCCATGTCTTCCCTGGACCAGAAACAAGCTTCCTAGTACCGGTTTCTGGCATTTCAGCCGTCTTCAGCCAGGCTTGCTTGAAACCAGTGGCAAAGTGAGCAAGGAACTCGCGTCTGAGCATACCCTGCCAACTTATGGCGAACAAAGCAAGAACCAAAGGAAATGATGGACAGAGTGTTGAACATAGCAAGCACTCACCCCAAGTCAACTGATCTGGGTTTAATCCATCACCGTTCTTTAGCCCACTCTGCCACCCCAGTTCAGACATAGCCATATGCAAATCGGTCTGACCCTGTGCCTCATGGGAACAGTCCAGCCCGAACTGCCAAGCCATGTCTTCCCTTGACCGGAAACAAGCTTCCTAGGACCGGTTTCTGGCATTTCAGCCGTCTTCAGCCAGGCTTGCTTGAATCCAGTGGCAAAGTGATCAAGGGACTCACGTCTGAGCATACCCTGCCAACTTATGGCGAACAAAGCAAAAACCAAAGGAAATGATGGACGGAGTGTTGATCATTGCAAGCACTCACCCCCAGTCAACTGATCTGGGTTTAATCCATCACCGTTCTTTAGCCCACTCTGCCAACCCAGTTCAGACATGGCCATATGCAAATCAGTCTGACCCTTTGCTTCATGGGAACAGTCCAGCCCGAACTTCCAAGCCATGTCTTCCCTGGACCGGAAACAAGCTTCCTAGGACCGGTTTCGGGCATTTCAGCCATCTTCAGCCGGGCTTGCTTGAATCCAGTAGCAAAGTGAGCAAGGGACTCACGTCTGAGCATACCCTGCCAACTTATGGCGAACAAAGCAAAAACCAAAGGAATTGATGGACGGAGTGTTGAACATTGCAAGCACTCACCCCCAGTCAACTGATCTGGGTTTAATCCATCACCGTTTTTTAGCCTACTCTGCCACCCCAGTTCAGACATGGCCATATGCAACTCAGTCTGACCCTGTGCCTCATGGGAACAGTCCAGCCCGAACTGAAAAGCCATGTCTTCCCTGGACCGGAAACAAGCTTCCTAGGACCAGTTTCTGGCATTTGAGCTGTATTCAGCCAGGCTTGTTTGAATCCAGTGGCAAAGAAAGCAAGGGACTCACGTCTGAGCATACCCTGCCAATTTATGGTGAACAAAGCAAAAACCAAAGGAAATGATGGACGGAGTGTTAAACATTGCAAGCACTCACCCCCAGTCAACTGATCTGGGTTTAATCCATCACCGTTCTTTAGCCCACTCTGCCACCCCAGTTCAGACATGGCCATATGCAAATCGGTCTGACCCTGTGCCTCATGGGAACAGTCCAGCCCGAACTGCCAAGCCATGTCTTCCGTTGACCGGAAAAAAGCTTCCTAGGACCGGTTTCTGGCATTTCAGCCGTCTTCAGCCAGGCTTGCTTGAATCCAGGGGCAAAGTGAGCAAGGGACTCACGTCTGAGCATACCCTGCCAACTTATGGCGAACAAAGCAAAAACCAAAGGAAATGATGAACGGAGTGTTGATCATTGCAAGCACTCACCCCAGTCAACTGATCTGGGTTTAATCCATCATTGTTCTTTAGCCCACTCTGCCACCCCAGTTCAGACATGGCCATATGCAAATCAGTCTGACCCTTTGCTTCATGGGAACAGTCCAGCCCGAACTACCAAGCCATGTCTTCCCTGGACCGGAAACAAGCTTCCTAAGACCGGTTTCTGGCATTTCAGCCGTCTTCAGCCAGGCTTGCTTGAATCCAGTGGCAAAGTGAGCAAGGGACTCACGTCTGAGCATACACTGCCAACTTATGGCGAACAAAGCAAAAACCAAAGGAAATGATGGACGCAGTGTTGAACATTGCAAGCACTCACCTCCAGTCAACTGATCTGGGTTTAATCCATCACCGTTCCTTAGCCCACTCTGCCACCCCAGTTCAGACATGGCCATATGCGAATCAGTCTGACTCTCTGCCTCATGGGAACAGTCCAGCCCGAACTGCCAAGCCATGTCTTCCCTGGACCGGAAACAAGCTTTCTAGGACCAGTTTCTGGCATTTGAGCCGTCTTCAGCCAGGCTTGCTTGAATCCAGTGGCAAAGTGAGCAAGGGACTCAAGTCTGAGCATACCCTGCCAACTTATGGCGAACAAAGCAAAAACCAAAGGAAATAATGGACGCAGTGTTGAACATTGCAAGCACTCACCCCCAGTCAACTCATCTGGGTTTAATCCATCACCGTTCTTTAGCCCACTCTGCCACCCCAGTTCAGACATGGCCATATGCAAATCAGTCTGACCCTGTGCCTCATGGGAACAGTCCAGCCCGAACTGCCAAGCCAAGTCTTCCCTGGACCGCAAACAAGCTTCCTAGGACCAGTTTCTGGCATTTCAGCCGTCTTCAGCCAGGCTTGCTTGAATCCAGTGGCAAAGTGAGCAAAGGACTCACGTCTGAGCATACCCTGCCAACTTATGGCGAACAAAGCAAAAACCAAAGGAAATGATGGACGGAGTGTTGAACATTGCAAGCACTCATCCCCAGTCAACTGATCTGGGTTTAATCCTTCACCGTTCTTTAGCCCACTCTGCCACCCCAGTTCAGACATGTCACATGCAAATCAGTCTGACCCTGTGCCTCATGGGAACAGTCCAGCCCGAACTTCCAAGCCATGTCTTCCCTGGACCAGAAACAAGCTTCCTAGTACCGGTTTCTGGCATTTCAGCCGTCTTCAGCCAGGCTTGCTTGAAACCAGTGGCAAAGTGAGCAAGGAACTCGCGTCTGAGCATACCCTGCCAACTTATGGCGAACAAAGCAAGAACCAAAGGAAATGATGGACGGAGTGTTGATCATTGCAAGCACTCATCCCCAGTCAATTCATCTGGGTTTAATCCATCACCGTTCTTTAGCCCACTCTGCCACCCCAGTTCAGACATGGCCATATGCAAATCAGTCTGACCCTGTGCCTCATGGGAACAGTCCAGCCCGAACTGCCAACCCATGTCTTCCCTGGACCGGAAACAAGCTTTCTAGGACCAGTTTCTGGCATTTGAGCCGTCTTCAGCCAGGCTTGCTTGAATCCAGTGGCAAAGTGAGCAAGGGACTCAAGTCTGAGCATACCCTGCCAACTTATGGCGAACAAAGCAAAAACCAAAGGAAATAATGGACGCAGTGTTGAACATTGCAAGCACTCACCCCCAGTCAACTGATCTGGCTTTAATCCATCACCGTTCTTTAGCCCACTCTGCCACCCCAGTTCGGACATGGCCATATGCAAATCAGTCTGACCCTTTGCTTCATGGGAACAGTCCAGCCCGAACTGCCAAGCCATGTATTCCCTGGACCGGAAACAAGCTTCCTAGGACCGGTTTCTGGCATTTCAGCCGTCTTCAGCCAGGCTTGCTTGAATCCAGTGGCAAAGTTTGCAAGGGACTCACGTCTGAGCATACCCTGCCAACTTATGGCGAACAAAGCAAAAACCAAAGGAAATGATGGACGCAGTGTTGAACATTGCAAGCACTCACCCCCAGTCAACTGATCTGGGTTTAATCCATCACCGTTCTTTATCCCACTCTGCCACCCCAGTTCAGACATGGCCATATGCAAATCAGTCTGACCCTGTGCCTCATGGGAACAGTCCAGCCCGAACTGCCAAGCCATGTCTTCCATGGACTGGAAACAAGCTTCCTAGGACCGGTTTCTGGCATTTCAGCCGTCTTCAGCCATGCTTGCTTGAATCCAGTGGCAAAGTGAGCAAGGGACTCACGTCTGAGCATACCCTGCCAACTTATAGCGAACAAAGCAAAAACCAAAGGAAATGATGGACGCAGTGTTGAACATTGCAAGCACTCATCCCCAGTCAATTCATCTGGGTTTAATCCATCACCGTTCTTTAGCCCACTCTGCCACCCCAGTTCAGACATGGCCATATGCAAATCAGTCTGACCCTGTGCCTCATGGGAACAGCCCAGCCCGAACTGCCAACCCATGTCTTCCCTGGACCAGAAACAAGCTTCCTAGGACCGGTTTCTGGCATTTCAGCCGTCTTCAGCCATGCTTGCTTGAATCCAGTGGCAAAGTGAGCAAGGGACTCACGTCTGAGCATACCCTGCCAACTGATGGCGAACAAAGCAAAAACCAAAGGAAATGATGGACGGAGTGTTGAACATTGCAAGCACTCACCGCCAGTCAACTGATCTGGGTTTAATCCATCACCGTTCTTTAGCCCACTCTGCCACCCCAGTTCAGACATGGCCATATGCAAATCAGTCTGACCCTGTGCCTCATGAAAACAGTCCAGCCCGAACTGCCAAGCCATGTCTTCCCTGGACCGGAAACAAGCTTCCTAGGACCGGTTTCTGGCATTTCAGCCGTCTTCAGCCAGGCTTGTTTGAATCCAGTGGCAAAGTGAGCAAGGGACTCACGTCTGAGCATACCCTGCCAACTTATGGCGACCAAAGCAAAAACCAAAGGAAATGATGGACGGAGTGTTAAACATTGCAAGCACTCACCCCCAGTCAACTGATCTGGGTTTAATCCATCACCGTTCTTTAGCCCACTCTGCCACCCCAGTTCAGACATGGCCATATGCAAATCAGTCTCACCCTGTTCCTCATGGGAACAGTCCAGCCCAAACTGCCAAGCCATGTGTTCCCTGGACCGGAAACAAGCTTCCTAGGACCGGTTTCTGGCATTTCAGCCTTCTTCAGCCAGGCTTGCTTGAATCCAGTGGCAAAGTGAGCAAGGGACTCACGTCTGAGCATACCCTGCCAACTTATGGCGAACAAAGCAAAAACCAAAGGAAATGATGGACGGAGTGTTGAACATTGCAAGCACTCATCCCCAGTCAACTGATCTGGGTTTAATCCGTCACCGTTCTTTAGCCCACTCTGCCACCCCAGTTCAGACATGTCACATGCAAATCAGTCTGACCCTGTGCCTCATGGGAACAGTCCAGCCCGAACTTCCAAGCCATGTCTTCCCTGGACCAGAAACAAGCTTCCTAGTACCGGTTTCTGGCATTTCAGCCGTCTTCAGCCAGGCTTGCTTGAAACCAGTGGCAAAGTGAGCAAGGAACTCACGTCTGAGCATACCCTGCCAACTTATGGCGAACAAAGCAAGAACCAAAGGAAATGATGGACAGAGTGTTGAACATAGCAAGCACTCACCCCAAGTCAACTGATCTGGGTTTAATCCATCACCGTTCTTTAGCCCACTCTGCCACCCCAGTTCAGACATAGCCATATGCAAATCGGTCTGACCCTGTGCCTCATGGGAACAGTCCAGCCCGAACTGCCAAGCCATGTCTTCCCTTGACCGGAAACAAGCTTCCTAGGACCGGTTTCTGGCATTTCAGCCGTCTTCAGCCAGGCTTGCTTGAATCCAGTGGCAAAGTGAGCAAGGGACTCACGTCTGAGCATACCCTGCCAACTTATGGCGAACAAAGCAAAAACCAAAGGAAATGATGGACGGACTGTTGATCATTGCAAGAACTCACCCCCAGTCAACTGATCTGGGTTTAATCCATCACCGTTCTTTAGCCCACTCTGCCAACCCAGTTCAGACATGGCCATATGCAAATCAGTCTGACCCTTGGCTTCATGGGAACAGTCCAGCCCGAACTTCCAAGCCATGTCTTCCCTGGACCGGAAACAAGCTTCCTAGGACCAGTTTCTGGCATTTCAGCCATCTTCAGCCAGGCTTGCTTGAATCCAGTAGCAAAGTGAGCAAGGGACTCACGTCTGAGCATACCCTGCCAACTTATGGCGAACAAAGCAAAAACCAAAGGAATTGATGGACGGAGTGTTGAACATTGCAAGCACTCACCCCCAGTCAACTGATCTGGGTTTAATCCATCACCGTTTTTTAGCCCACTCTGCCACCCCAGTTCAGACATGGCCATATGCAACTCAGCCTGACCCTGTGCCTCATGGGAACAGTCCAGCCCGAACTGAAAAGCCATGTCTTCCCTGGACCGGAAACAAGCTTCCTAGGACCAGTTTCTGGCATTTGAGCTGTATTCAGCCAGGCTTGTTTGAATCCAGTGGCAAAGTGAGCAAGGGACTCACGTCTGAGCATACCCTGCCAATTTATGGCGAACAAAGCAAAAACCAAAGGAAATGATGGACGGAGTGTTAAACATTGCAAGCACTCACCCCCAGTCAACTGATCTGGGTTTAATCCATCACCGTACTTTAGCCCACTCTGCCACCCCAGTTCAGACATGGCCATATGCAAATCAGTCTGACCCTGTGCCTCATGGGAACAGTCCAGCCCGAACTGCCAAGCCATGTCTTCCCTGGACTGAAAACAAGCTTCCTAAGACCGGTTTCTGGCATTTCAGCCGTCTTCAGCCATGCTTGCTTGAATCCAGTGGCAAAGTGACCAAGGGACTCACGTCTGAGCATACACTGCCATCTTATGGCGAAAAAAGCAAAAACCAAAGGAATTGATGGACGCAGTGTTGAACATTGCAAGCACTCACCCCCAGTCAACTGATCTGGCTTTAATCCATCACCGTTCTTTAGCCCACTCTGCCACCCCAGTTCGGACATGGCCATATGCAAATCAGTCTGACCCTTTGCTTCATGGGAACAGTCCAGCCCGAACTGCCAAGCCATGTATTCCCTGGACCGGAAACAAGCTTCCTAGGACCGGTTTCTGGCATTTCAGCCGTCTTCAGCCAGGCTTGCTTGAATCCAGTGGCAAAGTTTGCAAGGGACTCACGTCTGAGCATACCCTGCCAACTTATGGCGAACAAAGCAAAAACCAAAGGAAATGATGGACGCAGTGTTGAACATTGCAAGCACTCACCCCCAGTCAACTGATCTGGGTTTAATCCATCACCGTTCTTTATCCCACTCTGCCACCCCAGTTCAGACATGGCCATATGCAAATCAGTCTGACCCTGTGCCTCATGGGAACAGTCCAGCCCGAACTGCCAAGCCATGTCTTCCATGGACTGGAAACAAGCTTCCTAGGACCGGTTTCTGGCATTTCAGCCGTCTTCAGCCATGCTTGCTTGAATCCAGTGGCAAAGTGAGCAAGGGACTCACGTCTGAGCATACCCTGCCAACTTATGGCGAACAAAGCAAAAACCAAAGGAAAAGATGGACGCAGTGTTGAACAATGCAAGCACTCACCCCCAGTCAACTGATCTGGGTTTAATCCATCACCGTTCTTTAGCCCACTCTGCCACCCCAGTTCAGACATGGCCATATGCAAATCAGTCTGACCCTGTGCCTCCTGGGAACAGTCCAGCCCGAACTGCCAAGCCATGTCTTCCCTGGACTGGAAACAAGCATCCTAGGACCGGTTTCTGGCATTTCAGCCGTCTTCAGCCATGCTTGCTTGAATCCAGTGGCAAAGTGAGCAAGTGACTCACGTCTGAGCATACCCTGCCAACTTATGGCTAACAAAGCAAAAACCAAAGGAAATGATGGACGCAGTGTTGAACATTGCAAGCACTCACCCCCAGTCAACTCATCTGGGTTTAATCCATCACCGTTCTTTAGCCCACTCTGCCACCCCAGTTCAGACATAGCCATATGCAAATCGGTCTGACCCTGTGCCTCATGGGAACAGTCCAGCCCGAACTGCCAAGCCATGTCTTCCGTTGACCGGAAACAAGCTTCCTAGGACCGGTTTCTGGCATTTCAGCCGTCTTCAGCCAGGCTTGCTTGAATCCAGTGGCAAAGTGAGCAAGGGACTCACGTCTGAGCATACCCTGCCAACTTATGGCGAACAAAGCAAAAACCAAAGGAAATAATGGACGCAGTGTTGAACATTGCAAGCACTCACCCCCAGTCAACTGATCTGGGTTTAATCCATCACAGTTCTTTAGCCCACTCTGCCACCCCAGTTCAGACATGGCCATATGCAAATCAGTCTGATCCTGTGCCTCCTGGGAACAGTCCAGCCCGAACTGCCAAGCCATGTCTTCCCTGGACTGGAAACAAGCATCCTAGGACCGGTTTCTGGCATTTCAGCCGTCTTCAGCCATGCTTGCTTGAATCCAGTGGCAAAGTGAGCAAGGGACTCACGTCTGAGCAAACCCTGCCAACTTATGGCTAACAAAGCAAAAACCAAAGGAAATGATGGACGCAGTGTTGAACATTGCAAACACTCACCCCCAGTCAACTCATCTGGGTTTAATCCATCACCGTTCTTTAGCCCACTCTGCCACCCCAGTTCAGACATGGCCATATGCAAATCAGTCTGACCCTGTGCCTCATGGGAACAGTCCAGCCCGAACTGCCAAGCCATGTCTTCCCTGGACCGCAAACAAGCTTCCTAGGACCAGTTTCTGGCATTTCAGCCGTCTTCAGCCAGGCTTGCTTGAATCCAGTGGCAAAGTGAGCAAGGGACTCACGTCTGAGCATACCCTGCCAACTTATGGCGAACAAAGCAAAAACCAAAGGAAATGATGGACGGAGTGTTGAACATTGCAAGCACTCATCCCCAGTCAACTGATCTGGGTTTAATCCTTCACCGTTCTTTAGCCCACTCTGCCACCCCAGTTCAGACATAGCCATTTGCAAATCGGTCTGACCCTGTGCCTCATGGGAACAGTCCAGCCCGAACTGCCAAGCCATGTCTTCCCTTAACCGGAAACAAGCTTCCTAGGACCGGTTTCTGGCATTTCAGCCGTCTTCAGCCAGGCTTGCTTGAATCCAGTGGCAAAGTGAGCAAGGGACTCACGTCTGAGCATACCCTGCCAACTTATGGCGAACAAAGCAAAAACCAAAGGAAATGATGGACGGAGTGTTGATCATTGCAAGCACTCACCCCCAGTCAACTGATCTGGGTTTAATCCATCACCGTTCTTTAGCCCACTCTGCCAACCCAGTTCAGACATGGCCATATGCAAATCAGTCTGACCCTTTGCCTCATGGGAACAGTCCAGCCCGAACTTCCAAGCCATGTCTTCCCTGGACCGGAAACAAGCTTCCTAGGACCGGTTTCTGGCATTTCAGCCATCTTCAGCCGGGCTTGCTTGAATCCAGTAGCAAAGTGAGCAAGGGACTCACGTCTGAGCATACCCTGCCAACTTATGGCGAACAAAGCAAAAACCAAAGGAATTGATGGACGGAGTGTTGAACATTGCAAGCACTCACCCCCAGTCAACTGATCTGGGTTTAATCCATCACCGTTTTTTAGCCTACTCTGCCACCCCAGTTCAGACATGGCCATATGCAACTCAGTCTGACCCTGTGCCTCATGGGAACAGTCCAGCCCGAACTGAAAAGCCATGTCTTCCCTGGACCGGAAACAAGCTTCCTAGGACCAGTTTCTGGCATTTGAGCTGTATTCAGCCAGGCTTGTTTGAATCCAGTGGCAAAGAAAGCAAGGGACTCACGTCTGAGCATACCCTGCCAATTTATGGTGAACAAAGCAAAAACCAAAGGAAATGATGGACGGAGTGTTAAACATTGCAAGCACTCACCCCCAGTCAACTGATCTGGGTTTAATCCATCACCGTTCTTTAGCCCACTCTGCCACCCCAGTTCAGACATGGCCATATGCAAATCGGTCTGACCCTGTGCCTCATGGGAACAGTCCAGCCCGAACTGCCAAGCCATGTCTTCCGTTGACCGGAAAAAAGCTTCCTAGGACCGGTTTCTGGCATTTCAGCCGTCTTCAGCCAGGCTTGCTTGAATCCAGGGGCAAAGTGAGCAAGGGACTCACGTCTGAGCATACCCTGCCAACTTATGGCGAACAAAGCAAAAACCAAAGGAAATGATGAACGGAGTGTTGATCATTGCAAGCACTCACCCCAGTCAACTGATCTGGGTTTAATCCATCATTGTTCTTTAGCCCACTCTGCCACCCCAGTTCAGACATGGCCATATGCAAATCAGTCTGACCCTTTGCTTCATGGGAACAGTCCAGCCCGAACTACCAAGCCATGTCTTCCCTGGACCGGAAACAAGCTTCCTAAGACCGGTTTCTGGCATTTCAGCCGTCTTCAGCCAGGCTTGCTTGAATCCAGTGGCAAAGTGAGCAAGGGACTCACGTCTGAGCATACACTGCCAACTTATGGCGAACAAAGCAAAAACCAAAGGAAATGATGGACGCAGTGTTGAACATTGCAAGCACTCACCTCCAGTCAACTGATCTGGGTTTAATCCATCACCGTTCCTTAGCCCACTCTGCCACCCCAGTTCAGACATGGCCATATGCGAATCAGTCTGACTCTCTGCCTCATGGGAACAGTCCAGCCCGAACTGCCAAGCCATGTCTTCCCTGGACCGGAAACAAGCTTTCTAGGACCAGTTTCTGGCATTTGAGCCGTCTTCAGCCAGGCTTGCTTGAATCCAGTGGCAAAGTGAGCAAGGGACTCAAGTCTGAGCATACCCTGCCAACTTATGGCGAACAAAGCAAAAACCAAAGGAAATAATGGACGCAGTGTTGAACATTGCAAGCACTTACCCCCAGTCAACTCATCTGGGTTTAATCCATCACCGTTCTTTAGCCCACTCTGCCACCCCAGTTCAGACATGGCCATATGCAAATCAGTCTGACCCTGTGCCTCATGGGAACAGTCCAGCCCGAACTGCCAAGCCAAGTCTTCCCTGGACCGCAAACAAGCTTCCTAGGACCAGTTTCTGGCATTTCAGCCGTCTTCAGCCAGGCTTGCTTGAATCCAGTGGCAAAGTGAGCAAAGGACTCACGTCTGAGCATACCCTGCCAACTTATGGCGAACAAAGCAAAAACCAAAGGAAATGATGGACGGAGTGTTGAACATTGCAAGCACTCATCCCCAGTCAACTGATCTGGGTTTAATCCTTCACCGTTCTTTAGCCCACTCTGCCACCCCAGTTCAGACATGTCACATGCAAATCAGTCTGACCCTGTGCCTCATGGGAACAGTCCAGCCCGAACTTCCAAGCCATGTCTTCCCTGGACCAGAAACAAGCTTCCTAGTACCGGTTTCTGGCATTTCAGCCGTCTTCAGCCAGGCTTGCTTGAAACCAGTGGCAAAGTGAGCAAGGAACTCGCGTCTGAGCATACCCTGCCAACTTATGGCGAACAAAGCAAGAACCAAAGGAAATGATGGACAGAGTGTTGAACATAGCAAGCACTCACCCCAAGTCAACTGATCTGGGTTTAATCCATCACCGTTCTTTAGCCCACTCTGCCACCCCAGTTCAGACATAGCCATATGCAAATCGGTCTGACCCTGTGCCTCATGGGAACAGTCCAGCCCGAACTGCCAAGCCATGTCTTCCCTTGACCGGAAACAAGCTTCCTAGGACCGGTTTCTGGCATTTCAGCCGTCTTCAGCCAGGCTTGCTTGAATCCAGTGGCAAAGTGATCAAGGGACTCACGTCTGAGCATACCCTGCCAACTTATGGCGAACAAAGCAAAAACCAAAGGAAATGATGGACGGAGTGTTGATCATTGCAAGCACTCACCCCCAGTCAACTGATCTGGGTTTAATCCATCACCGTTCTTTAGCCCACTCTGCCAACCCAGTTCAGACATGGCCATATGCAAATCAGTCTGACCCTTTGCTTCATGGGAACAGTCCAGCCCGAACTTCCAAGCCATGTCTTCCCTGGACCGGAAACAAGCTTCCTAGGACCGGTTTCGGGCATTTCAGCCATCTTCAGCCGGGCTTGCTTGAATCCAGTAGCAAAGTGAGCAAGGGACTCACGTCTGAGCATACCCTGCCAACTTATGGCGAACAAAGCAAAAACCAAAGGAATTGATGGACGGAGTGTTGAACATTGCAAGCACTCACCCCCAGTCAACTGATCTGGGTTTAATCCATCACCGTTTTTTAGCCTACTCTGCCACCCCAGTTCAGACATGGCCATATGCAACTCAGTCTGACCCTGTGCCTCATGGGAACAGTCCAGCCCGAACTGAAAAGCCATGTCTTCCCTGGACCGGAAACAAGCTTCCTAGGACCAGTTTCTGGCATTTGAGCTGTATTCAGCCAGGCTTGTTTGAATCCAGTGGCAAAGAAAGCAAGGGACTCACGTCTGAGCATACCCTGCCAATTTATGGTGAACAAAGCAAAAACCAAAGGAAATGATGGACGGAGTGTTAAACATTGCAAGCACTCACCCCCAGTCAACTGATCTGGGTTTAATCCATCACCGTTCTTTAGCCCACTCTGCCACCCCAGTTCAGACATGGCCATATGCAAATCGGTCTGACCCTGTGCCTCATGGGAACAGTCCAGCCCGAACTGCCAAGCCATGTCTTCCGTTGACCGGAAAAAAGCTTCCTAGGACCGGTTTCTGGCATTTCAGCCGTCTTCAGCCAGGCTTGCTTGAATCCAGGGGCAAAGTGAGCAAGGGACTCACGTCTGAGCATACCCTGCCAACTTATGGCGAACAAAGCAAAAACCAAAGGAAATGATGAACGGAGTGTTGATCATTGCAAGCACTCACCCCAGTCAACTAATCTGGGTTTAATCCATCATTGTTCTTTAGCCCACTCTGCCACCCCAGTTCAGACATGGCCATATGCAAATCAGTCTGACCCTTTGCTTCATGGGAACAGTCCAGCCCGAACTACCAAGCCATGTCTTCCCTGGACCGGAAACAAGCTTCCTAAGACCGGTTTCTGGCATTTCAGCCGTCTTCAGCCAGGCTTGCTTGAATCCAGTGGCAAAGTGAGCAAGGGACTCACGTCTGAGCATACACTGCCAACTTATGGCGAACAAAGCAAAAACCAAAGGAAATGATGGACGCAGTGTTGAACATTGCAAGCACTCACCTCCAGTCAACTGATCTGGGTTTAATCCATCACCGTTCCTTAGCCCACTCTGCCACCCCAGTTCAGACATGGCCATATGCGAATCAGTCTGACTCTCTGCCTCATGGGAACAGTCCAGCCCAAACTGCCAAGCCATGTCTTCCCTGGACCGGAAACAAGCTTTCTAGGACCAGTTTCTGGCATTTGAGCCGTCTTCAGCCAGGCTTGCTTGAATCCAGTGGCAAAGTGAGCAAGGGACTCAAGTCTGAGCATACCCTGCCAACTTATGGCGAACAAAGCAAAAACCA
This sequence comes from Triturus cristatus, assembly GCF_964204655.1. Classification (NCBI taxonomy): domain Eukaryota; kingdom Metazoa; phylum Chordata; class Amphibia; order Caudata; family Salamandridae; genus Triturus; species Triturus cristatus. The sequence continues at coordinate 452,280 of NW_028187376.1, forward strand.
AAGGAAATAATGGACGCAGTGTTGAACATTGCAAGCACTCACCCCCAGTCAACTCATCTGGGTTTAATCCATCACCGTTCTTTAGCCCACTCTGCCACCCCAGTTCAGACATGGCCATATGCAAATCAGTCTGACCCTGTGCCTCATGGGAACAGTCCAGCCCGAACTGCCAAGCCAAGTCTTCCCTGGACCGCAAACAAGCTTCCTAGGACCAGTTTCTGGCATTTCAGCCGTCTTCAGCCAGGCTTGCTTGAATCCAGTGGCAAAGTGAGCAAAGGACTCACGTCTGAGCATACCCTGCCAACTTATGGCGAACAAAGCAAAAACCAAAGGAAATGATGGACGGAGTGTTGAACATTGCAAGCACTCATCCCCAGTCAACTGATCTGGGTTTAATCCTTCACCGTTCTTTAGCCCACTCTGCCACCCCAGTTCAGACATGTCACATGCAAATCAGTCTGACCCTGTGCCTCATGGGAACAGTCCAGCCCGAACTTCCAAGCCATGTCTTCCCTGGACCAGAAACAAGCTTCCTAGTACCGGTTTCTGGCATTTCAGCCGTCTTCAGCCAGGCTTGCTTGAAACCAGTGGCAAAGTGAGCAAGGAACTCGCGTCTGAGCATACCCTGCCAACTTATGGCGAACAAAGCAAGAACCAAAGGAAATGATGAACGGAGTGTTGATCATTGCAAGCACTCACCCCCAGTCAACTGATCTGGGTTTAATCCATCACCGTTCTTTAGCCCACTCTGCCAACCCAGTTCAGACATGGCCATATGCAAATCAGTCTGACCCTTTGCTTCATGGGAACAGTCCAGCCCGAACTTCCAAGCCATGTCTTCCCTGGACCGGAAACAAGCTTCCTAGGACCGGTTTCGGGCATTTCAGCCATCTTCAGCCAGGCTTGCTTGAATCCAGTAGCAAAGTGAGCAAGGGACTCACGTCTGAGCATACCCTGCCAACTTATGGCGAACAAAGCAAAAACCAAAGGAATTGATGGACGGAGTGTTGAACATTGCAAGCACTCACCCCCAGTCAACTGATCTGGGTTTAATCCATCACCGTTTTTTAGCCCACTCTGCCACCCCAGTTCAGACATGGCCATATGCAACTCAGTCTGACCCTGTGCCTCATGGGAACAGTCCAGCCCGAACTGAAAAGCCATGTCTTCCCTGGACCGGAAACAAGCTTCCTAGGACCAGTTTCTGGCATTTGAGCTGTATTCAGCCAGGCTTGTTTGAATCCAGTGGCAAAGTGAGCAAGGGACTCACGTCTGAGCATACCCTGCCAATTTATGGCGAACAAAGCAAAAACCAAAGGAAATGATGGACGGAGTGTTAAACATTGCAAGCACTCACCCCCAGTCAACTGATCTGGGTTTAATCCATCACCGTTCTTTAGCCCACTCTGCCACCCCAGTTCAGACATGGCCATATGCAAATCAGTCTGACCCTGAGCCTCATGGGAACAGTCCAGCCCGAACTGCCAAGCCATGTCTTCCCTGGACTGAAAACAAGCTTCCTAAGACCGGTTTCAGGCATTTCAGCCGTCTTCAGCCATGCTTGCTTGAATCCAGTGGCAAAGTGACCAAGGGACTCACGTCTGAGCATACACTGCCATCTTATGGCGAACAAAGCAAAAACCAAAGGAATTGATGGACGCAGTGTTGAACATTGCAAGCACTCACCCCCAGTCAACTGATCTGGGTTTAATCCATCACCGTTCTTTAGCCCACTCTGCCACCCCAGTTCAGACATGGCCATATGCAAATCAGTCTGACCCTGTTCCTCATGGGAACAGTCCAGCCCAAACTGCCAAGCCATGTCTTCCCTGGACCGGAAACAAGCTTCCTAGGACCAGTTTCTGGCATTTGAGCTGTGTTCAGCCAGGCTTGCTTGGAACCAGTGGCAAAGTGAGCAAGGAACTCACGTCTGAGCATACCCTGCCAACTTATGGCGAACAAAGCAAGAACCAAAGGAAATGATGGACGGAGTGTTGAACATAGCAAGCACTCACCCCCAGTCAACTGATCTGGGTTTAATCCCTCCCTGTTCTTTAGCCCACTCTGCCACCCCATTTCAGACATAGCCATATGCAAATCGGTCTGACCCTGTGCCTCATGGGAACAGTCCAGCCCGAACTGCCAAGCCATGTCTTCCCTTGACCGGAAACAAGCTTCCTAGGACCGGTTTCTGGCATTTCAGCCGTCTTCAGCCAGGCTTGCTTGAATCCAGTGGCAAAGTGAGCAAGGGACTCACGTCTGAGCATACCCTGCCAACTTATGGCGAACAAAGCAAAAACCAAAGGAAATGATGGACGGAGTGTTGATCATTGCAAGCACTCACCCCCAGTCAACTGATCTGGCTTTAATCCATCACCGTTCTTTAGCCCACTCTGCCACACCAGTTCGGACATGGCCATATGCAAATCAGTCTGACCCTTTGCTTCATGGGAACAGTCCAGCCCGAACTTCCAAGCCATGTCTTCCCTGGACCAGAAACAAGCTTCCTAGTACCGGTTTCTGGCATTTCAGCCGTCTTCAGCCAGGCTTGCTTGAAACCAGTGGCAAAGTGAGCAAGGAACTCGCGTCTGAGCATACCCTGCCAACTTATGGCGAACAAAGCAAGAACCAAAGGAAATGATGGACAGAGTGTTGAACATAGCAAGCACTCACCCCAAGTCAACTGATCTGGGTTTAATCCATCACCGTTCTTTAGCCCACTCTGCCACCCCAGTTCAGACATAGCCATATGCAAATCGGTCTGACCCTGTGCCTCATGGGAACAGTCCAGCCCGAACTGCCAAGCCATGTCTTCCCTTGACCGGAAACAAGCTTCCTAGGACCGGTTTCTGGCATTTCAGCCGTCTTCAGCCAGGCTTGCTTGAATCCAGTGGCAAAGTGAGCAAGGGACTCACGTCTGAGCATACCCTGCCAACTTATGGCGAACAAAGCAAAAACCAAAGGAAATGATGGACGGAGTGTTGATCATTGCAAGCACTCACCCCCAGTCAACTGATCTGGGTTTAATCCATCACCGTTCTTTAGCCCACTCTGCCAACCCAGTTCAGACATGGCCATATGCAAATCAGTCTGACCCTTTGCTTCATGGGAACAGTCAAGCCCGAACTTCCAAGCCATGTCTTCCCTGGACCGGAAACAAGCTTCCTAGGACCGGTTTCGGCCATTTCAGCCATCTTCAGCCAGGCTTGCTTGAATCCAGTAGCAAAGTGAGCAAGGGACTCATGTCTGAGCATACCCTGCCAACTTATGGCGAACAAAGCAAAAACCAAAGGAATTGATGGACGGAGTGTTGAACATTGCAAGCACTCACCCCCAGTCAACTGATCTGGGTTTAATCCATCACCGTTTTTTAGCCCACTCTGCCACCCCAGTTCAGACATGGCCATATGCAACTCAGTCTGACCCTGTGCCTCATGGGAACAGTCCAGCCCGAACTGAAAAGCCATGTCTTCCCTGGACCGGAAACAAGCTTCCTAGGACCAGTTTCTGGCATTTGAGCTGTATTCAGCCAGGCTTGTTTGAATCCAGTGGCAAAGTGAGCAAGGGACTCACGTCTGAGCATACCCTGCCAATTTATGGCGAACAAAGCAAAAACCAAAGGAAATGATGGACGGAGTGTTAAACATTGCAAGCACTCACCCCCAGTCAACTGATCTGGGTTTAATCCATCACCGTTCTTTAGCCCACTCTGCCACCCCAGTTCAGACATGGCCATATGCAAATCAGTCTGACCCTGAGCCTCATGGGAACAGTCCAGCCCGAACTGCCAAGCCATGTCTTCCCTGGACTGAAAACAAGCTTCCTAAGACCGGTTTCAGGCATTTCAGCCGTCTTCAGCCATGCTTGCTTGAATCCAGTGGCAAAGTGACCAAGGGACTCACGTCTGAGCATACACTGCCATCTTATGGCGAACAAAGCAAAAACCAAAGGAATTGATGGACGCAGTGTTGAACATTGCAAGCACTCACCCCCAGTCAACTGATCTGGGTTTAATCCATCACCGTTCTTTAGCCCACTCTGCCACCCCAGTTCAGACATGGCCATATGCAAATCAGTCTGACCCTGTTCCTCATGGGAACAGTCCAGCCCAAACTGCCAAGCCATGTCTTCCCTGGACCGGAAACAAGCTTCCTAGGACCAGTTTCTGGCATTTGAGCTGTGTTCAGCCAGGCTTGCTTGAAACCAGTGGCAAAGTGAGCAAGGAACTCACGTCTGAGCATACCCTGCCAACTTATGGCGAACAAAGCAAGAACCAAAGGAAATGATGGACGGAGTGTTGAACATAGCAAGCACTCACCCCCAGTCAACTGATCTGGGTTTAATCCCTCCCTGTTCTTTAGCCCACTCTGCCACCCCATTTCAGACATAGCCATATGCAAATCGGTCTGACCCTGTGCCTCATGGGAACAGTCCAGCCCGAACTGCCAAGCCATGTCTTCCCTTGACCGGAAACAAGCTTCCTAGGACCGGTTTCTGGCATTTCAGCCGTCTTCAGCCAGGCTTGCTTGAATCCAGTGGCAAAGTGAGCAAGGGACTCACGTCTGAGCATACCCTGCCAACTTATGGCGAACAAAGCAAAAACCAAAGGAAATGATGGACGCAGTGTTGAACATTGCAAGCACTCACCCCCAGTCAACTGATCTGGGTTTAATCCATCACCGTTCTTTAGCCCACTCTGCCACCCCAGTTCAGACATGGCCATATGCAAATCAGTCTGACCCTGTGCCTCCTGGGAACAGTCCAGCCCGAACTGCCAAGCCATGTCTTCCCTGGACTGGAAACAAGCATCCTAGGACCGGTTTCTGGCATTTCAGCCGTCTTCAGCATGCTTGCTTGAATCCAGTGGCAAAGTGAGCAAGGGACTCACGTCTGAGCATACCCTGCCAACTTATGGCTAACAAAGCAAAAACCAAAGGAAATGATGGACGCAGTGTTGAACATTGCAAGCACTCACCCCCAGTCAACTGATCTGGGTTTAATCCATCACCGTTCTTTAGCCCACTCTGCCACCCCAGTTCAGACATAGCCATATGCAAATCGGTCTGACCCTGTGCCTCATGGGAACAGTCCAGCCCGAACTGCCAAGCCATGTCTTCCGTTGACCAGAAACAAGCTTCCTAGGACCGGTTTCTGGCATTTCAGCCGTCTTCAGCCAGGCTTGCTTGAATCCAGTGGCAAAGTGAGCAAGGGACTCACGTCTGAGCATACCCTGCCAACTTATGGCGAACAAAGCAAAAACCAAAGGAAATGATGGACGGAGTGTTGAACATTGCAAGCACTCACCCCCAGTCAACTGATCTGGGTTTAATCCATCACCGTTCTTTAGCCCACTCTGCCACCCCAGTTCAGACATGGCCATATGCAAATCAGTCTGACCCTTTGCTTAATGGGAACAGTCCAGCCCGAACTACCAAGCCATGTCTTCCCTGGACCGGAAACAAGCTTCCTAAGACCGGTTTCTGGCATTTCAGCCGTCTTCAGCCAGGCTTGCTTGAATCCAGTGGCAAAGTGAGCAAGGGACTCACGTCTGAGCATACACTGCCAACTTATGGCGAACAAAGTAAAAACCAAAGGAAATGATGGACAGAGTGTTGAACATAGCAAGCACTCACCCCAAGTCAACTGATCTGGGTTTAATCCATCACCGTTCTTTAGCCCACTCTGCCACCCCAGTTCAGACATAGCCATATGCAAATCGGTCTGACCCTGTGCCTCATGGGAACAGTCCAGCCCGAACTGCCAAGCCATGTCTTCCCTTGACCGGAAACAAGCTTCCTAGGACCGGTTTCTGGCATTTCAGCCGTCTTCAGCCAGGCTTGCTTGAATCCAGTGGCAAAGTGAGGAAGGGACTCACGTCTGAGCATACCCTGCCAACTTATGGCGAACAAAGCAAAAACCAAAGGAAATGATGGACGGAGTGTTGATCATTGCAAGCACTCACCCCCAGTCAACTGATCTGGGTTTAATCCATCACCGTTCTTTAGCCCACTCTGCCAACCCAGTTCAGATATGGCCATATGCAAATCAGTCTGACCCTTTGCTTCATGGGAACAGTCCAGCCCGAACTTCCAAGCCATGTCTTCCCTGGACCGGAAACAAGCTTCCTAGGACCGGTTTCTGGCATTTCAGCCGTCTTCAGCCAGGCTTGCTTGAATCCAGTAGCAAAGTGAGCAAGGGACTCACGTCTGAGCATACACTGCCATCTTATGGCGAACAAAGCAAGAACCAAAGGAATTGATGGACGCAGTGTTGAACATTGCAAGCACTCACCCCCAGTCAACTGATCTGGGTTTAATCCATCACCGTTTTTTAGCCCACTCTGCCACCCCAGTTCAGACATGGCCATATGCAACTCAGTCTGACCCTGTGCCTCATGGGAACAGTCCAGCCCGAACTGAAAAGCCATGTCTGCATTTGCTGTACTTCCTGAGGCGGAAGCCGGGAAGCGCTCTTTGTGAAACCTTATCGGTAATACTTTGTAATTGCAGTACTTCCTGAGGCGGAAGCCGGGAAGCGTTTTATTTTTGCTTTTTAAAACTTGTGTACTATTTGTGTGCTTTAACCCCTTCAGTGCCCATGACGAGCTGGACTCGTCATGGGCTGCGGTGGCGCTGTGCCCATGACGAGTCCAGCTCGTCATGAACTCCGCCCGCTAATGGAAGGCGCGGCACTGGGCGGGGAAAGGGGCGGGCATGCAAGGGGTTAATCCACTTGCACTCTGTTTTTGCTCCATGTTTTTAATTTTGCGCCGATCTTAGCCACTACCCTCACCTGGTTTCAGTGCCCGCCCGCATACATCGTTTGCCTGTCCGAACCCGTCGTGCTTTCACGGCGGCAGGACACGACACTCACCTGCGAGGCCGCCATCTTGAGTGAGGGGTACAACTCGCGCACTAGTCGCTGAGAGACAGTGAGCATAAATTCCTGACGCCTGCGCAAGCGCGCTGCATTTGCTGTACTTCCTGAGGCGGAAGCCGGGAAGCGCTCTTTCTGAAACCTTATCGGTAATACTTTGTAATTGCAGTACTTCCTGAGGCGGAAGCCGGGAAGCGTTTTATTTTTGCTTTTTAAAACTTGTGTACTATTTGTGTGCTTTAATCCACTTGCACTCTGTTTTTGCTCCATGTTTTTAATTTTGCGCCGATCTTAGCCACTACCCTCACCTGGTTTCAGTGCCCGCCCGCATACATCGTTTGCCTGTCCGAACCCGTCGTGCTTTCACGGCGGCAGGACACGACACTCACCTGCGAGGCCGCCATCTTGAGTGAGGGGTACAACTCGCGCACTAGTCGCTGAGAGACAGTGAGCATAAATTCCTGATGCCTGCGCAAGCGCGCAGCGGACGCGCGCAGCGGGCGCGCCGACAGCGCGCCGAAGGCGCGCTAAAGGCAAGCCCGTCTGCGCCCGTCCGCGTCCGACCGGGCCCAGGGCCAGGTCTCGCCACTCACTTTCTAAAATACTCCTTCAGTGACTTATGCTCTCTTCGTCACTCCTGGCCCATTAAGCCATCTTTAAACCAACTGCTTTCCTCTTGTGGAATTTTGTATTCTGGTCCTCTTACGCCTCTTCCTCAGTCCACTATATGTTCCTCACTTTCCCCGCCGAACATCCTTCACTCCCCTCACTCCATCAAACATAAGTTGAACTTTTATTATTTAAATACCCGATCCCTCCCCAAACATCAATCAGAAATATTCTACCTCCTTGACACTCTAAAACCTGACGTTCTCCTTCTCTCCGAAACCTGGCTCACAGACGACTCCTTCCCTGACATTCTGGCAGCTATTCCTACTGGCTATTACATTCTACAGACTAATAGACCTGACGGGCTTCATGGAGGTGGTGTGGCTGCCATCATCCACCACCAGCTACAGTTTACTGCCCTCACGGTCACTGCGATCCCCTCTACTGAGAGTCTCATTATCAAACTCGACTCCCCTCTAGCTTCCCTGGTATGCGCCCTGTTCTACCGACCTCCCCGCATCATGCCTTCCTTTCCCCAGTTAATCGGCGACCTCATCTCGCACCTTTTAATAAACAGTCCCAATCTAATGATAATAGGTGATTTTAATTATTGGCCCTCTGATCCCAACGAAACCTCGCAGTCCCGCGAATTCACTGACCTTCTCAGGGGCCTAAACTGCACTCAGCATGTTTATACTGCCACCCACATTAAAGGACACCTCCTCGACCAGTTATGGACAGCCAATTTATCCATCTCCTCTTTATCTATTATTCCCTGTCCCTGGTCGGATCACTACTCCATTCAATTCTCTCTAGACCTGCCACGCCTAGCCAAGCCTCCTATCCCGGGAAAAATCCTAACTAGGAATTGGAGTCGGGTTAACAAAGATAAGTTCTGCTCTTTACTCTCCGCTTCCCGGCCCACGGTCACTGACTGTCTTAACGACCAAGAAACTGCCATCCACAACTGGCTTCGTGCAGCCAGTAACACCGTCGCCCCCCAAAAGTTCTCCATAGTCAGGCGACCTCATGACGCACAGCGGTGGTTCACTGAAGACCTCAAACTGCAGAAACTCTCTGTTAGACAGGCAGAACGCAGGTGGCGACGCAATTACTCTCCTAGTACTAAAGTCACCTTCCTCAAGCTGCTAACTGATTACAAAAAAGCTATCTTCACAGCTAAATCTGTCTACTTCTCACACAAAATTACGAACTCATTAACCAAAACTAAAGACATTTTCCATATCGTCAACGAATTATCTTTACCCGACAGGGTGACCCTCAAACCTGCACCCACTCAGGATCTTTGCGACGCCCTCAATAATTTTTTTATTGAGAAAATTTCTACCATCAAACAAAGTATTCCTTCGGTTCCTCCCCCGTTAACTCTGGGGTCTCCTCCTACAAACACCATGTCCCTCGATCAAATTCCTCCGATCTCCAAGGAAAACTTCCTTCTACTCTTAAAAAAGGTCAGCTCGGGCTCTCCCTCGGATCCTTGCCCCCCCCCATTCCTCTCTGAAGCTTTCCTTACCTGTCCTGACCTCCCGCTTGCGTTCCTTAACAACTCTTTAAAAACAGGAGTTGTCCCCGCCTCCTTTAAAGCAGCTGAGGTTCTCCCCATCTTGAAGAAACCTCAGGCTGATCCCACTATTCTCTCCAATTATCGACCTATTTCCCTCCTCCCCTATTTGAGCAAGATCCTGGAGGCTCATGTTACACAATGCCTTAGTTCCTTTATTGAATGCTCCTCCTACCTAGATTCCCATCAGGCCGGTTTTAGACCTGCTCACTCCACTGAGCAGGTCAAACTTGCCGTGATGAACGAGCTCCGCAGGGGGGCGGATCACAATCTCTCCCAAGCCCTTGTTCTCTTAGATCTCTCGGCCGCTTTTGACACGGTCGATCATAGTCTGTTGATCGACCGTGTCAGAGCTGCCGGCATTCAGGGCTTGGCCCTAAAATGGATTTCCTCCTTTTTGGGCGACCGCTCTCAAGCCGTACGCCTGTCCGCCTTTATTGCAAAAAAGACTCCCCTTACTTGCGGCGTCCCTCAGGGATCGTCTCTTTCACCTTTGCTCTTCAACCTTTATATGGTTCCTCTCATTCACTCGCTCCGCAAGTTTGAAGTAGTCTGCTTCAACTATGCGGACGATCTTCAACTTGTCTTTGACATCAAACCCTCTGCTGTGTCTGTCTCCTGTTTTCAGGCCACCCTTTGTTTCATCAGGGACTGGATGAATATCAGTCAGCTCAAGCTCAACCCAGACAAGACCGAGCTGGTGTTGACCGGCCCCTCCAACCCCTGGGACAACAATTTCTGGCCTCCCTCATTGGGTAATCCTCCTTCACCTTCCAAATCGGTTAAAAGCCTTGGAGTGATCATCAGCAGTGACCTGTCCATGACACCCCAGATTGGGGCAGTTACATCTTCATGCTTCTTCCACCTACGTAGAATCCGGAAGATCGCTAGATTTCTCACCTCCGAGGCCCTCACTGTGGTTCTCATGGCCTTGGTCATCTCACGAATAGATTATGCCAACTCCCTTTATGTTGGCATTCCCCTCTATCAACTTCATCGTCTCCAGCTGGTACAGAATCAGGCCGCCCGCCTCATCTCCCATCAACCACGGTCCCAACACATTCGCCCACTGCTTAAGCTCCTCCATTGGCTCCCAGTTGCCAAACGCTGTCTGTTCAAACTGGGCTGTATTATTTTTAAAGCCCTCACCTGCAAGGCACCTGTATTCATTTCTTCCTTAATCTCTCGTTATTCTCCCACTCGCACACTCCGTTCGTCTCAATCTAACCTCCTTATTTCTCCTCGCTTCAATCGAAAAAAACACGGCGGACTCACCTTCTCTTTCCTGGCACCTCAGATGTGGAACTCCCTCCCGCTGGATCTCAGACTTGAATTATCCCTGCCGCGTTTCAGATCCCTTCTCAAAACTTTTCTATTCACAAAAGCCTACCAGTAACCCCCGCTTTTTGTACTTCACTGCTCAGCGCCATGAAACCTTTGGGTGTACGCGCGCTATAGAAATAAATTTAACATAACATAACATAACATAACATAACATAACATAACATAACATGTCTTCCCTGGACCGGAAACAAGCTTCCTAGGACCAGTTTCTGGCATTTGAGCTGTATTCAGCCAGGCTTGTTTGAATCCAGTGGCAAAGTGAGCAAGGGACTCACGTTTGAGCATACCCTGCCAATTTATGGCGAACAAAGCAAAAACCAAAGGAAATGATGGACGGAGTGTTAAACATTGCAAGCACTCACCCCCAGTCAACTGATCTGGGTTTAATCCATCACCGTTCTTTAGCCCACTCTGCCACCCCAGTTCAGACATGGCCATATGCAAATCAGTCTGACCCTGTGCCTCATGGGAACAGTCCAGCCCGAACTGCCAAGCCATGTCTTCCCTGGACTGAAAACAAGCTTTCTAAGACCGGTTTCTGGCATTTCAGCCGTCTTCAGCCATGCTTGCTTGAATCCAGTGGCAAAGTGACCAAGGGACTCACGTCTGAGCATACACTGCCATCTTATGGCGAACAAAGCAAAAACCAAAGGAATTGATGGACGCAGTGTTGAACATTGCAAGCACTCACCCCCAGTCAACTGATCTGGGTTTAATCCATCACCGTTCTTTATTCCACTCTGCCACCCCAGTTCAGACATGGCCATATGCAAATCAGTCTGACCCTGTGCCTCCTGGGAACAGTCCAGCCCGAACTGCCAAGCCATGTCTTCCCTGGACTGGAAACAAGCATCCTAGGACCGGTTTCTGGCATTTCAGCCGTCTTCAGCCATGCTTGCTTGAATCCAGTGGCAAAGTGAGCAAGGGACTCACGTCCGAGCATACCCTGCCAACTTATGGCTAACAAAGCAAAAACCAAAGGAAATGATGGACGCAGTGTTGAACATTGCAAGCACTCACCCCCAGTCAACTCATCTGGGTTTAATCCATCACCGTTCTTTAGCCCACTCTGCCACCCCAGTTCAGACATAGCCATATGCAAATCGGTCTGACCCTGTGCCTCATGGGAACAGTCCAGCCCGAACTGCCAAGCCATGTCTTCCGTTGACCGGACACAAGCTTCCTAGGACCGGTTTCTGGCATTTCAGCCGTCTTCAGCCAGGCTTGCTTGAATCCAGTGGCAAAGTGAGCAAGGGACTCACGTCTGAGCATACCCTGCCAACTTATGGCGAACAAAGCAAAAACCAAAGGAAATGATGGACGGAGTGTTGATCATTGCAAGCACTCACCCCCAGTCAACTGATCTGGGTTTAATCCATCACCGTTCTTTAGCCCACTCTGCCACCCCAGTTCAGACATGGCCATATGCAAATCAGTCTGACCCTTTGCTTCATGGGAACAGTCCAGCCCGAACTACCAAGCCATGTCTTCCCTGGACCGGAAACAAGCTTCCTAAGACCGGTTTCTGGCATTTCAGCCGTCTTCAGCCAGGCTTGCTTGAATCCAGTGGAAAAGTGAGCAAGGGACTCACGTCTGAGCATACACTGCCAACTTATGGCGAACAAAGCAAAAACCAAAGGAAATGATGGACGCAGTGTTGAACATTGCAAGCACTCACCCCCAGTCAACTGATCTGGGTTTAATCCATCACCGTTCTTTAGCCCACTCTGCCACCCCAGTTCAGACATGGCCATATGCAAATCAGTCTGACCCTGTGCCTCATGGGAACAGTCCAGCCCGAACTGCCAAGCCATGTCTTCCCTGGACTGGAAACAAGCTTCCTAAGTCCGGTTTCTGGCATTTCAGCCGTCTTCAGCCATGCTTGCTTGAATCCAGTGGCAAAGTGAGCAAGGGACTCACATCTGAGCATTCTCTGCCAACTTATGGCAAACAAAGCAAAAACCAAAGGAAATGATGGACGGAGTGTTGAACATTGCAAGCACTCACCCCCAGTCAACTGATCTGGGTTTAATTCATCACCATTCTTTAGCCCACTCTGCCACCCCAGTTCAGACATGGCCATATGCAAATCAGTCTGACTCTCTGCCTCATGGGAACAGTCCAGCCCAAACTGCCAAGCCATGTCTTCCCTCGACCGGAAACAAGCTTTCTAGGACCAGTTTCTGGCATTTGAGCCGTCTTCAGCCAGGCTTGCTTGAATCCAGTGGCAAAGTGAGCAAGGGACTCACGTCTGAGCATAGCCTGCCAACTTATGGCGAACAAAGCAAAAACCAAAGGAAATAATGGACGCAGTGTTGAACATTGCAAGCACTCACCCCCAGTCAACTGATCTGGGTTTAATCCATCACAGTTCTTTAGCCCACTCTGCCACCCCAGTTCAGACATGGCCATATGCAAATCAGTCTGATCCTGTGCCTCCTGGGAACAGTCCAGCCCGAACTGCCAAGCCATGTCTTCCCTGGACTGGAAACAAGCATCCTAGTACCGGTTTCTGGCATTTCAGCCGTCTTCAGCCATGCTTGCTTGAATCCAGTGGCAAAGTGAGCAAGGGACTCACGTCTGAGCAAACCCTGCCAACTTATGGCTAACAAAGCAAAAACCAAAGGAAATGATGGACGCAGTGTTGAACATTGCAAGCACTCACCCCCAGTCAACTCATCTGGGTTTAATCCATCACCGTTCTTTAGCCCACTCTGCCACCCCAGTTCAGACATGGCCATATGCAAATCAGTCTGACCCTGTGCCTCATGGGAACAGTCCAGCCCGAACTGCCAAGCCATGTCTTCCCTGGACCGCAAACAAGCTTCCTAGGACCAGTTTCTGGCATTTCAGCCGTCTTCAGCCAGGCTTGCTTGAATCCAGTGGCAAAGTGAGCAAGGGACTCACGTCTGAGCATACCCTGCCAATTTATTGCGAACAAAGCAAAAACCAAAGGAAATGATGGACGGAGTGTTGAACATTGCAAGCACTCACCCCCAGTCAACTGATCTGGGTTTAATTCATCACCGTTCTTTAGCCCACTCTGCCACCCCAGTTCAGACATGGCCATATGCAAATCAGTCTGACCCTCTGCCTCATGGGAACAGTCCAGCCCGATCTGCCAAGCCATGATTTCCCTGGACCAGAAACAAGCTTTCTAGGACCAGTTTCTGGCATTTCAGCCGTCTTCAGCCAGGCTTGCTTGAATCCAGTGGCAAAGTGAGCAAGGGACTCATGTCTGAGCATACCCTGCCAACTTATGGCGAACAAAGCAAAAACCAAAGGAAATGATGGACGCAGTGTTGAACATTGCAAGCACTCACCCCCAGTCAACTGATCTGGGTTTAATCCATCACCGTTCTTTATTCCACTCTGCCACCCCAGTTCAGACATGGCCATATGCAAATCAGTCTGACCCTGTGCCTCATGGGAACAGTCCAGCCCGAACTGCCAAGCCATGTCTTCCCTGGACTGGAAACAAGCTTCCTAGGACCGGTTTCTGGCATTTCAGCCGTCTTCAGCCATGCTTGCTTGAATCCAGTGGCAAAGTGAGCAAGGGACTCACGTCTGAGCATTCTCTGCCAACTTATGGCGAACAAAGCAAAAACCAAAGGAAATGATGGACGGAGTGTTGAACATTGCAAGCACTCACCCCCAGTCAACTGATCTGGGTTTAATTCATCACCGTTCTTTAGCCCACTCTGCCACCCCAGTTCAGACATGGCCATATGCAAATCAGTCTGACTCTCTGCCTCATGGGAACAGTCCAGCCCGAACTGCCAAGCCATGTCTTCCCTGGCCCGGAAACAAGCTTTCTAGGACCAGTTTCTGGCATTTCAGCCGTCTCCAGCCAGGCTTGCTTGAATCCAGTGGCAAAGTGAGCAAGGGACTCACGTCTGAGCATACCCTGCCAACTTATGGCGTACAAAGCAAAAACCAAAGGAAATGATGGACGCAGTGTTGAACATTGCAAGCACTCACCCCCAGTCAACTGATCTGGGTTTAATCCATCACCGTTCTTTAGCCCACTCTGCCACCCCAGTTCAGACATGGCCATATGCAAATCAGTCTGACCCTGTGCCTCCTGGGAACAGTCCAGCCCAAAGTGCCAAGCCATGTCTTCCGTTGACCGGAAACAAGCTTCCTAGGACCGGTTTCTGGCATTTTAGCCGTCTTCAGCCAGGCTTGCTTGAATCCAGTGGCAAAGTGAGCAAGGGACTCACGTCTGAGCATACCCTGCCAACTTATGGCGAACAAAGCAAAAACCAAAGGAAATGATGGACGCAGTGTTGAACATTGCAAGCACTCAACCCCAGTCAACTGATCTGGGTTTAATCCATCACCGTTATTTACCCCACTCTGCCACCCCAGTTCAGACATGGCCATATGCAAATCAGTCTGACCCTGTGCCTCCTGGGAACAGTCCAGCCCGAACTGCGAAGCCATGTCTTTTCTGGACTGGAAACAAGCTTCCTAGGACCGGTTTCTGGCATTTCAGCCGTCTTCAGCCATGCTTGTTTAAATCCAGTGGCAAAGTGAGCAAGGGACTCACGTCTGTGCATACCCTGCCAACTTATGGCGAACGAAGCAAAAACCAAAGGAAATGATGGACACAGTGTTGAACATTGCAAGCTCTCACCCCCAGTCAACTCATCTGGGTTTAATCCATCACCGTTCTTTAGCCCACTCTGCCACCCCAGTTCAGACATGGCCATATGCAAATCAGTCTGACCCTGTGCCTCATGGGAACAGTCCAGCCCGAACTGGCAATCCATGTCTTCCCTGGACCGGAAACAAGCTTCCTAGGACCGGTTTCTGGCATTTCAGCCGTCTTCAGCCAGGCTTGCTTGAATCCAGTGGCAAAGTGAGCAAGGGACTCACGTCTGAGCATACCCTGCCAACTTATGTCGAACAAAGCAAAAACCAAAGGAAATGATGGACGGAGTGTTGATCATTGCAAGCATTCACCCCCAGTCAACTGATCTGGGTTTAATCCATCACCGTTCTTTAGCCCACTCTGCCACCCCAGTTCAGACATGGCCATATGCAAATCAGTCTGACCCTTTGCTTCATGGGAACAGTCCAGCCCGAACTACCAAGCCATGTCTTCCCTGGACCGGAAACAAGCTTCCTAAGACCGGTTTCTGGCATTTCAGCCATCTTCAGCCAGGCTTGCTTGAATCCAGTGGCAAAGTGAGCAAGGGACTCACGTCTGAGCATACACTGCCAACTTATGGCGAACAAAGCAAAAACCATAGGAAATGATGGACGCAGTATTGAACATTGCAAGCACTCACCCCCAGTCAACTGATCTGGGTTTAATCCATCACCGTTCTTTAGCCCACTCTGCCACCCCAGTTCAGACATGGCCATATGCAAATCAGTCTGACCCTGTGCCTCATGGGAACAGTCCAGCCCGAACTGCCAAGCCATGTCTTCCCTGGACTGAAAACAAGCTTCCTAAGACCGGTTTCTGGCATTTCAGCCGTCTTCAGCCATGCTTGCTTGAATCCAGTGGCAAAGTGAGCAAGGGACTCACATCTGAGCATTCTCTGCCAACTTATGGCGAACAAAGCAAAAACCAAAGGAAATGATGGACGGAGTGTTGAACATTGCAAGCACTCACCCCCAGTCAACTGATCTGGGTTTAATTCATCACCGTTCTTTAGCCCACTCTGCCACCCCAGTTCAGACATGGCCATATGCAAATCAGTCTGACTCTCTGCCTCATGGGAACAGTCCAGCCCGAACTGCCAAGCCATGTCTTCCCTGGACCGGAAACAAGCTTTCTAGGACCAGTTTCTGGCATTTGAGCCGTCTTCAGCCAGTCTTGCTTGAATCCAGTGGCAAAGTGAGCAAGGGACTCACGTCTGAGCATACCCTGCCAACTTATGGCGAACAAAGCAAAAATCAAAGGAAATGATGGACGCAGTGTTGAACATTGCAAGCACTCACCCCCAGTCAACTGATCTGGGTTTAATCCATCACAGTTCTTTAGCCCACTCTGCCACCCCAGTTCAGACATGGCCATATGCAAATCAGTCTAACCCTGTGCCTCCTGGGAACAGTCCAGCCTGAACTGCCAAGCCATGTCTTCCCTGGACTGGAAACAAGCATCCTAGGACCAGTTTCTGGCATTTCAGCCGTCTTCAGCCATGCTTGCTTGAATCCAGTGGCAAAGTGAGCAAGGGACTCACGTCTGAGCAAACCCTGCCAACTTATGGCTAACAAAGCAAAAACCAAAGGAAATGATGGACGGAGTGTTGAACATTGCAAGCACTCATCCCCAGTCAACTGATCTGGGTTTAATCCATCACCGTTCTTTAGCCCACTCTGCCACCCCAGTTCAGACATGGCCATATGCAAATCAGTCTGACCCTGTTCCTCATGGGAACAGTCCAGCCCAAATTGCCAAGCCATGTCTTCCCTGGACCGGAAACAAGCTTCCTAGGACCAGTTTCTGGCATTTGAGCTGTGTTCAGCCAGGCTTGCTTGAAACCAGTGGCAAAGTGAGCAAGGAACTCACGTCTGAGCATACCCTGCCAACTTATGGCGAACAAAGCAAGAACCAAAGGAAATGATGGACGGAGTGTTGAACATAGCAAGCACTCACCCCCAGTCAACTGATCTGGGTTTAATCCCTCCCTGTTCTTTAGCCCACTCTGCCACCCCATTTCAGATATATCCATATGCAAATCGGTCTGACCCTGTGCCTCATGGGAACAGTCCAGCCCGAACTGCCAAGCCATGTCTTCCCTTGACCGGAAACAAGCTTCCTGGGACCGGTTTCTGGCATTTCAGCTGTCTTCAGCCAGGCTTGCTTGAATCCAGTGGCAAAGTGAGCAAGGGACTCACGTCTGAGCATACCCTGCCAACTTATGGCGAACAAAGCAAAAACCAAAGGAAATGATGGACGGAGTGTTGATCATTGCAAGCACTCACCCCCAGTCAACTGATCTGGTTTTAATGCATCACCGTTCGTCAGCCCACTCTGCCACCCCAGTTCGGACATGGCCATATGCAAATCAGTCTGACCCTTTGCTTCATGGGAACAGTCCAGCCCGAACTGCCAAGCCATGTATTCCCTGGACCGGAAACAAGCTTCCTAGGACCGGTTTCTGGCATTTCAGCCGTCTTCAGCCAGGCTTGCTTGAATCCAGTGGCAAAGTGAGCAGGGGACTCACGTCTGAGCATACCCTGCCAACTTATGGCGAACAAAGCAAAAACCAAAGGAAATGATGGACGGAGTGTTGAATATTGCAAGCACTCACCCCCAGTCAACTGATCTGGGTTTAATCCATCACCGTTCTTTAGCCCACTCTGCCACCCCAGTTCAGACATGGCCATATGCAAATCAGTCTGACCCTGTGCCTCCTGGGAACAGTCCAGCCCGAACTGCCAAGCCATGTCTTCCCTGGACTGGAATTAAGCATCCTAGGACCGGTTTCTGGCATTTCAGCCGTCTTCAGCCATGCTTGCTTGAATCCAGTGGCAAAGTGAGCAAGGGACTCACGTCTGAGCATACCCTGCCAACTTATGGCTAACAAAGCAAAAACCAAAGGAAATGATGGACGCAGTGTTGAACATTGCAAGCACTCACCCCCAGTCAACTCATCTGGGTTTAATTCATCACCATTCTTTAGCCCACTCTGCCACCCCAGTTCAGACATGGCCATATGCAAATCAGTCTGACTCTCTGCCTCATGGGAACAGTCCAGCCCAAACTGCCAAGCCATGTCTTCCCTCGACCGGAAACAAGCTTTCTAGGACCAGTTTCTGGCATTTGAGCCGTCTTCAGCCAGGCTTGCTTGAATCCAGTGGCAAAGTGAGCAAGGGACTCACGTCTGAGCATAGCCTGCCAACTTATGGCGAACAAAGCAAAAACCAAAGGAAATAATGGACGCAGTGTTGAACATTGCAAGCACTCACCCCCAGTCAACTGATCTGGGTTTAATCCATCACAGTTCTTTAGCCCACTCTGCCACCCCAGTTCAGACATGGCCATATGCAAATCAGTCTGATCCTGTGCCTCCTGGGAACAGTCCAGCCCGAACTGCCAAGCCATGTCTTCCCTGGACTGGAAACAAGCATCCTAGTACCGGTTTCTGGCATTTCAGCCGTCTTCAGCCATGCTTGCTTGAATCCAGTGGCAAAGTGAGCAAGGGACTCACGTCTGAGCAAACCCTGCCAACTTATGGCTAACAAAGCAAAAACCAAAGGAAATGATGGACGCAGTGTTGAACATTGCAAGCACTCACCCCCAGTCAACTCATCTGGGTTTAATCCATCACCGTTCTTTAGCCCACTCTGCCACCCCAGTTCAGACATGGCCATATGCAAATCAGTCTGACCCTGTGCCTCATGGGAACAGTCCAGCCCGAACTGCCAAGCCATGTCTTCCCTGGACCGCAAACAAGCTTCCTAGGACCAGTTTCTGGCATTTCAGCCGTCTTCAGCCAGGCTTGCTTGAATCCAGTGGCAAAGTGAGCAAGGGACTCACGTCTGAGCATACCCTGCCAATTTATTGCGAACAAAGCAAAAACCAAAGGAAATGATGGACGGAGTGTTGAACATTGCAAGCACTCACCCCCAGTCAACTGATCTGGGTTTAATTCATCACCGTTCTTTAGCCCACTCTGCCACCCCAGTTCAGACATGGCCATATGCAAATCAGTCTGACCCTCTGCCTCATGGGAACAGTCCAGCCCGATCTGCCAAGCCATGATTTCCCTGGACCAGAAACAAGCTTTCTAGGACCAGTTTCTGGCATTTCAGCCGTCTTCAGCCAGGCTTGCTTGAATCCAGTGGCAAAGTGAGCAAGGGACTCATGTCTGAGCATACCCTGCCAACTTATGGCGAACAAAGCAAAAACCAAAGGAAATGATGGACGCAGTGTTGAACATTGCAAGCACTCACCCCCAGTCAACTGATCTGGGTTTAATCCATCACCGTTCTTTATTCCACTCTGCCACCCCAGTTCAGACATGGCCATATGCAAATCAGTCTGACCCTGTGCCTCATGGGAACAGTCCAGCCCGAACTGCCAAGCCATGTCTTCCCTGGACTGGAAACAAGCTTCCTAGGACCGGTTTCTGGCATTTCAGCCGTCTTCAGCCATGCTTGCTTGAATCCAGTGGCAAAGTGAGCAAGGGACTCACGTCTGAGCATTCTCTGCCAACTTATGGCGAACAAAGCAAAAACCAAAGGAAATGATGGACGGAGTGTTGAACATTGCAAGCACTCACCCCCAGTCAACTGATCTGGGTTTAATTCATCACCGTTCTTTAGCCCACTCTGCCACCCCAGTTCAGACATGGCCATATGCAAATCAGTCTGACTCTCTGCCTCATGGGAACAGTCCAGCCCGAACTGCCAAGCCATGTCTTCCCTGGCCCGGAAACAAGCTTTCTAGGACCAGTTTCTGGCATTTCAGCCGTCTCCAGCCAGGCTTGCTTGAATCCAGGGGCAAAGTGAGCAAGGGACTCACGTCTGAGCATACCCTGCCAACTTATGGCGAACAAAGCAAAAACCAAAGGAAATGATGGACGCAGTGTTGAACATTGCAAGCACTCACCCCCAGTCAACTGATCTGGGTTTAATCCATCACCGTTCTTTAGCCCACTCTGCCACCCCAGTTCAGACATGGCCATATGCAAATCAGTCTGACCCTGTGCCTCCTGGGAACAGTCCAGCCCGAACTGCGAAGCCATGTCTTTTCTGGACTGGAAACAAGCTTCCTAGGACCGGTTTCTGGCATTTCAGCCGTCTTCAGCCATGCTTGTTTAAATCCAGTGGCAAAGTGAGCAAGGGACTCACGTCTGTGCATACCCTGCCAACTTATGGCGAACGAAGCAAAAACCAAAGGAAATGATGGACACAGTGTTGAACATTGCAAGCTCTCACCCCCAGTCAACTCATCTGGGTTTAATCCATCACCGTTCTTTAGCCCACTCTGCCACCCCAGTTCAGACATGGCCATATGCAAATCAGTCTGACCCTGTGCCTCATGGGAACAGTCCAGCCCGAACTGGCAATCCATGTCTTCCCTGGACCGGAAACAAGCTTCCTAGGACCGGTTTCTGGCATTTCAGCCGTCTTCAGCCAGGCTTGCTTGAATCCAGTGGCAAAGTGAGCAAGGGACTCACGTCTGAGCATACCCTGCCAACTTATGTCGAACAAAGCAAAAACCAAAGGAAATGATGGACGGAGTGTTGATCATTGCAAGCATTCACCCCCAGTCAACTGATCTGGGTTTAATCCATCACCGTTCTTTAGCCCACTCTGCCACCCCAGTTCAGACATGGCCATATGCAAATCAGTCTGACCCTTTGCTTCATGGGAACAGTCCAGCCCGAACTACCAAGCCATGTCTTCCCTGGACCGGAAACAAGCTTCCTAAGACCGGTTTCTGGCATTTCAGCCATCTTCAGCCAGGCTTGCTTGAATCCAGTGGCAAAGTGAGCAAGGGACTCACGTCTGAGCATACACTGCCAACTTATGGCGAACAAAGCAAAAACCATAGGAAATGATGGACGCAGTATTGAACATTGCAAGCACTCACCCCCAGTCAACTGATCTGGGTTTAATCCATCACCGTTCTTTAGCCCACTCTGCCACCCCAGTTCAGACATGGCCATATGCAAATCAGTCTGACCCTGTGCCTCATGGGAACAGTCCAGCCCGAACTGCCAAGCCATGTCTTCCCTGGACTGAAAACAAGCTTCCTAAGACCGGTTTCTGGCATTTCAGCCGTCTTCAGCCATGCTTGCTTGAATCCAGTGGCAAAGTGAGCAAGGGACTCACATCTGAGCATTCTCTGCCAACTTATGGCGAACAAAGCAAAAACCAAAGGAAATGATGGACGGAGTGTTGAACATTGCAAGCACTCACCCCCAGTCAACTGATCTGGGTTTAATTCATCACCGTTCTTTAGCCCACTCTGCCACCCCAGTTCAGACATGGCCATATGCAAATCAGTCTGACTCTCTGCCTCATGGGAACAGTCCAGCCCGAACTGCCAAGCCATGTCTTCCCTGGACCGGAAACAAGCTTTCTAGGACCAGTTTCTGGCATTTGAGCCGTCTTCAGCCAGTCTTGCTTGAATCCAGTGGCAAAGTGAGCAAGGGACTCACGTCTGAGCATACCCTGCCAACTTATGGCGAACAAAGCAAAAATCAAAGGAAATGATGGACGCAGTGTTGAACATTGCAAGCACTCACCCCCAGTCAACTGATCTGGGTTTAATCCATCACAGTTCTTTAGCCCACTCTGCCACCCCAGTTCAGACATGGCCATATGCAAATCAGTCTAACCCTGTGCCTCCTGGGAACAGTCCAGCCTGAACTGCCAAGCCATGTCTTCCCTGGACTGGAAACAAGCATCCTAGGACCAGTTTCTGGCATTTCAGCCGTCTTCAGCCATGCTTGCTTGAATCCAGTGGCAAAGTGAGCAAGGGACTCACGTCTGAGCAAACCCTGCCAACTTATGGCTAACAAAGCAAAAACCAAAGGAAATGATGGACGGAGTGTTGAACATTGCAAGCACTCATCCCCAGTCAACTGATCTGGGTTTAATCCATCACCGTTCTTTAGCCCACTCTGCCACCCCAGTTCAGACATGGCCATATGCAAATCAGTCTGACCCTGTTCCTCATGGGAACAGTCCAGCCCAAATTGCCAAGCCATGTCTTCCCTGGACCGGAAACAAGCTTCCTAGGACCAGTTTCTGGCATTTGAGCTGTGTTCAGCCAGGCTTGCTTGAAACCAGTGGCAAAGTGAGCAAGGAACTCACGTCTGAGCATACCCTGCCAACTTATGGCGAACAAAGCAAGAACCAAAGGAAATGATGGACGGAGTGTTGAACATAGCAAGCACTCACCCCCAGTCAACTGATCTGGGTTTAATCCCTCCCTGTTCTTTAGCCCACTCTGCCACCCCATTTCAGATATATCCATATGCAAATCGGTCTGACCCTGTGCCTCATGGGAACAGTCCAGCCCGAACTGCCAAGCCATGTCTTCCCTTGACCGGAAACAAGCTTCCTGGGACCGGTTTCTGGCATTTCAGCTGTCTTCAGCCAGGCTTGCTTGAATCCAGTGGCAAAGTGAGCAAGGGACTCACGTCTGAGCATACCCTGCCAACTTATGGCGAACAAAGCAAAAACCAAAGGAAATGATGGACGGAGTGTTGATCATTGCAAGCACTCACCCCCAGTCAACTGATCTGGTTTTAATGCATCACCGTTCGTCAGCCCACTCTGCCACCCCAGTTCGGACATGGCCATATGCAAATCAGTCTGACCCTTTGCTTCATGGGAACAGTCCAGCCCGAACTGCCAAGCCATGTATTCCCTGGACCGGAAACAAGCTTCCTAGGACCGGTTTCTGGCATTTCAGCCGTCTTCAGCCAGGCTTGCTTGAATCCAGTGGCAAAGTGAGCAGGGGACTCACGTCTGAGCATACCCTGCCAACTTATGGCGAACAAAGCAAAAACCAAAGGAAATGATGGACGGAGTGTTGAATATTGCAAGCACTCACCCCCAGTCAACTGATCTGGGTTTAATCCATCACCGTTCTTTAGCCCACTCTGCCACCCCAGTTCAGACATGGCCATATGCAAATCAGTCTGACCCTGTGCCTCCTGGGAACAGTCCAGCCCGAACTGCCAAGCCATGTCTTCCCTGGACTGGAATTAAGCATCCTAGGACCGGTTTCTGGCATTTCAGCCGTCTTCAGCCATGCTTGCTTGAATCCAGTGGCAAAGTGAGCAAGGGACTCACGTCTGAGCATACCCTGCCAACTTATGGCTAACAAAGCAAAAACCAAAGGAAATGATGGACGCAGTGTTGAACATTGCAAGCACTCACCCCCAGTCAACTCATCTGGGTTTAATTCATCACCATTCTTTAGCCCACTCTGCCACCCCAGTTCAGACATGGCCATATGCAAATCAGTCTGACTCTCTGCCTCATGGGAACAGTCCAGCCCAAACTGCCAAGCCATGTCTTCCCTCGACCGGAAACAAGCTTTCTAGGACCAGTTTCTGGCATTTGAGCCGTCTTCAGCCAGGCTTGCTTGAATCCAGTGGCAAAGTGAGCAAGGGACTCACGTCTGAGCATAGCCTGCCAACTTATGGCGAACAAAGCAAAAACCAAAGGAAATAATGGACGCAGTGTTGAACATTGCAAGCACTCACCCCCAGTCAACTGATCTGGGTTTAATCCATCACAGTTCTTTAGCCCACTCTGCCACCCCAGTTCAGACATGGCCATATGCAAATCAGTCTGATCCTGTGCCTCCTGGGAACAGTCCAGCCCGAACTGCCAAGCCATGTCTTCCCTGGACTGGAAACAAGCATCCTAGTACCGGTTTCTGGCATTTCAGCCGTCTTCAGCCATGCTTGCTTGAATCCAGTGGCAAAGTGAGCAAGGGACTCACGTCTGAGCAAACCCTGCCAACTTATGGCTAACAAAGCAAAAACCAAAGGAAATGATGGACGCAGTGTTGAACATTGCAAGCACTCACCCCCAGTCAACTCATCTGGGTTTAATCCATCACCGTTCTTTAGCCCACTCTGCCACCCCAGTTCAGACATGGCCATATGCAAATCAGTCTGACCCTGTGCCTCATGGGAACAGTCCAGCCCGAACTGCCAAGCCATGTCTTCCCTGGACCGCAAACAAGCTTCCTAGGACCAGTTTCTGGCATTTCAGCCGTCTTCAGCCAGGCTTGCTTGAATCCAGTGGCAAAGTGAGCAAGGGACTCACGTCTGAGCATACCCTGCCAATTTATTGCGAACAAAGCAAAAACCAAAGGAAATGATGGACGGAGTGTTGAACATTGCAAGCACTCACCCCCAGTCAACTGATCTGGGTTTAATTCATCACCGTTCTTTAGCCCACTCTGCCACCCCAGTTCAGACATGGCCATATGCAAATCAGTCTGACCCTCTGCCTCATGGGAACAGTCCAGCCCGATCTGCCAAGCCATGATTTCCCTGGACCAGAAACAAGCTTTCTAGGACCAGTTTCTGGCATTTCAGCCGTCTTCAGCCAGGCTTGCTTGAATCCAGTGGCAAAGTGAGCAAGGGACTCATGTCTGAGCATACCCTGCCAACTTATGGCGAACAAAGCAAAAACCAAAGGAAATGATGGACGCAGTGTTGAACATTGCAAGCACTCACCCCCAGTCAACTGATCTGGGTTTAATCCATCACCGTTCTTTATTCCACTCTGCCACCCCAGTTCAGACATGGCCATATGCAAATCAGTCTGACCCTGTGCCTCATGGGAACAGTCCAGCCCGAACTGCCAAGCCATGTCTTCCCTGGACTGGAAACAAGCTTCCTAGGACCGGTTTCTGGCATTTCAGCCGTCTTCAGCCATGCTTGCTTGAATCCAGTGGCAAAGTGAGCAAGGGACTCACGTCTGAGCATTCTCTGCCAACTTATGGCGAACAAAGCAAAAACCAAAGGAAATGATGGACGGAGTGTTGAACATTGCAAGCACTCACCCCCAGTCAACTGATCTGGGTTTAATTCATCACCGTTCTTTAGCCCACTCTGCCACCCCAGTTCAGACATGGCCATATGCAAATCAGTCTGACTCTCTGCCTCATGGGAACAGTCCAGCCCGAACTGCCAAGCCATGTCTTCCCTGGCCCGGAAACAAGCTTTCTAGGACCAGTTTCTGGCATTTCAGCCGTCTCCAGCCAGGCTTGCTTGAATCCAGGGGCAAAGTGAGCAAGGGACTCACGTCTGAGCATACCCTGCCAACTTATGGCGAACAAAGCAAAAACCAAAGGAAATGATGGACGCAGTGTTGAACATTGCAAGCACTCACCCCCAGTCAACTGATCTGGGTTTAATCCATCACCGTTCTTTAGCCCACTCTGCCACCCCAGTTCAGACATGGCCATATGCAAATCAGTCTGACCCTGTGCCTCCTGGGAACAGTCCAGCCCGAAGTGCCAAGCCATGTCTTCCGTTGACCGGAAACAAGCTTCCTAGGACCGGTTTCTGGCATTTTAGCCGTCTTCAGCCAGGCTTGCTTGAATCCAGTGGCAAAGTGAGCAAGGGACTCACGTCTGAGCATACCCTGCCAACTTATGGCGAACAAAGCAAAAACCAAAGGAAATGATGGACGCAGTGTTGAACATTGCAAGCACTCAACCCCAGTCAACTGATCTGGGTTTAATCCATCACCGTTATTTACCCCACTCTGCCACCCCAGTTCAGACATGGCCATATGCAAATCAGTCTGACCCTGTGCCTCCTGGGAACAGTCCAGCCCGAACTGCGAAGCCATGTCTTTTCTGGACTGGAAACAAGCTTCCTAGGACCGGTTTCTGGCATTTCAGCCGTCTTCAGCCATGCTTGTTTAAATCCAGTGGCAAAGTGAGCAAGGGACTCACGTCTGTGCATACCCTGCCAACTTATGGCGAACGAAGCAAAAACCAAAGGAAATGATGGACACAGTGTTGAACATTGCAAGCTCTCACCCCCAGTCAACTCATCTGGGTTTAATCCATCACCGTTCTTTAGCCCACTCTGCCACCCCAGTTCAGACATGGCCATATGCAAATCAGTCTGACCCTGTGCCTCATGGGAACAGTCCAGCCCGAACTGGCAATCCATGTCTTCCCTGGACCGGAAACAAGCTTCCTAGGACCGGTTTCTGGCATTTCAGCCGTCTTCAGCCAGGCTTGCTTGAATCCAGTGGCAAAGTGAGCAAGGGACTCACGTCTGAGCATACCCTGCCAACTTATGTCGAACAAAGCAAAAACCAAAGGAAATGATGGACGGAGTGTTGATCATTGCAAGCATTCACCCCCAGTCAACTGATCTGGGTTTAATCCATCACCGTTCTTTAGCCCACTCTGCCACCCCAGTTCAGACATGGCCATATGCAAATCAGTCTGACCCTTTGCTTCATGGGAACAGTCCAGCCCGAACTACCAAGCCATGTCTTCCCTGGACCGGAAACAAGCTTCCTAAGACCGGTTTCTGGCATTTCAGCCATCTTCAGCCAGGCTTGCTTGAATCCAGTGGCAAAGTGAGCAAGGGACTCACGTCTGAGCATACACTGCCAACTTATGGCGAACAAAGCAAAAACCATAGGAAATGATGGACGCAGTATTGAACATTGCAAGCACTCACCCCCAGTCAACTGATCTGGGTTTAATCCATCACCGTTCTTTAGCCCACTCTGCCACCCCAGTTCAGACATGGCCATATGCAAATCAGTCTGACCCTGTGCCTCATGGGAACAGTCCAGCCCGAACTGCCAAGCCATGTCTTCCCTGGACTGAAAACAAGCTTCCTAAGACCGGTTTCTGGCATTTCAGCCGTCTTCAGCCATGCTTGCTTGAATCCAGTGGCAAAGTGAGCAAGGGACTCACATCTGAGCATTCTCTGCCAACTTATGGCGAACAAAGCAAAAACCAAAGGAAATGATGGACGGAGTGTTGAACATTGCAAGCACTCACCCCCAGTCAACTGATCTGGGTTTAATTCATCACCGTTCTTTAGCCCACTCTGCCACCCCAGTTCAGACATGGCCATATGCAAATCAGTCTGACTCTCTGCCTCATGGGAACAGTCCAGCCCGAACTGCCAAGCCATGTCTTCCCTGGACCGGAAACAAGCTTTCTAGGACCAGTTTCTGGCATTTGAGCCGTCTTCAGCCAGTCTTGCTTGAATCCAGTGGCAAAGTGAGCAAGGGACTCACGTCTGAGCATACCCTGCCAACTTATGGCGAACAAAGCAAAAATCAAAGGAAATGATGGACGCAGTGTTGAACATTGCAAGCACTCACCCCCAGTCAACTGATCTGGGTTTAATCCATCACAGTTCTTTAGCCCACTCTGCCACCCCAGTTCAGACATGGCCATATGCAAATCAGTCTAACCCTGTGCCTCCTGGGAACAGTCCAGCCTGAACTGCCAAGCCATGTCTTCCCTGGACTGGAAACAAGCATCCTAGGACCAGTTTCTGGCATTTCAGCCGTCTTCAGCCATGCTTGCTTGAATCCAGTGGCAAAGTGAGCAAGGGACTCACGTCTGAGCAAACCCTGCCAACTTATGGCTAACAAAGCAAAAACCAAAGGAAATGATGGACGGAGTGTTGAACATTGCAAGCACTCATCCCCAGTCAACTGATCTGGGTTTAATCCATCACCGTTCTTTAGCCCACTCTGCCACCCCAGTTCAGACATGGCCATATGCAAATCAGTCTGACCCTGTTCCTCATGGGAACAGTCCAGCCCAAATTGCCAAGCCATGTCTTCCCTGGACCGGAAACAAGCTTCCTAGGACCAGTTTCTGGCATTTGAGCTGTGTTCAGCCAGGCTTGCTTGAAACCAGTGGCAAAGTGAGCAAGGAACTCACGTCTGAGCATACCCTGCCAACTTATGGCGAACAAAGCAAAAACCAAAGGAAATGATGGACGGAGTGTTGAACATTGCAAGCACTCACCCCCAGTCAACTGATCTGGGTTTAATCCATCACCGTTCTTTAGCCCACTCTGCCACCCCAGTTCAGACATGGCCATATGCAAATCAGTCTGACCCTTTGCTTAATGGGAACAGTCCAGCCCGAACTACCAAGCCATGTCTTCCCTGGACCGGAAACAAGCTTCCTAAGACCGGTTTCTGGCATTTCAGCCGTCTTCAGCCAGGCTTGCTTGAATCCAGTGGCAAAGTGAGCAAGGGACTCACGTCTGAGCATACACTGCCAACTTATGGCGAACAAAGTAAAAACCAAAGGAAATGATGGACAGAGTGTTGAACATAGCAAGCACTCACCCCAAGTCAACTGATCTGGGTTTAATCCATCACCGTTCTTTAGCCCACTCTGCCACCCCAGTTCAGACATAGCCATATGCAAATCGGTCTGACCCTGTGCCTCATGGGAACAGTCCAGCCCGAACTGCCAAGCCATGTCTTCCCTTGACCGGAAACAAGCTTCCTAGGACCGGTTTCTGGCATTTCAGCCGTCTTCAGCCAGGCTTGCTTGAATCCAGTGGCAAAGTGAGGAAGGGACTCACGTCTGAGCATACCCTGCCAACTTATGGCGAACAAAGCAAAAACCAAAGGAAATGATGGACGGAGTGTTGATCATTGCAAGCACTCACCCCCAGTCAACTGATCTGGGTTTAATCCATCACCGTTCTTTAGCCCACTCTGCCAACCCAGTTCAGATATGGCCATATGCAAATCAGTCTGACCCTTTGCTTCATGGGAACAGTCCAGCCCGAACTTCCAAGCCATGTCTTCCCTGGACCGGAAACAAGCTTCCTAGGACCGGTTTCTGGCATTTCAGCCGTCTTCAGCCAGGCTTGCTTGAATCCAGTAGCAAAGTGAGCAAGGGACTCACGTCTGAGCATACACTGCCATCTTATGGCGAACAAAGCAAGAACCAAAGGAATTGATGGACGCAGTGTTGAACATTGCAAGCACTCACCCCCAGTCAACTGATCTGGGTTTAATCCATCACCGTTTTTTAGCCCACTCTGCCACCCCAGTTCAGACATGGCCATATGCAACTCAGTCTGACCCTGTGCCTCATGGGAACAGTCCAGCCCGAACTGAAAAGCCATGTCTGCATTTGCTGTACTTCCTGAGGCGGAAGCCGGGAAGCGCTCTTTGTGAAACCTTATCGGTAATACTTTGTAATTGCAGTACTTCCTGAGGCGGAAGCCGGGAAGCGTTTTATTTTTGCTTTTTAAAACTTGTGTACTATTTGTGTGCTTTAACCCCTTCAGTGCCCATGACGAGCTGGACTCGTCATGGGCTGCGGTGGCGCTGTGCCCATGACGAGTCCAGCTCGTCATGAACTCCGCCCGCTAATGGAAGGCGCGGCACTGGGCGGGGAAAGGGGCGGGCATGCAAGGGGTTAATCCACTTGCACTCTGTTTTTGCTCCATGTTTTTAATTTTGCGCCGATCTTAGCCACTACCCTCACCTGGTTTCAGTGCCCGCCCGCATACATCGTTTGCCTGTCCGAACCCGTCGTGCTTTCACGGCGGCAGGACACGACACTCACCTGCGAGGCCGCCATCTTGAGTGAGGGGTACAACTCGCGCACTAGTCGCTGAGAGACAGTGAGCATAAATTCCTGACGCCTGCGCAAGCGCGCTGCATTTGCTGTACTTCCTGAGGCGGAAGCCGGGAAGCGCTCTTTCTGAAACCTTATCGGTAATACTTTGTAATTGCAGTACTTCCTGAGGCGGAAGCCGGGAAGCGTTTTATTTTTGCTTTTTAAAACTTGTGTACTATTTGTGTGCTTTAATCCACTTGCACTCTGTTTTTGCTCCATGTTTTTAATTTTGCGCCGATCTTAGCCACTACCCTCACCTGGTTTCAGTGCCCGCCCGCATACATCGTTTGCCTGTCCGAACCCGTCGTGCTTTCACGGCGGCAGGACACGACACTCACCTGCGAGGCCGCCATCTTGAGTGAGGGGTACAACTCGCGCACTAGTCGCTGAGAGACAGTGAGCATAAATTCCTGATGCCTGCGCAAGCGCGCAGCGGACGCGCGCAGCGGGCGCGCCGACAGCGCGCCGAAGGCGCGCTAAAGGCAAGCCCGTCTGCGCCCGTCCGCGTCCGACCGGGCCCAGGGCCAGGTCTCGCCACTCACTTTCTAAAATACTCCTTCAGTGACTTATGCTCTCTTCGTCACTCCTGGCCCATTAAGCCATCTTTAAACCAACTGCTTTCCTCTTGTGGAATTTTGTATTCTGGTCCTCTTACGCCTCTTCCTCAGTCCACTATATGTTCCTCACTTTCCCCGCCGAACATCCTTCACTCCCCTCACTCCATCAAACATAAGTTGAACTTTTATTATTTAAATACCCGATCCCTCCCCAAACATCAATCAGAAATATTCTACCTCCTTGACACTCTAAAACCTGACGTTCTCCTTCTCTCCGAAACCTGGCTCACAGACGACTCCTTCCCTGACATTCTGGCAGCTATTCCTACTGGCTATTACATTCTACAGACTAATAGACCTGACGGGCTTCATGGAGGTGGTGTGGCTGCCATCATCCACCACCAGCTACAGTTTACTGCCCTCACGGTCACTGCGATCCCCTCTACTGAGAGTCTCATTATCAAACTCGACTCCCCTCTAGCTTCCCTGGTATGCGCCCTGTTCTACCGACCTCCCCGCATCATGCCTTCCTTTCCCCAGTTAATCGGCGACCTCATCTCGCACCTTTTAATAAACAGTCCCAATCTAATGATAATAGGTGATTTTAATTATTGGCCCTCTGATCCCAACGAAACCTCGCAGTCCCGCGAATTCACTGACCTTCTCAGGGGCCTAAACTGCACTCAGCATGTTTATACTGCCACCCACATTAAAGGACACCTCCTCGACCAGTTATGGACAGCCAATTTATCCATCTCCTCTTTATCTATTATTCCCTGTCCCTGGTCGGATCACTACTCCATTCAATTCTCTCTAGACCTGCCACGCCTAGCCAAGCCTCCTATCCCGGGAAAAATCCTAACTAGGAATTGGAGTCGGGTTAACAAAGATAAGTTCTGCTCTTTACTCTCCGCTTCCCGGCCCACGGTCACTGACTGTCTTAACGACCAAGAAACTGCCATCCACAACTGGCTTCGTGCAGCCAGTAACACCGTCGCCCCCCAAAAGTTCTCCATAGTCAGGCGACCTCATGACGCACAGCGGTGGTTCACTGAAGACCTCAAACTGCAGAAACTCTCTGTTAGACAGGCAGAACGCAGGTGGCGACGCAATTACTCTCCTAGTACTAAAGTCACCTTCCTCAAGCTGCTAACTGATTACAAAAAAGCTATCTTCACAGCTAAATCTGTCTACTTCTCACACAAAATTACGAACTCATTAACCAAAACTAAAGACATTTTCCATATCGTCAACGAATTATCTTTACCCGACAGGGTGACCCTCAAACCTGCACCCACTCAGGATCTTTGCGACGCCCTCAATAATTTTTTTATTGAGAAAATTTCTACCATCAAACAAAGTATTCCTTCGGTTCCTCCCCCGTTAACTCTGGGGTCTCCTCCTACAAACACCATGTCCCTCGATCAAATTCCTCCGATCTCCAAGGAAAACTTCCTTCTACTCTTAAAAAAGGTCAGCTCGGGCTCTCCCTCGGATCCTTGCCCCCCCCATTCCTCTCTGAAGCTTTCCTTACCTGTCCTGACCTCCCGCTTGCGTTCCTTAACAACTCTTTAAAAACAGGAGTTGTCCCCGCCTCCTTTAAAGCAGCTGAGGTTCTCCCCATCTTGAAGAAACCTCAGGCTGATCCCACTATTCTCTCCAATTATCGACCTATTTCCCTCCTCCCCTATTTGAGCAAGATCCTGGAGGCTCATGTTACACAATGCCTTAGTTCCTTTATTGAATGCTCCTCCTACCTAGATTCCCATCAGGCCGGTTTTAGACCTGCTCACTCCACTGAGCAGGTCATACTTGCCGTGATGAACGAGCTCCGCAGGGGGGCGGATCACAATCTCTCCCAAGCCCTTGTTCTCTTAGATCTCTCGGCCGCTTTTGACACGGTCGATCATAGTCTGTTGATCGACCGTGTCAGAGCTGCCGGCATTCAGGGCTTGGCCCTAAAATGGATTTCCTCCTTTTTGGGCGACCGCTCTCAAGCCGTACGCCTGTCCGCCTTTATTGCAAAAAAGACTCCCCTTACTTGCGGCGTCCCTCAGGGATCGTCTCTTTCACCTTTGCTCTTCAACCTTTATATGGTTCCTCTCATTCACTCGCTCCGCAAGTTTGAAGTAGTCTGCTTCAACTATGCGGACGATCTTCAACTTGTCTTTGACATCAAACCCTCTGCTGTGTCTGTCTCCTGTTTTCAGGCCACCCTTTGTTTCATCAGGGACTGGATGAATATCAGTCAGCTCAAGCTCAACCCAGACAAGACCGAGCTGGTGTTGACCGGCCCCTCCAACCCCTGGGACAACAATTTCTGGCCTCCCTCATTGGGTAATCCTCCTTCACCTTCCAAATCGGTTAAAAGCCTTGGAGTGATCATCAGCAGTGACCTGTCCATGACACCCCAGATTGGGGCAGTTACATCTTCATGCTTCTTCCACCTACGTAGAATCCGGAAGATCGCTAGATTTCTCACCTCCGAGGCCCTCACTGTGGTTCTCATGGCCTTGGTCATCTCACGAATAGATTATGCCAACTCCCTTTATGTTGGCATTCCCCTCTATCAACTTCATCGTCTCCAGCTGGTACAGAATCAGGCCGCCCGCCTCATCTCCCATCAACCACGGTCCCAACACATTCGCCCACTGCTTAAGCTCCTCCATTGGCTCCCAGTTGCCAAACGCTGTCTGTTCAAACTGGGCTGTATTATTTTTAAAGCCCTCACCTGCAAGGCACCTGTATTCATTTCTTCCTTAATCTCTCGTTATTCTCCCACTCGCACACTCCGTTCGTCTCAATCTAACCTCCTTATTTCTCCTCGCTTCAATCGAAAAAAACACGGCGGACTCACCTTCTCTTTCCTGGCACCTCAGATGTGGAACTCCCTCCCGCTGGATCTCAGACTTGAATTATCCCTGCCGCGTTTCAGATCCCTTCTCAAAACTTTTCTATTCACAAAAGCCTACCAGTAACCCCCGCTTTTTGTACTTCACTGCTCAGCGCCATGAAACCTTTGGGTGTACGCGCGCTATAGAAATAAATTTAACATAACATAACATAACATAACATAACATAACATAACATAACATAACATGTCTTCCCTGGACCGGAAACAAGCTTCCTAGGACCAGTTTCTGGCATTTGAGCTGTATTCAGCCAGGCTTGTTTGAATCCAGTGGCAAAGTGAGCAAGGGACTCACGTTTGAGCATACCCTGCCAATTTATGGCGAACAAAGCAAAAACCAAAGGAAATGATGGACGGAGTGTTAAACATTGCAAGCACTCACCCCCAGTCAACTGATCTGGGTTTAATCCATCACCGTTCTTTAGCCCACTCTGCCACCCCAGTTCAGACATGGCCATATGCAAATCAGTCTGACCCTGTGCCTCATGGGAACAGTCCAGCCCGAACTGCCAAGCCATGTCTTCCCTGGACTGAAAACAAGCTTTCTAAGACCGGTTTCTGGCATTTCAGCCGTCTTCAGCCATGCTTGCTTGAATCCAGTGGCAAAGTGACCAAGGGACTCACGTCTGAGCATACACTGCCATCTTATGGCGAACAAAGCAAAAACCAAAGGAATTGATGGACGCAGTGTTGAACATTGCAAGCACTCACCCCCAGTCAACTGATCTGGGTTTAATCCATCACCGTTCTTTAGCCCACTCTGCCACCCCAGTTCAGACATGGCCATATGCAAATCAGTCTGACCCTGTTCCTCATGGGAACAGTCCAGCCCAAACTGCCAAGCCATGTCTTCCCTGGACCGGAAACAAGCTTCCTAGGACCAGTTTCTGGCATTTGAGCTGTGTTCAGCCAGGCTTGCTTGAAACCAGTGGCAAAGTGAGCAAGGAACTCACGTCTGAGCATACCCTGCCAACTTATGGCGAACAAAGCAAGAACCAAAGGAAATGATGGACGGAGTGTTGAACATAGCAAGCACTCACCCCCAGTCAACTGATCTGGGTTTAATCCCTCCCTGTTCTTTAGCACACTCTGCCACCCCATTTCAGACATAGCCATATGCAAATCGGTCTGACCCTGTGCCTCATGGGAACAGTCCAGCCCGAACTGCCAAGCCATGTCTTCCCTTGACCGGAAACAAGCTTCCTAGGACCGGTTTCTGGCATTTCAGCCGTCTTCAGCCAGGCTTGCTTGAATCCAGTGGCAAAGTGAGCAAGGGACTCACGTCTGAGCATACCCTGCCAACTTATGGCGAACAAAGCAAAAACCAAACGAAATGATGGACGGAGTGTTGATCATTGCAAGCACTCACCCCCAGTCAACTGATCTGGCTTTAATCCATCACATTCTTTAGCCCACTCTGCCACCCCAGTTCGGACATGGCCATATGCAAATCAGTCTGACCCTTTGCTTCATGGGAACAGTCCAGCCCGAACTGCCAAGCCATGTATTCCCTGGACCGGAAACAAGCTTCCTAGGCCCGGTTTCTGGCATTTCAGCCGTCTTCAGCCAGGCTTGCTTGAATCCAGTGGCAAAGTGAGCAAGGGACTCACGTCTGAGCATACCCTGCCAACTTATGGCGAACAAAGCAAAAACCAAAGGAAATGATGGATGCAGTGTTGAACATTGCAAGCACTCACCCCCAATCAACTGATCTGGGTTTAATCCATCACCGTTCTTTAGCCCACTCTGCCACCCCAGTTCAGACATGGCCATATGCAAATCAGTCTGACCCTGTGCCTCCTGGGAACAGTCCAGCCCGAACTGCCAAGCCATGTCTTCCCTGGACTGGAAACAAGCATCCTAGGACCGGTTTCTGGCATTTCAGCCGTCTTCAGCCATGCTTGCTTGAATCCAGTGGCAAAGTGAGCAAGGGACTCACGTCCGAGCATACCCTGCCAACTTATGGCTAACAAAGCAAAAACCAAAGGAAATGATGGACGCAGTGTTGAACATTGCAAGCACTCACCCCCAGTCAACTCATCTGGGTTTAATCCATCACCGTTCTTTAGCCCACTCTGCCACCCCAGTTCAGACATAGCCATATGCAAATCGGTCTGACCCTGTGCCTCATGGGAACAGTCCAGCCCGAACTGCCAAGCCATGTCTTCCGTTGACCGGAAACAAGCTTCCTAGGACCGGTTTCTGGCATTTCAGCCGTCTTCAGCCAGGCTTGCTTGAATCCAGTGGCAAAGTGAGCAAGGGACTCACGTCTGAGCATACCCTGCCAACTTATGGCGAACAAAGCAAAAACCAAAGGAAATGATGGACGGAGTGTTGATCATTGCAAGCACTCACCCCCAGTCAACTGATCTGGGTTTAATCCATCACCGTTCTTTAGCCCACTCTGCCACCCCAGTTCAGACATGGCCATATGCAAATCAGTCTGACCCTTTGCTTCATGGGAACAGTCCAGCCCGAACTACCAAGCCATGTCTTCCCTGGACCGGAAACAAGCTTCCTAAGACCGGTTTCTGGCATTTCAGCCGTCTTCAGCCAGGCTTGCTTGAATCCAGTGGAAAAGTGAGCAAGGGACTCACGTCTGAGCATACACTGCCAACTTATGGCGAACAAAGCAAAAACCAAAGGAAATGATGGACGCAGTGTTGAACATTGCAAGCACTCACCCCCAGTCAACTGATCTGGGTTTAATCCATCACCGTTCTTTAGCCCACTCTGCCACCCCAGTTCAGACATGGCCATATGCAAATCAGTCTGACCCTGTGCCTCATGGGAACAGTCCAGCCCGAACTGCCAAGCCATGTCTTCCCTGGACTGGAAACAAGCTTCCTAAGTCCGGTTTCTGGCATTTCAGCCGTCTTCAGCCATGCTTGCTTGAATCCAGTGGCAAAGTGAGCAAGGGACTCACATCTGAGCATTCTCTGCCAACTTATGGCAAACAAAGCAAAAACCAAAGGAAATGATGGACGGAGTGTTGAACATTGCAAGCACTCACCCCCAGTCAACTGATCTGGGTTTAATTCATCACCATTCTTTAGCCCACTCTGCCACCCCAGTTCAGACATGGCCATATGCAAATCAGTCTGACTCTCTGCCTCATGGGAACAGTCCAGCCCAAACTGCCAAGCCATGTCTTCCCTCGACCGGAAACAAGCTTTCTAGGACCAGTTTCTGGCATTTGAGCCGTCTTCAGCCAGGCTTGCTTGAATCCAGTGGCAAAGTGAGCAAGGGACTCACGTCTGAGCATAGCCTGCCAACTTATGGCGAACAAAGCAAAAACCAAAGGAAATAATGGACGCAGTGTTGAACATTGCAAGCACTCACCCCCAGTCAACTGATCTGGGTTTAATCCATCACAGTTCTTTAGCCCACTCTGCCACCCCAGTTCAGACATGGCCATATGCAAATCAGTCTGATCCTGTGCCTCCTGGGAACAGTCCAGCCCGAACTGCCAAGCCATGTCTTCCCTGGACTGGAAACAAGCATCCTAGTACCGGTTTCTGGCATTTCAGCCGTCTTCAGCCATGCTTGCTTGAATCCAGTGGCAAAGTGAGCAAGGGACTCACGTCTGAGCAAACCCTGCCAACTTATGGCTAACAAAGCAAAAACCAAAGGAAATGATGGACGCAGTGTTGAACATTGCAAGCACTCACCCCCAGTCAACTCATCTGGGTTTAATCCATCACCGTTCTTTAGCCCACTCTGCCACCCCAGTTCAGACATGGCCATATGCAAATCAGTCTGACCCTGTGCCTCATGGGAACAGTCCAGCCCGAACTGCCAAGCCATGTCTTCCCTGGACCGCAAACAAGCTTCCTAGGACCAGTTTCTGGCATTTCAGCCGTCTTCAGCCAGGCTTGCTTGAATCCAGTGGCAAAGTGAGCAAGGGACTCACGTCTGAGCATACCCTGCCAATTTATTGCGAACAAAGCAAAAACCAAAGGAAATGATGGACGGAGTGTTGAACATTGCAAGCACTCACCCCCAGTCAACTGATCTGGGTTTAATTCATCACCGTTCTTTAGCCCACTCTGCCACCCCAGTTCAGACATGGCCATATGCAAATCAGTCTGACCCTCTGCCTCATGGGAACAGTCCAGCCCGATCTGCCAAGCCATGATTTCCCTGGACCAGAAACAAGCTTTCTAGGACCAGTTTCTGGCATTTCAGCCGTCTTCAGCCAGGCTTGCTTGAATCCAGTGGCAAAGTGAGCAAGGGACTCATGTCTGAGCATACCCTGCCAACTTATGGCGAACAAAGCAAAAACCAAAGGAAATGATGGACGCAGTGTTGAACATTGCAAGCACTCACCCCCAGTCAACTGATCTGGGTTTAATCCATCACCGTTCTTTATTCCACTCTGCCACCCCAGTTCAGACATGGCCATATGCAAATCAGTCTGACCCTGTGCCTCATGGGAACAGTCCAGCCCGAACTGCCAAGCCATGTCTTCCCTGGACTGGAAACAAGCTTCCTAGGACCGGTTTCTGGCATTTCAGCCGTCTTCAGCCATGCTTGCTTGAATCCAGTGGCAAAGTGAGCAAGGGACTCACGTCTGAGCATTCTCTGCCAACTTATGGCGAACAAAGCAAAAACCAAAGGAAATGATGGACGGAGTGTTGAACATTGCAAGCACTCACCCCCAGTCAACTGATCTGGGTTTAATTCATCACCGTTCTTTAGCCCACTCTGCCACCCCAGTTCAGACATGGCCATATGCAAATCAGTCTGACTCTCTGCCTCATGGGAACAGTCCAGCCCGAACTGCCAAGCCATGTCTTCCCTGGCCCGGAAACAAGCTTTCTAGGACCAGTTTCTGGCATTTCAGCCGTCTCCAGCCAGGCTTGCTTGAATCCAGTGGCAAAGTGAGCAAGGGACTCACGTCTGAGCATACCCTGCCAACTTATGGCGAACAAAGCAAAAACCAAAGGAAATGATGGACGCAGTGTTGAACATTGCAAGCACTCACCCCCAGTCAACTGATCTGGGTTTAATCCATCACCGTTCTTTAGCCCACTCTGCCACCCCAGTTCAGACATGGCCATATGCAAATCAGTCTGACCCTGTGCCTCCTGGGAACAGTCCAGCCCGAAGTGCCAAGCCATGTCTTCCGTTGACCGGAAACAAGCTTCCTAGGACCGGTTTCTGGCATTTTAGCCGTCTTCAGCCAGGCTTGCTTGAATCCAGTGGCAAAGTGAGCAAGGGACTCACGTCTGAGCATACCCTGCCAACTTATGGCGAACAAAGCAAAAACCAAAGGAAATGATGGACGCAGTGTTGAACATTGCAAGCACTCAACCCCAGTCAACTGATCTGGGTTTAATCCATCACCGTTATTTACCCCACTCTGCCACCCCAGTTCAGACATGGCCATATGCAAATCAGTCTGACCCTGTGCCTCCTGGGAACAGTCCAGCCCGAACTGCGAAGCCATGTCTTTTCTGGACTGGAAACAAGCTTCCTAGGACCGGTTTCTGGCATTTCAGCCGTCTTCAGCCATGCTTGTTTAAATCCAGTGGCAAAGTGAGCAAGGGACTCACGTCTGTGCATACCCTGCCAACTTATGGCGAACGAAGCAAAAACCAAAGGAAATGATGGACACAGTGTTGAACATTGCAAGCTCTCACCCCCAGTCAACTCATCTGGGTTTAATCCATCACCGTTCTTTAGCCCACTCTGCCACCCCAGTTCAGACATGGCCATATGCAAATCAGTCTGACCCTGTGCCTCATGGGAACAGTCCAGCCCGAACTGGCAATCCATGTCTTCCCTGGACCGGAAACAAGCTTCCTAGGACCGGTTTCTGGCATTTCAGCCGTCTTCAGCCAGGCTTGCTTGAATCCAGTGGCAAAGTGAGCAAGGGACTCACGTCTGAGCATACCCTGCCAACTTATGTCGAACAAAGCAAAAACCAAAGGAAATGATGGACGGAGTGTTGATCATTGCAAGCATTCACCCCCAGTCAACTGATCTGGGTTTAATCCATCACCGTTCTTTAGCCCACTCTGCCACCCCAGTTCAGACATGGCCATATGCAAATCAGTCTGACCCTTTGCTTCATGGGAACAGTCCAGCCCGAACTACCAAGCCATGTCTTCCCTGGACCGGAAACAAGCTTCCTAAGACCGGTTTCTGGCATTTCAGCCATCTTCAGCCAGGCTTGCTTGAATCCAGTGGCAAAGTGAGCAAGGGACTCACGTCTGAGCATACACTGCCAACTTATGGCGAACAAAGCAAAAACCATAGGAAATGATGGACGCAGTATTGAACATTGCAAGCACTCACCCCCAGTCAACTGATCTGGGTTTAATCCATCACCGTTCTTTAGCCCACTCTGCCACCCCAGTTCAGACATGGCCATATGCAAATCAGTCTGACCCTGTGCCTCATGGGAACAGTCCAGCCCGAACTGCCAAGCCATGTCTTCCCTGGACTGAAAACAAGCTTCCTAAGACCGGTTTCTGGCATTTCAGCCGTCTTCAGCCATGCTTGCTTGAATCCAGTGGCAAAGTGAGCAAGGGACTCACATCTGAGCATTCTCTGCCAACTTATGGCGAACAAAGCAAAAACCAAAGGAAATGATGGACGGAGTGTTGAACATTGCAAGCACTCACCCCCAGTCAACTGATCTGGGTTTAATTCATCACCGTTCTTTAGCCCACTCTGCCACCCCAGTTCAGACATGGCCATATGCAAATCAGTCTGACTCTCTGCCTCATGGGAACAGTCCAGCCCGAACTGCCAAGCCATGTCTTCCCTGGACCGGAAACAAGCTTTCTAGGACCAGTTTCTGGCATTTGAGCCGTCTTCAGCCAGTCTTGCTTGAATCCAGTGGCAAAGTGAGCAAGGGACTCACGTCTG
Source organism: Triturus cristatus (assembly GCF_964204655.1). NCBI lineage: Eukaryota > Metazoa > Chordata > Amphibia > Caudata > Salamandridae > Triturus > Triturus cristatus. The sequence goes on from NW_028187376.1 coordinate 492,131, forward strand.
AGCATACCCTGCCAACTTATGGCGAACAAAGCAAAAATCAAAGGAAATGATGGACGCAGTGTTGAACATTGCAAGCACTCACCCCCAGTCAACTGATCTGGGTTTAATCCATCACAGTTCTTTAGCCCACTCTGCCACCCCAGTTCAGACATGGCCATATGCAAATCAGTCTAACCCTGTGCCTCCTGGGAACAGTCCAGCCTGAACTGCCAAGCCATGTCTTCCCTGGACTGGAAACAAGCATCCTAGGACCAGTTTCTGGCATTTCAGCCGTCTTCAGCCATGCTTGCTTGAATCCAGTGGCAAAGTGAGCAAGGGACTCACGTCTGAGCAAACCCTGCCAACTTATGGCTAACAAAGCAAAAACCAAAGGAAATGATGGACGGAGTGTTGAACATTGCAAGCACTCATCCCCAGTCAACTGATCTGGGTTTAATCCATCACCGTTCTTTAGCCCACTCTGCCACCCCAGTTCAGACATGGCCATATGCAAATCAGTCTGACCCTGTTCCTCATGGGAACAGTCCAGCCCAAATTGCCAAGCCATGTCTTCCCTGGACCGGAAACAAGCTTCCTAGGACCAGTTTCTGGCATTTGAGCTGTGTTCAGCCAGGCTTGCTTGAAACCAGTGGCAAAGTGAGCAAGGAACTCACGTCTGAGCATACCCTGCCAACTTATGGCGAACAAAGCAAGAACCAAAGGAAATGATGGACGGAGTGTTGAACATAGCAAGCACTCACCCCCAGTCAACTGATCTGGGTTTAATCCCTCCCTGTTCTTTAGCCCACTCTGCCACCCCATTTCAGATATATCCATATGCAAATCGGTCTGACCCTGTGCCTCATGGGAACAGTCCAGCCCGAACTGCCAAGCCATGTCTTCCCTTGACCGGAAACAAGCTTCCTGGGACCGGTTTCTGGCATTTCAGCTGTCTTCAGCCAGGCTTGCTTGAATCCAGTGGCAAAGTGAGCAAGGGACTCACGTCTGAGCATACCCTGCCAACTTATGGCGAACAAAGCAAAAACCAAAGGAAATGATGGACGGAGTGTTGATCATTGCAAGCACTCACCCCCAGTCAACTGATCTGGTTTTAATGCATCACCGTTCGTCAGCCCACTCTGCCACCCCAGTTCGGACATGGCCATATGCAAATCAGTCTGACCCTTTGCTTCATGGGAACAGTCCAGCCCGAACTGCCAAGCCATGTATTCCCTGGACCGGAAACAAGCTTCCTAGGACCGGTTTCTGGCATTTCAGCCGTCTTCAGCCAGGCTTGCTTGAATCCAGTGGCAAAGTGAGCAGGGGACTCACGTCTGAGCATACCCTGCCAACTTATGGCGAACAAAGCAAAAACCAAAGGAAATGATGGACGGAGTGTTGAATATTGCAAGCACTCACCCCCAGTCAACTGATCTGGGTTTAATCCATCACCGTTCTTTAGCCCACTCTGCCACCCCAGTTCAGACATGGCCATATGCAAATCAGTCTGACCCTGTGCCTCCTGGGAACAGTCCAGCCCGAACTGCCAAGCCATGTCTTCCCTGGACTGGAATTAAGCATCCTAGGACCGGTTTCTGGCATTTCAGCCGTCTTCAGCCATGCTTGCTTGAATCCAGTGGCAAAGTGAGCAAGGGACTCACGTCTGAGCATACCCTGCCAACTTATGGCTAACAAAGCAAAAACCAAAGGAAATGATGGACGCAGTGTTGAACATTGCAAGCACTCACCCCCAGTCAACTCATCTGGGTTTAATTCATCACCATTCTTTAGCCCACTCTGCCACCCCAGTTCAGACATGGCCATATGCAAATCAGTCTGACTCTCTGCCTCATGGGAACAGTCCAGCCCAAACTGCCAAGCCATGTCTTCCCTCGACCGGAAACAAGCTTTCTAGGACCAGTTTCTGGCATTTGAGCCGTCTTCAGCCAGGCTTGCTTGAATCCAGTGGCAAAGTGAGCAAGGGACTCACGTCTGAGCATAGCCTGCCAACTTATGGCGAACAAAGCAAAAACCAAAGGAAATAATGGACGCAGTGTTGAACATTGCAAGCACTCACCCCCAGTCAACTGATCTGGGTTTAATCCATCACAGTTCTTTAGCCCACTCTGCCACCCCAGTTCAGACATGGCCATATGCAAATCAGTCTGATCCTGTGCCTCCTGGGAACAGTCCAGCCCGAACTGCCAAGCCATGTCTTCCCTGGACTGGAAACAAGCATCCTAGTACCGGTTTCTGGCATTTCAGCCGTCTTCAGCCATGCTTGCTTGAATCCAGTGGCAAAGTGAGCAAGGGACTCACGTCTGAGCAAACCCTGCCAACTTATGGCTAACAAAGCAAAAACCAAAGGAAATGATGGACGCAGTGTTGAACATTGCAAGCACTCACCCCCAGTCAACTCATCTGGGTTTAATCCATCACCGTTCTTTAGCCCACTCTGCCACCCCAGTTCAGACATGGCCATATGCAAATCAGTCTGACCCTGTGCCTCATGGGAACAGTCCAGCCCGAACTGCCAAGCCATGTCTTCCCTGGACCGCAAACAAGCTTCCTAGGACCAGTTTCTGGCATTTCAGCCGTCTTCAGCCAGGCTTGCTTGAATCCAGTGGCAAAGTGAGCAAGGGACTCACGTCTGAGCATACCCTGCCAATTTATTGCGAACAAAGCAAAAACCAAAGGAAATGATGGACGGAGTGTTGAACATTGCAAGCACTCACCCCCAGTCAACTGATCTGGGTTTAATTCATCACCGTTCTTTAGCCCACTCTGCCACCCCAGTTCAGACATGGCCATATGCAAATCAGTCTGACCCTCTGCCTCATGGGAACAGTCCAGCCCGATCTGCCAAGCCATGATTTCCCTGGACCAGAAACAAGCTTTCTAGGACCAGTTTCTGGCATTTCAGCCGTCTTCAGCCAGGCTTGCTTGAATCCAGTGGCAAAGTGAGCAAGGGACTCATGTCTGAGCATACCCTGCCAACTTATGGCGAACAAAGCAAAAACCAAAGGAAATGATGGACGCAGTGTTGAACATTGCAAGCACTCACCCCCAGTCAACTGATCTGGGTTTAATCCATCACCGTTCTTTATTCCACTCTGCCACCCCAGTTCAGACATGGCCATATGCAAATCAGTCTGACCCTGTGCCTCATGGGAACAGTCCAGCCCGAACTGCCAAGCCATGTCTTCCCTGGACTGGAAACAAGCTTCCTAGGACCGGTTTCTGGCATTTCAGCCGTCTTCAGCCATGCTTGCTTGAATCCAGTGGCAAAGTGAGCAAGGGACTCACGTCTGAGCATTCTCTGCCAACTTATGGCGAACAAAGCAAAAACCAAAGGAAATGATGGACGGAGTGTTGAACATTGCAAGCACTCACCCCCAGTCAACTGATCTGGGTTTAATTCATCACCGTTCTTTAGCCCACTCTGCCACCCCAGTTCAGACATGGCCATATGCAAATCAGTCTGACTCTCTGCCTCATGGGAACAGTCCAGCCCGAACTGCCAAGCCATGTCTTCCCTGGCCCGGAAACAAGCTTTCTAGGACCAGTTTCTGGCATTTCAGCCGTCTCCAGCCAGGCTTGCTTGAATCCAGGGGCAAAGTGAGCAAGGGACTCACGTCTGAGCATACCCTGCCAACTTATGGCGAACAAAGCAAAAACCAAAGGAAATGATGGACGCAGTGTTGAACATTGCAAGCACTCACCCCCAGTCAACTGATCTGGGTTTAATCCATCACCGTTCTTTAGCCCACTCTGCCACCCCAGTTCAGACATGGCCATATGCAAATCAGTCTGACCCTGTGCCTCCTGGGAACAGTCCAGCCCGAAGTGCCAAGCCATGTCTTCCGTTGACCGGAAACAAGCTTCCTAGGACCGGTTTCTGGCATTTTAGCCGTCTTCAGCCAGGCTTGCTTGAATCCAGTGGCAAAGTGAGCAAGGGACTCACGTCTGAGCATACCCTGCCAACTTATGGCGAACAAAGCAAAAACCAAAGGAAATGATGGACGCAGTGTTGAACATTGCAAGCACTCAACCCCAGTCAACTGATCTGGGTTTAATCCATCACCGTTATTTACCCCACTCTGCCACCCCAGTTCAGACATGGCCATATGCAAATCAGTCTGACCCTGTGCCTCCTGGGAACAGTCCAGCCCGAACTGCGAAGCCATGTCTTTTCTGGACTGGAAACAAGCTTCCTAGGACCGGTTTCTGGCATTTCAGCCGTCTTCAGCCATGCTTGTTTAAATCCAGTGGCAAAGTGAGCAAGGGACTCACGTCTGTGCATACCCTGCCAACTTATGGCGAACGAAGCAAAAACCAAAGGAAATGATGGACACAGTGTTGAACATTGCAAGCTCTCACCCCCAGTCAACTCATCTGGGTTTAATCCATCACCGTTCTTTAGCCCACTCTGCCACCCCAGTTCAGACATGGCCATATGCAAATCAGTCTGACCCTGTGCCTCATGGGAACAGTCCAGCCCGAACTGGCAATCCATGTCTTCCCTGGACCGGAAACAAGCTTCCTAGGACCGGTTTCTGGCATTTCAGCCGTCTTCAGCCAGGCTTGCTTGAATCCAGTGGCAAAGTGAGCAAGGGACTCACGTCTGAGCATACCCTGCCAACTTATGTCGAACAAAGCAAAAACCAAAGGAAATGATGGACGGAGTGTTGATCATTGCAAGCATTCACCCCCAGTCAACTGATCTGGGTTTAATCCATCACCGTTCTTTAGCCCACTCTGCCACCCCAGTTCAGACATGGCCATATGCAAATCAGTCTGACCCTTTGCTTCATGGGAACAGTCCAGCCCGAACTACCAAGCCATGTCTTCCCTGGACCGGAAACAAGCTTCCTAAGACCGGTTTCTGGCATTTCAGCCATCTTCAGCCAGGCTTGCTTGAATCCAGTGGCAAAGTGAGCAAGGGACTCACGTCTGAGCATACACTGCCAACTTATGGCGAACAAAGCAAAAACCATAGGAAATGATGGACGCAGTATTGAACATTGCAAGCACTCACCCCCAGTCAACTGATCTGGGTTTAATCCATCACCGTTCTTTAGCCCACTCTGCCACCCCAGTTCAGACATGGCCATATGCAAATCAGTCTGACCCTGTGCCTCATGGGAACAGTCCAGCCCGAACTGCCAAGCCATGTCTTCCCTGGACTGAAAACAAGCTTCCTAAGACCGGTTTCTGGCATTTCAGCCGTCTTCAGCCATGCTTGCTTGAATCCAGTGGCAAAGTGAGCAAGGGACTCACATCTGAGCATTCTCTGCCAACTTATGGCGAACAAAGCAAAAACCAAAGGAAATGATGGACGGAGTGTTGAACATTGCAAGCACTCACCCCCAGTCAACTGATCTGGGTTTAATTCATCACCGTTCTTTAGCCCACTCTGCCACCCCAGTTCAGACATGGCCATATGCAAATCAGTCTGACTCTCTGCCTCATGGGAACAGTCCAGCCCGAACTGCCAAGCCATGTCTTCCCTGGACCGGAAACAAGCTTTCTAGGACCAGTTTCTGGCATTTGAGCCGTCTTCAGCCAGTCTTGCTTGAATCCAGTGGCAAAGTGAGCAAGGGACTCACGTCTGAGCATACCCTGCCAACTTATGGCGAACAAAGCAAAAATCAAAGGAAATGATGGACGCAGTGTTGAACATTGCAAGCACTCACCCCCAGTCAACTGATCTGGGTTTAATCCATCACAGTTCTTTAGCCCACTCTGCCACCCCAGTTCAGACATGGCCATATGCAAATCAGTCTAACCCTGTGCCTCCTGGGAACAGTCCAGCCTGAACTGCCAAGCCATGTCTTCCCTGGACTGGAAACAAGCATCCTAGGACCAGTTTCTGGCATTTCAGCCGTCTTCAGCCATGCTTGCTTGAATCCAGTGGCAAAGTGAGCAAGGGACTCACGTCTGAGCAAACCCTGCCAACTTATGGCTAACAAAGCAAAAACCAAAGGAAATGATGGACGGAGTGTTGAACATTGCAAGCACTCATCCCCAGTCAACTGATCTGGGTTTAATCCATCACCGTTCTTTAGCCCACTCTGCCACCCCAGTTCAGACATGGCCATATGCAAATCAGTCTGACCCTGTTCCTCATGGGAACAGTCCAGCCCAAATTGCCAAGCCATGTCTTCCCTGGACCGGAAACAAGCTTCCTAGGACCAGTTTCTGGCATTTGAGCTGTGTTCAGCCAGGCTTGCTTGAAACCAGTGGCAAAGTGAGCAAGGAACTCACGTCTGAGCATACCCTGCCAACTTATGGCGAACAAAGCAAGAACCAAAGGAAATGATGGACGGAGTGTTGAACATAGCAAGCACTCACCCCCAGTCAACTGATCTGGGTTTAATCCCTCCCTGTTCTTTAGCCCACTCTGCCACCCCATTTCAGATATATCCATATGCAAATCGGTCTGACCCTGTGCCTCATGGGAACAGTCCAGCCCGAACTGCCAAGCCATGTCTTCCCTTGACCGGAAACAAGCTTCCTGGGACCGGTTTCTGGCATTTCAGCTGTCTTCAGCCAGGCTTGCTTGAATCCAGTGGCAAAGTGAGCAAGGGACTCACGTCTGAGCATACCCTGCCAACTTATGGCGAACAAAGCAAAAACCAAAGGAAATGATGGACGGAGTGTTGATCATTGCAAGCACTCACCCCCAGTCAACTGATCTGGTTTTAATGCATCACCGTTCGTCAGCCCACTCTGCCACCCCAGTTCGGACATGGCCATATGCAAATCAGTCTGACCCTTTGCTTCATGGGAACAGTCCAGCCCGAACTGCCAAGCCATGTATTCCCTGGACCGGAAACAAGCTTCCTAGGACCGGTTTCTGGCATTTCAGCCGTCTTCAGCCAGGCTTGCTTGAATCCAGTGGCAAAGTGAGCAGGGGACTCACGTCTGAGCATACCCTGCCAACTTATGGCGAACAAAGCAAAAACCAAAGGAAATGATGGACGGAGTGTTGAATATTGCAAGCACTCACCCCCAGTCAACTGATCTGGGTTTAATCCATCACCGTTCTTTAGCCCACTCTGCCACCCCAGTTCAGACATGGCCATATGCAAATCAGTCTGACCCTGTGCCTCCTGGGAACAGTCCAGCCCGAACTGCCAAGCCATGTCTTCCCTGGACTGGAATTAAGCATCCTAGGACCGGTTTCTGGCATTTCAGCCGTCTTCAGCCATGCTTGCTTGAATCCAGTGGCAAAGTGAGCAAGGGACTCACGTCTGAGCATACCCTGCCAACTTATGGCTAACAAAGCAAAAACCAAAGGAAATGATGGACGCAGTGTTGAACATTGCAAGCACTCACCCCCAGTCAACTCATCTGGGTTTAATCCATCACCGTTCTTTAGCCCACTCTGCCACCCCAGTTCAGACATAGCCATATGCAAATCGGTCTGACCCTGTGCTTCATGGGAACACTCCAGCCCGAACTGCCAAGCCATGTCTTCCGTTGACCGGAAACAAGCTTCCTAGGACCGGTTTCTGGCATTTCAGCCGTCTTCAGCCAGGCTTGCTTGAATCCAGTGGCAAAGTGAGCAAGGGACTCACGTCTGAGCATACCCTGCCAACTTATGGCGAACAAAGCAAAAACCAAAGGAAATGATGGACGGAGTGTTGATCATTGCAAGCACTCACCCCCAGTCAACTGATCTGGGTTTAATCCATCACCGTTCTTTAGCCCACTCTGCCACCCCAGTTCAGACATGGCCATATGCAAATCAGTCTGACCCTTTGCTTCATGGGAACAGTCCAGCCCGAACTACCAAGCCATGTCTTCTCTGGACCGGAAACAAGCTTCCTAAGACCGGTTTCTGGCATTTCAGCCGTCTTCAGCCAGGCTTGCTTGAATCCAGTGGCAAAGTGAGCAAGGGACTCACGTCTGAGCATACACTGCCAACTTATGGCGAACAAAGCAAAAACCAAAGGAAATGATGGACGCAGTGTTGAACATTGCAAGCACTCACCCCCAGTCAACTGATCTGGGTTTAATCCATCACCGTTCTTTAGCCCACTCTGCCACCCCAGTTCAGAGATGGCCATATGCAAATCAGTCTGACCCTGTGCCTCATGGGAACAGTCCAGCCCGAACTGCCAAGCCATGTCTTCCCTGGACTGGAAACAAGCTTCCTAAGACCGGTTTCTGGCATTTCAGCCGTCTTCAGCCATGCTTGCTTGAATCCAGTGGCAAAGTGAGAAAGGGACTCACATCTGAGCATTCTCTGCCAACTTATGGCGAACAAAGCAAAAACCAAAGGAAATGATGGACGGAGTGTTGAACATTGCAAGCACTCACCCCCAGTCAACTGATCTGGGTTTAATTCATCACCGTTCTTTATCCCACTCTGCCACCCCAGTTCAGACATGGCCATATGCAAATCAGTCTGACTCTCTGCCTCATGGGAACAGTCCAGCCCGAACAGCCAAGCCATGTCTTCCCTGGACCGGAAACAAGCTTTCTAGGACCAGTTTCTGGCATTTGAGCCGTCTTCAGCCAGGCTTGCTTGAATCCAGTGGCAAAGTGAGCAAGGGACTCACGTCTGAGCATACCCTGCCAACTTATGGCGAACAAAGCAAAAATCAAAGGAAATGATGGACGCAGTGTTGAACATTGCAAGCACTCACCCCCAGTCAACTGATCTGGGTTTAATCCATCACAGTTCTTTAGCCCACTCTGCCACCCCAGTTCAGACATGGCCATATGCAAATCAGTCTGACCCTGTGCCTCCTGGGAACAGTCCAGCCCGAACTGCCAAGCCATGTCTTCCCTGGACTGGAAACAAGCATCCTAGGACTGGTTTCTGGCATTTCAGCCGTGTTCAGCCATGCTTGCTTGAATCCAGTGGCAAAGTGAGCAAGGGACTCACGTCTGAGCAAACCCTGCCAACTTATGGCTAAAAAAGCAAAAACGAAAGGAAATGATGGACGCAGTGTTGAACATTGCAAGCACTCACCCCCAGTCAACTCATCTGGGTTTAATCCATCACCGTTCTTTAGCCCACTCTGCCACCCCAGTTCAGACATGGCCATATGCAAATCAGTCTGACCCTGTGCCTCATGGGAACAGTCCAGCCCGAACTGCCAAGCCATGTCTTCCCTGGACCGGAAACAAGCTTCCTAGGACCAGTTTCTGGCATTTCAGCCGTCTTCAGCCAGGCTTGCTTGAATCCAGTGGCAAAGTGAGCAAGGGACTCATGTCTGAGCATACCCTGCCAACTTATGGCGAACAAAGCAAAAACCAAAGGAAATGATGGACGCAGTGTTGAACATTGCAAGCACTCACTCCCAGTCAACTGATCTGGGTTTAATTCATCACCGTTCTTTAGCCCACTCTGCCACCCCAGTTCAGACATAGCCATATGCTAATCAGTCTGACCCTGTGCCTCATGGGAACAGTCCAGCCCGAACTGCCAAGCCATGTCTTCCCTGGACTGGAAACAAGCTTCCTAGGACCGGTGTCTGGCATTTCAGCCGTCTTCAGCCATGCTTGCTTGAATCCAGTGGCAAAGTGAGCAAGGGACTCACGTCTGAGCATTCTCTGCCAACTTATGGCGAACAAAGCAAAAACCAAAGGAAATGATGGATGGAGTGTTGAACATTGCAAGCACTCACTCCCAGTCAACTGATCTGGGTTTAATTCATCACCGTTCTTTAGCCCACTCTGCCACCCCAGCTCAGACATGGCCATATGCAAATCAGTCTGACTCTCTGCCTCATGGGAACAGTCCAGCCCGAACTGCCAAGCCATGTCTTCCCTGGCCCGGAAACAAGCTTTCTAGGACCAGTTTCTGGCATTTCAGCCGTCTCCAGCCAGGCTTGCTTGAATCCAGTGGCAAAGTGAGCAAGGGACTCACGTCTGAGCATACCCTGCCAACTTATGGCGAACAAAGCAAAAACCAAAGGAAATGATGGACGCAGTGTTGAACATTGCAAGCACTCACCCCCAGTCAACTGATCTGGGTTTAATCCATCACCGTTCTTTAGCCCACTCTGCCACCCCAGTTCAGACATGGCCATATGCAAATCAGTCTGACCCTGTGCCTCCTGGGAACAGTCCAGCCCGAAGTGCCAAGCCATGTCTTCCCTGGACTGGAAACAAGCATCCTAGGACTGGTTTCTGGCATTTCAGCTGTCTTCAGCCATGCTTGCTTGAATCCAGTGGCAAAGTGAGCAAGGGACTCACGTCTGAGCATACCCTGCCAACTTATGGCTAACAAAGCAAAAACCAAAGGAAATGATGGACGCAGTGTTGAACATTGCAAGCACTCACCCCCAGTCAACTCATCTGGGTTTAATCCATCACCGTTCTTTAGCCCACTCTGCCACCCCAGTTCAGACATAGCCATATGCAAATCGGTCTGACCCTGTGTCTCATGGGAACAGTCCAGCCCGAACTGCCAAGCCATGTCTTCCGTTGACCGGAAACAAGCTTCCTAGGACCGGTTTCTGGCATTTCAGCCATCTTCAGCCAGGCTTGTTTGAATCCAGTGGCAAAGTGAGCAAGGGACTCACGTCTGAGCATACCCTGCCAACTTATGGCGAACACAGCAAAAACCAAAGGAAATGATGGACGGAGTGTTGATCATTGCAAGCACTCACCCCCAGTCAACTGATCTGGGTTTAATCCATCACCGTTCTTTAGCCCACTCTGCCACCCCAGTTCAGACATGGCCATATGCAAATCAGTCTGACCCTTTGCTTCATGGGAACAGTCCAGCCCGAACTACCAAGCCATGTCTTCCCTGGACCGGAAACAAGCTTCCTAAGACCGGTTTCTGGCATTTCAGCCGTCTTCAGCCAGGCTTGCTTGAATCCAGTGGCAAAGTGAGCAAGGGACTCACATCTGAGCATACACTGCCAACTTATGGCGAACAAAGCAAAAACCATAGGAAATGATGGACGCAGTGTTGAACATTGCAAGCACTCACCCCCAGTCAACTGATCTGGGTTTAATCCATCACCGTTCTTTAGCCCACTCTGCCACCCCAGTTCAGACATGGCCATATGCAAATCAGTCTGACCCTGTGCCTCATGGGAACAGTCCAGCCCGAACTGCCAAGCCATGTCTTCCCTGGACTGGAAACAAGCTTCCTAAGACCGGTTTCTGGCATTTCAGCCGTCTTCAGCCATGTTTGCTTGAATCCAGTGGCAAAGTGAGCAAGGGACTCACATCTGAGCATTCTCTGCCAACTTATGGCGAACAAAGCAAAAACCAAAGGAAATGATGGACGGAGTGTTGAACATTGCAAGCACTCACCCCCAGTCAACTGATCTGGGTTTAATTCATCACCGTTCTTTAGCCGACTCTGCCACCCCAGTTCAGACATAGCCATATGCAAATCAGTCTGACTCTCTGCCTCATGGGAACAGTCCAGCCCGAACTGCCAAGCCATGTCTTCCCTGGACCGGAAACAAGCTTTCTAGGACCAGTTTCTGGCATTTGAGCTGTCTTCAGCCAGGCTTGCTTGAATCCAGTGGCAAAGTCAGCAAGGGACTCACGTCTGAGCATACCCTGCCAACTTATGGCGAACAAAGCAAAAATCAAAGGAAATGATGGACGCAGTGTTGAACATTGCAAGCACTCACCCCCAGTCAACTGATCTGGTTTTAATCCATCACAGTTCTTTAGCCCACTCTGCCACCCCAGTTCAGACATGGCCATATGCAAATCAGTCTGACCATGTGCCTCCTGCGAACAGTCCAGCCCGAACTGCCAAGCCATGTCTTCCCTGGACTGGAAACAAGCATCCTAGGACCGGTTTCTGGCATTTCAGCCGTCTTCAGCCATGCTTGCTTGAATCCAGTGGCAAAGTGAGCAAGGGACTCACGTCTGAGCAAACCCTGCCAACTTATGGCTAACAAAGCAAAAACCAAAGGAAATGACGGACGCAGTGTTGAACATTGCAAGCACTCACCCCCAGTCAACTCATCTGGGTTTAATCCATCACCGTTCTTTAGCCCACTCTGCCACCCCAGTTCAGACATGGCCATATGCAAATCAGTCTGACCCTGTGCCTCAAGGGAACAGTCCAGCCTGAACTGCCAAGCCATGTCTTCCCTGGACTGGAAACAAGCTTCCTAGGACCAGTTTCTGGCATTTCAGCCGTCTTCAGCCAGGCTTGCTTGAATCCAGTGGCAAAGTGAGCAAGGGACTCACGTCTGGGCATACCCTGCCAATTTATTGCGAACAAAGCAAAAACCAAAGGAAATGATGGACGGAGTGTTGATCATTGCAAGCACTCACCCCCAGTCAACTGATCTGGGTTTAATTCATCACCGTTCTTTAGCCCACTCTGCCACCCCAGTTCAGACATGGCCATATGCAAATCAGTCTGACCCTCTGCCTCATGGGAACAGTCCAGCCCGATCTGCCAAGCCATGATTTCCCTGGACCAGAAACAAGCTTTCTAGGACCAGTTTCTGGCATTTCAGCCGTCTTCAGCCAGGCTTGCTTGAATCCAGTGGCAAAGTGAGCAAGGGACTCATGTCTGAGCATACCCTGCCAACTTATGGCGAACAAAGCAAAAACCAAAGGAAATGATGGACGGAGTGTTGATCATTGCAAGCACTCACCCCCAGTCAACTGATCTGGGTTTAATCCCTCACCGTTCTTTAGCCCACTCTGCCACCCCAGTTCGGACATGGCCATATGCAAATCAGTCTGCCACTTTGCTTCATGGAAACAGTCCAGCCCGAACTGCCAAGCCATGTATTCCATGGACCGGAAACAAGCTTCCTATGACTGGTTTCTGGCATTTCAGCCGTCTTCAGCCAGGCTTGCTTGAATCCAGTGGCAAAGTGAGCAAGGGACTCACGTCTGAGCATACCCTGCCAACTTATGGCGAACAAAGCAAAAACCAAAGGAAATGATGGACGCAGTGTTGAACATTGCAAGCACTCACCCCCAGTCAACTGATCTGGGTTTAATCCATCACCGTTCTTTAGCCCACTCTGCCACCCCAGTTCAGACATGGCCATATGCAAATCAGTCTGACCCTGTGCCTCCTGGGAACAGTCCAGCCCGAACTGTCAAGCCATGTCTTCCCTGGACTGGAAACAAGCATCCTAGGACCGGTTTCTGGCATTTCAGCCGTCTTCAGCCATGCTTGCTTGAATCCAGTGGCAAAGTGAGCAAGGGACTCACGTCTGAGCATACCCTGCCAACTTATGGCTAACAAAGCAAAAACCAAAGGAAATGATGGACGCAGTGTTGAACATTGCAAGCACTCACCCCCAGTCAACTCATCTGGGTTTAATCCATAACCGTTCTTTAGCCCACTCTGCCACCCCAGTTCAGACATAGCCATATGCAAATCGGTCTGACACTGTGCCTCATGGGAACAGTCCAGCCCGAACTGCCAAGCCATGTCTTCCGTTGACCGGAAACAAGCTTCCTAGGACCGGTTTCTGGCATTTCAGCCGTCTTCAGCCAGGCTTGCTTGAATCCAGTGGCAAAGTGAGCAAGGGACTCACGTCTGAGCATACCCTGCCAACTTATGGCGAACAAAGCAAAAACCAAAGGAAATGATGGACGCAGTGTTGAACATTGCAAGCACTCACCCCCAGTCAACTGATCTGGGTTTAATCCATCACCGTTCTTTAGCCCACTCTGCCACCCCAGTTCAGACATGGCCATATGCAAATCAGTCTGACCCTGTGCCTCCTGGGAACAGTCCAGCCCGAACTGTCAAGCCATGTCTTCCCTGGACTGGAAACAAGCATCCTAGGACCGGTTTCTGGCATTTCAGCCGTCTTCAGCCATGCTTGCTTGAATCCAGTGGCAAAGTGAGCAAGGGACTCACGTCTGAGCATACCCTGCCAACTTATGGCTAACAAAGCAAAAACCAAAGGAAATGATGGACGCAGTGTTGAACATTGCAAGCACTCACCCCCAGTCAACTCATCTGGGTTTAATCCATCACCGTTCTTTAGCCCACTCTGCCACCCCAGTTCAGACATAGCCATATGCAAATCGGTCTGACACTGTGCCTCATGGGAACAGTCCAGCCCGAACTGCCAAGCCATGTCTTCCGTTGACCGGAAACAAGCTTCCTAGGACCGGTTTCTGGCATTTCAGCCGTCTTCAGCCAGGCTTGCTTGAATCCAGTGGCAAAGTGAGCAAGGGACTCACGTCTGAGCATACCCTGCCAACTTATGGCGAACAAAGCAAAAACCAAAGGAAATGATGGACGGAGTGTTGATCATTGCAAGCACTCACCCCCATTCAACTGATCTGGGTTTAATCCATCACCGTTCTTTAGCCCACTCTGCCACCCCAGTTCAGACATGGCCATATGCAAATCAGTCTGACCCTTTGCTTCATGGGAACAGTCCAGCCCGAACTACCAAGCCATGTCTTCCCTGGACCGGAAACAAGCTTCGTAAGACCGGTTTCTGGCATTTCAGCCGTCTTCAGCCGGGCTTGCTTGAATCCAGTGGCAAAGTGAGCAAGGGACTCACGTCTGAGCATACACTGCCAACTTATGGCGAACAAAGCAAAAACCAAAGGAAATGATGGACGCAGTGTTGAACATTGCAAGCACTCACCCCCAGTCAACTGATCTGGGTTTAATCCATCACCGTTCTTTAGCCCACTCTGCCACCCCAGTTCAGACATGGCCATATGCAAATCAGTCTGACCCTGTGCCTCATGGGAACAGTCCAGCCCGAACTGCCAAGCCATGTCTTCCCTGGACTGGAAACAAGCATCCTAAGACCGGTTTCTGGCATTTCAGCCGTCTTCAGCCATGCTTGCTTGAATCCAGTGGCAAAGTGAGCAAGGGACTCACATCTGAGCATTCTCTGCCAACTTATGGCGAACAAAGCAAAAACCAAAGGAAATGATGGACGGAGTGTTGAACATTGCAAGCACTCACCCCCAGTCAACTGATCTGGGTTTAATTCATCACCGTTCTTTAGCCCACTCTGCCACCCCAGTTCAGACATGGCCATATGCAAATCAGTCTGACTCTCTGCCTCATGGGAACAGTCCTGCCCGAACTGCCAAGCCATGTCTTCCCTGGACCGGAAACAAGCTTTCTAGGACCAGTTTCTGGCATTTGAGCCGTCTTCAGCCAGGCTTGCTTGAATCCAGTGGCAAAGTGAGCAAGGGACTCACGTCTGAGCATACCCTGCCAACTTATGGCGAACAAAGCAAAAACCAAAGGAAATGATGGACGCAGTGTTGAACATTGCAAGCACTCACCCCCAGTCAACTGATCTGGGTTTAATCCATCACAGTTTTTTAGCCCACTCTGCCACCCCAGTTCAGACATGGCCATATGCAAATCAGTCTGACCCTGTGCCTCCTGGGAACAGTCCAGCCCAAACTGCCAAGCCATGTCTTCCCTGGACCGGAAACAAGCTTCATAGGACCAGTTTCTGGCATTTCAGCCGTCTTCAGCCATGCTTGCTTGAATCCAGTGGCAAAGTGAGCAAGGGACTCACGTCTGAGCATTCTCTGCCAACTTATGGCGAACAAAGCAAAAACCAAAGGAAATGATGGACGGAGTGTTGAACATTGCAAGCACTCACCCCCAGTCAACTGATCTGGGTTTAATTCATCACCGTTCTTTAGCCCACTCTGCCACCCCAGTTCAGACATGTCCATATGCAAATCAGTCTGACTCTCTGCCTCATGGGAACAGTCCAGCCCGAACTGCCAAGCCATGTCTTCCCTGGCCCGGAAACAAGCTTTCTAGGACCAGTTTCTGGCATTTCAGCCGTCTCCAGCCAGGCTTGCTTGAATCCAGTGGCAAAGTGAGCAAGGGACTCACGTCTGAGCATACCCTGCCAACTTATGGCGAACAAAGCAAAAACCAAAGGAAATGATGGACGCAGTGTTGAACATTGCAAGCACTCACCCCCAGTCAACTGATCTGGGTTTAATCCATCACCGTTCTTTAGCCCACTCTGCCACCCCAGTTCAGACATGGCCATATGCAAATCAGTCTGACCCTGTGCCTCCTGGGAACAGTCCAGCCCGAAGTGCCAAGCCATGTCTTCCCTGGACTGGAAACAAGCATCCTAGGACCGGTTTCTGGCATTTCAGCCGTCTTCAGCCATGCTTGCTTGAATCCAGTGGCAAAGTGAGCAAGGGACTCACGTCTGAGCATACCCTGCCAACTTATGGCTAACAAAGCA
Organism: Triturus cristatus; assembly: GCF_964204655.1. Classification (NCBI taxonomy): domain Eukaryota; kingdom Metazoa; phylum Chordata; class Amphibia; order Caudata; family Salamandridae; genus Triturus; species Triturus cristatus. The sequence continues at coordinate 508,285 of NW_028187376.1, forward strand.
AAAACCAAAGGAAATGATGGACGCAGTGTTGAACATTGCAAGCACTCACCCCCAGTCAACTCATCTGGGTTTAATCCATCACCGTTCTTTAGCCCACTCTGCCACCCCAGTTCAGACATAGCCATATGCAAATCGGTCTGACCCTGTGCCTCATGGGAACAGTCCAGCCCGAACTGCCAAGCCATGTCTTCCGTTGACCGGAAACAAGCTTCCTAGGACCGGTTTCTGGCATTTCAGCCGTCTTCAGCCAGGCTTGCTTGAATCCAGTGGCAAAGTGAGCAAGGGACTCACGTCTGAGCATACCCTGCCAACTTATGGCGAACAAAGCAAAAACCAAAGGAAATGATGGACGCAGTGTTGAACATTGCAAGCACTCACCCCCAGTCAACTGATCTGGGTTTAATCCATCACCGTTATTTACCCCACTCTGCCACCCCAGTTCAGACATGGCCATATGCAAATCAGTCTGACCCTGTGCCTCCTGGGAACAGTCCAGCCCGAACTGCCAAGCCATGTCTTCCATGGACTGGAAACAAGCTTCCTAGGACCGGTTTCTGGCATTTCAGCTGTCTTCAGCCATGCTTGCTTGAATCCAGTGGCAAAGTGAGCAAGGGACTCACGTCTGTGCATACCCTGCCAACTTATGGCGAACGAAGCAAAAACCAAAGGAAATGATGGACGCAGTGTTGAACATTGCAAGCTCTCACCCCCAGTCAACTCATCTGGGTTTAATCCATCACCGTTCTTTAGCCCACTCTGCCACCCCAGTTCAGACATGGCCATATGCAAATCAGTCTGACCCTGTGCCTCATGGGAACAGTCCAGCCCGAACTGCCAAGCCATGTCTTCCCTGGACTGGAAACAAGCTTCCTAAGACCGGTTTCTGGCATTTCAGCCGTCTTCAGCCATGCTTGCTTGAATTCAGTGGCAAAGTGAGCAAGGGACTCACATCTGAGCATTCTCTGCCAACTTATGGCGAACAAAGCAAAAACCAAAGGAAATGATGGACGGAGTGTTGAACATTGCAAGCACTCACCCCCAGTCAACTGATCTGGGTTTAATTCATCACCGTTCTTTAGCCCACTCTGCCACCCCAGTTCAGACATGGCCATATGCAAATCAGTCTGACTCTCTGCCTCATGGGAACAGTCCAGCCCGAACTGCCAAGCCATGTCTTCCCTGGACCGGAAACAAGCTTTCTAGGACCAGTTTCTGGCATTTGAGCCGTCTTCAGCCAGGCTTGCTTGAATCCAGTGGCAAAGTGAGCAAGGGACTCACGTCTGAGCAAACCCTGCCAACTTATGGCTAAAAAGCAAAAACCAAAGGAAATGATGGACGGAGTGTTGAACATTGCAAGCACTCACCCCCAGTCAACTCATCTGGGTTTAATCCATCACCGTTCTTTAGCCCACTCTGCCACCCCAGTTCAGACATGGCCATATGCAAATCAGTCTGACCCTGTGCCTCATGGGAACAGTCCAGCCCGAACTGCCAAGCCATGTCTTCCCTGGACCGGAAACAAGCTTCCTAGGACCAGTTTCTGGCATTTCAGCCGTCTTCAGCCAGGCTTGCTTGAATCCAGTGGCAAAGTGAGCAAGGGACTCATGTCTGAGCATACCCTGCCAACTTATGGCGAACAAAGCAAAAACCAAAGGAAATGATGGACGCAGTGTTGAACATTGCAAGCACTCACCCCCAGTCAACTGATCTGGGTTTAATCCATCACCGTTCTTTATCCCACTCTGCCACCCCAGTTCAGACATGGCCATATGCAAATCAGTCAGACCCTGTGCCTCATGGGAACAGTCCAGCCCGAACTGCCAAGCCATGTCTTCCCTGGACTGGAAACAAGCTTCCTAGGACCGGTTTCTGGCATTTCAGACGTCTTCAGCCATGCTTGCTTGAATCCAGTGGCAAAGTGAGCAAGGGACTAACGTCTGAGCATTCTCTGCCAACTTATGGCGAACAAAGCAAAAACCAAAGGAAATGATGGACGGAGTGTTGAACATTGCAAGCACTCACCCCCAGTCAACTGATCTGGGTTTAATTCATCACCGTTCTTTAGCCCACTCTGCCACCCCAGTTCAGACATGGCCATATGCAAATCAGTCTGACTCTCTGCCTCATGGGAACAGTCCAGCCCGAACTGCCAAGCCATGTCTTCCCTAGCCCGGAAACAAGCTTTCTAGGACCAGTTTCTGGCATTTCAGCCGTCTCCAGCCAGGCTTGCTTGAATCCAGTGGCAAAGTGAGCAAGGGACTCACGTCTGAGCATACCCTGCCAATTTATGGCGAACAAAGCAAAAACCAATGGAAATGATGGACGGAGTGTTAAACATTGCAAGCACTCACCCCCAGTCAACTGATCTGGGTTTAATCCATCACCGTTCTTTAGCCCACTCTGCCACCCCAGTTCAGACATGGCCATATGCAAATCAGTCTGACCCTGTGCCTCCTGGGAACAGTCCAGCCCGAAGTGCCAAACCATGTCTTCCCTGGACTGGAAACAAGCATCCTAGGACCGGTTTCTGGCATTTCAGCCGTCTTCAGCCATGCTTGCTTGAATCCAGTGGCAAAGTGAGCAAGGGACTCACGTCTGAGCATACCCTGCCAACTTATGGCTAACAAAGCAAAAACCAAAGGAAATGATGGACGCAGTGTTGAACATTGCAAGCACTCACCCCCAGTCAACTGATCTGGGTTTAATCCATCACCGTTCTTTAGCCCACTCTGCCACCCCAGTTCAGACATGGCCATATGCAAATCAGTCTGACCCTGTGCCTCCTGGGAACAGTCCAGCCCAAACTGCCAAGCCATGTCTTCCCTGGACCGGAAACAAGCTTCCTAGGACCAGTTTCTGGCATTTCAGCCGTCTTCAGCCATGCTTGCTTGAATCCAGTGGCAAAGTGAGCAAGGGACTCACGTCTGAGCATTCTCTGCCAACTTATGGCGAACAAAGCAAAAACCAAAGGAAATGATGGACGGAGTGTTGAACATTGCAAGCACTCACCCCCAGTCAACTGATCTGGGTTTAATTCATCACCGTTCTTTAGCCCACTCTGCCACCCCAGTTCAGACATGTCCATATGCAAATCAGTCTGACTCTCTGCCTCATGGGAACAGTCCAGCCCGAACTGCCAAGCCATGTCTTCCCTGGCCCGGAAACAAGCTTTCTAGGACCAGTTTCTGGCATTTCAGCCGTCTCCAGCCAGGCTTGCTTGAATCCAGTGGCAAAGTGAGCAAGGGACTCACGTCTGAACATACCTTGCCAACTTGTGGCGAACAAAGCAAAAACCAAAGGAAATGATGGACGCAGTGTTGAACATTGCAAGCACTCACCCCCAGTCAACTGATCTGGGTTTAATCCATCACCGTTCTTTAGCCCACTCTGCCACCCCAGTTCAGACATGGCCATATGCAAATCAGTCTGACCCTGTGCCTCCTGGGAACAGTCCAGCCCGAAGTGCCAAGCCATGTCTTCCCTGGACTGGAAACAAGCATCCTAGGACCGGTTTCTGGCATTTCAGCCGTCTTCAGCCATGCTTGCTTGAATCCAGTGGCAAAGTGAGCAAGGGACTCACGTCTGAGCATACCCTGCCAACTTATGGCTAACAAAGCAAAAACCAAAGGAAATGATGGACGCAGTGTTGAACATTGCAAGCACTCACCCCCAGTCAACTCATCTGGGTTTAATCCATCACCGTTCTTTAGCCCACTCTGCCACCCCAGTTCAGACATAGCCATATGCAAATCGGTCTGACCCTGTGCCTCATGGGAACAGTCCAGTCCGAACTGCCAAGCCATGTCTTCCGTTGACCGGAAACAAGCTTCCTAGGACCGGTTTCTGGCATTTCAGCCGTCTTCAGCCAGGCTTGCTTGAATCCAGTGGCAAAGTGAGCAAGGGACTCACGTCTGAGCATACCCTGCCAACTTATGGCGAACAAAGCAAAAACCAAAGGAAATGATGGACGCAGTGTTGAACATTGCAAGCACTCACCCCCAGTCAACTGATCTTGGTTTAATCCATCACCGTTATTTACCCCACTCTGCCACCCCAGTTCAGACATGGCCATATGCAAATCAGTCTGACCCTGTGCCTCCTGGGAACAGTCCAGCCCGAACTGCCAAGCCATGTCTTCCCTGGACTGGAAACAAGCTTCCTAGGACCGGTTTCTGGCATTTCAGCCGTCTTCAGCCATGCTTGCTTGAATCCAGTGGCAAAGTGAGCAAGGGACTCACGTCTGTGCATACCCTGCCAACTTATGGCGAACGAAGCAAAAACCAAAGGAAATGATGGACGCAGTGTTGAACATTGCAAGCTCTCACCCCCAGTCAACTCATCTGGGTTTAATCCATCACCGTTCTTTAGCCCACTCTGCCACCCCAGTTCAGACATGGCCATATGCAAATCAGTCTGACCCTGTGCCTCATGGGAACAGTCCAGCCCGAACTGCCAAGCCATGTCTTCCCTGGACTGGAAACAAGCTTCCTAAGACCGGTTTCTGGCATTTCAGCCGTCTTCAGCCATGCTTGCTTGAATCCAGTGGCAAAGTGAGCAAGGGACTCACATCTGAGCATTCTCTGCCAACTTATGGCGAACAAAGCAAAAACCAAAGGAAATGATGGACGGAGTGTTGAACATTGCAAGCACTCACCCCCAGTCAACTGATCTGGGTTTAATTCATCACCGTTCTTTAGCCCACTCTGCCACCCCAGTTCAGACATGGCCATATGCAAATCAGTCTGACTCTCTGCCTCATGGGAACAGTCCAGCCCGAACTGCCAAGCCATGTCTTCCCTGGACCGGAAACAAGCTTTCTAGGACCAGTTTCTGGCATTTGAGCCGTCTTCAGCCAGGCTTGCTTGAATCCAGTGGCAAAGTGAGCAAGGGACTCACGTCTGAGCATACCCTGCCAACTTATGGCGAACAAAGCAAAAATCAAAGGAAATGATGGACGCAGTGTTGAACATTGCAAGCACTCACCCCCAGTCAACTGATCTGGGTTTAATCCATCACAGTTCTTTAGCCCACTCTGCCACCCCAGTTCAGACATGGCCATATGCAAATCAGTCTGACCCTGTGCCTCCTGGGAACAGTCCAGCCCGAACTGCCAAGCCATGTCTTCCCTGGACTGGAAACAAGCATCCTAGGACCGGTTTCTGGCATTTCAGCCGTCTTCAGCCATGCTTGCTTGAATCCAGTGGCAAAGTGAGCAAGGGACTCACGTCTGAGCAAACCCTGCCAACTTATGGCTAAAAAGCAAAAACCAAAGGAAATGATGGACGCAGTGTTGAACATTGCAAGCACTCACCCCCAGTCAACTCATCTGGGTTTAATCCATCACCGTTCTTTAGCCCACTCTGCCACCCCAGTTCAGACATGGCCATATGCAAATCAGTCTGACCCTGTGCCTCATGGGAACAGTCCAGCCCGAACTGCCAAGCCATGTCTTCCCTGGACCGGAAACAAGCTTCCTAGGACCAGTTTCTGGCATTTCAGCCGTCTTCAGCCAGGCTTGCTTGAATCCAGTGGCAAAGTGAGCAAGGGACTCATGTCTGAGCATACCCTGCCAACTTATGGCGAACAAAGCAAAAACCAAAGGAAATGATGGACGCAGTGTTGAACATTGCAAACACTCACCCCCAGTCAACTGATCTGGGTTTAATCCATCACCGTTCTTTAGCCCACTCTGCCACCCCAGTTCAGACATGGCCATATGCAAATCAGTCTGACCCTGTGCCTCCTGGGAACAGTCCAGCCCGAAGTGCCAAACCATGTCTTCCCGGGACTGGAAACAAGCATCCTAGGACCGGTTTCTGGCATTTCAGCCGTCTTCAGCCATGCTTGCTTGAATCCAGTGGCAAAGTGAGCAAGGGACTCACGTCTGAGCATACCCTGCCAACTTATGGCTAACAAAGCAAAAACCAAAGGAAATGATGGACGCAGTGTTGAACATTGCAAGCACTCACCCCCAGTCAACTGATCTGGGTTTAATCCATCACCGTTCTTTAGCCCACTCTGCCACCCCAGTTCAGACATGGCCATATGCAAATCAGTCTGACTCTCTGCCTCATGGGAACAGTCCAGCCCGAACTGCCAAGCCATGTCTTCCCTGGACCGGAAACAAGCTTTCTAGGACTAGTTTCTGGCATTTGAGCAGTCTTCAGCCAGGCTTGCTTGAATCCAGTGGCAAAGTCAGCAAGGGACTCACGTCTGAGCATACCCTGCCAACTTATGGCGAACAAAGCAAAAATCAAAGGAAATGATGGACGCAGTGTTGAACATTGCAAGCACTCACCCCCAGTCAACTGATCTGGGTTTAATCCATCACAGTTCTTTAGCCCACTCTGCCACCCCAGTTCAGACATGGCCATATGCAAATCAGTCTGACCGTGTGCCTCCTGCGAACAGTCCAGCCCGAACTGCCAAGCCATGTCTTCCCTGGACTGGAAACAAGCATCCTAGGACCGGTTTCTGGCATTTCAGCCGTCTTCAGCCATGCTTGCTTGAATCCAGTGGCAAAGTGAGCAAGGGACTCACGTCTGAGCAAACCCTGCCAACTTATGGCTAACAAAGCAAAAACCAAAGGAAATGATGGACGCAGTGTTGAACATTGCAAGCACTCACCCCCAGTCAACTCATCTGGGTTTATTCCATCACCGTTCTTTAGCCCACTCTGCCACCCCAGTTCAGACATGGCCAAATGCAAATCAGTCTGACCCTGTGCCTCATGGGAACAGTCCAGCCCGAACTGCCAAGCCATGTCTTCCCTGGACCGGAAACAAGCTTCCTAGGACCAGTTTCTGGCATTTCAGCCGTCTTCAGCCAGGCTTGCTTGAATCCAGTGGCAAAGTGAGCAAGGGACTCACGTCTGAGCATACCCTGCCAATGTATTGCGAACAAAGCAAAAACCAAAGGAAATGATGGACGGAGTGTTGAACATTGCAAGCACTCACCCCCAGTCAACTGATCTGGGTTTAATTCATCACCGTTCTTTAGCCCACTCTGCCACCCCAGTTCAGACATGGCCATATGCAAATCAGTCTGACCCTCTGCCTCATGGGAACAGTCCAGCCCGATCTGCCAAGCCATGATTTCCCTGGACCAGAAACAAGCTTTCTAGGACCAGTTTCTGGCATTTCAGCCGTCTTCAGCCAGGCTTGCTTGAATCCAGTGGCAAAGTGAGCAAGGGACTCATGACTGAGCATACCCTGCCAACTTATGGCGAACAAAGCAAAAACCAAAGGAAATGATGGACGGAGTGTTGATCATTGCAAGCACTCACCCCCAGTCAACTGATCTGGGTTTAATCCCTCACCGTTCTTTAGCCCACTCTGCCACCCCAGCTCGGACATGGCCATATGCAAATCAGTCTGACCCTTTGCTTCATGGGAACAGTCCAGCCCGAACTGCCAAGCCATGTATTCCATGGACCGGAAACAAGCTTCCTAGGACCGGTTTCTGGCATTTCAGCCGTCTTCAGCCAGGCTTGCTTGAATCCAGTGGCAAAGTGAGCAAGGGACTCACGTCTGAGAATACCCTGCCAACTTATGGCGAACAAAGCAAAAACCAAAGGAAATGATGGACGCAGTGTTGAACATTGCAAGCACTCACCCCCAGTCAACTGATCTGGGTTTAATCCATCACCGTTCTTTATCCCACTCTGCCACCCCAGTTCAGACATGGCCATATGCAAATCAGTCTGACCCTGTGCCTCATGGGAACAGTCCAGCCCGAACTGCCAAGCCATGTCTTCCCTGGACTGGAAACAAGCTTCCTAGGACCGGTTTCTGGCATTTCAGCCGTCTTCAGCCATGCTTGCTTGAATCCAGTGGCAAAGTGAGCAAGGGACTCACGTCTGAGCATTCTCTGCCAACTTATGGCGAACAAAGCAAAAACCAAAGGAAATGATGGACGCAGTGTTGAACATTGCAAACACTCACCCCCAGTCAACTGATCTGGGTTTAATCCATCACCGTTCTTTAGCCCACTCTGCCACCCCAGTTCAGACATGGCCATATGCAAATCAGTCTGACCCTGTGCCTCCTGGGAACAGTCCAGCCCGAAGTGCCAAACCATGTCTTCCCTGGACTGGAAACAAGCATCCTAGGACCGGTTTCTGGCATTTCAGCCGTCTTCAGCCATGCTTGCTTGAATCCAGTGGCAAAGTGAGCAAGGGACTCACGTCTGAGCATACCCTGCCAACTTATGGCTAACAAAGCAAAAACCAAAGGAAATGATGGACGCAGTGTTGAACATTGCAAGCACTCACCCCCAGTCAACTGATCTGGGTTTAATCCATCACCGTTCTTTAGCCCACTCTGCCACCCCAGTTCAGACATGGCCATATGCAAATCAGTCTGACTCTCTGCCTCATGGGAACAGTCCAGCCCGAACTGCCAAGCCATGTCTTCCCTGGACCGGAAACAAGCTTTCTAGGACTAGTTTCTGGCATTTGAGCAGTCTTCAGCCAGGCTTGCTTGAATCCAGTGGCAAAGTCAGCAAGGGACTCACGTCTGAGCATACCCTGCCAACTTATGGCGAACAAAGCAAAAATCAAAGGAAATGATGGACGCAGTGTTGAACATTGCAAGCACTCACCCCCAGTCAACTGATCTGGGTTTAATCCATCACAGTTCTTTAGCCCACTCTGCCACCCCAGTTCAGACATGGCCATATGCAAATCAGTCTGACCGTGTGCCTCCTGCGAACAGTCCAGCCCGAACTGCCAAGCCATGTCTTCCCTGGACTGGAAACAAGCATCCTAGGACCGGTTTCTGGCATTTCAGCCGTCTTCAGCCATGCTTGCTTGAATCCAGTGGCAAAGTGAGCAAGGGACTCACGTCTGAGCAAACCCTGCCAACTTATGGCTAACAAAGCAAAAACCAAAGGAAATGATGGACGCAGTGTTGAACATTGCAAGCACTCACCCCCAGTCAACTCATCTGGGTTTATTCCATCACCGTTCTTTAGCCCACTCTGCCACCCCAGTTCAGACATGGCCAAATGCAAATCAGTCTGACCCTGTGCCTCATGGGAACAGTCCAGCCCGAACTGCCAAGCCATGTCTTCCCTGGACCGGAAACAAGCTTCCTAGGACCAGTTTCTGGCATTTCAGCCGTCTTCAGCCAGGCTTGCTTGAATCCAGTGGCAAAGTGAGCAAGGGACTCACGTCTGAGCATACCCTGCCAATGTATTGCGAACAAAGCAAAAACCAAAGGAAATGATGGACGGAGTGTTGAACATTGCAAGCACTCACCCCCAGTCAACTGATCTGGGTTTAATTCATCACCGTTCTTTAGCCCACTCTGCCACCCCAGTTCAGACATGGCCATATGCAAATCAGTCTGACCCTCTGCCTCATGGGAACAGTCCAGCCCGATCTGCCAAGCCATGATTTCCCTGGACCAGAAACAAGCTTTCTAGGACCAGTTTCTGGCATTTCAGCCGTCTTCAGCCAGGCTTGCTTGAATCCAGTGGCAAAGTGAGCAAGGGACTCATGACTGAGCATACCCTGCCAACTTATGGCGAACAAAGCAAAAACCAAAGGAAATGATGGACGGAGTGTTGATCATTGCAAGCACTCACCCCCAGTCAACTGATCTGGGTTTAATCCCTCACCGTTCTTTAGCCCACTCTGCCACCCCAGCTCGGACATGGCCATATGCAAATCAGTCTGACCCTTTGCTTCATGGGAACAGTCCAGCCCGAACTGCCAAGCCATGTATTCCATGGACCGGAAACAAGCTTCCTAGGACCGGTTTCTGGCATTTCAGCCGTCTTCAGCCAGGCTTGCTTGAATCCAGTGGCAAAGTGAGCAAGGGACTCACGTCTGAGAATACCCTGCCAACTTATGGCGAACAAAGCAAAAACCAAAGGAAATGATGGACGCAGTGTTGAACATTGCAAGCACTCACCCCCAGTCAACTGATCTGGGTTTAATCCATCACCGTTCTTTATCCCACTCTGCCACCCCAGTTCAGACATGGCCATATGCAAATCAGTCTGACCCTGTGCCTCATGGGAACAGTCCAGCCCGAACTGCCAAGCCATGTCTTCCCTGGACTGGAAACAAGCTTCCTAGGACCGGTTTCTGGCATTTCAGCCGTCTTCAGCCATGCTTGCTTGAATCCAGTGGCAAAGTGAGCAAGGGACTCACGTCTGAGCATTCTCTGCCAACTTATGGCGAACAAAGCAAAAACCAAAGGAAATGATGGACGGAGTGTTGAACATTGCAAGCACTCACCCCCAGTCAACTGATCTGGGTTTAATTCATCACCGTTCTTTAGCCCACTCTGCCACCCCAGTTCAGACATGGCCATATGTAAATCAGTCTGACTCTCTGCCTCATGGGAACAGTCCAGCCCGAACTGCCAAGCCATGTCTTCCCTGGACCGAAAACAAGCTTTCTAGGACCAGTTTCTGGCAATTCAGCCGTCTTCAGCCAGGCTTGCTTGAATCCAGTGGCAAAGTGAGCAAGGGACTCACGTCTGAGCATACCCTGCCAACTTATGGCGAACAAAGCAAAAACCAAAGGAAATGATGGACGCAGTGTTGAACATTGCAAGCACTCACCCCCAGTCAACTGATCTGGGTTTAATCCATCACCGTTCTTTAGCCCACTCTGCCACCCCAGTTCAGACATGGCCATATGCAAATCAGCCTGACCCTGCGCCTCCTGGGAACAGTCCAGCCCGAACTGCCAAGCCATGTCTTCCCTGGACTGGAAACAAGCATCCTATGACCGGTTTCTGGCATTTCAGCCGTCTTCAGCCATGCTTGCTTGAATCCAGTGGCAAAGTGAGCAAGGGACTCACGTCTGAGCATACCCTGCCAACTTATGGCTAACAAAGCAAAAACCAAAGGAAATGATGGACGCAGTGTTGAACATTGCAAGCACTCACCCCCAGTCAACTCATCTGGGTTTAATCCATCACCGTTCTTTAGCCCACTCTGCCACCCCAGTTCAGACATAGCCATATGCAAATCGGTCTGACCCTGTGCCTCATGGGAACAGTCCAGCCCGAACTGCCAAGCCATGTCTTCCGTTGACCGGAAACAAGCTTCCTAGGACCGGTTTCTGGCATTTCAGCCGTCTTCAGCCAGGCTTGCTTGAATCCAGTGGCAAAGTGAGCAAGGGACTCACGTCTGAGCATACCCTGCCAACTTATGGCGAACAAAGCATAAACCAAAGGAAATGATGGACGGACTGTTGATCATTGCAAGCACTCACCCCCAGTCAACTGGTCTGGGTTTAATCCATCACCGTTCTTTAGCCCACTCTGCCACCCCAGTTCAGACATGGCCATATGCAAATCAGTCTGACCATTTGCTTTATGGGAACAGTCCAGCCCGAACTACCAAGCCATGTCTTCCCTGGACCGGAAATAAGCTTCCTAAGACCGGTTTCCGGCATTTGAGCCGTCTTCAGCCAGGCTTGCTTGAATCCAGTGGCAAAGTGAGCAAGGGACTCACGTCTGAGCATACACTGCCAACTTATGGCGAACAAAGCAAAAACCAAAGGAAATGATGGACGCAGTGTTGAACATTGCAAGCACTCACCCCCAGTCAACTGATCTGGGTTTAATCGATCACCGTTCTTTAGCCCACTCTGCCACCCCAGTTCAGACATGGCCATATGCAAATCAGTCTGAACCTGTGCCTCATGGGAACAGTCCAGCCCGAACTGCCAAGCCATGTCTTCCCTGGACTGGAAACAAGCTTCCTAAGACCGGTTTCTGGCATTTCAGCCGTCTTCAGCCATGCTTGCTTGAATCCAGTGGCAAAGTGAGCAAGGGACTCACATCTGAGCATTCTCTGCCAACTTATGGCGAACAAAGCAAAAACCAAAGTAAATGATGGACGGAGTGTTGAACATTGCAAGCACTCACCCCCAGTCAACTGATCTGGGTTTAATTCATCACCGTTCTTTAGCCCACTCTGCCACCCCAGTTCAGACATGGCCATATGCAAATCAGTCTGACCCTGTGCCTCCTGGGAACAGTCCAGCCCAAACTGCCAAGCCATGTCTTCCCTGGACCGGAAACAAGCTTCCTAGGACCAGTTTCTGGCATTTCAGCTGTCTTCAGCCATGCTTGCTTGAATCCAGTGGCAAAGTGAGCAAGGGACTCACGTCTGAGCATTCTCTGCCAACTTATGGCGAACAAAGCAAAAACCAAAGGAAATGATGGACGGAGTGTTGAACATTGCAAGCACTCACCCCCAGTCAACTGATCTGGGTTTAATTCATCACCGTTCTTTAGCCCACTCTGCCACCCCAGTTCAGACATGTCCATATGCAAATCAGTCTGACTCTCTGCCTCATTGGAACAGTCCAGCCCGAACTGCCAAGCCATGTCTTCCCTGGCCCGGAAACAAGCTTTCTAGGACCAGTTTCTGGCATTTCAGCCGTCTCCAGCCAGGCTTGCTTGAATCCAGTGGCAAAGTGAGCAAGGGACTCACGTCTGAGCATACCCTGCCAACTTATGGCGAACAAAGCAAAAACCAAAGGAAATGATGGACGCAGTGTTGAACATTGCAAGCACTCACCCCCAGTCAACTCATCTGGGTTTAATCCATCACCGTTCTTTAGCCCACTCTGCCACCCCAGTTCAGACATAGCCATATGCAAATCGGTCTGACCCTGTGCCTCATGGGAACAGTCCAGCCCGAACTGCCAAGCCATGTCTTCCGTTGACCGGAAACAAGCTTCCTAGGACCGGTTTCTGGCATTTCAGCCGTCTTCAGTCAGGCTTGCTTGAATCCAGTGGCAAAGTGAGCAAGGGACTCACGTCTGAGCATACCCTGCCAACTTATGGCGAACAAAGCAAAAACCAAAGGAAATGATGGACGCAGTGTTGAACATTGCAAGCACTCACCCCCAGTCAACTGATCTGGGTTTAATCCATCACCGTTATTTACCCCACTCTGCCACCCCAGTTCAGACATGGCCATATGCAAATCAGTCTGACCCTGTGCCTCCTGGGAACAGTCCAGCCCGAACTGCCAAGCCATGTCTTCCCTGGACTGGAAACAAGCTTCCTAGGACCGGTTTCTGGCATTTCAGCCGTCTTCAGCCATGCTTGCTTGAATCCAGTGGCAAAGTGAGCAAGGGACTCACGTCTGTGCATACCCTGCCAACTTATGGCGAACGAAGCAAAAACCAAAGGAAATGATGGACGCAGTGTTGAACATTGCAAGCTCTCACCCCCAGTCAACTCATCTGGGTTTAGTCCATCACCGTTCTTTAGCCCACTCTGCCACCCCAGTTCAGACATGGCCATATGCAAATCAGTCTGACCCTGTGCCTCATGGGAACAGTCCAGCCCGAACTGCCAAGCCATGTCTTCCCTGGACTGGAAACAAGCTTCCTAAGACCGGTTTCTGGTATTTCAGCCGTCTTCAGCCATGCTTGCTTGAATCCAGTGGCAAAGTGAGCAAGGGACTCACATCTGAGCATTCTCTGCCAACTTATGGCGAACAAAGCAAAAACCAAAGGAAATGATGGACGGAGTGTTGAACATTGCAAGCACTCACCCCCAGTCAACTGATCTGGGTTTAATTCATCACCGTTCTTTAGCCCACTCTGCCACCCCAGTTCAGACATGGCCATATGCAAATCAGTCTGACTCTCTGCCTCATGGGAACAGTCCAGCCCGAACTGCCAAGCTATGTCTTCCCTGGACCGGAAACAAGCTTCCTAGGACCGGTTTCTGGCATTTCAGCCGTCTTCAGTCAGGCTTGCTTGAATCCAGTGGCAAAGTGAGCAAGGGACTCACGTCTGAGCATACCCTGCCAACTTATGGCGAACAAAGCAAAAACCAAAGGTAATGATGGACGCAGTGTTGAACATTGCAAGCACTCACCCCCAGTCAACTGATCTGGGTTTAATCCATCACCGTTATTTACCCCACTCTGCCACCCCAGTTCAGACATGGCCATATGCAAATCAGTCTGACCCTGTGCCTCCTGGGAACAGTCCAGCCCGAACTGCCAAGCCATGTCTTCCCTGGACTGGAAACAAGCTTCCTAGGACCGGTTTCTGGCATTTCAGCCGTCTTCAGCCATGCTTGCTTGAATCCAGTGGCAAAGTGAGCAAGGGACTCACGTCTGTGCATACCCTGCCAACTTATGGCGAACGAAGCAAAAACCAAAGGAAATGATGGACGCAGTGTTGAACATTGCAAGCTCTCACCCCCAGTCAACTCATCTGGGTTTAATCCATCACCGTTCTTTAGCCCACTCTGCCACCCCAGTTCAGACATGGCCATATGCAAATCAGTCTGACCCTGTGCCTCATGGGAACAGTCCAGCCCGAACTGCCAAGCCATGTCTTCCCTGGACTGGAAACAAGCTTCCTAAGACCGGTTTCTGGTATTTCAGCCGTCTTCAGCCATGCTTGCTTGAATCCAGTGGCAAAGTGAGCAAGGGACTCACATCTGAGCATTCTCTGCCAACTTATGGCGAACAAAGCAAAAACCAAAGGAAATGATGGACGGAGTGTTGAACATTGCAAGCACTCACCCCCAGTCAACTGATCTGGGTTTAATTCATCACCGTTCTTTAGCCCACTCTGCCACCCCAGTTCAGACATGGCCATATGCAAATCAGTCTGACTCTCTGCCTCATGGGAACAGTCCAGCCCGAACTGCCAAGCCATGTCTTTCCTGGACCGGAAACAAGCTTTCTAGGACCAGTTTCTGGCATTTGAGCCGTCCTCAGCCAGGCTTGCTTGAATCCAGTGGCAAAGTGAGCAAGGGACTCACGTCTGAGCATACCCTGCCAACTTATGGCGAACAAAGCAAAAATCAAAGGAAATGATGGACGCAGTGTTGAACATTGCAAGCACTCACCCCCAGTCAACTGATCTGGGTTTAATCCATCACAGTTCTTTAGCCCACTCTGCCACCCCAGTTCAGACATGGCCATATGCAAATCAGTCTGACCCTGTGCCTCCTGGGAACAGTCCAGCCCGAACTGCCAAGCCATGTCTTCCCTGGACTGGAAACAAGCATCCTAGGACCGGTTTCTGGCATTTCAGCCGTCTTCAGCCATGCTTGCTTGAATCCAGTGGCAAAGTGAGCAAGGTACTCACGTCTGAGCATACCCTGCCAACTTATGGCGAACAAAGCAAAAATCAAAGGAAATGATGGACGCAGTGTTGAACATTGCAAGCACTCACCCCCAGTCAACTGATCTGGGTTTAATCCATCACAGTTCTTTAGCCCACTCTGCCACCCCAGTTCAGACATGGCCATATGCAAATCAGTCTGACCCTGTGCCTCCTGGGAACAGTCCAGCCCGAACTGCCAAGCCATGTCTTCCCTGGACTGGAAACAAGCTTCCTAGGACCGGTTTCTGGCATTTCAGCCGTCTTCAGCCATGCTTGCTTGAATCCAGTGGCAAAGTGAGCAAGGGACTCACGTCTGTGCATACCCTGCCAACTTATGGCGAACGAAGCAAAAACCAAAGGAAATGATGGACGCAGTGTTGAACATTGCAAGCTCTCACCCCCAGTCAACTCATCTGGGTTTAATCCATCACCGTTCTTTAGCCCACTCTGCCACCCCAGTTCAGACATGGCCATATGCAAATCAGTCTGACCCTGTGCCTCATGGGAACAGTCCAGCCCGAACTGCCAAGCCATGTCTTCCCTGGACTGGAAACAAGCTTCCTAAGACCGGTTTCTGGTATTTCAGCCGTCTTCAGCCATGCTTGCTTGAATCCAGTGGCAAAGTGAGCAAGGGACTCACATCTGAGCATTCTCTGCCAACTTATGGCGAACAAAGCAAAAACCAAAGGAAATGATGGACGGAGTGTTGAACATTGCAAGCACTCACCCCCAGTCAACTGATCTGGGTTTAATTCATCACCGTTCTTTAGCCCACTCTGCCACCCCAGTTCAGACATGGCCATATGCAAATCAGTCTGACTCTCTGCCTCATGGGAACAGTCCAGCCCGAACTGCCAAGCCATGTCTTTCCTGGACCGGAAACAAGCTTTCTAGGACCAGTTTCTGGCATTTGAGCCGTCCTCAGCCAGGCTTGCTTGAATCCAGTGGCAAAGTGAGCAAGGGACTCACGTCTGAGCATACCCTGCCAACTTATGGCGAACAAAGCAAAAATCAAAGGAAATGATGGACGCAGTGTTGAACATTGCAAGCACTCACCCCCAGTCAACTGATCTGGGTTTAATCCATCACAGTTCTTTAGCCCACTCTGCCACCCCAGTTCAGACATGGCCATATGCAAATCAGTCTGACCCTGTGCCTCCTGGGAACAGTCCAGCCCGAACTGCCAAGCCATGTCTTCCCTGGACTGGAAACAAGCATCCTAGGACCGGTTTCTGGCATTTCAGCCGTCTTCAGCCATGCTTGCTTGAATCCAGTGGCAAAGTGAGCAAGGTACTCACGTCTGAGCAAACCCTGCCAACTTATGGCTAAAAAGCAAAAACCAAAGGAAATGATGGACGCAGTGTTGAACATTGCAAGCACTCACCCCCAGTCAACTCATCTGGGTTTAATCCATCACCGTTCTTTAGCCCACTCTGCCACCCCAGTTCAGACATGGCCATATGCAAATCAGTCTGACCCTGTGCCTCATGGGAACAGTCCAGCCCGAACTGCCAAGCCATGTCTTCCCTGGACCGGAAACAAGCTTCCTAGGACCAGTTTCTGGCATTTCAGCCGTCTTCAGCCAGGCTTGCTTGAATCCAGTGGCAATGTGAGCAAGGGACTCATGTCTGAGCATACCCTGCCAACTTATGGCGAACAAAGCAAAAACCAAAGGAAATGATGGACGCAGTGTTGAACATTGCAAGCACTCACCCCCAGTCAACTGATCTGGGTTTAATCCATCACCGTTCTTTATCCCACTCTGCCACCCCAGTTCAGACATGGCCATATGCAAATCAGTCAGACCCTGTGCCTCATGGGAACAGTCCAGCCCGAACTGCCAAGCCATGTCTTCCCTGGACTGGAAACAAGCTTCCTAGGACCGGTTTCTGGCATTTCAGCCGTCTTCAGCCATGCTTGCTTGAATCCAGTGGCAAAGTGAGCAAGGGACTCACGTCTGAGCATTCTCTGCCAACTTATGGCGAACAAAGCAAAAACCAAAGGAAATGATGGACGGAGTGTTGAACATTGTAAGCACTCACCCCCAGTCAACTGATCTGGGTTTAATTCATCACCGTTCTTTAGCCCACTCTGCCACCCCAGTTCAGACATGGCCATATGCAAATCAGTCTGACTCTCTGCCTCATGGGAACAGTCCAGCCCGAACTGCCAAGCCATGTCTTCCCTGGCCCGGAAACAAGCTTTCTAGGACCAGTTTCTGGCATTTCAGCCGTCTCCAGCCAGGCTTGCTTGAATCCAGTGGCAAAGTGAGCAAGGGACTCACGTCTGAGCATACCCTGCCAATTTATGGCGAACAAAGCAAAAACCAAAGGAAATGATGGACGGAGTGTTAAACATTGCAAGCACTCACCCCCAGTCAACTGATCTGGGTTTAATCCATCACCGTTCTTTAGCCCACTCTGCCACCCCAGTTCAGACATGGCCATATGCAAATCAGTCTGACCCTGTGCCTCCTGGGAACAGTCCAGCCCGAAGTGCCAAACCATGTCTTCCCTGGACTGGAAACAAGCATCCTAGGACCGGTTTCTGGCATTTCAGCCGTCTTCAGCCATGCTTGCTTGAATCCAGTGGCAAAGTGAGCAAGGGACTCACGTCTGAGCATACCCTGCCAACTTATGGCTAACAAAGCAAAAACCAAAGGAAATGATGGACGCAGTGTTGAACATTGCAAGCACTCACCCCCAGTCAACTCATCTGGGTTTAATCCATCACCGTTCTTTAGCCCACTCTGCCACCCCAGTTCAGACATAGCCATATGCAAATCGGTCTGACCCTGTGCCTCATGGGAACAGTCCAGCCCGAACTGCCAAGCCATGTCTTCCGTTGACCGGAAACAAGCTTCCTAGGACCGGTTTCTAGCATTTCAGCCGTCTTCAGCCAGGCTTGCTTGAATCCAGTGTCAAAGTGAGCAAGGGACTCACGTCTGAGCATACCCTGCCAACTTATGGCGAACACAGCAAAAACCAAAGGAAATGATGGACGGAGTGTTGATCATTGCAAGCACTCACCCCCAGTCAACTGATCTGGGTTTAATCCATCACCGTTCTTTAGCCCACTCTGCCACCCCAGTTCGGACATGGCCATATGCAAATCAGTCTGACCCTTTGCTTCATGGGAACAGTCCAGCCCGAACTACCAAACCATGTCTTCCCTGGACCGGAAACAAGCTTCCTAAGACCGGTTTCTGGCATTTCAGCCGTCTACAGCCAGGCTTGCTTGAATCCAGTGGTAAAGTGAGCAAGGGACTCACGTCTGAGCATACCCTGCCAACTTATGGCGAACAAAGCAAAAATCAAAGGAAATGATGGACGCAGTGTAGAACATTGCAAGCACTCACCCCCAGTCAACTGATCTGGGTTTAATCCATCACCGTTCTTTAGCCCACTCTGCCACCCCAGTTCAGACATGGCCATATGCAAATCAGTCTGACCCTGTGCCTCATGGGAACAGTCCAGCCCGAACTGCCAAGTCATGTCTTCCCTGGACTGGAAACAAGCTTCCTAAGACCGGTTTCTGGCATTTCAGCCGTCTTCAGCCATGCTTGCTTGAATCCAGTGGCAAAGTGAGCAAGGGACTCACATCTGAGCATTCTCTGCCAACTTATAGCGAACAAAGCAAAAACCAAAGGAAATGATGGACGGAGTGTTGAACATTGCAAGCACTCACCCCCAGTCAACTGTTCTGGGTTTAATTCATCACCGTTCTTTAGCCCACTCTGCCACCCCAGTTCAGACATGGCCATATGCAAATCAGTCTGACTCTCTGCCTCATGGGAACAGTCCAGCCCGAACTGCCAAGCCATGTCTTCCCTGGACCGGAAACAAGCTTTCTAGGACTAGTTTCTGGCATTTGAGCCGTCTTCAGCCAGGCTTGCTTGAATCCAGTGGCAAAGTGAGCAAGGGACTCACGTCTGAGCATACCCTGCCAATGTATTGCGAACAAAGCAAAAACCAAAGGAAATGATGGACGGAGTGTTGAACATTGCAAGCAGTCACCCACAGTCAACTGATCTGGGTTTAATTCATCACCGTTCTTTAGCCCACTCTGCCACCCCAGTTCAGACATGGCCATATGCAAATCAGTCTGACCTTCTGCCTCATGGGAACAGTCCAGCCCGATCTGCCAAGCCATGATTTCCCTGGACCAGAAACAAGCTTTCTAGGACCAGTTTCTGGCATTTCAGCCGTCTTCAGCCAGGCTTGCTTGAATCCAGTGGCAAAGTGAGCAAGGGACTCATGTCTGAGCATACCCTGCCAACTTATGGCGAACAAAGCAAAAACCAAAGGAAATGATGGACGGAGTGTTGATCATTGCAAGCACTCACCCCCAGTCAACTGATCTGGGTTTAATCCCTCACCGTTCTTTAGCCCACTCTGCCACCCCAGTTCGGACATGGCCATATGCAAATCAGTCTGACCCTTTGCTTCATGGGAACAGTCCAGCCCGAACTGCCAAGCCATGTATTCCATGGACCGGAAACAAGCTTCCTAGGACCGGTTTCTGGCATTTCAGCCGTCTTCAGCCAGGCTTGCTTGAATCCAGTGGCAAAGTGAGCAAGGGACTCACGTCTGAGCATACCCTGCCAACTTATGGCGAACAAAGCAAAAACCAAAGGAAATGATGGACGCAGTGTTGAACATTGCAAGCACTCACCCCCAGTCAACTGATCTGGGTTTAATCCATCACCGTTCTTTAGCCCACTCTGCCACCCCAGTTCAGACATAGCCATATGCAAATCGGTCTGACCCTGTGCCTCATGGGAACAGTCCAGCCCGAACTGCCAAGCCATGTCTTCCGTTGACCGGAAACAAGCTTCCTAGGACCGGTTTCTAGCATTTCAGCCGTCTTCAGCCAGGCTTGCTTGAATCCAGTAGCAAAGTGAGCAAGGGACTCACGTCTGAGCATACCCTGCCAACTTATGGCGAACACAGCAAAAACCAAAGGAAATGATGGACGGAGTGTTGATCATTGCAAGCACTCACCCCCAGTCAACTGATCTGGGTTTAATCCATCACCGTTCTTTAGCCCACTCTGCCACCCCAGTTCAGACATGGCCATATGCAAATCAGTCTGACCCTTTGCTTCATGGGAACAGTCCAGCCCGAACTACCAAGCCATGTCTTCCCTGGACCGGAAACAAGCTTCCTAAGACCGGTTTCTGGCATTTCAGCCGTCTACAGCCAGGCTTGCTTGAATCCAGTGGTAAAGTGAGCAAGGGACTCACGTGTGAGCATACCCTGCCAACTTATGGCGAACAAAGCAAAAACCATAGGAAATGATGGACGCAGTGTTGAACATTGCAAGCACTCTACCCCAGTCAACTGATCTGGGTTTAATCCATCACAGTTCTTTAGCCCACTCTGCCACCCCAGTTCAGACATGGCCATATGCAAATCAGTCTGACCCTGTGCCTCCTGCGAACAGTCCAGCCCGAACTGCCAAGCCATGTCTTCCCTGGACTGGAAACAAGCATCCTAGGACCGGTTTCTGGCATTTCAGCCGTCTTCAGCCATGCTTGCTTGAATCCAGTGGCAAAGTGAGCAAGGGACTCACGTCTGAGCAAACCCTGCCAACTTATGGCCAACAAAGCAAAAACCAAAGGAAATGATGGACGCAGTGTTGAACATTGCAAGCACTCACCCCCAGTCAACTCATCTGGGTTTAATCCATCACCGTTCTTTAGCCCACTCTGCCACCCCAGTTCAGACATGGCCATATGCAAATCAGTCTGACCCTGTGCCTCATGGGAACAGTCCAGCCCGAACTGCCAAGCCATGTCTTCCCTGGACCGGAAACAAGCTTCCTAGGACCAGTTTCTGGCATTTCAGCCGTCTTCAG
Source organism: Triturus cristatus (assembly GCF_964204655.1). Lineage (NCBI taxonomy): Eukaryota > Metazoa > Chordata > Amphibia > Caudata > Salamandridae > Triturus > Triturus cristatus. The sequence continues at coordinate 529,256 of NW_028187376.1, forward strand.
CCAGGCTTGCTTGAATCCAGTGGCAAAGTGAGCAAGGGACTCACGTCTGAGCATACCCTGCCAATGTATTGCGAACAAAGCAAAAACCAAAGGAAATGATGGACGGAGTGTTGAACATTGCAAGCACTCACCCCCAGTCAACTGATCTGGGTTTAATTCATCACCGTTCTTTAGCCCACTCTGCCACCCCAGTTCAGACATGGCCATATGCAAATCAGTCTGACCCTCTGCCTCATGGGAACAGTCCAGCCCGATCTGCCAAGCCATGTATTCCATGGACCGGAAACAAGCTTCCTAGGACCGGTTTCTGGCATTTCAGCCGTCTTCAGCCAGGCTTGCTTGAATCCAGTGGCAAAGTGAGCAAGGGACTCACGTCTGAGCATACCCTGCCAACTTATGGCGAACAAAGCAAAAACCAAAGGAAATGATGGACGCAGTGTTGAACATTGCAAGCACTCACCCCCAGTCAACTGATCTGGGTTTAATCCATCACCGTTCTTTATCCCACTCTGCCACCCCAGTTCAGACATGGCCATATGCAAATCAGTCTGACCCTGTGCCTCATGGGAACAGTCCAGCCCGAACTGCCAAACCATGTCTTCCCTGGACTGGAAACAAGCTTCCTAGGACCGGTTTCTGGCATTTCAGCCGTCTTCAGCCATGCTTGCTTGAATCCAGTGGCAAAGTGAGCAAGGGACTCACGTCTGAGCATTCTCTGCCAACTTATGGCGAACAAAGCAAAAACCAAAGGAAATGATGGACGGAGTGTTGAACATTGCAAGCACTCACCCCCAGTCAACTGATCTGGGTTTAATTCATCACCGTTCTTTAGCCCACTCTGCCACCCCAGTTCAGACATGGCCATATGTAAATCAGTCTGACTCTCTGCCTCATGGGAACAGTCCAGCCCGAACTGCCAAGCCATGTCTTCCCTGGACCGAAAACAAGCTTTCTAGGACCAGTTTCTGGCATTTCAGCCGTCTTCAGCCAGGCTTGCTTGAATCCAGTGGCAAAGTGAGCAAGGGACTCACGTCTGAGCATACCCTGCCAACTTATGGCGAACAAAGCAAAAACCAAAGGAAATGATGGACGCAGTGTTGAACATTGCAAGCACTCACCCCCAGTCAACTGATCTGGGTTTAATCCATCACCGTTCTTTAGACCACTCTGCCACCCCAGTTCAGACATGGCCATATGCAAATCAGCCTGACCCTGTGCCTCCTGGGAACAGTCCAGCCCGAACTGCCAAGCCATGTCTTCCCTGGACTGGAAACAAGCATCCTAGGACCGGTTTCTGGCATTTCAGCCGTCTTCAGCCAGGCTTGCTTGAATCCAGTGGCAAAGTGAGCAAGGGACTCACGTCTGAGCATACCCTGCCAACTTATGGCTAACAAAGCAAACACCAAAGGAAATGATGGACGCAGTGTTGAACATTGCAAGCACTCACCCCCAGTCAACTCATCTGGGTTTAATCCATCACCGTTCTTTAGCCCACTCTGCCACCCCAGTTCAGACATGGCCATATGCAAATCGGTCTGACCCTGTGCCTCATGGGAACAGTCCAGCCCGAACTGCCAAGCCATGTCTTCCGTTGACCGGAAACAAGCTTCCTAGGACCGGTTTCTGGCATTTCAGCCGTCTTCAGCCAGGCTTGCTTGAATCCAGTGGCAAAGTGAGCAAGGGACTCACGTCTGAGCATACCCTGCCAACTTATGGCGAACAAAGCAAAAACCAAAGGAAATGATGGACGGAGTGTTGATCATTGCAAGCACTCACCCCCAGTCAACTGGTCTGGGTTTAATCCATCACCGTTCTTTAGCCCACTCTGCCACCCCAGTTCAGACATGACCATATGCAAATCAGTCTGACCCTTTGCTTCATGGGAACAGTCCAGCCCGAACTACCAAGCCATGTCTTCCCTGGACCGGAAACAAGCTTCCTAAGACTGGTTTCTGTCATTTCAGCCGTCTTCAGCCAGGCTTGCTTGAATCCAGTGGCAAAGTGAGCAAGGGACTCACGTCTGAGCTTACACTGCCAACTTATGGCGAACAAAGCAAAAACCAAAGGAAATGATGGACGCAGTGTTGAACATTGCAAGCACTCACCCCCAGTCAACTGATCTGGGTTTAATCCATCACCGTTCTTTAGCCCACTCTGCCACCCCAGTTCAGACATGGCCATATGCAAATCAGTCTGACCCTGTGCCTCATGGGAACAGTCCAGCCCGAACTGCCAAGCCATGTCTTCCCTGGACTGGAAACAAGCTTCCTAAGACCGGTTTCTGGCATTTCAGCCGTCTTCAGCCATGCTTGCTTGAATCCAGTGGCAAAGTGAGCAAGGGACTCACATCTGAGCATTCTCTGCCAACTTATGGCGAACAAAGCAAAAACCAAAGGAAATGATGGACGGAGTGTTGAACATTGCAAGCACTCACCCCCAGTCAACTGATCTGGGTTTAATTCATCACCGTTCTTTAGCCCACTCTGCCACCCCAGTTCAGACATGGCCATATGCAAATCAGTCTGACTCTCTGCCTCATGGGAACAGTCCAGCCCGAACTGCCAAGCCATGTCTTCCCTGGACCGGAAACAAGTTTTCTAGGACCAGTTTCTGGCATTTGAGCCGTCTTCAGCCAGGCTTGCTTGAATCCAGTGGCAAAGTGAGCAAGGGACTCACGTCTGAGCATACCCTGCCAACTTATAGCGAACAAAGCAAAAATCAAAGGAAATGATGGACGCAGTGTTGAACATTGCAAGCACTCACCCCCAGTCAACTGATCTGGGTTTAATCCATCACAGTTCTTTAGCCCACTCTGCCACCCCAGTTCAGACATGGCCATATGCAAATCAGTCTGACCCTGTGCCTCCTGGGAACAGTCCAGCCCGAACTGCCAAGCCATGTCTTCCCTGGACTGGAAACAAGCATCCTAGGACCGGTTTCTGGCATTTCAGCCGTCTTCAGCCATGCTTGCTTGAATCCAGTGGCAAAGTGAGCAAGGGACTCACGTCTGAGCAAACCCTGCCAACTTATGGCTAAAAAAGCGAAAACCAAAGGAAATGATGGACGCAGTGTTGAACATTGCAAGCACTCACCCCCAGTCAACTCATCTGGGTTTAATCCATCACCGTTCTTTAGCCCACTCTGCCACCCAAGTTCAGACATGGCCATACGCAAATCAGTCTGACCCTGTGCCTCATGGGAACAGTCCAGCCCGAACTGCCAAGCCATGTCTTCCCTGGACCGGAAACAAGTTTCCTAGGACCAGTTTCTGGCATTTCAGCCGTCTTCAGCAAGGCTTGCTTGAATCCAGTGGCAAAGTGAGCAAGGGACTCATGTCTGAGCATACCCTGCCAACTTATGGCGAACAAAGCAAAAACCAAAGGAAATGATGGACGCAGTGTTGAACATTGCAAGCACTCACCCCCAGTCAACTGATCTGGGTTTAATCCATCACCGTTCTTTATCCCACTCTGCCACCCCAGTTCAGACATGGCCATATGCAAATCAGTCTGACCCTGTGCCTCATGGGAACAGTCCAGCCCGAACTGCCAAACCATGTCTTCCCTGGACTGGAAACAAGCTTCCTAGGACCGGTTTCTGGCATTTCAGCCGTCTTCAGCCATGCTTGCTTGAATCCAGTGGCAAAGTGAGCAAGGGACTCACGTCTGAGCATTCTCTGCCAACTTATGGCGAACAAAGCAAAAACCAAAGGAAATGATGGACGGAGTGTTGAACATTGCAAGCACTCACCCCCAGTCAACTGATCTGGGTTTAATTCATCACCGTTCTTTAGCCCACTCTGCCACCCCAGTTCAGACATGGCCATATGTAAATCAGTCTGACTCTCTGCCTCATGGGAACAGTCCAGCCCGAACTGACAAGCCATGTCTTCCCTGGACCGAAAACAAGCTTTCTAGGACCAGTTTCTGGCATTTCAGCCGTCTTCAGCCAGGCTTGCTTGAATCCAGTGGCAAAGTGAGCAAGGGACTCACGTCTGAGCATACCCTGCCAACTTATGGCGAACAAAGCAAAAACCAAAGGAAATGATGGACGCAGTGTTGAACATTGCAAGCACTCACCCCCAGTCAACTGATCTGGGTTTAATCCATCACCGTTCTTTAGCCCACTCTGCCACCCCAGTTCAGACATGGCCATATGCAAATCAGCCTGACCCTGTGCCTCCTGGGAACAGTCCAGCCCGAACTGCCAAGCCATGTCTTCCCTGGACTGGAAACAAGCATCCTAGGACCGGTTTCTGGCATTTCAGCCGTCTTCAGCCAGGCTTGCTTGAATCCAGTGGCAAAGTGAGCAAGGGACTCACGTCTGAGCATACCCTGCCAACTTATGGCTAACAAAGCAAACACCAAAGGAAATGATGGACGCAGTGTTGAACATTGCAAGCACTCACCCCCAGTCAACTCATCTGGGTTTAATCCATCACCGTTCTTTAGCCCACTCTGCCACCCCAGTTCAGACATGGCCATATGCAAATCGGTCTGACCCTGTGCCTCATGGGAACAGTCCAGCCCGAACTGCCAAGCCATGTCTTCCGTTGACCGGAAACAAGCTTCCTAGGACCGGTTTCTGGCATTTCAGCCGTCTTCAGCCAGGCTTGCTTGAATCCAGTGGCAAAGTGAGCAAGGGACTCACGTCTGAGCATACCCTGCCAACTTATGGCGAACAAAGCAAAAACCAAAGGAAATGATGGACGGAGTGTTGATCATTGCAAGCACTCACCCCCAGTCAACTGGTCTGGGTTTAATCCATCACCGTTCTTTAGCCCACTCTGCCACCCCAGTTCAGACATGGCCATATGCAAATCAGTCTGACCCTTTGCTTCATGGGAACAGTCCAGCCCGAACTACCAAGCCATGTCTTCCCTGGACCGGAAACAAGCTTCCTAAGACCGGTTTCTGTCATTTCAGCCGTCTTCAGCCAGGCTTGCTTGAATCCAGTGGCAAAGTGAGCAAGGGACTCACGTCTGAGCATACACTGCCAACTTATGGCGAACAAAGCAAAAACCAAAGGAAATGATGGACGCAGTGTTGAACATTGCAAGCACTCACCCCCAGTCAACTGATCTGGGTTTAATCCATCACCGTTCTTTAGCCCACTCTGCCACCCCAGTTCAGACATGGCCATATGCAAATCAGTCTGACCCTGTGCCTCATGGGAACAGTCCAGCCCGAACTGCCAAGCCATGTCTTCCCTGGACTGGAAACAAGCTTCCTAAGACCGGTTTCTGGCATTTCAGCCGTCTTCAGCCATGCTTGCTTGAATCCAGTGGCAAAGTGAGCAAGGGACTCACATCTGAGCATTCTCTGCCAACTTATGGCGAACAAAGCAAAAACCAAAGGAAATGATGGACGGAGTGTTGAACATTGCAAGCACTCACCCCCAGTCAACTGATCTGGGTTTAATTCATCACCGTTCTTTAGCCCACTCTGCCACCCCAGTTCAGACATGGCCATATGCAAATCAGTCTGACTCTCTGCCTCATGGGAACAGTCCAGCCCGAACTGCCAAGCCATGTCTTCCCTGGACCGGAAACAAGCTTTCTAGGACCAGTTTCTGGCATTTGAGCCGTCTTCAGCCAGGCTTGCTTGAATCCAGTGGCAAAGTGAGCAAGGGACTCACGTCTGAGCATACCCTGCCAACTTATAGCGAACAAAGCAAAAATCAAAGGAAATGATGGACGCAGTGTTGAACATTGCAAGCACTCACCCCCAGTCAACTGATCTGGGTTTAATCCATCACAGTTCTTTAGCCCACTCTGCCACCCCAGTTCAGACATGGCCATATGCAAATCAGTCTGACCCTGTGCCTCCTGGGAACAGTCCAGCCCGAACTGCCAAGCCATGTCTTCCCTGGACTGGAAACAAGCATCCTAGGACCGGTTTCTGGCATTTCAGCCGTCTTCAGCCATGCTTGCTTGAATCCAGTGGCAAAGTGAGCAAGGGACTCACGTCTGAGCAAACCCTGCCAACTTATGGCTAAAAAAGCGAAAACCAAAGGAAATGATGGACGCAGTGTTGAACATTGCAAGCACTCACCCCCAGTCAACTCATCTGGGTTTAATCCATCACCGTTCTTTAGCCCACTCTGCCACCCAAGTTCAGACATGGCCATACGCAAATCAGTCTGACCCTGTGCCTCATGGGAACAGTCCAGCCCGAACTGCCAAGCCATGTCTTCCCTGGACCGGAAACAAGTTTCCTAGGACCAGTTTCTGGCATTTCAGCCGTCTTCAGCAAGGCTTGCTTGAATCCAGTGGCAAAGTGAGCAAGGGACTCATGTCTGAGCATACCCTGCCAACTTATGGCGAACAAAGCAAAAACCAAAGGAAATGATGGACGCAGTGTTGAACATTGCAAGCACTCACCCCCAGTCAACTGATCTGGGTTTAATCCATCACCGTTCTTTATCCCACTCTGCCACCCCAGTTCAGACATGGCCATATGCAAATCAGTCTGACCCTGTGCCTCATGGGAACAGTCCAGCCCGAACTGCCAAGCCATGTCTTCCCTGGACTGGAAACAAGCTACCTAGGACCGGTTTCTGGCATTTCAGCCGTCTTCAGCCATGCTTGCTTGAATCCAGTGGCAAAGTGAGCAAGGGACTCACGTCTGAGCATTCTCTGCCAACTTATGGCGAACAAAGCAAAAACCAAAGGAAATGATGGACGGAGTGTTGAACATTGCAAGCACTCACCCCCAGTCAACTGATCTGGGTTTAATTCATCACTGTTCTTTAGCCCACTCTGCCACCCCAGTTCAGACATGGCCATATGCAAATCAGTCTGACTCTCTGCCTCATGGGAACAGTCCAGCCCGAACTGCCAAGCCATGTCTTCCCTGGCCCGGAAACAAGCTTTCTAGGACCAGTTTCTGGCATTTCAGCCGTCTCCAGCCAGGCTTGCTTGAATCCAGTGGCAAAGTGAGCAAGGGACTCACGTCTGAGCATACCCTGCCAACTTATGGCGAACAAAGCAAAAACCAAAGGAAATGATGGACGCAGTGTTGAACATTGCAAGCACTCACCCCCAGTCAACTGATCTGGGTTTAATCCATCACCGTTCTTTAGCCCACTCTGCCACCCCAGTTCAGACATGGCCATATGCAAATCAGTCTGACCCTGTGCCTCCTGGGAACAGTCCAGCCCGAAGTGCCAAGCCATGTCTTCCCTGGACTGGAAACAAGCATCCTAGGACCGGTTTCTGGCATTTCAGCCGTCTTCAGCCATGCTTGCTTGAATCCAGTGGCAAAGTGAGCAAGGGACTCACGTCTGAGCATCCCCTGCCAACTTATGGCTAACAAAGCAAAAACCAAAGGAAATGATGGATGCAGTGTTGAACATTGCAAGCACTCACCCCCAGTCAACTGATCTGGGTTTAATCCATCACCGTTCTTTAGCCCACTCTGCCACCCCAGTTCAGACATAGCCATATGCAAATCGGTCTGACCCTGTGCCTCATGGGAACAGTCCAGCCCGAACTGCCAAGCCATGTCTTCCGTTGACCGGAAACAAGCTTCCTAGGACCGGTTTCTGGCATTTCAGCCGTCTTCAGCCAGGCTTGCTTGAATCCAGTGGCAAAGTGAGCAAGGGACTCACGTCTGAGCATACCCTGCCAACTTATGGCGAACACAGCAAAAACCAAAGGAAATGATGGACGGAGTGTTGATCATTGCAAGCACTCACCCCCAGTCAACTGATCTGGGTTTAATCCATCACCGTTCTTTAGCCCACTCTGCCACCCCAGTTCAGACATGGCCATATGCAAATCAGTCTGACCCTTTGCTTCATGGGAACAGTCCAGCCCGAACTACCAAGCCATGTCTTCCCTGGACCGGAAACAAGCTTCCTAAGACCGGTTTCTGGCATTTCAGCCGTCTTCAGCCAGGCTTGCTTGAATCCAGTGGCAAAGTGAGCAAGGGACTCACGTCTGAGCATACACTGCCAACTTATGGCGAACAAAGCAAAAACCATAGGAAATGATGGACGCAGTGTTGAACATTGCAAGCACTCACCCCCAGTCAACTGATCTGGGTTTAATCCATCACCGTTCTTTAGCCCACTCTGCCACCCCAGTTCAGACATGGCCATATGCAAATCAGTCTGACTCTCTGCCTCATGGGAACAGTCCAGCCCGAACTGCCAAGCCATGTCTTCCCTGGACCGGAAACAAGCTTTCTAGGACCAGTTTCTGGCATTTGAGCCGTCTTCAGCCAGGCTTGCTTGAATCCAGTGGCAAAGTCAGCAAGGGACTCACGTCTGAGCATACCCTGCCAACTTATGGCGAACAAAGCAAAAATCAAAGGAAATGATGGACGCAGTGTTGAACATTGCAAGCACTCACCCCCAGTCAACTGATCTGGGTTTAATCCATCACAGTTCTTTAGCCCACTCTGCCACCCCAGTTCAGACATGGCCATATGCAAATCAGTCTGACCCTGTGCCTCCTGCGAACAGTCCAGCCCGAACTGCCAAGCCATGTCTTCCCTGGACTGGAAACAAGCATCCTAGGACCGGTTTCTGGCATTTCAGCCGTCTTCAGCCATGCTTGCTTGAATCCAGTGGCAAAGTGAGCAAGGGACTCACGTCTGAGCAAACCCTGCCAACTTATGGCTAACAAAGCAAAAACCAAAGGAAATGATGGACGCAGTGTTGAACATTGCAAGCACTCACCCCCAGTCAACTCATCTGGGTTTAATCCATCACCGTTCTTTAGCCCACTCTGCCACCCCAGTTCAGACATGGCCATATGCAAATCAGTCTGACCCTGTGCCTCATGGGAACAGTCCAGCCCGAACTGCCAAGCCATGTCTTCCCTGGACCGGAAACAAGCTTCCTAGGACCAGTTTCTGGCATTTCAGCCGTCTTCAGCCAGGCTTGCTTGAATCCAGTGGCAAAGTGAGCAAGGGACTCACGTCTGAGCATACCCTGCCAATTTATTGCGAACAAAGCAAAAACCAAAGGAAATGATGGACGGAGTGTTGAACATTGCAAGCACTCACCCCCAGTCAACTGATCTGGGTTTAATTCATCACCGTTCTTTAGCCCACTCTGCCACCCCAGTTCAGACATGGCCATATGCAAATCAGTCTGACCCTCTGCCTCATGGGAACAGTCCAGTCCGATCTGCCAAGCCATGATTTCCCTGGACCAGAAACAAGCTTTCTAGGACCAGTTTCTGGCATTTCAGCCGTCTTCAGCCAGGCTTGCTTGAATCCAGTGGCAAAGTGAGCAAGGGACTCATGTCTGAGCATACCCTGCCAACTTATGGCGAACAAAGCAAAAACCAAAGGAAATGATGGACGGAGTGTTGATCATTGCAAGCACTCACCCCCAGTCAACTGATCTGGGTTTAATCCCTCACCGTTCTTTAGCCCACTCTACCACCCCAGTTCAAACACGGCCATATGCAAATCAGTCTGACCCTTTGCTTCATGGGAACAGTCCAGCCCGAACTGCCAAGCCATGTATTCCATGGACCGGAAACAAGCTTCCTAGGACCGGTTTCTGGCATTTCAGCCGTCTTCAGCCAGGCTTGCTTGAATCCAGTGGCAAAGTGAGCAAGGGACTCACGTCTGAGCATACCCTGCCAACTTATGGAGAACAAAGCAAAAACCAAAGGAAATGATGGACGCAGTGTTGAACATTGCAAGCACTCACCCCCAGTCAACTGATCTGGGTTTAATCCATCACCGTTCTTTATCCCACCTGCCACCCCAGTTCAGACATGGCCATATGCAAATCAGTCTGACCCTGTGCCTCATGGGACCAGTCCAGCCCGAACTGCCAAGCCATGTCTTCCCTGGACTGGAAACAAGCTTCCTAGGACCGGTTTCTGGCATTTCAGCTGTCTTCAGCCATGCTTGCTTGAATCCAGTGGCAAAGTGAGCAAGGGACTCACGTCTGAGCATTCTCTGCCAACTTATGGCGAACAAAGCAAAAACCAAAGGAAATGATGGACGCAGTGTTGATCATTGCAAGCACTCACCCCCAGTCAACTGATCTGGGTTTAATCCCTCACTGTTCTTTAGCCCACTCTGCCACCCCAGTTCGGACATGGCCATATGCAAATCAGTCTGACCCTTTGCTTCATGGGAACAGTCCAGCCCGAACTGCCAAGCCATGTATTCCATGGACCGGAAACAAGCTTCCTAGGACCGGTTTCTGGCATTTCAGCCGTCTTCAGCCAGGCTTGCTTGAATCCAGTGGCAAAGTGAGCAAGGGACCCACGTCTGAGCATACCCTGCCAACTTATGGCGAACAAAGCAAAAACCAAAGGAAATGATGGACGCAGTGTTGAACATTGCAAGCACTCACCCCCAGTCAACTGATCTGGGTTTAATCCATCACCGTTCTTTATCCCACTCTGCCACCCCAGTTCAGACATGGCCATATGCAAATCAGTCTGACCCTGTGCCTCATGGGAACAGTCCAGCCCGAACTGCCAAGCCATGTCTTCCCTGGACTGGAAACAAGCTTCCTAGGACCGGTTTCTGGCATTTCAGCCGTCTTCAGCCATGCTTGCTTGAATCCAGTGGCAAAGTGAGCAAGGGACTCACGTCTGAGCATTCTCTGCCAACTTATGGCGAACAAAGCAAAAACCAAAGGAAATGATGGACGTAGTGTTGAACATTGCAAGCACTCACCCCCAGTCAACTGATCTGGGTTTAATTCATCACCGTTCTTTAGCCCACTCTGCCACCCCAGTTCAGACATGGCCATATGTAAATCAGTCTGACTCTCTGCCTCATGGGAACAGTCCAGCCCGAACTGCCAAGCCATGTCTTCTCTGGACCGGAAACAAGCTTTCTAGGACCAGTTTCTGGCATTTCAGCCGTCTTCAGCCAGGCTTGCTTGAATCCAGTGGCAAAGTGAGCAAGGGACTCACGTCTGAGCATACCCTGCCAACTTATGGCGAACAAAGCAAAAACCAAAGGAAATGATGGACGCAGTGTTGAACATTGCAAGCACTCACCCCCAGTCAACTGATCTGGGTTTAATCAATCACCGTTCTTTAGCCCACTCTGCCACCCCAGTTCAGACATGGCCATATGCAAATCAGTCTGACCCTGTGCCTCCTGGGAACAGTCCAGCCCGAACTGCCAAGCCATGTCTTCCCTGGACTGGAAACAAGCATCCTAGGACCGGTTTCTGGCATTTCAGTCGTCTTCAGCCATGCTTGCTTGAATCCAGTGGCAAAGTGAGCAAGGGACTCACGTCTGAGCATACCCTGCCAACTTATGGCTAACAAAGCAAAAACCAAAGGAAATGATGGACGCAGTGTTGAACATTGCAAGCACTCACCCCCAGTCAACTCATCTGGGTTTAATCCATCACCGTTCTTTAGCCCACTCTGCCACCCCAGTTCAGACATGGCCATATGCAAATCAGTCTGACCCTGTGCCTCATGGGAACAGTCCAGCCCGAACTGCCAAGCCATGTCTTCCGTTGACCGGAAACAAGCTTCCTAGGACCGGTTTCTGGCATTTCAGCCGTCTTCAGCCAGGCTTGCTTGAATCCAGTGGCAAAGTGAGCAAGGGACTCACGTCTGCGCATACCCTGCCAACTTATGGCGAACAAAGCAAAAACCAAAGGAAATGATGGACGGAGTGTTGATCATTGCAAGCACTCACCCCCAGTGAACTGGTCTGGGTTTAATCCATCACCGTTCTTTAGCCCACTCTGCCACCCCAGTTCAGACATGGCCATATGCAAATCAGTCTGACCCTTTGCTTCATGGGAACAGTCCAGCCCGAACTACCAAGCCATGTCTTCCCTGGACCGGAAACAAGCTTCCTAAGACCGGTTTCTGGCATTTCAGCCGTCTTCAGCCAGGCTTGCTTGAATCCAGTGGCAAAGTGAGCAAGGGACTCACGTCTGAGCATACACTGCCAACTTATGGCGAACAAAGCAAAAACCAAAGGAAATGATGGACGCAGTGTTGAACATTGCAAGCACTCACCCCCAGTCAACTGATCTGGGTTTAATCCATCACCGTTCTTTAGCCCACTCTGCCACCCCAGTTCAGACATGGCCATATGCAAATCAGTCTGACCCTGTGCCTCATGGGAACAGTCCAGCCCGAACTGCCAAGCCATGTCTTCCCTGGACTGGAAACAAGCTTCCTAAGACCGGTTTCTGGCATTCCAGCCGTCTTCAGCCATGCTTGCTTGAATCCAGTGGCAAAGTGAGCAAGGGACTCACATCTGAGCATTCTCTGCCAACTTATGGCGAACAAAGCAAAAACCAAAGGAAATGATGGACGGAGTGTTGAACATTGCAAGCACTCACCCCCAGTCAACTGATCTGGGTTTAATCCATCACAGTTCTTTAGCCCACTCTGCCACCCCAGTTCAGACATGGCCATATGCAAATCAGTCTGACCCTGTGCCTCCTGGGAACAGTCCAGCCCGAACTGCCAAGCCATGTCTTCCCTGGACCGGAAACAAGCTTCCTAGGACCAGTTTCTGGCATTTCAGCCGTCTTCAGCCATGCTTGCTTGAATCCAGTGGCAAAGTGAGCAAGGGACTCACGTCTGAGCATTCTCTGCCAACTTATGGCGAACAAAGCAAAAACTAAAGGAAATGATGGACGGAGTGTTGAACATTGCAAGCACTCACCCCCAGTGAACTGGTCTGGGTTTAATCCATCACCGTTCTTTAGCCCACTCTGCCACCCCAGTTCAGACATGGCCATATGCAAATCAGTCTGACTCTCTGCCTCATGGGAACAGTCCAGCCAGAACTGCCAAGCCATGTCTTCCCTGGCCCGGAAACAAGCTTTCTAGGACCAGTTTCTGGCATTTCAGCCGTCTCCAGCCAGGCTTGCTTGAATCCAGTGGCAAAGTGAGCAAGGGACTCACGTCTGAGCATACCCTGCCAACTTATGGCGAACAAAGCAAAAACCAAAGGAAATGATGGACGCAGTGTTGAACATTGCAAGCACTCACCCCCAGTCAACTGATCTGGGTTTAATCCATCACCGTTCTTTAGCCCACTCTGCCACCCCAGTTCAGACATGGCCATATGCAAATCAGTCTGACCCTGTGCCTCCTGGGAACAGTCCAGCCCGAAGTGCCAAGCCATGTCTTCCCTGGACTGGAAACAAGCATCCTAGGACCGGTTTCTGGCATTTCAGCCGTCTTCAGCCATGCTTGCTTGAATCCAGTGGCAAAGTGAGCAAGGGACTCACGTCTGAGCATACCCTGCCAACTTATGGCTAACAAAGCAAAAACCAAAGGAAATGATGGACGCAGTGTTGAACATTGCAAGCACTCACCCCCAGTCAACTCATCTGGGTTTAATCCATCACCGTTCTTTAGCCCACTCTGCCACCCCAGTTCAGACATAGCCATATGGAAATCGGTCTGACCCTGTGCCTCATGGGAACAGTCCAGCCCGAACTGCCAAGCCATGTCTTCCGTTGATCGGAAACAAGCTTCCTAGGACCGGTTTCTGGCATTTCAGCCGTCTTCAGCCAGGCTTGCTTGAATCCAGTGGCAAAGTGAGCAAGGGACTCACGTCTGAGCATACCCTGCCAACTTATGGCGAACAAAGCAAAAACCAAAGGAAATGATGGACGCAGTGTTGAACATTGCAAGCACTCACCCCCAGTCAACTGATCTGGGTTTAATCCATCACCGTTATTTACCCCACTCTGCCACCCCAGTTCAGACATGGCCATATGCAAATCAGTCTGACCCTGTGCCTCTTGGGAACAGTCCAGCCCGAACTGCCAAGCCATGTCTTCCCTGGACTGTAAACAAGCTTCCTAGGACCGGTTTCTGGCATTTCAGCCGTCTTCAGCCATGCTTGCTTGAATCCAGTGGCAAAGTGAGCAAGGGACTCACGTCTGTGCATACCCTGCCAACTTATGGCGAACAAAGCAAAAACCAAAGGAAATGATGGACGCAGTGTTGAACATTGCAAGCTCTCACCCCCAGTCAACTCATCTGGGTTTAATCCATCACCGTTCTTTAGCCCACTCTGCCACCCCAGTTCAGACATGGCCATATGCAAATCAGTCTGACCCTGTGCCTCATGGGAACAGTCCAGCCCGAACTGGCAATCCATGTCTTCCCTGGACCGGAAACAAGCTTCCTAGGACCGGTTTCTGGCATTTCAGCCGTCTTCAGCCAGGCTTGCTTGAATCCAGTGGCAAAGTGAGCAAGGGACTCACGTCTGAGCATACCCTGCCAACTTATGGCGAACAAAGCAAAAACCAAAGGAAATGATGGACGCAGTGTTGAACATTGCAAGCACTCACCCCCAGTCAACTGATCTGGGTTTAATCCCTCACCGTTCTTTAGCCCACTCTGCCACCCCAGTTCGGACATGGCCATATGCAAATCAGTCTGACCCTTTGCTTCATGGGAACAGTCCAGCCCGAACTGCCAAGCCATGTATTCCATGGACCGGAAACAAGCTTCCTAGGACCGGTTTCTGGCATTTCAGCCGTCTTCAGCCAGGCTTGCTTGAATCCAGTGGCAAAGTGAGCAAGGGACCCACGTCTGAGCATACCCTGCCAACTTATGGCGAACAAAGCAAAAACCAAAGGAAATGATGGACGCAGTGTTGAACATTGCAAGCACTCACCCCCAGTCAACTGATCTGGGTTTAATCCATCACCGTTCTTTATCCCACTCTGCCACCCCAGTTCAGACATGGCCATATGCAAATCAGTCTGACCCTGTGCCTCATGGGAACAGTCCAGCCCGAACTGCCAAGCCATGTCTTCCCTGGACTGGAAACAAGCTTCCTAGGACCGGTTTCTGGCATTTCAGCCGTCTTCAGCCATGCTTGCTTGAATCCAGTGGCAAAGTGAGCAAGGGACTCACGTCTGAGCATTCTCTGCCAACTTATGGCAAACAAAGCAAAAACCAAAGGAAATGATGGACGGAGTGTTGAACATTGCAAGCACTCACCCCCAGTCAACTGATCTGGGTTTAATTCATCACCGTTCTTTAGCCCACTCTGCCACCCCAGTTCAGACATGGCCATATGTAAATCAGTCTGACTCTCTGCCTCATGGGAACAGTCCAGCCCGAACTGCCAAGCCATGTCTTCCCTGGACCGGAAACAAGCTTTCTAGGACCAGTTTCTGGCATTTCAGCCGTCTTCAGCCAGGCTTGCTTGAATCCAGTGGCAAAGTGAGCAAGGGACTCACGTCTGAGCATACCCTGCCAACTTATGGCGAACAAAGCAAAAACCAAAGGAAATGATGGACGCAGTGTTGAACATTGCAAGCACTCACCCCCAGTCAACTGATCTGGGTTTAATCCATCACCGTTCTTTAGCCCACTCTGCCACCCCAGTTCAGACATGGCCATATGCAAATCTGTCTGACCCTGTGCCTCCTGGGAACAGTCCAGCCCGAACTGCCAAGCCATGTCTTCCCTGGACTGGAAACAAGCATCCTAGGACCGGTTTCTGGCATTTCAGCCGTCTTCAGACATGCTTGCTTGAATCCAGTGGCAAAGTGAGCAAGGGACTCACGTCTGATCATACCCTGCCAACTTATGGCTAACAAAGCAAAAACCAAAGGAAATGATGGACGCAGTGTTGAACATTGCAAGCACTCACCCCCAGTCAACTCATCTGGGTTTAATCCATCACCGTTCTTTAGCCCACTCTGCCACCCCAGTTCAGACATAGCCATATGCAAATCGGTCTGACCCTGTGCCTCATGGGAACAGTCCAGCCCGAACTGCCAAGCCATGTCTTCCGTTGACCGGAAACAAGCTTCCTAGGACCGGTTTCTGGCATTTCAGCCGTCTTCAGCCAGGCTTGCTTGAATCCAGTGGCAAAGTGAGCAAGGGACTCACGTCTGCGCATACCCTGCCAACTTATGGCGAACAAAGCAAAAACCAAAGGAAATGATGGACGGAGTGTTGATCATTGCAAGCACTCACCCCCAGTGAACTGGTCTGGGTTTAATCCATCACCGTTCTTTAGCCCACTCTGCCACCCCAGTTCAGACATGGCCATATGCAAATCAGTCTGACCCTTTGCTTCATGGGAACAGTCCAGCCCGAACTACCAAGCCATGTCTTCCCTGGACCGGAAACAAGCTTCCTAAGACCGGTTTCTGGCATTTCAGCCGTCTTCAGCCAGGCTTGCTTGAATCCAGTGGCAAAGTGAGCAAGGGACTCACGTCTGAGCATACACTGCCAACTTATGGCGAACAAAGCAAAAACCAAAGGAAATGATGGACGCAGTGTTGAACATTGCAAGCACTCACCCCCAGTCAACTGATCTGGGTTTAATCCATCACCGTTCTTTAGCCCACTCTGCCACCCCAGTTCAGACATGGCCATATGCAAATCAGTCTCACCCTGTGCCTCATGGGAACAGTCCAGCCCGAACTGCCAAGCCATGTCTTCCCTGGACTGGAAACAAGCTTCCTAAGACCGGTTTCTGGCATTTCAGCCGTCTTCAGCCATGCTTGCTTGAATCCAGTGGCAAAGTGAGCAAGGGACTCACATCTGAGCATTCTCTGCCAACTTATGGCGAACAAAGCAAAAACCAAAGGAAATGATGGACGGAGTGTTGAACATTGCAAGCACTCACCCCCAGTCAACTGATCTGGGTTTAATTCATCACCGTTCTTTAGCCCACTCTGCCACCCCAGTTCAGACATGGCCATATGCAAATCAGTCTGACTCTCTGCCTCATGGGAACAGTCCAGCCCGAACTGCCAAGCCATGTCTTCCCTGGACCGGAAACAAGCTTTCTAGGACCAGTTTCTGGCATTTGAGCCGTCTTCAGCCAGGCTTGCTTGAATCCAGTGGCAAAGTGAGCAAGGGACTCACGTCTGAGCATACCCTGCCAACTTATGGCGAACAAAGCAAAAACCAAAGGAAATGATGGACGCAGTGTTGAACATTGCAAGCACTCACCCCCAGTCAACTGATCTGGGTTTAATCCATCACAGTTCTTTAGCCCACTCTGCCACCCCAGTTCAGACATGGCCATATGCAAATCAGTCTGACCCTGTGCCTCCTGGGAACAGTCCAGCCCGAACTGCCAAGCCATGTCTTCCCTGGACCGGAAACAAGCATCCTAGGACCAGTTTCTGGCATTTCAGCCGTCTTCAGCCATGCTTGCTTGAATCCAGTGGCAAAGTGAGCAAGGGACTCACGTCTGAGCATTCTCTGCCAACTTATGGCGAACAAAGCAAAAACTAAAGGAAATGATGGACGGAGTGTTGAACATTGCAAGCACTCACCCCCAGTCAACTGATCTGGGTTTAATTCATCACCGTTCTTTAGCCCACTCTGCGACCCCAGTTCAGACATGTCCATATGCAAATCAGTCTGACTCTCTGCCTCATGGGAACAGTCCAGCCCGAACTGCCAAGCCATGTCTTCCCTGGCCCGGAAACAAGCTTTCTAGGACCAGTTTCTGGCATTTCAGCCGTCTCCAGCCAGGCTTGCTTGAATCCAGTGGCAAAGTGAGCAAGGGTCTCACGTCTGAGCATACCCTGCCAACTTAGGGCGAACAAAGCAAAAACCAAAGGAAATGATGGACGCAGTGTTGAACATTGCAAGCACTCACCCCCAGTCAACTGACCTGGGTTTAATCCATCACCGTTCTTTAGCCCACTCTGCCACCCCAGTTCAGACATGGCCATATGCAAATCAGTCTGACCCTGTGCCTCATGGGAACAGTCCAGCCCGAACTGCCAAGCCATGTCTTCCCTGGACTGGAAACAAGCTTCCTAAGACCGGTTTCTGGCATTTCAGCCGTCTTCAGCCATGCTTGCTTGAATCCAGTGGCAAAGTGAGCAAGGGACTCACATCTGAGCATTCTCTGCCAACTTATGGCGAACAAAGCAAAAACCAAAGGAAATGATGGACGGAGTGTTGAACATTGCAAGCACTCACCCCCAGTCAACTGATCTGGGTTTAATTCATCACCGTTCTTTAGCCCACTCTGCCACCCCAGTTCAGACATGGCCATATGCAAATCAGTCTGACTCTCTGCCTCATGGGAACAGTCCAGCCCGAACTGCCAAGCCATGTCTTCCCTGGACCGGAAACAAGCTTTCTAGGACCAGTTTCTGGCATTTGAGCCGTCTTCAGCCAGGCTTGCTTGAATCCAGTGGCAAAGTGAGCAAGGGACTCACGTCTGAGCATACCCTGCCAACTTATGGCGAACAAAGCAAAAACCAAAGGAAATGATGGACGCAGTGTTGAACATTGCAAGCACTCACCCCCAGTCAACTGATCTGGGTTTAATCCATCACAGTTCTTTAGCCCACTCTGCCACCCCAGTTCAGACATGGCCATATGCAAATCAGTCTGACCCTGTGCCTCCTGGGAACAGTCCAGCCCGAACTGCCAAGCCATGTCTTCCCTGGACCGGAAACAAGCATCCTAGGACCAGTTTCTGGCATTTCAGCCGTCTTCAGCCATGCTTGCTTGAATCCAGTGGCAAAGTGAGCAAGGGACTCACGTCTGAGCATTCTCTGCCAACTTATGGCGAACAAAGCAAAAACTAAAGGAAATGATGGACGGAGTGTTGAACATTGCAAGCACTCACCCCCAGTCAACTGATCTGGGTTTAATTCATCACCGTTCTTTAGCCCACTCTGCCACCCCAGTTCAGACATGGCCATATGCAAATCAGTCTGACCCTGTGCCTCCTGGGAACAGTCCAGCCCGAAGTGCCAAGCCATGTCTTCCCTGGACTGGAAACAAGCATCCTAGGACCGGTTTCTGGCATTTCAGCCGTCTTCAGCCATGCTTGCTTGAATCCAGTGGTAAAGTGAGCAAGGGACTCACGTCTGAGCATACCCTGCCAACTTATGGCTAACAAAGCAAAAACCAAAGGAAATGATGGACGCAGTGTTGAACATTGCAAGCACTCACCCCCAGTCAACTCATCTGGGTTTAATCCATCACCATTCTTTAGCCCACTCTGCCACCCCAGTTCAGACATGGCCATATGCAAATCGGTCTGACCCTGTGCCTCATGGGAACAGTCCAGCCCGAACTGCCAAGCCATGTCTTCCGTTGACCGGAAACAAGCTTCCTAGGACCGGTTTCTGGCATTTCAGCCGTCTTCAGCCAGGCTTGCTTGAATCCAGTGGCAAAGTGAGCAAGGGACTCACGTCTGAGCATACCCTGCCAACTTATGGCGAACAAAGCAAAAACCAAAGGAAATGATGGACGCAGTGTTGAACATTGCAAGCACTCACCCCCAGTCAACTGATCTGGGTTTAATCCATCACCGTTATTTACCCCACTCTGCCACCCCAGTTCAGACATGGCCATATGCAAATCAGTCTGACCCTGTGCCTCCTGGGAACAGTCCAGCCCGAACTGCCAAGCCATGTCTTCCCTGGACTGTAAACAAGCTTCCTAGGACCGGTTTCTGGCATTTCAGCCGTCTTCAGCCATGCTTGCTTGAATCCAGTGGCAAAGTGAGCAAGGGACTCACGTCTGTGCATACCCTGCCAACTTATGGCGAACGAAGCAAAAACCAAAGGAAATGATGGACGCAGTGTTGAACATTGCAAGCACTCACCCCCAGTCAACTGACCTGGGTTTAATCCATCACCGTTCTTTAGCCCACTCTGCCACCCCAGTTCAGACATGGCCATATGCAAATCAGTCTGACCCTTTGCTTCATGGGAACAGTCCAGCCCGAACTACCAAGCCATGTCTTCCCTGGACCGGAAACAAGCTTTCTAGGACCAGTTTCTGGGATTTGAGCCGTCTTCAGCCAGGCTTGCTTGAATCCAGTGGCAAAGTGAGCAAGGGACTCACGTCTGAGCATACCCTGCCAACTTATGGCGAACAAAGCAAAAATCAAAGGAAATGATGGACGCAGTGTTGAACATTGCAAGCACTCACCCCCAGTCAACTGATCTGGGTTTAATCCATCACAGTTCTTTAGCCCACTCTGCCACCCCTGTTCAGACATGGCCATATGCAAATCAGTCTGACCCTGTGCCTCCTGGGAACAGTCCAGCCCGAACTGCCAAGCCATGTCTTCCCTGGACTGGAAACAAGCATCCTAGGACCGGTTTCTGGCATTTCAGCCGTCTTCAGCCATGCTTGCTTGAATCCAGTGGCAAAGTGAGCAAGGGACTCACGTCTGAGCAAACCCTGCCAACTTATGGCTAACAAAGCAAAAACCAAAGGAAATGATGGACGCAGTGTTGAACATTGCAAGCACTCACCCCCAGTCAACTCATCTGGGTTTAATCCATCACCGTTCTTTAGCCCACTCTGCCACCCCAGTTCAGACATGGCCATATGCAAATCAGTCTGACCCTGTGCCTCATGGGAACAGTCCAGCCCGAACTGCCAAGCCATGTCTTCCCTGGACCGGAAACAAGCTTCCTAGGACCAGTTTCTGGCATTTCAGCCGTCTTCAGCCAGGCTTGCTTGAATCCAGTGGCAAAGTGAGCAAGGGACTCACGTCTGAGCATACCCTGCCAACTTATGGCTAACAAAGCAAAAACCAAAGGAAATGATGGACGCAGTGTTGAACATTGCAAGCACTCACCCCCAGTCAACTCATCTGGGTTTAATCCATCACCGTTCTTTAGCCCACTCTGCCACCCCAGTTCAGACATAGCCATATGCAAATCGGTCTGACCCTGTGCCTCATGGGAACAGTCCAGCCCGAACTACCAAGCCATGTCTTCCGTTGACCGGAAACAAGCTTCCTAGGACCGGTTTCTGGCATTTCAGCCGTCTTCAGCCAGGCTTGCTTGAATCCAGTGGCAAAGTGAGCAAGGGACTCACGTCTGAGCATACCCTGCCAACTTATGGCGAACAAAGCAAAAACCAAAGGAAATGATGGACGCAGTGTTGAACATTGCAAGCACTCACCCCCAGTCAACTGATCTGGGTTTAATCCATCACCGTTATTTATCCCACTCTGCCACCCCAGTTCAGACATGGCCATATGCAAATCAGTCTGACCCTGTGCCTCCGGGGAACAGTCCAGCCCGAACTGCCAAGCCATGTCTTCTCTGGACTGGAAACAAGCTTCCTAGGACCGGTTTCTGGCATTTCAGCCGTCTTCAGCCATGCTTGCTTGAATCCAGTGGCAAAGTGAGCAAGGGACTCACGTCTGTGCATACCCTGCCAACTTATGGCGAACAAAGCAAAAACCAAAGGAAATGATGGACGCAGTGTTGAACATTGCAAGCTCTCACCCCCAGTCAACTCATCTGGGTTTAATCCATCACCATTCTTTAGCCCACTCTGCCACCCCAGTTCAGACATGGCCATATGCAAATCAGTCTGACCCTTTGCTTCATGGGAACAGTTCAGCCCGAACTACCAAGCCATGTCTTCCCTGGACCGGAAACAAGCTTTCTAGGACCAGTTTCTGGCATTTGAGCCGTCTTCAGCCAGGCTTGCTTGAATCCAGTGGCAAAGTGAGCAAGGGACTCAAGTCTGAGCATACCCTGCCAACTTATGGCGAACAAAGCAAAAATCAAAGGAAATGATGGACGCAGTGTTGAACATTGCAAGCACTCCCCCCCAGTCAACTGATCTGGGTTTAATCCATCACAGTTCTTTAGCCCACTCTGCCACCCCAGTTCAGACATGGCCATATGCAAATCAGTCTGCCCCTGTGCCTCCTGGGAACAGTCCAGCCCGAACTGCCAAGCCATGTCTTCCCTGGACTGGAAACAAGCATCCTAGGACCGGTTTCTGGCATTTCAGCCGTCTTCAGCCATGCTTGCTTGAATCCAGTGGCAAAGTGAGCAAGGGACTCACGTCTGAGCAAACCCTGCCAACTTATGGCTAACAAAGCAAAAACCAAAGGAAATGATGGACGCAGTGTTGAACATTGCAAGCACTCACCCCCAGTCAACTCATCTGGGTTTAATCCATCACCGTTCTTTAGCCCACTCTGCCACCCCAGTTCAGACATGGCCATATGCAAATCAGTCTGACCCTGTGCCTCATGGGAACAGTCCAGCCCGAACTGCCAAGCCATGTCTTCCCTGGACCGGAAACAAGCTTCCTAGGACCAGTTTCTGGCATTTCAGCCGTCTTCAGCCAGGCTTGCTTGAATCCAGTGGCAAAGTGAGCAAGGGACTCACGTCTGAGCATACCCTGCCAATTTATTGCGAACAAAGCAAAAACCAAAGGAAATGATGGACGGAGTGTTGAACATTGCAAGCACTCACCCCCAGTCAACTGATCTGGGTTTAATTCATCACCGTTCTTTAGCCCACTCTGCCACCCCAGTTCAGACATTGCCATATGCAAATCAGTCTGACCCTCTGCCTCATGGGAACAGTCCAGCCCGATCTGCCAAGCCATGATTTCCCTGGACCAGAAACAAGCTTTCTAGGACCAATTTCTGGCATTTCAGCCGTCTTCAGCCAGGCTTGCTTGAATCCAGTGGCAAAGTGAGCAAGGGACTCATGTCTGAGCATACCCTGCCAACTTATGGCGAACAAAGCAAAAACCAAAGGAAATGATGGACGCAGTGTTGAACATTGCAAGCACTCACCCCCAGTCAACTGATCTGGGTTTAATCCATCACCGTTCTTTATCCCACTCTGCCACCCCAGTTCAGACATGGCCATATGCAAATCAGTCTGACCCTGTGCCTCATGGGAACAGTCCAGCCCGAACTGCCAAGCCATGTCTTCCCTGGCCCGGAAACAAGCTTTCTAGGACCAGTTTCTGGCATTTCAGCCGTCTCCAGCCAGGCTTGCTTGAATCCAGTGGCAAAGTGAGCAAGGGACTCACGTCTGAGCATACCCTGCCAACTTATGGCAAACAAAGCAAAAACCAAAGGAAATGATGGACGCAGTGTTGAACATTGCAAGCACTCACCCCCAGTCAACTGATCTGGGTTTAATCCATCACCGTTCTTTAGCCCACTCTGCCACCCCAGTTCAGACATGGCCATATGCAAATCAGTCTGACCCTGTGCCTCCTGGGAACAGTCCAGCCCGAAGTGCCAAGCCATGTCTTCCCTGGACTGGAAACAAGCATCCTAGGACCGGTTTCTGGCATTTCAGCCGTCTTCAGCCATGCTTGCTTGAATCCAGTGGCAAAGTGAGCAAGGGACTCACGTCTGAGCATACCCTGCCAACTTATGGCTAACAAAGCAAAAACCAAAGGAAATGATGGACGCAGTGTTGAACATTGCAAGCACTCACCCCCAGTCAACTCATCTGGGTTTAATCCATCACCGTTCTTTAGACCACTCTGCCACCCCAGTTCAGACATAGCCATATGGAAATCGGTCTGACCCTGTGCCTCATGGGAACAGTCCAGCCCGAACTGCCAAGCCATGTCTTCCATTGACCGGAAACAAGCTTCCTAGGACCGGTTTCTGGCATTTCAGCCGTCTTCAGCCAGGCTTGCTTGAATCCAGTGGCAAAGTGAGCAAGGGACTCATGTCTGAGCATACCCTGCCAACTTATGGTGAACAAAGCAAAAACCAAAGGAAATGATGGATGCAGTGTTGAACATTGCAAGCACTCACCCCCAGTCAACTGATCTGGGTTTAATCCATCACCGTTATTTACCCCACTCTGCCACCCCAGTTCAGACATGGCCATATGCAAATCAGTCTGACCCTGTGCCTCCTGGGAACAGTCCAGCCCGAACTGCCAAGCCATGTCTTCTCTGGACTGGAAACAAGCTTCCTAGGACCGGTTTCTGGCATTTCAGCCGTCTTCAGCCATGCTTGCTTGAATCCAGTGGCAAAGTGAGCAAGGGACTCACGTCTGTGCATACCCTGCCAACTTATGGCGAACGAAGCAAAAACCAAAGGAAATGATGGACGCAGTGTTGAACATTGCAAGCTCTCACCCCCAGTCAACTCATCTGGGTTTAATCCTTCGCCGTTCTTTAGCCCACTCTGCCACCCCAGTTCAGACATGGCCATATGCAAATCAGTCTGACCCTGTGCCTCATGGGAACAGTCCAGCCCGAACTGGCAATCCATGTCTTCCCTGGACCGGAAACAAGCTTCCTAGGACCGGTTTCTGGCATTTCAGCCGTCTTCAGCCAGGCTTGCTTGAATCCAGTGGCAAAGTGAGCAAGGGACTCACGTCTGAGCATACCCTGCCAACTTATGGCGAACAAAGCAAAAACCAAAGGAAATGATGGACGGAGTGTTGATCATTGCAAGCACTCACCCCCAGTCAACTGATCTGGGTTTAATCCATCACCGTTCTTTAGCCCACTCTGCCACCCCAGTTCAGACATGGCCATATGCAAATCAGTCTGACCCTTTGCTTCATGGGAACAGTCCAGACCGAACTACCAAGCCATGTCTTCCCTGGACCGGAAACAAGCTTCCTAAGACCGGTTTCTGGCATTTCAGCCGTCTTCAGCCAGGCTTGCTTGAATCCAGTGGCAAAGTGAGCCAGGGAATCACGTCTGAGCATACACTGCCAATTTATGGCGAACAAAGCAAAAACCATAGGAAATGATGGACGCAGTGTTGAACATTGCAAGCACTCACCCCCAGTCAACTGATCTGGGTTCAATCCATCACCGTTCTTTAGCCCCTCTGCCACCCCAGTTCAGACATGGCCATATGCAAATCAGTCTGACTCTCTGCCTCATGGGAACAGTCCAGCCCGAACTGCCAAGCCATGTCTTCCCTGGACCGGAAACAAGCTTTCTAGGACCAGTTTCTGGCATTTCAGCCGTCTTCAGCCAGGCTTGCTTGAATCCAGTGGCAAAGTGAGCAAGGGACTCACGTCTGAGCATACCCTGCCAACTTATGGCGAACAAAGCAAAAACCAAAGGAAATGATGGACGCAGTGTTGAACATTGCAAGCACTCACCCCCAGTCAACTGATCTGGGTTTAATCCATCACAGTTCTTTAGCCCACTCTGCCACCCCAGTTCAGACATGGCCATATGCAAATCAGTCTGACCCTGTGCCTCCTGGGAACAGTCCAGCCCGAACTGCCAAGCCATGTCTTCCCTGGACTGGAAACAAGCATCCTAGGACCGGTTTCTGGCATTTCAGCCGTCTTCAGCCATGCTTGCTTGAATCCAGTGGCAAAGTGAGCAAGGGACTCACGTCTGAGCAAACCCTGCCAACTTATGGCTAACAAAGCAAAAACCAAAGGAAATGATGGACGCAGTGTTGAACATTGCAAGCACTCACCCCCAGTCAACTCATCTGGGTTTAATCCATCACCGTTCTTTAGCCTACTCTGCCACCCCAGTTCAGACATGGCCATATGCAAATCAGTCTGACCCTGTGCCTCATGGGAACAGTCCAGCCCGAACTGCCAAGCCATGTCTTCCCTGGACCGGAAACAAGCTTCCTAGGACCAGTTTCTGGCATTTCAGCCGTCTTCAGCCAGGCTTGCTTGAATCCAGTGGCAAAGTGAGCAAGGGACTCACGTCTGAGCATACCCTGCCAACTTATGGCTAACAAAGCAAAAACCAAAGGAAATGATGGACGCAGTGTTGAACATTGCAAGCACTCACCCCCAGTCAACTCATCTGGGTTTAATCCATCACCGTTCTTTAGCCCACTCTGCCACCCCAGTTCAGACATAGCCATATGCAAATCGGTCTGACCCTGTGCCTCATGGGAACAGTCCAGCCCGAACTACCAAGCCATGTCTTCCGTTGACCGGAAACAAGCTTCCTAGGACCGGTTTCTGGCATTTCAGCCGTCTTCAGCCAGGCTTGCTTGAATCCAGTGGCAAAGTGAACAAGGGACTCACGTCTGAGCATACCCTGCCAACTTATGGCGAACAAAGCAAAAACCAAAGGAAATGATGGACGCAGTGTTGAACATTGCAAGCACTCACCCCCAGTCAACTGATCTGGGTTTAATCCATCACCGTTATTTATCCCACTCTGCCACCCCAGTTCAGACATGGCCATATGCAAATCAGTCTGACCCTGTGCCTCCTGGGAACAGTCCAGCCCGAACTGCCAAGCCATGTCTTCTCTGGACTGGAAACAAGCTTCCTAGGACCGGTTTCTGGCATTTCAGCCGTCTTCAGCCATGCTTGCTTGAATCCAGTGGCAAAGTGAGCAAGGGACTCACGTCTGTGCATACCCTGCCAACTTATGGCGAACAAAGCAAAAACCAAAGGAAATGATGGACGCAGTGTTGAACATTGCAAGCTCTCACCCCCAGTCAACTCATCTGGGTTTAATCCATCACCATTCTTTAGCCCACTCTGCCACCCCAGTTCAGACATGGCCATATGCAAATCAGTCTGACCCTTTGCTTCATGGGAACAGTTCAGCCCGAACTACCAAGCCATGTTTTCCCTGGACCGGAAACAAGCTTTCTAGGACCAGTTTCTGGCATTTGAGCCGTCTTCAGCCAGGCTTGCTTGAATCCAGTGGCAAAGTGAGCAAGGGACTCAAGTCTGAGCATACCCTGCCAACTTATGGCGAACAAAGCAAAAATCAAAGGAAATGATGGACGCAGTGTTGAACATTGCAAGCACTCACCCCCAGTCAACTGATCTGGGTTTAATCCATCACAGTTCTTTAGCCCACTCTGCCACCCCAGTTCAGACATGGCCATATGCAAATCAGTCTGCCCCTGTGCCTCCTGGGAACAGTCCAGCCCGAACTGCCAAGCCATGTCTTCCCTGGACTGGAAACAAGCATCCTAGGACCGGTTTCTGGCATTTCAGCCGTCTTCAGCCATGCTTGCTTGAATCCAGTGGCAAAGTGAGCAAGGGACTCACGTCTGAGCAAACCCTGCCAACTTATGGCTAACAAAGCAAAAACCAAAGGAAATGATGGACGCAGTGTTGAACATTGCAAGCACTCACCCCCAGTCAACTCATCTGGGTTTAATCCATCACCGTTCTTTAGCCCACTCTGCCACCCCAGTTCAGACATGGCCATATGCAAATCAGTCTGACCCTGTGCCTCATGGGAACAGTCCAGCCCGAACTGCCAAGCCATGTCTTCCCTGGACCGGAAACAATCTTCCTAGGACCAGTTTCTGGCATTTCAGCCGTCTTCAGCCAGGCTTGCTTGAATCCAGTGGCAAAGTGAGCAAGGGACTCACGTCTGAGCATACCCTGCCAATTTATTGCGAACAAAGCAAAAACCAAAGGAAATGATGGACGGAGTGTTGAACATTGCAAGCACTCACCCCCAGTCAACTGATCTGGGTTTAATTCATCACCGTTCTTTAGCCCACTCTGCCATCCCAGTTCAGACATTGCCATATGCAAATCAGTCTGACCCTCTGCCTCATGGCAACAGTCCAGCCCGATCTGCCAAGCCATGATTTCCCTGGACCAGAAACAAGCTTTCTAGGACCAATTTCTGGCATTTCAGCCGTCTTCAGCCAGGCTTGCTTGAATCCAGTGGCAAAGTGAGCAAGGGACTCATGTCTGAGCATACCCTGCCAACTTATGGCGAACAAAGCAAAAACCAAAGGAAATGATGGACGCAGTGTTGAACATTGCAAGCACTCACCCCCAGTCAACTGATCTGGGTTTAATCCATCACCGTTCTTTATCCCACTCTGCCACCCCAGTTCAGACATGGCCATATGCAAATCAGTCTGACCCTGTGCCTCATGGGAACAGTCCAGCCCGAACTGCCAAGCCATGTCTTCCCTGGACTGGAAACAAGCTTCCTAGGACCGGTTTCTGGCATTTCAGCCGTCTTCAGCCATGCTTGCTTGAATCCAGTGGCAAAGTGAGCAAGGGACTCACGTCTGAGCATTCTCTGCCAACTTGTGGCGAACAAAGCAAAAACCAAAGGAAATGATGGACGGAGTGTTGAACATTGCAAGCACTCACCCCCAGTCAACTGATCTGGGTTTAATTCATCACCGTTCTTTAGCCCACTCTGCCACCCCAGTTCAGACATGGCCATATGCAAATCAGTCTGACTCTCTGCCTCATGGGAACAGTCCAGCCCGAACTGCCAAGCCATGTCTTCCCTGGCCCGGAAACAAGCTTTCTAGGACCAGTTTCTGGCATTTCAGCCGTCTCCAGCCAGGCTTGCTTGAATCCAGTGGCAAAGTGAGCAAGGGACTCACGTCTGAGCATACCCTGCCAACTTATGGCAAACAAAGCAAAAACCAAAGGAAATGATGGACGCAGTGTTGAACATTGCAAGCACTCACCCCCAGTCAACTGATCTGGGTTTAATCCATCACCGTTCTTTAGCCCACTCTGCCACCCCAGTTCAGACATGGCCATATGCAAATCAGTCTGACCCTGTGCCTCCTGGGAACAGTCCAGCCCGAAGTGCCAAGCCATGTCTTCCCTGGACTGGAAACAAGCATCCTAGGACCGGTTTCTGGCATTTCAGCCGTCTTCAGCCATGCTTGCTTGAATCCAGTGGCAAAGTGAGCAAGGGACTCACGTCTGAGCATACCCTGCCAACTTATGGCTAACAAAGCAAAAACCAAAGGAAATGATGGACGCAGTGTTGAACATTGCAAGCACTCACCCCCAGTCAACTCATCTGGGTTTAATCCATCACCGTTCTTTAGACCACTCTGCCACCCCAGTTCAGACATAGCCATATGGAAATCGGTCTGACCCTGTGCCTCATGGGAACAGTCCAGCCCGAACTGCCAAGCCATGTCTTCCGTTGACCGGAAACAAGCTTCCTAGGACCGGTTTCTGGCATTTCAGCCGTCTTCAGCCAGGCTTGCTTGAATCCAGTGGCAAAGTGAGCAAGGGACTCACGTCTGAGCATACCCTGCCAACTTATGGTGAACAAAGCAAAAACCAAAGGAAATGATGGATGCAGTGTTGAACATTGCAAGCACTCACCCCCAGTCAACTGATCTGGGTTTAATCCATCACCGTTATTTACCCCACTCTGCCACCCCAGTTCAGACATGGCCATATGCAAATCAGTCTGACCCTGTGCCTCCTGGGAACAGTCCAGCCCGAACTGCCAAGCCATGTCTTCTCTGGACTGGAAACAAGCTTCCTAGGACCGGTTTCTGGCATTTCAGCCGTCTTCAGCCATGCTTGCTTGAATCCAGTGGCAAAGTGAGCAAGGGACTCACTTCTGTGCATACCCTGCCAACTTATGGCGAACGAAGCAAAAACCAAAGGAAATGATGGACGCAGTGTTGAACATTGCAAGCTCTCACCCCCAGTCAACTCATCTGGGTTTAATCCTTCGCCGTTCTTTAGCCCACTCTGCCACCCCAGTTCAGACATGGCCATATGCAAATCAGTCTGACCCTGTGCCTCATGGGAACAGTCCAGCCCGAACTGGCAATCCATGTCTTCCCTGGACCGGAAACAAGCTTCCTAGGACCGGTTTCTGGCATTTCAGCCGTCTTCAGCCAGGCTTGCTTGAATCCAGTGGCAAAGTGAGCAAGGGACTCACGTCTGAGCATACCCTGCCAACTTATGGCGAACAAAGCAAAAACCAAAGGAAATGATGGACGGAGTGTTGATCATTGCAAGCACTCACCCCCAGTCAACTGATCTGGGTTTAATCCATCACCGTTCTTTAGCCCACTCTGCCACCCCAGTTCAGACATGGCCATATGCAAATCAGTCTGACCCTTTGCTTCATGGGAACAGTCCAGACCGAACTACCAAGCCATGTCTTCCCTGGACCGGAAACAAGCTTCCTAAGACCGGTTTCTGGCATTTCAGCCGTCTTCAGCCAGGCTTGCTTGAATCCAGTGGCAAAGTGAGCCAGGGAATCACGTCTGAGCATACACTGCCAATTTATGGCGAACAAAGCAAAAACCATAGGAAATGATGGACGCAGTGTTGAACATTGCAAGCACTCACCCCCAGTCAACTGATCTGGGTTCAATCCATCACCGTTCTTTAGCCCCTCTGCCACCCCAGTTCAGACATGGCCATATGCAAATCAGTCTGACCCTGTGCCTCATGGGAACAGTCCAGCCCGAACTGCCAAGCCATGTCTTCCCTGGACTGGAAACAAGCTTCCTAAGACCGGTTTCTGGCATTTCAGCCGTCTTCAGCCATGCTTGCTTGAATCCAGTGGCAAAGTGAGCAAGGGACTCACATCTGAGCATTCTCTGCCAACTTATGGCGAACAAAGCAAAAACCAAAGGAAATGATGGACGGAGTGTTGAACATTGCAAGCACTCACCCCCAGTCAACTGATCTGGGTTTAATTCATCACCGTTCTTTAGCCCACTCTGCCACCCCAGTTCAGACATGGCCATATGCAAATCAGTCTGACTCTCTGCCTCATGGGAACAGTCCAGTCCGAACTGCCAAGCCATGTCTTCCCTGGACCGGAAACAAGCTTTCTAGGACCAGTTTCTGGCATTTCAGCCGTCTTCAGCCAGGCTTGCTTGAATCCAGTGGCAAAGTGAGCAAGGGACTCACGTCTGAGCATACCCTGCCAACTTATGGCGAACAAAGCAAAAACCAAAGGAAATGATGGACGCAGTGTTGAACATTGCAAGCACTCACCCCCAGTCAACTGATCTGGGTTTAATCCATCACAGTTCTTTAGCCCACTCTGCCACCCCAGTTCAGACATGGCCATATGCAAATCAGTCTGACCCTGTGCCTCCTGGGAACAGTCCAGCCCGAACTGCCAAGCCATGTCTTCCCTGGACTGGAAACAAGCATCCTAGGACCGGTTTCTGGCATTTCAGCCGTCTTCAGCCAGGCTTGCTTGAATCCAGTGGCAAAGTGAGCAAGGGACTCACGTCTGAGCATACACTGCCAACTTATGGCGAACAAAGCAAAAACCAAAGGAAATGATGGACGCAGTGTTGAACATTGCAAGCACTCACCCCCAGTCAACTGATCTGGGTTTAATCCATCACCGTTCTTTAGCCCACTCTGCCACCCCAGTTCAGAGATGGCCATATGCAAATCAGTCTGACCCTGTGCCTCATGGGAACAGTCCAGCCCGAACTGCCAAGCCATGTCTTCCCTGGACTGGAAACAAGCTTCCTAAGACCGGTTTCTGGCATTTCAGCCGTCTTCAGCCATGCTTGCTTGAATCCAGTGGCAAAGTGAGAAAGGGACTCACATCTGAGCATTCTCTGCCAACTTATGGCGAACAAAGCAAAAACCAAAGGAAATGATGGACGGAGTGTTGAACATTGCAAGCACTCACCCCCAGTCAACTCATCTGGGTTTAATCCATCACCGTTCTTTAGCCCACTCTGCCACCCCAGTTCAGACATGGCCATATGCAAATCAGTCTGACCCTGTGCCTCCTGGGAACAGTCCAGCCCGAACTGCCAAGCCATGTCTTCTCTGGACTGGAAACAAGCTTCCTAGGACCGGTTTCTGGCATTTCAGCCGTCTTCAGCCATGCTTGCTTGAATCCAGTGGCAAAGTGAGCAAGGGACTCACGTCTGTGCATACCCTGCCAACTTATGGCGAACGAAGCAAAAACCAAAGGAAATGATGGACGCAGTGTTGAACATTGCAAGCTCTCACCCCCAGTCAACTCATCTGGGTTTAATCCTTCGCCGTTCTTTAGCCCACTCTGCCACCCCAGTTCAGACATGGCCATATGCAAATCAGTCTGACCCTGTGCCTCATGGGAACAGTCCAGCCCGAACTGGCAATCCATGTCTTCCCTGGACCGGAAACAAGCTTCCTAGGACCGGTTTCTGGCATTTCAGCCGTCTTCAGCCAGGCTTGCTTGAATCCAGTGGCAAAGTGAGCAAGGGACTCACGTCTGAGCATACCCTGCCAACTTATGGCGAACAAAGCAAAAACCAAAGGAAATGATGGACGGAGTGTTGATCATTGCAAGCACTCACCCCCAGTCAACTGATCTGGGTTTAATCCATCACCGTTCTTTAGCCCACTCTGCCACCCCAGTTCAGACATGGCCATATGCAAATCAGTCTGACCCTTTGCTTCATGGGAACAGTCCAGACCGAACTACCAAGCCATGTCTTCCCTGGACCGGAAACAAGCTTCCTAAGACCGGTTTCTGGCATTTCAGCCGTCTTCAGCCAGGCTTGCTTGAATCCAGTGGCAAAGTGAGCCAGGGAATCACGTCTGAGCATACACTGCCAATTTATGGCGAACAAAGCAAAAACCATAGGAAATGATGGACGCAGTGTTGAACATTGCAAGCACTCACCCCCAGTCAACTGATCTGGGTTCAATCCATCACCGTTCTTTAGCCCCTCTGCCACCCCAGTTCAGACATGGCCATATGCAAATCAGTCTGACTCTCTGCCTCATGGGAACAGTCCAGCCCGAACTGCCAAGCCATGTCTTCCCTGGACCGGAAACAAGCTTTCTAGGACCAGTTTCTGGCATTTCAGCCGTCTTCAGCCAGGCTTGCTTGAATCCAGTGGCAAAGTGAGCAAGGGACTCACGTCTGAGCATACCCTGCCAACTTATGGCGAACAAAGCAAAAACCAAAGGAAATGATGGACGCAGTGTTGAACATTGCAAGCACTCACCCCCAGTCAACTGATCTGGGTTTAATCCATCACAGTTCTTTAGCCCACTCTGCCACCCCAGTTCAGACATGGCCATATGCAAATCAGTCTGACCCTGTGCCTCCTGGGAACAGTCCAGCCCGAACTGCCAAGCCATGTCTTCCCTGGACTGGAAACAAGCATCCTAGGACCGGTTTCTGGCATTTCAGCCGTCTTCAGCCATGCTTGCTTGAATCCAGTGGCAAAGTGAGCAAGGGACTCACGTCTGAGCAAACCCTGCCAACTTATGGCTAACAAAGCAAAAACCAAAGGAAATGATGGACGCAGTGTTGAACATTGCAAGCACTCACCCCCAGTCAACTCATCTGGGTTTAATCCATCACCGTTCTTTAGCCTACTCTGCCACCCCAGTTCAGACATGGCCATATGCAAATCAGTCTGACCCTGTGCCTCATGGGAACAGTCCAGCCCGAACTGCCAAGCCATGTCTTCCCTGGACCGGAAACAAGCTTCCTAGGACCAGTTTCTGGCATTTCAGCCGTCTTCAGCCAGGCTTGCTTGAATCCAGTGGCAAAGTGAGCAAGGGACTCACGTCTGAGCATACCCTGCCAACTTATGGCTAACAAAGCAAAAACCAAAGGAAATGATGGACGCAGTGTTGAACATTGCAAGCACTCACCCCCAGTCAACTCATCTGGGTTTAATCCATCACCGTTCTTTAGCCCACTCTGCCACCCCAGTTCAGACATAGCCATATGCAAATCGGTCTGACCCTGTGCCTCATGGGAACAGTCCAGCCCGAACTACCAAGCCATGTCTTCCGTTGACCGGAAACAAGCTTCCTAGGACCGGTTTCTGGCATTTCAGCCGTCTTCAGCCAGGCTTGCTTGAATCCAGTGGCAAAGTGAACAAGGGACTCACGTCTGAGCATACCCTGCCAACTTATGGCGAACAAAGCAAAAACCAAAGGAAATGATGGACGCAGTGTTGAACATTGCAAGCACTCACCCCCAGTCAACTGATCTGGGTTTAATCCATCACCGTTATTTATCCCACTCTGCCACCCCAGTTCAGACATGGCCATATGCAAATCAGTCTGACCCTGTGCCTCCTGGGAACAGTCCAGCCCGAACTGCCAAGCCATGTCTTCTCTGGACTGGAAACAAGCTTCCTAGGACCGGTTTCTGGCATTTCAGCCGTCTTCAGCCATGCTTGCTTGAATCCAGTGGCAAAGTGAGCAAGGGACTCACGTCTGTGCATACCCTGCCAACTTATGGCGAACAAAGCAAAAACCAAAGGAAATGATGGACGCAGTGTTGAACATTGCAAGCTCTCACCCCCAGTCAACTCATCTGGGTTTAATCCATCACCATTCTTTAGCCCACTCTGCCACCCCAGTTCAGACATGGCCATATGCAAATCAGTCTGACCCTTTGCTTCATGGGAACAGTTCAGCCCGAACTACCAAGCCATGTTTTCCCTGGACCGGAAACAAGCTTTCTAGGACCAGTTTCTGGCATTTGAGCCGTCTTCAGCCAGGCTTGCTTGAATCCAGTGGCAAAGTGAGCAAGGGACTCAAGTCTGAGCATACCCTGCCAACTTATGGCGAACAAAGCAAAAATCAAAGGAAATGATGGACGCAGTGTTGAACATTGCAAGCACTCACCCCCAGTCAACTGATCTGGGTTTAATCCATCACAGTTCTTTAGCCCACTCTGCCACCCCAGTTCAGACATGGCCATATGCAAATCAGTCTGCCCCTGTGCCTCCTGGGAACAGTCCAGCCCGAACTGCCAAGCCATGTCTTCCCTGGACTGGAAACAAGCATCCTAGGACCGGTTTCTGGCATTTCAGCCGTCTTCAGCCATGCTTGCTTGAATCCAGTGGCAAAGTGAGCAAGGGACTCACGTCTGAGCAAACCCTGCCAACTTATGGCTAACAAAGCAAAAACCAAAGGAAATGATGGACGCAGTGTTGAACATTGCAAGCACTCACCCCCAGTCAACTCATCTGGGTTTAATCCATCACCGTTCTTTAGCCCACTCTGCCACCCCAGTTCAGACATGGCCATATGCAAATCAGTCTGACCCTGTGCCTCATGGGAACAGTCCAGCCCGAACTGCCAAGCCATGTCTTCCCTGGACCGGAAACAATCTTCCTAGGACCAGTTTCTGGCATTTCAGCCGTCTTCAGCCAGGCTTGCTTGAATCCAGTGGCAAAGTGAGCAAGGGACTCACGTCTGAGCATACCCTGCCAATTTATTGCGAACAAAGCAAAAACCAAAGGAAATGATGGACGGAGTGTTGAACATTGCAAGCACTCACCCCCAGTCAACTGATCTGGGTTTAATTCATCACCGTTCTTTAGCCCACTCTGCCATCCCAGTTCAGACATTGCCATATGCAAATCAGTCTGACCCTCTGCCTCATGGCAACAGTCCAGCCCGATCTGCCAAGCCATGATTTCCCTGGACCAGAAACAAGCTTTCTAGGACCAATTTCTGGCATTTCAGCCGTCTTCAGCCAGGCTTGCTTGAATCCAGTGGCAAAGTGAGCAAGGGACTCATGTCTGAGCATACCCTGCCAACTTATGGCGAACAAAGCAAAAACCAAAGGAAATGATGGACGCAGTGTTGAACATTGCAAGCACTCACCCCCAGTCAACTGATCTGGGTTTAATCCATCACCGTTCTTTATCCCACTCTGCCACCCCAGTTCAGACATGGCCATATGCAAATCAGTCTGACCCTGTGCCTCATGGGAACAGTCCAGCCCGAACTGCCAAGCCATGTCTTCCCTGGACTGGAAACAAGCTTCCTAGGACCGGTTTCTGGCATTTCAGCCGTCTTCAGCCATGCTTGCTTGAATCCAGTGGCAAAGTGAGCAAGGGACTCACGTCTGAGCATTCTCTGCCAACTTGTGGCGAACAAAGCAAAAACCAAAGGAAATGATGGACGGAGTGTTGAACATTGCAAGCACTCACCCCCAGTCAACTGATCTGGGTTTAATTCATCACCGTTCTTTAGCCCACTCTGCCACCCCAGTTCAGACATGGCCATATGCAAATCAGTCTGACTCTCTGCCTCATGGGAACAGTCCAGCCCGAACTGCCAAGCCATGTCTTCCCTGGCCCGGAAACAAGCTTTCTAGGACCAGTTTCTGGCATTTCAGCCGTCTCCAGCCAGGCTTGCTTGAATCCAGTGGCAAAGTGAGCAAGGGACTCACGTCTGAGCATACCCTGCCAACTTATGGCAAACAAAGCAAAAACCAAAGGAAATGATGGACGCAGTGTTGAACATTGCAAGCACTCACCCCCAGTCAACTGATCTGGGTTTAATCCATCACCGTTCTTTAGCCCACTCTGCCACCCCAGTTCAGACATGGCCATATGCAAATCAGTCTGACCCTGTGCCTCCTGGGAACAGTCCAGCCCGAAGTGCCAAGCCATGTCTTCCCTGGACTGGAAACAAGCATCCTAGGACCGGTTTCTGGCATTTCAGCCGTCTTCAGCCATGCTTGCTTGAATCCAGTGGCAAAGTGAGCAAGGGACTCACGTCTGAGCATACCCTGCCAACTTATGGCTAACAAAGCAAAAACCAAAGGAAATGATGGACGCAGTGTTGAACATTGCAAGCACTCACCCCCAGTCAACTCATCTGGGTTTAATCCATCACCGTTCTTTAGACCACTCTGCCACCCCAGTTCAGACATAGCCATATGGAAATCGGTCTGACCCTGTGCCTCATGGGAACAGTCCAGCCCGAACTGCCAAGCCATGTCTTCCGTTGACCGGAAACAAGCTTCCTAGGACCGGTTTCTGGCATTTCAGCCGTCTTCAGCCAGGCTTGCTTGAATCCAGTGGCAAAGTGAGCAAGGGACTCACGTCTGAGCATACCCTGCCAACTTATGGTGAACAAAGCAAAAACCAAAGGAAATGATGGATGCAGTGTTGAACATTGCAAGCACTCACCCCCAGTCAACTGATCTGGGTTTAATCCATCACCGTTATTTACCCCACTCTGCCACCCCAGTTCAGACATGGCCATATGCAAATCAGTCTGACCCTGTGCCTCCTGGGAACAGTCCAGCCCGAACTGCCAAGCCATGTCTTCTCTGGACTGGAAACAAGCTTCCTAGGACCGGTTTCTGGCATTTCAGCCGTCTTCAGCCATGCTTGCTTGAATCCAGTGGCAAAGTGAGCAAGGGACTCACTTCTGTGCATACCCTGCCAACTTATGGCGAACGAAGCAAAAACCAAAGGAAATGATGGACGCAGTGTTGAACATTGCAAGCTCTCACCCCCAGTCAACTCATCTGGGTTTAATCCTTCGCCGTTCTTTAGCCCACTCTGCCACCCCAGTTCAGACATGGCCATATGCAAATCAGTCTGACCCTGTGCCTCATGGGAACAGTCCAGCCCGAACTGGCAATCCATGTCTTCCCTGGACCGGAAACAAGCTTCCTAGGACCGGTTTCTGGCATTTCAGCCGTCTTCAGCCAGGCTTGCTTGAATCCAGTGGCAAAGTGAGCAAGGGACTCACGTCTGAGCATACCCTGCCAACTTATGGCGAACAAAGCAAAAACCAAAGGAAATGATGGACGGAGTGTTGATCATTGCAAGCACTCACCCCCAGTCAACTGATCTGGGTTTAATCCATCACCGTTCTTTAGCCCACTCTGCCACCCCAGTTCAGACATGGCCATATGCAAATCAGTCTGACCCTTTGCTTCATGGGAACAGTCCAGACCGAACTACCAAGCCATGTCTTCCCTGGACCGGAAACAAGCTTCCTAAGACCGGTTTCTGGCATTTCAGCCGTCTTCAGCCAGGCTTGCTTGAATCCAGTGGCAAAGTGAGCCAGGGAATCACGTCTGAGCATACACTGCCAATTTATGGCGAACAAAGCAAAAACCATAGGAAATGATGGACGCAGTGTTGAACATTGCAAGCACTCACCCCCAGTCAACTGATCTGGGTTCAATCCATCACCGTTCTTTAGCCCCTCTGCCACCCCAGTTCAGACATGGCCATATGCAAATCAGTCTGACCCTGTGCCTCATGGGAACAGTCCAGCCCGAACTGCCAAGCCATGTCTTCCCTGGACTGGAAACAAGCTTCCTAAGACCGGTTTCTGGCATTTCAGCCGTCTTCAGCCATGCTTGCTTGAATCCAGTGGCAAAGTGAGCAAGGGACTCACATCTGAGCATTCTCTGCCAACTTATGGCGAACAAAGCAAAAACCAAAGGAAATGATGGACGGAGTGTTGAACATTGCAAGCACTCACCCCCAGTCAACTGATCTGGGTTTAATTCATCACCGTTCTTTAGCCCACTCTGCCACCCCAGTTCAGACATGGCCATATGCAAATCAGTCTGACTCTCTGCCTCATGGGAACAGTCCAGTCCGAACTGCCAAGCCATGTCTTCCCTGGACCGGAAACAAGCTTTCTAGGACCAGTTTCTGGCATTTCAGCCGTCTTCAGCCAGGCTTGCTTGAATCCAGTGGCAAAGTGAGCAAGGGACTCACGTCTGAGCATACCCTGCCAACTTATGGCGAACAAAGCAAAAACCAAAGGAAATGATGGACGCAGTGTTGAACATTGCAAGCACTCACCCCCAGTCAACTGATCTGGGTTTAATCCATCACAGTTCTTTAGCCCACTCTGCCACCCCAGTTCAGACATGGCCATATGCAAATCAGTCTGACCCTGTGCCTCCTGGGAACAGTCCAGCCCGAACTGCCAAGCCATGTCTTCCCTGGACTGGAAACAAGCATCCTAGGACCGGTTTCTGGCATTTCAGCCGTCTTCAGCCAGGCTTGCTTGAATCCAGTGGCAAAGTGAGCAAGGGACTCACGTCTGAGCATACACTGCCAACTTATGGCGAACAAAGCAAAAACCAAAGGAAATGATGGACGCAGTGTTGAACATTGCAAGCACTCACCCCCAGTCAACTGATCTGGGTTTAATCCATCACCGTTCTTTAGCCCACTCTGCCACCCCAGTTCAGAGATGGCCATATGCAAATCAGTCTGACCCTGTGCCTCATGGGAACAGTCCAGCCCGAACTGCCAAGCCATGTCTTCCCTGGACTGGAAACAAGCTTCCTAAGACCGGTTTCTGGCATTTCAGCCGTCTTCAGCCATGCTTGCTTGAATCCAGTGGCAAAGTGAGAAAGGGACTCACATCTGAGCATTCTCTGCCAACTTATGGCGAACAAAGCAAAAACCAAAGGAAATGATGGACGGAGTGTTGAACATTGCAAGCACTCACCCCCAGTCAACTCATCTGGGTTTAATCCATCACCGTTCTTTAGCCCACTCTGCCACCCCAGTTCAGACATAGCCATATGCAAATCGGTCTGACCCTGTGCCCCATGGGAACAGTCCAGCCCCAACTACCAAGCCATGTCTTCCGTTGACCGGAAACAAGCTTCCTAGGACCGGTTTCTGGCATTTCAGCCGTCTTCAGCCAGGCTTGCTTGAATCCAGTGGCAAAGTGAGCAAGGGACTCACGTCTGAGCATACCCTGCCAACTTATGGCGAACAAAGCAAAAACCAAAGGAAATGATGGACGCAGTGTTGAACATTGCAAGCACTCACCCCCAGTCAACTGATCTGGGTTTAATCCATCACCGTTATTTATCCCACTCTGCCACCCCAGTTCAGACATGGCCATATGCAAATCAGTCTGACCCTGTGCCTCCTGGGAACAGTCCAGCCCGAACTGCCAAGCCATGTCTTCTCTGGACTGGAAACAAGCTTCCTAGGACCGGTTTCTGGCATTTCAGCCGTCTTCAGCCATGCTTGCTTGAATCCAGTGGCAAAGTGAGCAAGGGACTCACGTCTGTGCATACCCTGCCAACTTATGGCGAACAAAGCAAAAACCAAAGGAAATGATGGACGCAGTGTTGAACATTGCAAGCTCTCACCCCCAGTCAACTCATCTGGGTTTAATCCATCACCATTCTTTAGCCCACTCTGCCACCCCAGTTCAGATATGGCCATATGCAAATCAGTCTGACCCTTTGCTTCATGGGAACAGTTCAGCCCGAACTACCAAGCCATGTCTTCCCTGGACCGGAAACAAGCTTTCTAGGACCAGTTTCTGGCATTTGAGCCGTCTTCAGCCAGGCTTGCTTGAATCCAGTGGCAAAGTGAGCAAGGGACTCAAGTCTGAGCATACCCTGCCAACTTATGGCGAACAAAGCAAAAATCAAAGGAAATGATGGACGCAGTGTTGAACATTGCAAGCACTCACCCCCAGTCAACTGATCTGGGTTTAATCCATCACAGTTCTTTAGCCCACTCTGCCACCCCAGTTCAGACATGGCCATATGCAAATCAGTCTGCCCCTGTGCCTCCTGGGAACAGTCCAGCCCGAACTGCCAAGCCATGTCTTCCCTGGACTGGAAACAAGCATCCTAGGACCGGTTTCTGGCATTTCAGCCGTCTTCAGCCATGCTTGCTTGAATCCAGTGGCAAAGTGAGCAAGGGACTCACGTCTGAGCAAACCCTGCCAACTTATGGCTAACAAAGCAAAAACCAAAGGAAATGATGGACGCAGTGTTGAACATTGCAAGCACTCACCCCCAGTCAACTCATCTGGGTTTAATCCATCACCGTTCTTTAGCCCACTCTGCCACCCCAGTTCAGACATGGCCATATGCAAATCAGTCTGACCCTGTGCCTCATGGGAACAGTCCAGCCCGAACTGCCAAGCCATGTCTTCCCTGGACCGGAAACAAGCTTCCTAGGACCAGTTTCTGGCATTTCAGCCGTCTTCAGCCAGGCTTGCTTGAATCCAGTGGCAAAGTGAGCAAGGGACTCACGTCTGAGCATACCCTGCCAATTTATTGCGAACAAAGCAAAAACCAAAGGAAATGATGGACGGAGTGTTGAACATTGCAAGCACTCACCCCCAGTCAACTGATCTGGGTTTAATTCATCACCGTTCTTTAGCCCACTCTGCCACCCCAGTTCAGACATTGCCATATGCAAATCAGTCTGACCCTCTGCCTCATGGGAACAGTCCAGCCCGATCTGCCAAGCCATGATTTCCCTGGACCAGAAACAAGCTTTCTAGGACCAATTTCTGGCATTTCAGCCGTCTTCAGCCAGGCTTGCTTGAATCCAGTGGCAAAGTGAGCAAGGGACTCATGTCTGAGCATACCCTGCCAACTTATGGCGAACAAAGCAAAAACCAAAGGAAATGATGGACGCAGTGTTGAACATTGCAAGCACTCACCCCCAGTCAACTGATCTGGGTTTAATCCATCACCGTTCTTTATCCCACTCTGCCACCCCAGTTCAGACATGGCCATATGCAAATCAGTCTGACCCTGTGCCTCATGGGAACAGTCCAGCCCGAACTGCCAAGCCATGTCTTCCCTGGACTGGAAACAAGCTTCCTAGGACCGGTTTCTGGCATTTCAGCCGTCTCCAGCCAGGCTTGCTTGAATCCAGTGGCAAAGTGAGCAAGGGACTCACGTCTGAGCATACCCTGCCAACTTATGGCAAACAAAGCAAAAACCAAAGGAAATGATGGACGCAGTGTTGAACATTGCAAGCACTCACCCCCAGTCAACTGATCTGGGTTTAATCCATCACCGTTCTTTAGCCCACTCTGCCACCCCAGTTCAGACATGGCCATATGCAAATCAGTCTGACCCTGTGCCTCCTGGGAACAGTCCAGCCCGAAGTGCCAAGCCATGTCTTCCCTGGACTGGAAACAAGCATCCTAGGACCGGTTTCTGGCATTTCAGCCGTCTTCAGCCATGCTTGCTTGAATCCAGTGGCAAAGTGAGCAAGGGACTCACGTCTGAGCATACCCTGCCAACTTATGGCTAACAAAGCAAAAACCAAAGGAAATGATGGACGCAGTGTTGAACATTGCAAGCACTCACCCCCAGTCAACTCATCTGGGTTTAATCCATCACCGTTCTTTAGACCACTCTGCCACCCCAGTTCAGACATAGCCATATGGAAATCGGTCTGACCCTGTGCCTCATGGGAACAGTCCAGCCCGAACTGCCAAGCCATGTCTTCCGTTGACCGGAAACAAGCTTCCTAGGACCGGTTTCTGGCATTTCAGCCGTCTTCAGCCAGGCTTGCTTGAATCCAGTGGCAAAGTGAGCAAGGGACTCACGTCTGAGCATACCCTGCCAACTTATGGTGAACAAAGCAAAAACCAAAGGAAATGATGGATGCAGTGTTGAACATTGCAAGCACTCACCCCCAGTCAACTGATCTGGGTTTAATCCATCACCGTTATTTACCCCACTCTGCCACCCCAGTTCAGACATGGCCATATGCAAATCAGTCTGACCCTGTGCCTCCTGGGAACAGTCCAGCCCGAACTGCCAAGCCATGTCTTCTCTGGACTGGAAACAAGCTTCCTAGGACCGGTTTCTGGCATTTCAGCCGTCTTCAGCCATGCTTGCTTGAATCCAGTGGCAAAGTGAGCAAGGGACTCACGTCTGTGCATACCCTGCCAACTTATGGCGAACAAAGCAAAAACCAAAGGAAATGATGGACGCAGTGTTGAACATTGCAAGCTCTCACCCCCAGTCAACTCATCTGGGTTTAATCCTTCGCCGTTCTTTAGCCCACTCTGCCACCCCAGTTCAGACATGGCCATATGCAAATCAGTCTGACCCTTTGCCTCATGGGAACAGTCCAGCCCGAACTGGCAATCCATGTCTTCCCTGGACCGGAAACAAGCTTCCTAGGACCGGTTTCTGGCATTTCAGCCGTCTTCAGCCAGGCTTGCTTGAATCCAGTGGCAAAGTGAGCAAGGGACTCACGTCTGAGCATACCCTGCCAACTTATGGCGAACAAAGCAAAAACCAAAGGAAATGATGGACGGAGTGTTGATCATTGCAAGCACTCACCCCCAGTCAACTGATCTGGGTTTAATCCATCACCGTTCTTTAGCCCACTCTGCCACCCCAGTTCAGACATGGCCATATGCAAATCAGTCTGACCCTTTGCTTCATGGGAACAGTCCAGACCGAACTACCAAGCCATGTCTTCCCTGGACCGGAAACAAGCTTCCTAAGACCGGTTTCTGGCATTTCAGCCGTCTTCAGCCAGGCTTGCTTGAATCCAGTGGCAAAGTGAGCCAGGGAATCACGTCTGAGCATACACTGCCAATTTATGGCGAACAAAGCAAAAACCATAGGAAATGATGGACGCAGTGTTGAACATTGCAAGCACTCACCCCCAGTCAACTGATCTGGGTTCAATCCATCACCGTTCTTTAGCCCCTCTGCCACCCCAGTTCAGACATGGCCATATGCAAATCAGTCTGACCCTGTGCCTCATGGGAACAGTCCAGCCCGAACTGCCAAGCCATGTCTTCCCTGGACTGGAAACAAGCTTCCTAAGACCGGTTTCTGGCATTTCAGCCGTCTTCA
The DNA here is from genome assembly GCF_964204655.1 of Triturus cristatus. Taxonomy (NCBI): domain Eukaryota; kingdom Metazoa; phylum Chordata; class Amphibia; order Caudata; family Salamandridae; genus Triturus; species Triturus cristatus. The sequence goes on from NW_028187376.1 coordinate 572,019, forward strand.
GCCATGCTTGCTTGAATCCAGTGGCAAAGTGAGCAAGGGACTCACATCTGAGCATTCTCTGCCAACTTATGGCGAACAAAGCAAAAACCAAAGGAAATGATGGACGGAGTGTTGAACATTGCAAGCACTCACCCCCAGTCAACTGATCTGGGTTTAATTCATCACCGTTCTTTAGCCCACTCTGCCACCCCAGTTCAGACATGGCCATATGCAAATCAGTCTGACTCTCTGCCTCATGGGAACAGTCCAGCCCGAACTGCCAAGCCATGTCTTCCCTGGACCGGAAACAAGCTTTCTAGGACCAGTTTCTGGCATTTCAGCCGTCTTCAGCCAGGCTTGCTTGAATCCAGTGGCAAAGTGAGCAAGGGACTCACGTCTGAGCATACCCTGCCAACTTATGGCGAACAAAGCAAAAACCAAAGGAAATGATGGACGCAGTGTTGAACATTGCAAGCACTCACCCCCAGTCAACTGATCTGTGTTTAATCCATCACAGTCCTTTAGCCCACTCTGCCACCCCAGTTCAGACATGGCCATGTGCAAATCAGTCTGACCCTGTGCCTCCTGGGAACAGTCCAGCCCGAACTGCCAAGCCATGTCTTCCCTGGACTGGAAACAAGCATCCTAGGACCGGTTTCTGGCATTTCAGCCGTCTTCAGCCATGCTTGCTTGAATCCAGTGGCAAAGTGAGCAAGGGACTCACGTCTGAGCAAACCCTGCCAACTTATGGCTAACAAAGCAAAAACCAAAGGAAATGATGGACGCAGTGTTGAACATTGCAAGCACTCACCCCCAGTCAACTCATCTGGGTTTAATCCATCACTGTTCTTTAGCCCACTCTGCCACCCCAGTTCAGACATGGCCATATGCAAATCAGTCTGACCCTGTGCCTCATGGGAACAGTCCAGCCCGAACTGCCAAGCCATGTCTTCCCTGGACCGGAAACAAGCTTCCTAGGACCAGTTTCTGGCATTTCAGCCGTCTTCAGCCAGGCTTGCTTGAATCCAGTGGCAAAGTGAGCAAGGGACTCACGTCTGAGCATACCCTGCCAATTTATTGCGAACAAAGCAAAAACCAAAGGAAATGATGGACGGAGTGTTGAACATTGCAAGCACTCACCCCCAGTCAACTGATCTGGGTTTAATTCATCACCGTTCTTTAGCCCACTCTGCCACCCCAGTTTAGACATGGCCATATGCAAATCAGTCTGACCCTCTGCCTCATGGGAACAGTCCAGCCCGATCTGCCAAGCCGAAATTTCCCTGGACCAGAAACAAGCTTTCTAGGACCAGTTTCTGGCATTTCAGCCGTTTTCAGCCAGGCTTGCTTGAATCCAGTGGCAAAGTGAGCAAGGGACTCATGTCTGAGCATACCCTGCCAACTTATGGCGAACAAAGCAAAAACCAAAGGAAATGATGGACGCAGTGTTGAACATTGCAAGCACTCACCCCCAGTCAACTGATCTGGGTTTAAGCCATCACCGTTCTTTAGCCCACTCTGCCACCCCAGTTCAGACATGGCCATATGCAAATCAGTCTAACCCTGTGCCTCATGGGAACAGTCCAGCCCGAACTTCCAAGCCATGTCTTCCCTGGACTGGAAACAAGCTTCCTAAGACCGGTTTCTGGCATTTCAGCCGTCTTCAGCCATGCTTTCTTGAATCCAGTGGCAAAGTGAGCAAGGGACTCACGTTTGAGCAAACCCTGCCAACTTATGGCTAAAAAAGCAAAAACCAAAGGAAATGATGGACGCAGTGTTGAACATTGCAAGCACTCACCCCCAGTCAACTCATCTGGGTTTAATCCATCACCGTTCTTTAGCCCACTCTGCCACCCCAGTTCAGACATGGCCATATGCAAATCAGTCTGACCCTGTGCCTCATGGGAACAGTCCAGCCCGAACTGCCAAGCCATGTCTTCCCTGGACCGGAAACAAGCTTCCTAGGACCAGTTTCTGGCATTTCAGCCGTCTTCAGCCAGGCTTGCTTGAATCCAGTGGCAAAGTGAGCAAGGGACTTATGTCTGAGCATACCCTGCCAACTTATGGCGAACAAAGCAAAAACCAAAGGAAATGATGGACGCAGTGTTGAACATTGCAAGCACTCACCCCCAGTCAACTGATCTGGGTTTAATCCATCACCGTTCTTTATCCCACTCTGCCACCCCAGTTCAGACATGGCCATATGCAAATCAGTCTGACCCTCTGCCTCATGGGAACAGTCCAGCCCGATCTGCCAAGCCATGATTTCCCTGGACCAGAAACAAGCTTTCTAGGACCAGTTTCTGGCATTTCAGCCGTCTTCAGCCAGGCTTGCTTGAATCCAGTGGCAAAGTGAGCAAGGGACTCATGTCTGAGCATACCCTGCCAACTTATGGCGAACAAAGCAAAAACCAAAGGAAATGATGGACGCAGTGTTGAACATTGCAAGCACTCACCCCCAGTCAACTGATCTGGGTTTAATCCATCACCGTTCTTTATCCCACTCTGCCACCCCAGTTCAGACATGGCCATATGCAAATCAGTCTGACCCTGTGCCTCATGGGAACAGTCCAGCCCGAACTGCCAAGCCATGTCTTCCCTGGACTGGAAACAAGCTTCCTAGGACCGGTTTCTGGCATTTCAGCCGTCTTCAGCCATGGTTGCTTGAATCCAGTGGCAAAGTGAGCAAGGGACTCACGTCTGAGCATTCTCTGCCAACTTATGGCGAACAAAGCAAAAACCAAAGGAAATGATGGACGGAGTGTTGAACATTGCAAGCACTCACCCCCAGTCAACTGATCTGGGTTTAATTCATCACCGTTCTTTAGCCCACTCTGCCACCCCAGTTCAGACATGGCCATATGCAAATCAGTCTGACTCTCTGCCTCATGGGAACAGTCCAGCCCGAACTGCCAAGCCATGTCTTCCCTGGCCCGGAAACGAGCTTTCTAGGACTAGTTTCTGGCATTTCAGCCGTCTTCAGCCAGGCTTGCTTGAATCCAGTGGCAAAGTGAGCAAGGGACTCACGTCTGAGCATACCCTGCCAACTTATGGCGAACAAAGCAAAAACCAAAGGAAATGATGGACGCAGTGTTGAACATTGCAAGCACTCACCCCCAGTCAACTGATCTGGGTTCAATCCATCACCGTTCTTTAGCCCACTCTGCCACCCCAGTTCAGACATTGCCATATGCAAATCAGTCTGACCCTGTGCCTCCTGGGAACAGTCCAGCCCGAACTGCCAAGCCATGTCTTCCCTGGACTGGAAACAAGCATCCTAGGACCGGTTTCTGGCATTTCAGCCGTCTTCAGCCATGCTTGCTTGAATCCAGTGGCAAAGTGAGCAAGGGACTCACGTCTGAGCATACCCTGCCAACTTATGGCTAACAAAGCAAAAACCAAAGGAAATGATGGACGCAGTGTTGAACATAGCAAGCACTCACCCCTAGTCAACTCATCTGGGTTTAATCCATCACCGTTCTTTAGCCCACTCTGCCACCCCAGTTTAGACATAGCCATATGCAAATCGGTCTGACCCTGTGCCTAATGGGAACAGTCCAGCCCGAACTGCCAAGCCATGTCTTCCGTTGACCGGAAACAAGCTTTCTAGGACCGGTTTTTGGTATTTCAGCCGTCTTCAGCCAGGCTTGCTTGAATCCAGTGGCAAAGTGAGCAAGGGACTCACGTCTGAGCATACCCTGCCAACTTATGGCGAACAAAGGCAAAACCAAAGGAAATGATGGACGCAGTGTTGAACATTGCAAGCACTCACCCCCAGTCAACTGATCTGGGTTTAATCCATCACCGTTATTTACCCCACTCTGCCACCCCAGTTCAGACATGGCCATATGCAAATCAGTCTGACCCTGTGCCTCCTGGGAACAGTCCAGCCCGAACTGCCAAGCCATGTCTTCCCTGGACTGGAAACAAGCTTCCTAGGACCGGTTTCTGGCATTTCAGCCGTCTTCAGCCATGCTTCCTTGAATCCAGTGGCAAAGTGAGCAAGGGACTCACGTCTGTGCATACCCTGCCAACTTATGGCGAACGAAGCAAAAACCAAAGGAAATGATGGACGCAGTGTTGAACATTGCAAGCTCTCACCCCCAGTCAACTCATCTGGGTTTAATCCATCACCGTTCTTTAGCCCACTCTGCCACCCCAGTTCAGACATGACCATATGCAAATCAGTCTGACCCTGTGCCTCATGGGAACAGTCCAGCCCGAACTGCCCATCCATGTCTTCCCTGGACCGGAAACAAGCTTCCTAGGACCGGTTTCTGGCATTTCAGCCGTCTTCAGCCAGGCTTGCTTGAATCCAGTAGCAAAGTGAGCAAGGGACTCACGTCTGAGCATACCCTGCCAACTTATGGCAAACAAAGCAAAAACCAAAGGAAATGATGGACGGAGTGTTGAACATTGCAAGCACTCACCCCCAGTCAACTGATCTGGGTTTAGTCCATCACCGTTCTTTAGCCCACTCTGCCACCCCAGTTCAAACATGCCCATATGCAAATCAGTCTGACCCTGTGCCTCATGGGAACAGTCCAGCCCGAACTGCCAAGCCATGTCTTCCCTGGACTGGAAACAAGCTTCCTAAGACCGGTTTCTGGCATTTCAGCCGTCTTCAGCCATGCTTGCTTGAATCCAGTGGCAAAGTGAGCAAGGGACTCACATCTGAGCATTCTCTGCCAACTTATGGCGAACAAAGCAAAAACCAAAGGAAATGATGGACGGAGTGTTGAACATTGCAAGCACTCACCCCCAGTCAACTGATCTGGGTTTAATTCATCACCGTTCTTAAGCCCACTCTGCCACCCCAGTTCAGACATGGCCATATGCAAATCAGTCTGACTCTCTGCCTCATGGGAACAGTCCAGCCCGAACTGCCAAGCCATGTCTTCCCTGGACCGGAAACAAGCTTTCTAGGACCAGTTTCTGGCATTTCAGCCGTCTTCAGCCAGGCTTGCTTGAATCCAGTGGCAAAGTGAGCAAGGGACTCACGTCTGAGCATACCCTGCCAACTTATGGCGAACAAAGCAAAAACCAAAGGAAATGATGGACGCAGTGTTGAACATTGCAAGCACTCACCCCCAGTCAACTGATCTGTGTTTAATCCATCACAGTCCTTTAGCCCACTCTGCCACCCCAGTTCAGACATGGCCATGTGCAAATCAGTCTGACCCTGTGCCTCCTGGGAACAGTCCAGCCCGAACTGCCAAGCCATGTCTTCCCTGGACTGGAAACAAGCATCCTAGGACCGGTTTCTGGCATTTCAGCCGTCTTCAGCCATGCTTGCTTGAATCCAGTGGCAAAGTGAGCAAGGGACTCACGTCTGAGCAAACCCTGCCAACTTATGGCTAACAAAGCAAAAACCAAAGGAAATGATGGACGCAGTGTTGAACATTGCAAGCACTCACCCCCAGTCAACTCATCTGGGTTTAATCCATCACTGTTCTTTAGCCCACTCTGCCACCCCAGTTCAGACATGGCCATATGCAAATCAGTCTGACCCTGTGCCTCATGGGAACAGTCCAGCCCGAACTGCCAAGTCATGTCTTCCCTGGACCGGAAACAAGCTTCCTAGGACCAGTTTCTGGCATTTCAGCCGTCTTCAGCCAGGCTTGCTTGAATCCAGTGGCAAAGTGAGCAAGGGACTCACGTCTGAGCATACCCTGCCAATTTATTGCGAACAAAGCAAAAACCAAAGGAAATGATGGACGGAGTGTTGAACATTGCAAGCACTCACCCCCAGTCAACTGATCTGGGTTTAATTCATCACCGTTCTTTAGCCCACTCTGCCACCCCAGTTCAGACATGGCCATATGCAAATCAGTCTGACCCTCTGCCTCATGGGAACAGTCCAGCCCGATCTGCCAAGCCGAAATTTCCCTGGACCAGAAACAAGCTTTCTAGGACCAGTTTCTGGCATTTCAGCCGTTTTCAGCCAGGCTTGCTTGAATCCAGTGGCAAAGTGAGCAAGGGACTCATGTCTGAGCATACCCTGCCAACTTATGGCGAACAAAGCAAAAACCAAAGGAAATGATGGACGCAGTGTTGAACATTGCAAGCACTCACCCCCAGTCAACTGATCTGGGTTTAAGCCATCACCGTTCTTTAGCCCACTCTGCCACCCCAGTTCAGACATGGCCATATGCAAATCAGTCTAACCCTGTGCCTCATGGGAACAGTTCAGCCCGAACTACCAAGCCATGTCTTCCCTGGACCGGAAACAAGCTTTCTAGGACCAGTTTCTGGCATTTGAGCCGTCTTCAGCCAGGCTTGCTTGAATCCAGTGGCAAAGTGAGCAAGGGACTCAAGTCTGAGCATACCCTGCCAACTTATGGCGAACAAAGCAAAAATCAAAGGAAATGATGGACGCAGTGTTGAACATTGCAAGCACTCACCCCCAGTCAACTGATCTGGGTTTAATCCATCACAGTTCTTTAGCCCACTCTGCCACCCCAGTTCAGACATGGCCATATGCAAATCAGTCTGCCCCTGTGCCTCCTGGGAACAGTCCAGCCCGAACTGCCAAGCCATGTCTTCCCTGGACTGGAAACAAGCATCCTAGGACCGGTTTCTGGCATTTCAGCCGTCTTCAGCCATGCTTGCTTGAATCCAGTTGCAAAGTGAGCAAGGGACTCACGTCTGAGCAAACCCTGCCAACTTATGGCTAACAAAGCAAAAACCAAAGGAAATGATGGACGCAGTGTTGAACATTGCAAGCACTCACCCCCAGTCAACTCATCTGGGTTTAATCCATCACCGTTCTTTAGCCCACTCTGCCACCCCAGTTCAGACATGGCCATATGCAAATCAGTCTGACCCTGTGCCTCATGGGAACAGTCCAGCCCGAACTGCCAAGCCATGTCTTCCCTGGACCGGAAACAAGCTTCCTAGGACCAGTTTCTGGCATTTCAGCCGTCTTCAGCCAGGCTTGCTTGAATCCAGTGGCAAAGTGAGCAAGGGACTCACGTCTGAGCATACCCTGCCAATTTATTGCGAACAAAGCAAAAACCAAAGGAAATGATGGACGGAGTGTTGAACATTGCAAGCACTCACCCCCAGTCAACTGATCTGGGTTTAATTCATCACCGTTCTTTAGCCCACTCTGCCACCCCAGTTCAGACATTGCCATATGCAAATCAGTCTGACCCTCTGCCTCATGGGAACAGTCCAGCCCGATCTGCCAAGCCATGATTTCCCTGGACCAGAAACAAGCTTTCTAGGACCAATTTCTGGCATTTCAGCCGTCTTCAGCCAGGCTTGCTTGAATCCAGTGGCAAAGTGAGCAAGGGACTCATGTCTGAGCATACCCTGCCAACTTATGGCGAACAAAGCAAAAACCAAAGGAAATGATGGACGCAGTGTTGAACATTGCAAGCACTCACCCCCAGTCAACTGATCTGGGTTTAATCCATCACCGTTCTTTATCCCACTCTGCCACCCCAGTTCAGACATGGCCATATGCAAATCAGTCTGACCCTGTGCCTCATGGGAACAGTCCAGCCCGAACTGCCAAGCCATGTCTTCCCTGGACTGGAAACAAGCTTCCTAGGACCGGTTTCTGGCATTTCAGCCGTCTTCAGCCATGCTTGCTTGAATCCAGTGGCAAAGTGAGCAAGGGACTCACGTCTGAGCATTCTCTGCCAACTTGTGGCGAACAAAGCAAAAACCAAAGGAAATGATGGACGGAGTGTTGAACATTGCAAGCACTCACCCCCAGTCAACTGATCTGGGTTTAATTCATCACCGTTCTTTAGCCCACTCTGCCACCCCAGTTCAGACATGGCCATATGCAAATCAGTCTGACTCTCTGCCTCATGGGAACAGTCCAGCCCGAACTGCCAAGCCATGTCTTCCCTGGCCCGGAAACAAGCTTTCTAGGACCAGTTTCTGGCATTTCAGCCGTCTCCAGCCAGGCTTGCTTGAATCCAGTGGCAAAGTGAGCAAGGGACTCACGTCTGAGCATACCCTGCCAACTTATGGCAAACAAAGCAAAAACCAAAGGAAATGATGGACGCAGTGTTGAACATTGCAAGCACTCACCCCCAGTCAACTGATCTGGGTTTAATCCATCACCGTTCTTTAGCCCACTCTGCCACCCCAGTTCAGACATGGCCATATGCAAATCAGTCTGACCCTGTGCCTCCTGGGAACAGTCCAGCCGGAAGTGCCAAGCCATGTCTTCCCTGGACTGGAAACAAGCATCCTAGGACCGGTTTCTGGCATTTCAGCCGTCTTCAGCCATGCTTGCTTGAATCCAGTGGCAAAGTGAGCAAGGGACTCACGTCTGAGCATACCCTGCCAACTTATGGCTAACAAAGCAAAAACCAAAGGAAATGATGGACGCAGTGTTGAACATTGCAAGCACTCACCCCCAGTCAACTCATCTTGGTTTAATCCATCACCGTTCTTTAGACCACTCTGCCACCCCAGTTCAGTCATAGCCATATGGAAATCGGTCTGACCCTGTGCCTCATGGGAACAGTCCAGCCCGAACTGCCAAGCCATGTCTTCCGTTGACCGGAAACAAGCTTCCTAGGACCGGTTTCTGGCATTTCAGCCGTCTTCAGCCAGGCTTGCTTGAATCCAGTGGCAAAGTGAGCAAGGGACTCACGTCTGAGCATACCCTGCCAACTTATGGTGAACAAAGCAAAAACCAAAGGAAATGATGGATGCAGTGTTGAACATTGCAAGCACTCACCCCCAGTCAACTGATCTGGGTTTAATCCATCACCGTTATTTACCCCACTCTGCCACCCCAGTTCAGACATGGCCATATGCAAATCAGTCTGACCCTGTGCCTCCTGGGAACAGTCCAGCCCGAACTGCCAAGCCATGTCTTCTCTGGACTGGAAACAAGCTTCCTAGGACCGGTTTCTGGCATTTCAGCCGTCTTCAGCCATGCTTGCTTGAATCCAGTGGCAAAGTGAGCAAGGGACTCACGTCTGTGCATACCCTGCCAACTTATGGCGAACGAAGCAAAAACCAAAGGAAATGATGGACGCAGTGTTGAACATTGCAAGCTCTCACCCCCAGTCAACTCATCTGGGTTTAATCCTTCGCCGTTCTTTAGCCCACTCTGCCACCCCAGTTCAGACATGGCCATATGCAAATCAGTCTGACCCTGTGCCTCATGGGAACAGTCCAGCCCGAACTGGCAATCCATGTCTTCCCTGGACCGGAAACAAGCTTCCTAGGACCGGTTTCTGGCATTTCAGCCGTCTTCAGCCAGGCTTGCTTGAATCCAGTGGCAAAGTGAGCAAGGGACTCACGTCTGAGCATACCCTGCCAACTTATGGCGAACAAAGCAAAAACCAAAGGAAATGATGGACGGAGTGTTGATCATTGCAAGCACTCACCCCCAGTCAACTGATCTGGGTTTAATCCATCACCGTTCTTTAGCCCACTCTGCCACCCCAGTTCAGACATGGCCATATGCAAATCAGTCTGACCCTTTGCTTCATGGGAACAGTCCAGACCGAACTACCAAGCCATGTCTTCCCTGGACCGGAAACAAGCTTCCTAAGACCGGTTTCTGGCATTTCAGCCGTCTTCAGCCAGGCTTGCTTGAATCCAGTGGCAAAGTGAGCCAGGGAATCACGTCTGAGCATACACTGCCAATTTATGGCGAACAAAGCAAAAACCATAGGAAATGATGGACGCAGTGTTGAACATTGCAAGCACTCACCCCCAGTCAACTGATCTGGGTTCAATCCATCACCGTTCTTTAGCCCCTCTGCCACCCCAGTTCAGACATGGCCATATGCAAATCAGTCTGACCCTGTGCCTCATGGGAACAGTCCAGCCCGAACTGCCAAGCCATGTCTTCCCTGGACTGGAAACAAGCTTCCTAAGACCGGTTTCTGGCATTTCAGCCGTCTTCAGCCATGCTTGCTTGAATCCAGTGGCAAAGTGAGCAAGGGACTCACATCTGAGCATTCTCTGCCAACTTATGGCGAACAAAGCAAAAACCAAAGGAAATGATGGACGGAGTGTTGAACATTGCAAGCACTCACCCCCAGTCAACTGATCTGGGTTTAATTCATCACCGTTCTTTAGCCCACTCTGCCACCCCAGTTCAGACATGGCCATATGCAAATCAGTCTGACTCTCTGCCTCATGGGAACAGTCCAGCCCGAACTGCCAAGCCATGTCTTCCCTGGACCGGAAACAAGCTTTCTAGGACCAGTTTCTGGCATTTCAGCCGTCTTCAGCCAGGCTTGCTTGAATCCAGTGGCAAAGTGAGCAAGGGACTCACGTCTGAGCATACCCTGCCAACTTATGGCGAACAAAGCAAAAACCAAAGGAAATGATGGACGCAGTGTTGAACATTGCAAGCACTCACCCCCAGTCAACTGATCTGTGTTTAATCCATCACAGTCCTTTAGCCCACTCTGCCACCCCAGTTCAGACATGGCCATGTGCAAATCAGTCTGACCCTGTGCCTCCTGGGAACAGTCCAGCCCGAACTGCCAAGCCATGTCTTCCCTGGACTGGAAACAAGCATCCTAGGACCGGTTTCTGGCATTTCAGCCGTCTTCAGCCATGCTTGCTTGAATCCAGTGGCAAAGTGAGCAAGGGACTCACGTCTGAGCAAACCCTGCCAACTTATGGCTAACAAAGCAAAAACCAAAGGAAATGATGGACGCAGTGTTGAACATTGCAAGCACTCACCCCCAGTCAACTCATCTGGGTTTAATCCATCACTGTTCTTTAGCCCACTCTGCCACCCCAGTTCAGACATGGCCATATGCAAATCAGTCTGACCCTGTGCCTCATGGGAACAGTCCAGCCCGAACTGCCAAGCCATGTCTTCCCTGGACCGGAAACAAGCTTCCTAGGACCAGTTTCTGGCATTTCAGCCGTCTTCAGCCAGGCTTGCTTGAATCCAGTGGCAAAGTGAGCAAGGGACTCACGTCTGAGCATACCCTGCCAATTTATTGCGAACAAAGCAAAAACCAAAGGAAATGATGGACGGAGTGTTGAACATTGCAAGCACTCACCCCCAGTCAACTGATCTGGGTTTAATTCATCACCGTTCTTTAGCCCACTCTGCCACCCCAGTTTAGACATGGCCATATGCAAATCAGTCTGACCCTCTGCCTCATGGGAACAGTCCAGCCCGATCTGCCAAGCCGAAATTTCCCTGGACCAGAAACAAGCTTTCTAGGACCAGTTTCTGGCATTTCAGCCGTTTTCAGCCATGCTTGCTTGAATCCAGTGGCAAAGTGAGCAAGGGACTCATGTCTGAGCATACCCTGCCAACTTATGGCGAACAAAGCAAAAACCAAAGGAAATGATGGACGCAGTGTTGAACATTGCAAGCACTCACCCCCAGTCAACTGATCTGGGTTTAAGCCATCACCGTTCTTTAGCCCACTCTGCCACCCCAGTTCAGACATGGCCATATGCAAATCAGTCTAACCCTGTGCCTCATGGGAACAGTCCAGCCCGAACTGCCAAGCCATGTCTTCCCTGGACTGGAAACAAGCTTCCTAAGACCGGTTTCTGGCATTTCAGCCGTCTTCAGCCATGCTTGCTTGAATCCAGTGGCAAAGTGAGCAAGGGACTCACGTTTGAGCAAACCCTGCCAACTTATGGCTAAAAAAGCAAAAACCAAAGATAATGATGGACGCAGTGTTGAACATTGCAAGCACTCACCCCCAGTCAACTCATCTGGGTTTAATCCATCACCGTTCTTTAGCCCACTCTGCCACCCCAGTTCAGACATGGCCATATGCAAATCAGTCTGACCCTGTGCCTCATGGGAACAGTCCAGCCCGAACTGCCAAGCCATGTCTTCCCTGGACCGGAAACAAGCTTCCTAGGACCAGTTTCTGGCATTTCAGCCGTCTTCAGCCAGGCTTGCTTGAATCCAGTGGCAAAGTGACCAAGGGACTTATGTCTGAGCATACCCTGCCAACTTATGGCGAACAAAGCAAAAACCAAAGGAAATGATGGACGCAGTGTTGAACATTGCAAGCACTCACCCCCAGTCAACTGATCTGGGTTTAATCCATCACCGTTCTTTATCCCACTCTGCCACCCCAGTTCAGACATGGCCATATGCAAATCAGTCTGACCCTCTGCCTCATGGGAACAGTCCAGCCCGATCTGCCAAGCCATGATTTCCCTGGACCAGAAACAAGCTTTCTAGGACCAGTTTCTGGCATTTCAGCCGTCTTCAGCCAGGCTTGCTTGAATCCAGTGGCAAAGTGAGCAAGGGACTCATGTCTGAGCATACCCTGCCAACTTATGGCGAACAAAGCAAAAACCAAAGGAAATGATGGACGCAGTGTTGAACATTGCAAGCACTCACCCCCAGTCAACTGATCTGGGTTTAATCCATCACCGTTCTTTATCCCACTCTGCCACCCCAGTTCAGACATGGCCATATGCAAATCAGTCTGACCCTGTGCCTCATGGGAACAGTCCAGCCCGAACTGCCAAGCCATGTCTTCCCTGGACTGGAAACAAGCTTCCTAGGACCGGTTTCTGGCATTTCAGCCGTCTTCAGCCATGCTTGCTTGAATCCAGTGGCAAAGTGAGCAAGGGACTCACGTCTGAGCATTCTCTGCCAACTTATGGCGAACAAAGCAAAAACCAAAGGAAATGATGGACGGAGTGTTGAACATTGCAAGCACTCACCCCCAGTCAATTGATCTGGGTTTAATTCATCACCGTTCTTTAGCCCACTCTGCCACCCCAGTTCAGACATGACCATATGCAAATCAGTCTGACCCTGTGCCTCATGGGAACAGTCCAGCCCGAACTGCCCATCCATGTCTTCCCTGGACCGGAAACAAGCTTCCTAGGACCGGTTTCTGGCATTTCAGCCGTCTTCAGCCATGCTTCCTTGAATCCAGTGGCAAAGTGAGCAAGGGACTCACGTCTGTGCATACCCTGCCAACTTATGGCTAACAAAGCAAAAACCAAAGGAAATGATGGACGCAGTGTTGAACATTGCAAGCACTCACCCCCAGTCAACTCATCTTGGTTTAATCCATCACCGTTCTTTAGACCACTCTGCCACCCCAGTTCAGTCATAGCCATATGGAAATCGGTCTGACCCTGTGCCTCATGGGAACAGTCCAGCCCGAACTGCCAAGCCATGTCTTCCGTTGACCGGAAACAAGCTTCCTAGGACCGGTTTCTGGCATTTCAGCCGTCTTCAGCCAGGCTTGCTTGAATCCAGTGGCAAAGTGAGCAAGGGACTCACGTCTGAGCATACCCTGCCAACTTATGGTGAACAAAGCAAAAACCAAAGGAAATGATGGATGCAGTGTTGAACATTGCAAGCACTCACCCCCAGTCAACTGATCTGGGTTTAATCCATCACCGTTATTTACCCCACTCTGCCACCCCAGTTCAGACATGGCCATATGCAAATCAGTCTGACCCTGTGCCTCCTGGGAACAGTCCAGCCCGAACTGCCAAGCCATGTCTTCTCTGGACTGGAAACAAGCTTCCTAGGACCGGTTTCTGGCATTTCAGCCGTCTTCAGCCATGCTTGCTTGAATCCAGTGGCAAAGTGAGCAAGGGACTCACGTCTGTGCATACCCTGCCAACTTATGGCGAACGAAGCAAAAACCAAAGGAAATGATGGACGCAGTGTTGAACATTGCAAGCTCTCACCCCCAGTCAACTCATCTGGGTTTAATCCTTCGCCGTTCTTTAGCCCACTCTGCCACCCCAGTTCAGACATGGCCATATGCAAATCAGTCTGACCCTGTGCCTCATGGGAACAGTCCAGCCCGAACTGGCAATCCATGTCTTCCCTGGACCGGAAACAAGCTTCCTAGGACCGGTTTCTGGCATTTCAGCCGTCTTCAGCCAGGCTTGCTTGAATCCAGTGGCAAAGTGAGCAAGGGACTCACGTCTGAGCATACCCTGCCAACTTATGGCGAACAAAGCAAAAACCAAAGGAAATGATGGACGGAGTGTTGATCATTGCAAGCACTCACCCCCAGTCAACTGATCTGGGTTTAATCCATCACCGTTCTTTAGCCCACTCTGCCACCCCAGTTCAGACATGGCCATATGCAAATCAGTCTGACCCTTTGCTTCATGGGAACAGTCCAGACCGAACTACCAAGCCATGTCTTCCCTGGACCGGAAACAAGCTTCCTAAGACCGGTTTCTGGCATTTCAGCCGTCTTCAGCCAGGCTTGCTTGAATCCAGTGGCAAAGTGAGCCAGGGAATCACGTCTGAGCATACACTGCCAATTTATGGCGAACAAAGCAAAAACCATAGGAAATGATGGACGCAGTGTTGAACATTGCAAGCACTCACCCCCAGTCAACTGATCTGGGTTCAATCCATCACCGTTCTTTAGCCCCTCTGCCACCCCAGTTCAGACATGGCCATATGCAAATCAGTCTGACCCTGTGCCTCATGGGAACAGTCCAGCCCGAACTGCCAAGCCATGTCTTCCCTGGACTGGAAACAAGCTTCCTAAGACCGGTTTCTGGCATTTCAGCCGTCTTCAGCCATGCTTGCTTGAATCCAGTGGCAAAGTGAGCAAGGGACTCACATCTGAGCATTCTCTGCCAACTTATGGCGAACAAAGCAAAAACCAAAGGAAATGATGGACGGAGTGTTGAACATTGCAAGCACTCACCCCCAGTCAACTGATCTGGGTTTAATTCATCACCGTTCTTTAGCCCACTCTGCCACCCCAGTTCAGACATGGCCATATGCAAATCAGTCTGACTCTCTGCCTCATGGGAACAGTCCAGCCCGAACTGCCAAGCCATGTCTTCCCTGGACCGGAAACAAGCTTTCTAGGACCAGTTTCTGGCATTTCAGCCGTCTTCAGCCAGGCTTGCTTGAATCCAGTGGCAAAGTGAGCAAGGGACTCACGTCTGAGCATACCCTGCCAACTTATGGCGAACAAAGCAAAAACCAAAGGAAATGATGGACGCAGTGTTGAACATTGCAAGCACTCACCCCCAGTCAACTGATCTGTGTTTAATCCATCACAGTCCTTTAGCCCACTCTGCCACCCCAGTTCAGACATGGCCATGTGCAAATCAGTCTGACCCTGTGCCTCCTGGGAACAGTCCAGCCCGAACTGCCAAGCCATGTCTTCCCTGGACTGGAAACAAGCATCCTAGGACCGGTTTCTGGCATTTCAGCCGTCTTCAGCCATGCTTGCTTGAATCCAGTGGCAAAGTGAGCAAGGGACTCACGTCTGAGCAAACCCTGCCAACTTATGGCTAACAAAGCAAAAACCAAAGGAAATGATGGACGCAGTGTTGAACATTGCAAGCACTCACCCCCAGTCAACTCATCTGGGTTTAATCCATCACTGTTCTTTAGCCCACTCTGCCACCCCAGTTCAGACATGGCCATATGCAAATCAGTCTGACCCTGTGCCTCATGGGAACAGTCCAGCCCGAACTGCCAAGCCATGTCTTCCCTGGACCGGAAACAAGCTTCCTAGGACCAGTTTCTGGCATTTCAGCCGTCTTCAGCCAGGCTTGCTTGAATCCAGTGGCAAAGTGAGCAAGGGACTCACGTCTGAGCATACCCTGCCAATTTATTGCGAACAAAGCAAAAACCAAAGGAAATGATGGACGGAGTGTTGAACATTGCAAGCACTCACCCCCAGTCAACTGATCTGGGTTTAATTCATCACCGTTCTTTAGCCCACTCTGCCACCCCAGTTTAGACATGGCCATATGCAAATCAGTCTGACCCTCTGCCTCATGGGAACAGTCCAGCCCGATCTGCCAAGCCGAAATTTCCCTGGACCAGAAACAAGCTTTCTAGGACCAGTTTCTGGCATTTCAGCCGTTTTCAGCCAGGCTTGCTTGAATCCAGTGGCAAAGTGAGCAAGGGACTCATGTCTGAGCATACCCTGCCAACTTATGGCGAACAAAGCAAAAACCAAAGGAAATGATGGACGCAGTGTTGAACATTGCAAGCACTCACCCCCAGTCAACTGATCTGGGTTTAAGCCATCACCGTTCTTTAGCCCACTCTGCCACCCCAGTTCAGACATGGCCATATGCAAATCAGTCTAACCCTGTGCCTCATGGGAACAGTCCAGCCCGAACTGCCAAGCCATGTCTTCCCTGGACTGGAAACAAGCTTCCTAAGACCGGTTTCTGGCATTTCAGCCGTCTTCAGCCATGCTTGCTTGAATCCAGTGGCAAAGTGAGCAAGGGACTCACGTTTGAGCAAACCCTGCCAACTTATGGCTAAAAAAGCAAAAACCAAAGATAATGATGGACGCAGTGTTGAACATTGCAAGCACTCACCCCCAGTCAACTCATCTGGGTTTAATCCATCACCGTTCTTTAGCCCACTCTGCCACCCCAGTTCAGACATGGCCATATGCAAATCAGTCTGACCCTGTGCCTCATGGGAACAGTCCAGCCCGAACTGCCAAGCCATGTCTTCCCTGGACCGGAAACAAGCTTCCTAGGACCAGTTTCTGGCATTTCAGCCGTCTTCAGCCAGGCTTGCTTGAATCCAGTGGCAAAGTGACCAAGGGACTTATGTCTGAGCATACCCTGCCAACTTATGGCGAACAAAGCAAAAACCAAAGGAAATGATGGACGCAGTGTTGAACATTGCAAGCACTCACCCCCAGTCAACTGATCTGGGTTTAATCCATCACCGTTCTTTATCCCACTCTGCCACCCCAGTTCAGACATGGCCATATGCAAATCAGTCTGACCCTCTGCCTCATGGGAACAGTCCAGCCCGATCTGCCAAGCCATGATTTCCCTGGACCAGAAACAAGCTTTCTAGGACCAGTTTCTGGCATTTCAGCCGTCTTCAGCCAGGCTTGCTTGAATCCAGTGGCAAAGTGAGCAAGGGACTCATGTCTGAGCATACCCTGCCAACTTATGGCGAACAAAGCAAAAACCAAAGGAAATGATGGACGCAGTGTTGAACATTGCAAGCACTCACCCCCAGTCAACTGATCTGGGTTTAATCCATCACCGTTCTTTATCCCACTCTGCCACCCCAGTTCAGACATGGCCATATGCAAATCAGTCTGACCCTGTGCCTCATGGGAACAGTCCAGCCCGAACTGCCAAGCCATGTCTTCCCTGGACTGGAAACAAGCTTCCTAGGACCGGTTTCTGGCATTTCAGCCGTCTTCAGCCATGCTTGCTTGAATCCAGTGGCAAAGTGAGCAAGGGACTCACGTCTGAGCATTCTCTGCCAACTTATGGCGAACAAAGCAAAAACCAAAGGAAATGATGGACGGAGTGTTGAACATTGCAAGCACTCACCCCCAGTCAATTGATCTGGGTTTAATTCATCACCGTTCTTTAGCCCACTCTGCCACCCCAGTTCAGACATGACCATATGCAAATCAGTCTGACCCTGTGCCTCATGGGAACAGTCCAGCCCGAACTGCCCATCCATGTCTTCCCTGGACCGGAAACAAGCTTCCTAGGACCGGTTTCTGGCATTTCAGCCGTCTTCAGCCATGCTTCCTTGAATCCAGTGGCAAAGTGAGCAAGGGACTCACGTCTGTGCATACCCTGCCAACTTATGGCGAACGAAGCAAAAACCAAAGGAAATGATGGACGCAGTGTTGAACATTGCAAGCTCTCACCCCCAGTCAACTCATCTGGGTTTAATCCATCACCGTTCTTTAGCCCACTCTGCCACCCCAGTTCAGACATGACCATATGCAAATCAGTCTGACCCTGTGCCTCATGGGAACAGTCCAGCCCGAACTGCCCATCCATGTCTTCCCTGGACCGGAAACAAGCTTCCTAGGACCGGTTTCTGGCATTTCAGCCGTCTTCAGCCAGGCTTGCTTGAATCCAGTAGCAAAGTGAGCAAGGGACTCACGTCTGAGCATACCCTGCCAACTTATGGCAAACAAAGCAAAAACCAAAGGAAATGATGGACGGAGTGTTGAACATTGCAAGCACTCACCCCCAGTCAACTGATCTGGGTTTAGTCCATCACCGTTCTTTAGCCCACTCTGCCACCCCAGTTCAAACATGCCCATATGCAAATCAGTCTGACCCTGTGCCTCATGGGAACAGTCCAGCCCGAACTGCCAAGCCATGTCTTCCCTGGACTGGAAACAAGCTTCCTAAGACCGGTTTCTGGCATTTCAGCCGTCTTCAGCCATGCTTGCTTGAATCCAGTGGCAAAGTGAGCAAGGGACTCACATCTGAGCATTCTCTGCCAACTTATGGCGAACAAAGCAAAAACCAAAGGAAATGATGGACGGAGTGTTGAACATTGCAAGCACTCACCCCCAGTCAACTGATCTGGGTTTAATTCATCACCGTTCTTAAGCCCACTCTGCCACCCCAGTTCAGACATGGCCATATGCAAATCAGTCTGACTCTCTGCCTCATGGGAACAGTCCAGCCCGAACTGCCAAGCCATGTCTTCCCTGGACCGGAAACAAGCTTTCTAGGACCAGTTTCTGGCATTTCAGCCGTCTTCAGCCAGGCTTGCTTGAATCCAGTGGCAAAGTGAGCAAGGGACTCACGTCTGAGCATACCCTGCCAACTTATGGCGAACAAAGCAAAAACCAAAGGAAATGATGGACGCAGTGTTGAACATTGCAAGCACTCACCCCCAGTCAACTGATCTGTGTTTAATCCATCACAGTCCTTTAGCCCACTCTGCCACCCCAGTTCAGACATGGCCATGTGCAAATCAGTCTGACCCTGTGCCTCCTGGGAACAGTCCAGCCCGAACTGCCAAGCCATGTCTTCCCTGGACTGGAAACAAGCATCCTAGGACCGGTTTCTGGCATTTCAGCCGTCTTCAGCCATGCTTGCTTGAATCCAGTGGCAAAGTGAGCAAGGGACTCACGTCTGAGCAAACCCTGCCAACTTATGGCTAACAAAGCAAAAACCAAAGGAAATGATGGACGCAGTGTTGAACATTGCAAGCACTCACCCCCAGTCAACTCATCTGGGTTTAATCCATCACTGTTCTTTAGCCCACTCTGCCACCCCAGTTCAGACATGGCCATATGCAAATCAGTCTGACCCTGTGCCTCATGGGAACAGTCCAGCCCGAACTGCCAAGCCATGTCTTCCCTGGACCGGAAACAAGCTTCCTAGGACCAGTTTCTGGCATTTCAGCCGTCTTCAGCCAGGCTTGCTTGAATCCAGTGGCAAAGTGAGCAAGGGACTCACGTCTGAGCATACCCTGCCAATTTATTGCGAACAAAGCAAAAACCAAAGGAAATGATGGACGGAGTGTTGAACATTGCAAGCACTCACCCCCAGTCAACTGATCTGGGTTTAATTCATCACCGTTCTTTAGCCCACTCTGCCACCCCAGTTCAGACATGGCCATATGCAAATCAGTCTGACCCTCTGCCTCATGGGAACAGTCCAGCCCGATCTGCCAAGCCGAAATTTCCCTGGACCAGAAACAAGCTTTCTAGGACCAGTTTCTGGCATTTCAGCCGTTTTCAGCCAGGCTTGCTTGAATCCAGTGGCAAAGTGAGCAAGGGACTCATGTCTGAGCATACCCTGCCAACTTATGGCGAACAAAGCAAAAACCAAAGGAAATGATGGACGCAGTGTTGAACATTGCAAGCACTCACCCCCAGTCAACTGATCTGGGTTTAAGCCATCACCGTTCTTTAGCCCACTCTGCCACCCCAGTTCAGACATGGCCATATGCAAATCAGTCTAACCCTGTGCCTCATGGGAACAGTTCAGCCCGAACTACCAAGCCATGTCTTCCCTGGACCGGAAACAAGCTTTCTAGGACCAGTTTCTGGCATTTGAGCCGTCTTCAGCCAGGCTTGCTTGAATCCAGTGGCAAAGTGAGCAAGGGACTCAAGTCTGAGCATACCCTGCCAACTTATGGCGAACAAAGCAAAAATCAAAGGAAATGATGGACGCAGTGTTGAACATTGCAAGCACTCACCCCCAGTCAACTGATCTGGGTTTAATCCATCACAGTTCTTTAGCCCACTCTGCCACCCCAGTTCAGACATGGCCATATGCAAATCAGTCTGCCCCTGTGCCTCCTGGGAACAGTCCAGCCCGAACTGCCAAGCCATGTCTTCCCTGGACTGGAAACAAGCATCCTAGGACCGGTTTCTGGCATTTCAGCCGTCTTCAGCCATGCTTGCTTGAATCCAGTGGCAAAGTGAGCAAGGGACTCACGTCTGAGCAAACCCTGCCAACTTATGGCTAACAAAGCAAAAACCAAAGGAAATGATGGACGCAGTGTTGAACATTGCAAGCACTCACCCCCAGTCAACTCATCTGGGTTTAATCCATCACCGTTCTTTAGCCCACTCTGCCACCCCAGTTCAGACATGGCCATATGCAAATCAGTCTGACCCTGTGCCTCATGGGAACAGTCCAGCCCGAACTGCCAAGCCATGTCTTCCCTGGACCGGAAACAAGCTTCCTAGGACCAGTTTCTGGCATTTCAGCCGTCTTCAGCCAGGCTTGCTTGAATCCAGTGGCAAAGTGAGCAAGGGACTCACGTCTGAGCATACCCTGCCAATTTATTGCGAACAAAGCAAAAACCAAAGGAAATGATGGACGGAGTGTTGAACATTGCAAGCACTCACCCCCAGTCAACTGATCTGGGTTTAATTCATCACCGTTCTTTAGCCCACTCTGCCACCCCAGTTCAGACATTGCCATATGCAAATCAGTCTGACCCTCTGCCTCATGGGAACAGTCCAGCCCGATCTGCCAAGCCATGATTTCCCTGGACCAGAAACAAGCTTTCTAGGACCAATTTCTGGCATTTCAGCCGTCTTCAGCCAGGCTTGCTTGAATCCAGTGGCAAAGTGAGCAAGGGACTCATGTCTGAGCATACCCTGCCAACTTATGGCGAACAAAGCAAAAACCAAAGGAAATGATGGACGCAGTGTTGAACATTGCAAGCACTCACCCCCAGTCAACTGATCTGGGTTTAATCCATCACCGTTCTTTATCCCACTCTGCCACCCCAGTTCAGACATGGCCATATGCAAATCAGTCTGACCCTGTGCCTCATGGGAACAGTCCAGCCCGAACTGCCAAGCCATGTCTTCCCTGGACTGGAAACAAGCTTCCTAGGACCGGTTTCTGGCATTTCAGCCGTCTTCAGCCATGCTTGCTTGAATCCAGTGGCAAAGTGAGCAAGGGACTCACGTCTGAGCATTCTCTGCCAACTTGTGGCGAACAAAGCAAAAACCAAAGGAAATGATGGACGGAGTGTTGAACATTGCAAGCACTCACCCCCAGTCAACTGATCTGGGTTTAATTCATCACCGTTCTTTAGCCCACTCTGCCACCCCAGTTCAGACATGGCCATATGCAAATCAGTCTGACTCTCTGCCTCATGGGAACAGTCCAGCCCGAACTGCCAAGCCATGTCTTCCCTGGCCCGGAAACAAGCTTTCTAGGACCAGTTTCTGGCATTTCAGCCGTCTCCAGCCAGGCTTGCTTGAATCCAGTGGCAAAGTGAGCAAGGGACTCACGTCTGAGCATACCCTGCCAACTTATGGCAAACAAAGCAAAAACCAAAGGAAATGATGGACGCAGTGTTGAACATTGCAAGCACTCACCCCCAGTCAACTGATCTGGGTTTAATCCATCACCGTTCTTTAGCCCACTCTGCCACCCCAGTTCAGACATGGCCATATGCAAATCAGTCTGACCCTGTGCCTCCTGGGAACAGTCCAGCCGGAAGTGCCAAGCCATGTCTTCCCTGGACTGGAAACAAGCATCCTAGGACCGGTTTCTGGCATTTCAGCCGTCTTCAGCCATGCTTGCTTGAATCCAGTGGCAAAGTGAGCAAGGGACTCACGTCTGAGCATACCCTGCCAACTTATGGCTAACAAAGCAAAAACCAAAGGAAATGATGGACGCAGTGTTGAACATTGCAAGCACTCACCCCCAGTCAACTCATCTTGGTTTAATCCATCACCGTTCTTTAGACCACTCTGCCACCCCAGTTCAGTCATAGCCATATGGAAATCGGTCTGACCCTGTGCCTCATGGGAACAGTCCAGCCCGAACTGCCAAGCCATGTCTTCCGTTGACCGGAAACAAGCTTCCTAGGACCGGTTTCTGGCATTTCAGCCGTCTTCAGCCAGGCTTGCTTGAATCCAGTGGCAAAGTGAGCAAGGGACTCACGTCTGAGCATACCCTGCCAACTTATGGTGAACAAAGCAAAACCAAAGGAAATGATGGATGCAGTGTTGAACATTGCAAGCACTCACCCCCAGTCAACTGATCTGGGTTTAATCCATCACCGTTATTTACCCCACTCTGCCACCCCAGTTCAGACATGGCCATATGCAAATCAGTCTGACCCTGTGCCTCCTGGGAACAGTCCAGCCCGAACTGCCAAGCCATGTCTTCTCTGGACTGGAAACAAGCTTCCTAGGACCGGTTTCTGGCATTTCAGCCGTCTTCAGCCATGCTTGCTTGAATCCAGTGGCAAAGTGAGCAAGGGACTCACGTCTGTGCATACCCTGCCAACTTATGGCGAACGAAGGAAAAACCAAAGGAAATGATGGACGCAGTGTTGAACATTGCAAGCTCTCACCCCCAGTCAACTCATCTGGGTTTAATCCTTCGCCGTTCTTTAGCCCACTCTGCCACCCCAGTTCAGACATGGCCATATGCAAATCAGTCTGACCCTGTGCCTCATGGGAACAGTCCAGCCCGAACTGGCAATCCATGTCTTCCCTGGACCGGAAACAAGCTTCCTAGGACCGGTTTCTGGCATTTCAGCCGTCTTCAGCCAGGCTTGCTTGAATCCAGTGGCAAAGTGAGCAAGGGACTCACGTCTGAGCATACCCTGCCAACTTATGGCGAACAAAGCAAAAACCAAAGGAAATGATGGACGGAGTGTTGATCATTGCAAGCACTCACCCCCAGTCAACTGATCTGGGTTTAATCCATCACCGTTCTTTAGCCCACTCTGCCACCCCAGTTCAGACATGGCCATATGCAAATCAGTCTGACCCTTTGCTTCATGGGAACAGTCCAGACCGAACTACCAAGCCATGTCTTCCCTGGACCGGAAACAAGCTTCCTAAGACCGGTTTCTGGCATTTCAGCCGTCTTCAGCCAGGCTTGCTTGAATCCAGTGGCAAAGTGAGCCAGGGAATCACGTCTGAGCATACACTGCCAATTTATGGCGAACAAAGCAAAAACCATAGGAAATGATGGACGCAGTGTTGAACATTGCAAGCACTCACCCCCAGTCAACTGATCTGGGTTCAATCCATCACCGTTCTTTAGCCCCTCTGCCACCCCAGTTCAGACATGGCCATATGCAAATCAGTCTGACTCTCTGCCTCATGGGAACAGTCCAGCCCGAACTGCCAAGCCATGTCTTCCCTGGACCGGAAACAAGCTTTCTAGGACCAGTTTCTGGCATTTCAGCCGTCTTCAGCCAGGCTTGCTTGAATCCAGTGGCAAAGTGAGCAAGGGACTCACGTCTGAGCATACCCTGCCAACTTATGGCGAACAAAGCAAAAACCAAAGGAAATGATGGACGCAGTGTTGAACATTGCAAGCACTCACCCCCAGTCAACTGATCTGTGTTTAATCCATCACAGTCCTTTAGCCCACTCTGCCACCCCAGTTCAGACATGGCCATGTGCAAATCAGTCTGACCCTGTGCCTCCTGGGAACAGTCCAGCCCGAACTGCCAAGCCATGTCTTCCCTGGACTGGAAACAAGCATCCTAGGACCGGTTTCTGGCATTTCAGCCGTCTTCAGCCATGCTTGCTTGAATCCAGTGGCAAAGTGAGCAAGGGACTCACGTCTGAGCAAACCCTGCCAACTTATGGCTAACAAAGCAAAAACCAAAGGAAATGATGGACGCAGTGTTGAACATTGCAAGCACTCACCCCCAGTCAACTCATCTGGGTTTAATCCATCACTGTTCTTTAGCCCACTCTGCCACCCCAGTTCAGACATGGCCATATGCAAATCAGTCTGACCCTGTGCCTCATGGGAACAGTCCAGCCCGAACTGCCAAGCCATGTCTTCCCTGGACCGGAAACAAGCTTCCTAGGACCAGTTTCTGGCATTTCAGCCGTCTTCAGCCAGGCTTGCTTGAATCCAGTGGCAAAGTGAGCAAGGGACTCACGTCTGAGCATACCCTGCCAATTTATTGCGAACAAAGCAAAAACCAAAGGAAATGATGGACGGAGTGTTGAACATTGCAAGCACTCACCCCCAGTCAACTGATCTGGGTTTAATTCATCACCGTTCTTTAGCCCACTCTGCCACCCCAGTTTAGACATGGCCATATGCAAATCAGTCTGACCCTCTGCCTCATGGGAACAGTCCAGCCCGATCTGCCAAGCCGAAATTTCCCTGGACCAGAAACAAGCTTTCTAGGACCAGTTTCTGGCATTTCAGCCGTTTTCAGCCAGGCTTGCTTGAATCCAGTGGCAAAGTGAGCAAGGGACTCATGTCTGAGCATACCCTGCCAACTTATGGCGAACAAAGCAAAAACCAAAGGAAATGATGGACGCAGTGTTGAACATTGCAAGCACTCACCCCCAGTCAACTGATCTGGGTTTAAGCCATCACCGTTCTTTAGCCCACTCTGCCACCCCAGTTCAGACATGGCCATATGCAAATCAGTCTAACCCTGTGCCTCATGGGAACAGTCCAGCCCGAACTGCCAAGCCATGTCTTCCCTGGACTGGAAACAAGCTTCCTAAGACCGGTTTCTGGCATTTCAGCCGTCTTCAGCCATGCTTGCTTGAATCCAGTGGCAAAGTGAGCAAGGGACTCACGTTTGAGCAAACCCTGCCAACTTATGGCTAAAAAAGCAAAAACCAAAGGAAATGATGGACGCAGTGTTGAACATTGCAAGCACTCACCCCCAGTCAACTCATCTGGGTTTAATCCATCACCGTTCTTTAGCCCACTCTGCCACCCCAGTTCAGACATGGCCATATGCAAATCAGTCTGACCCTGTGCCTCATGGGAACAGTCCAGCCCGAACTGCCAAGCCATGTCTTCCCTGGACCGGAAACAAGCTTCCTAGGACCAGTTTCTGGCATTTCAGCCGTCTTCAGCCAGGCTTGCTTGAATCCAGTGGCAAAGTGACCAAGGGACTTATGTCTGAGCATACCCTGCCAACTTATGGCGAACAAAGCAAAAACCAAAGGAAATGATGGACGCAGTATTGAACATTGCAAGCACTCACCCCCAGTCAACTGATCTGGGTTTAATCCATCACCGTTCTTTATCCCACTCTGCCACCCCAGTTCAGACATGGCCATATGCAAATCAGTCTGACCCTCTGCCTCATGGGAACAGTCCAGCCCGATCTGCCAAGCCATGATTTCCCTGGACCAGAAACAAGCTTTCTAGGACCAGTTTCTGGCATTTCAGCCGTCTTCAGCCAGGCTTGCTTGAATCCAGTGGCAAAGTGAGCAAGGGACTCATGTCTGAGCATACCCTGCCAACTTATGGCGAACAAAGCAAAAACCAAAGGAAATGATGGACGCAGTGTTGAACATTGCAAGCACTCACCCCCAGTCAACTGATCTGGGTTTAATCCATCACCGTTCTTTATCCCACTCTGCCACCCCAGTTCAGACATGGCCATATGCAAATCAGTCTGACCCTGTGCCTCATGGGAACAGTCCAGCCCGAACTGCCAAGCCATGTCTTCCCTGGACTGGAAACAAGCTTCCTAGGACCGGTTTCTGGCATTTCAGCCGTCTTCAGCCATGCTTGCTTGAATCCAGTGGCAAAGTGAGCAAGGGACTCACGTCTGAGCATTCTCTGCCAACTTATGGCGAACAAAGCAAAAACCAAAGGAAATGATGGACGGAGTGTTGAACATTGCAAGCACTCACCCCCAGTCAATTGATCTGGGTTTAATTCATCACCGTTCTTTAGCCCACTCTGCCACCCCAGTTCAGACATGGCCATATGCAAATCAGTCTGACTCTCTGCCTCATGGGAACAGTCCAGCCCGAACTGCCAAGCCATGTCTTCCCTGGCCCGGAAACGAGCTTTCTAGGACTAGTTTCTGGCATTTCAGCCGTCTTCAGCCAGGCTTGCTTGAATCCAGTGGCAAAGTGAGCAAGGGACTCACGTCTGAGCATACCCTGCCAACTTATGGCGAACAAAGCAAAAACCAAAGGAAATGATGGACGCAGTGTTGAACATTGCAAGCACTCACCCCCAGTCAACTGATCTGGGTTCAATCCATCACCGTTCTTTAGCCCACTCTGCCACCC
Organism: Triturus cristatus; assembly: GCF_964204655.1. Taxonomy (NCBI): domain Eukaryota; kingdom Metazoa; phylum Chordata; class Amphibia; order Caudata; family Salamandridae; genus Triturus; species Triturus cristatus. Next base: position 598,196 of record NW_028187376.1, read on the forward strand.
CAGTTCAGACATTGCCATATGCAAATCAGTCTGACCCTGTGCCTCCTGGGAACAGTCCAGCCCGAACTGCCAAGCCATGTCTTCCCTGGACTGGAAACAAGCATCCTAGGACCGGTTTCTGGCATTTCAGCCGTCTTCAGCCATGCTTGCTTGAATCCAGTGGCAAAGTGAGCAAGGGACTCACGTCTGAGCATACCCTGCCAACTTATGGCTAACAAAGCAAAAACCAAAGGAAATGATGGACGCAGTGTTGAACATTGCAAGCACTCACCCCTAGTCAACTCATCTGGGTTTAATCCATCACCGTTCTTTAGCCCACTCTGCCACCCCAGTTTAGACATAGCCATATGCAAATCGGTCTGACCCTGTGCCTCATGGGAACAGTCCAGCCCGAACTGCCAAGCCATGTCTTCCGTTGACCGGAAACAAGCTTTCTAGGACCGGTTTTTGGTATTTCAGCCGTCTTCAGCCAGGCTTGCTTGAATCCAGTGGCAAAGTGAGCAAGGGACTCACGTCTGAGCATACCCTGCCAACTTATGGCGAACAAAGGCAAAACCAAAGGAAATGATGGACGCAGTGTTGAACATTGCAAGCACTCACCCCCAGTCAACTGATCTGGGTTTAATCCATCACCGTTATTTACCCCACTCTGCCACCCCAGTTCAGACATGGCCATATGCAAATCAGTCTGACCCTGTGCCTCCTGGGAACAGTCCAGCCCGAACTGCCAAGCCATGTCTTCCCTGGACTGGAAACAAGCTTCCTAGGACCGGTTTCTGGCATTTCAGCCGTCTTCAGCCATGCTTCCTTGAATCCAGTGGCAAAGTGAGCAAGGGACTCACGTCTGTGCATACCCTGCCAACTTATGGCGAACGAAGCAAAAACCAAAGGAAATGATGGACGCAGTGTTGAACATTGCAAGCTCTCACCCCCAGTCAACTCATCTGGGTTTAATCCATCACCGTTCTTTAGCCCACTCTGCCACCCCAGTTCAGACATGACCATATGCAAATCAGTCTGACCCTGTGCCTCATGGGAACAGTCCAGCCCGAACTGCCCATCCATGTCTTCCCTGGACCGGAAACAAGCTTCCTAGGACCGGTTTCTGGCATTTCAGCCGTCTTCAGCCAGGCTTGCTTGAATCCAGTAGCAAAGTGAGCAAGGGACTCACGTCTGAGCATACCCTGCCAACTTATGGCAAACAAAGCAAAAACCAAAGGAAATGATGGACGGAGTGTTGAACATTGCAAGCACTCACCCCCAGTCAACTGATCTGGGTTTAGTCCATCACCGTTCTTTAGCCCACTCTGCCACCCCAGTTCAAACATGCCCATATGCAAATCAGTCTGACCCTGTGCCTCATGGGAACAGTCCAGCCCGAACTGCCAAGCCATGTCTTCCCTGGACTGGAAACAAGCTTCCTAAGACCGGTTTCTGGCATTTCAGCCGTCTTCAGCCATGCTTGCTTGAATCCAGTGGCAAAGTGAGCAAGGGACTCACATCTGAGCATTCTCTGCCAACTTATGGCGAACAAAGCAAAAACCAAAGGAAATGATGGACGGAGTGTTGAACATTGCAAGCACTCACCCCCAGTCAACTGATCTGGGTTTAATTCATCACCGTTCTTTAGCCCACTCTGCCACCCCAGTTCAGACATGGCCATATGCAAATCAGTCTGACTCTCTGCCTCATGGGAACAGTCCAGCCCGAACTGCCAAGCCATGTCTTCCCTGGCCCGGAAACAAGCTTTCTAGGACTAGTTTCTGGCATTTCAGCCGTCTTCAGCCAGGCTTGCTTGAATCCAG